>NC_090666.1:34552202-35195257 GCF_013368605.1 Nyctibius grandis
CGTTGAAAGAATGGAGAACTAAGAATTTGTGGTACAGCATTTAAAAGTTTATTTTTTTTTTGTTAAATGATTCATTTTGTGGTTGCTTTCTCACTGGGCAGTGCCAGCAGGTGTCAGTGCCAGGCCCCCTGGTGCCCATTGTGCTTGGGCTGGGCAGAGGAAATTGCTTTCCCTGACTAAAGAAACTCACTGTCAAGTTGCTGTTACGTTAAACAATGGATGTAGGTGAACCTTTTGAGCCACCACTTTAAATTCTGACTTGATGCCAAGAATACTGTCAAGTGTTTGAAAGAAGCACTCCAAAAATAAGAACAACCACCTTAAACACACATACAGTATCTTTCTTTTCAGGCAGTGTTCCTAGGAATCGGGGCAGGAGCCTTCTCTTTCTTCAATTGATCATGAAAACTTCTTCCAGAAATGTGAATGTTCTCCTCCCATGTGATCCTCCCACCTTTGCTGTGGGTGAAATTGGTTCTACTTCAAAATCCTGTATCGGTGTCCAGCCTTCAGATCTCAAATCCAAGTCTGAATTTCATGAGTCCTCTCTAAAATGAGGACAAAGTTTCAGGCTTGAATAATCATATATTATGAACATAGATTATATATTACTTATCTGGCACATCTGAAAATAGGATTCAATATTTGGATATAGTCCTAATAATGGAGGATTTAAAATCCAAATAGTCTGCTTAAAAAAACATACCAGGAATAGTTCATCTTCTATATTGTTTTGACATCCATTAAATCTTCAATTTATTGATATGACTTCAGCTATCTGCTCACTGCTGCAAAGCAAACAACAGACATCTGAGCAGAAACAAAATATTCTCTGTTCCCACAACACCATTGATTATTTCTTATTTATGTTTCTGTCAGATGCTTTCTGTTAGTCTGAGACTTATCTGATCAGGGCTGCAAAAATGTGCACTTATTGCTGTCCTTATCCTCGTCTGTTCTCTTTCCAAATCCTTTCCTATCAATGATATCTGATTTGCTGGAGGTTATTCCTGCTGCTGAGATTTCTCCCCATGCCAGTTACAGCTGGATTTCTACAGTTCGTACTCTCTGTTCATGATTTCTCCTGAGTGTGGAAGCTTCCCACAAGTTAAATTAATAAATTATTTTATTTAGATCATTAAATTATTGTTGTAGTTAGCCTTTTAGCCCGATTTTTATTCCACATACTCATAAGTTGCACAGATGATAACATTTTTGAAATTTTGTAATGTCTCTTATTTCCCTTTGTTGAACGAAATGGAATATTTTCAAGTGTTTAGTTTCATCTGAGTTTACATCCCAAACTGTCAACTTTCCTCCCAGATGTTCCTTTGTTTATCAGTGCTTTACGGAGATTTATTCCCATGTCCAAACCAATGGACCTGCATAAGGTAGAGAGGGTCTCCAGCGCTCCTACCCTTAGTTGTGTATGTGTCAAAAGTCTCTGTCTTCAAGGGAACTTGGCTTTTCCTTAACATATTTGTTTTAGCAAATTCAATTATGCCATAACTTCCAGGCAGAAAAATGAGGCCAGATCTCCACAAACCTTTATTGATTTTGTTCCTTGGTTTTTGTGCCAGTTCTACTAAATAATACCTGGTGGCCTGTCATCAGATTTCTCCAGAGCTCTGGTAGATATTCCAATATATTTTCATCATTGTTAGCATATTTTCTCTGACTATCAAGTTATGATTCATTTCTACATATGCATACAGTGTCAACATTTTCAGAACACTATTAAAGGGCTTAATGTTTATATCTTTAAACATTTATGTGGTGATAGAAAAGTTTAAATTAAGTTACAGAATTCAGCTAATTTAAAATGTTTGGAATTGCTGGAAAGAGTGTGATCAAACTTGTGGAAATTGATCTAGCAAAGGGAAATGATATACATGGGGTTGCTTGTGAGCAGAGGCTCATTTTATATTCATCTCTCCTGCCTCTGAGCTTTGATTTATGCGTGAGATTTTCTTACCTTGGCCATTGTCACTCTCCCTTTTCCCATACTCTGAAGATCTTGCCCTCCAGCAGAGGCATCTGAACTGCTCACCTGCCAACTGCTAAACCACTGCAGTTAACTCTGCTGTAGAAGAAGGCAAAATGGTAATTCATTCAGGTTTATCTTTACCAAAAAGCCCAGAAGCCTCAAAGGATGGTCTGAATCAGCTTCAATTTTAGAGTTTGAGTTCACTAGATACAGGGATATTGAAAGGTTTTTTTTTTCTATCCTGTTAATTGGGTCTAGTGTCCAAGTGGGGAGTTCACTTGCTTGTGTACTCATTTTCACAATCAATAAGCTATTGCACAGTGTGGTAATAAATGCTGCAGAACAGGGAAGTTGCCCCAGTGGAAGGAAGTCCATTGGTACTTCTGCATTGTGCTGTATCATACCTTTAACACTCCAGGTTAGTCAAGCTGTCATCATAGAACAGGAAAACGATTTTAATAGCTGTCACCGCATCAAAATGAATTCTCTGGATATCAGTGTTTCATTTCTGTCCCTAGAATTCAGAAACATGGGAGTTTATACTGACACTTCTGCAATTGCACAATATCTTACTTGGTTTGTAATAGTTTGAGGACAGCACAATAGAAAATATTTGATACGAGCATACTACAGTGCTTCAAAACTAATGTACTGGTACCTTTGGTTTCTTTTATTATTCAGGATCACATGGCTGTTTAAAAGAACCAAATCTAGCCTTAGCATTAGGTAATCTTGCATTGACAGTGCTTGCAGCCAGAAAGTTCTCTGTAAAATGATGAAAAGAATAATGAAACTTCAAGTATCATGCTGATATGTTCCCTCTTTAGAAATTCTCAGGTTACTGCTAACTCTTTAGGAAATTAAAAGGCAGAAGAAGATACTTCCTTTCATGTGCTATTTCTAATTGGTTTCTGTACTGGAGAGTTACTTTGGGCTGAGAGATTTATTTGTATGAAGAGCAGTAAATATCTGTCTGGTATTTGAGATACCGTATACTAAAAGGATGATATATTACATTGCACAGGGGCCAATTTTAGTGACCTTCTTTGGCCTTTTCCATGATTTCCCAAAACTGCTGTGATCAGAAGCAGAATAAAATCCATTAAAACATACAATTTAGGGACGTAAGGTAATACCACGTTGCGATGCTTCATTTTGTTAAATGACTCCCGCAAAGTCGCAAATGTCAATTTGCCAGTTTCCCCCAATCCCTTGGGGTCAAGCAAAGGGTTTCTGTCAGGGGCCTATCAAGTCTAGTTGCAAAATAATAAAAAAAAGATACAGCAGGAGATGGAATAGTCCTTCAGTAAGTACCCTTGGGGCAGGCTAGCTCAGCTGTCCCACTGCAAGGGTAGCTCAGCTCTGATTGCTGCTTTAGGCATTGCAGCTTTTGAGTGGAACAGGACACATATGCTTTATAGAGAAAGCATTTAACATCTAAGAGGAGGGGGATTTGGTATGCTTATTCTCATCCAGGAATCAAGTCTAAATTGAGATTCTGAGAGCATACATTTGTGTCAGTGTCCAAGTTCTCTTTCACTGAAAGTAGTAAAAAAGGCCACGTCTGCTTCTGTTTCTCCCAAAGCTTTAATGTGAGGCTTCTGTTTTAGCATAGGGAAAATTTACCTCTCTTTTTTCTTTTTTCCATTTTTTTCCCTGTATCCTAAAGTTAATCTGACAACATGATAAGATCAAAATATATTTAGGCAAAAATCTAGTGCTTGCTATTTACTGGTTGCAGCTTCATTTTGGCAAATATGACTAGTTGCATATGTTCCTAACGCAGCCAACACATCTCTCACTATGCCAGAATCTATATAATTGTATGCTGATGATAACTCAGCATGATGGTTTACATGCGGTAGGGCACTGATTATTCTAGAAAACATCCAGCAAAGGGACAGGGCAAGTCTGTAGGACTTGAATGAAATATGAATTATTGAAATGTGCAGCTGAAGGTTTCTCAGCCAAAGTCTTCTACTTTGATTTACTAAAGCCATTACTAGACCTATTTGCAAATATAATATTATTAGTAGCTCAGCTGGGAGAAATTGGAATGACAAGGGCTGAGTAGGGGTGAGCAGAGGAAAGGAATTCATCTCATAAGAGGTTTCTGGCTTTCTACATATATTTTGTTTGGAAAAAAAAAAAAAAGACTTTTAGGGAGGTCTGCCCCAAAACAGAGAAAGCTGAGCATCAAAGATGAATTCTGAGGTGGGGGTACGTGGTTCAAGCACAAGCTGCTGAACTGACATGGGACTTGAACGTAGTTGTCTTACATAGCAGAGACATAAATCTGCTCCTTCTATACAACGGAAAATATTTCTAACATTGAGAACAGATGAGGAAATCTGGGCATCTGCAGTCTCTTCCTAACTTTGTTAGACTTGCATATAAAGAATATTTCTGAAAATGTTAGTTAAGCTCTATTTCCAATTATCTCGTTTATTAAGCCCAATCTTTAGTTGCATGTTGTAGAACTTGAGATCTGTGATCAAATGTTTTCAGGCATCCACATGCAAATAGACTATACGCTGACAGAACTCAAATCTGTTTTGATGTAGTAACACCATATTCCCAATCAGCACTAGAGCACCAGATTTTAGTAAGCATATGGCTGGTGGCATTAAGCCAGTGGAAACAGCTTTGATTTTTTAGCATTCAAGCCCAGCAGGAGGAGGTGGTCTTTCACACAACACATAGTCAAGCCACACTCCTTGCCACAGGAGCCTGGAGATGATAAAAGTTTTGCTCAAAAAGCAAGTGGAACAATCCACATAAGAGAAATCCACCCAGCATACTGACCCTGACCCAGGTGATCCCTGAACCACAATTTGCTGGAGGCTGGAAATACCCTGGGGATTTGCCACAGCAGTCTTGCCATGTTCCTACGCTTCTCCCTGGGCACCAGCTGTTTGCCATTGCCAGAAATTGATGCTGGCCTGGATGGACCTTTGGCCTGGCTTGATGTAAATGTTGTTAGGTGCCAGGTGCCCCACATCTGTGGAAAAGTATTTCTTGCAAGGAGCAATGCACACCAAATATCCTTTCCACAACTGGAGCAAGATGAACATTGTGGATCTCTTCACCTTTTTGGAGAGGAGTACTGTGCATGCACAAGTGCAGAGTAACCATAGAAACAGAGATACATGAAGAAATACTGAAGCCAACATTGCGAGTAGAATGAGAAGTGGCAAGAGACAAAGACGGGCTTTCATTTACCTTGAGAACTAAGGGGTCTTTCATCCTCTCATTAGCTGCCATCTCTTGCCTCCCAGCTGAAGCTCTTGTTGCTCTTGCCAGCATGGCACCATGGCTGCTCTACAGCTTCTCCTCCCCAGGTCTCAGCTGTAGCTTATTAACCTGTTCATTCAAGGAATCTGGCGATGAACAGCATGGGAGTGTGTTCCCAAAAGCTCTCCCCAGCATTTCTCATGTCTGTCTCTGTATCTCCTACTTCCCTGTGAGCTATGTGTACTAAAGGTGTGTCCTGTCACATAACCCAATGTGAGAGCAGAGGGCTGCTCCCCTGCTCTGCATGACACCAACAGAAGTGTCCCAACTCCATAGCTCATCCCCACTGCATGGTGGCTCCAGGTGACTCCGGCCCAGCAGGGACCATTTGTGTTGTTTTTACCAGTGTTACCACAAAACCTGGAGGCAACTCAGCAAGTCTCTACAGGGGACTTCATACCACTCATGGATCATTCCCCTTCTCATTCACTTTTCCTATCAACTCCAATTGATACTGTCGAGCATATTTTACATTAATCCAAGGATAACATCTCCATGGTACACCATGAGGAGGAGTGCGATACAGACATCAAACCACTTCTGGACTCTTGGAAGCTCACTCACTGACAACTTTATATAATGTAGCAGCCAAATGATCAAGGGGTTCTGGGTTCATATATTTAAGCCAAAATAATACACTCTTCATTTTTAAGAGTTGGTCTCCATTTTGGAAAATGACCTGAATATCTGTTTTATGTTCCTAAACTCATCAAAATCCTGACTGAAAACCACTGAAAAAGTTTCCTATCCACGTAGATGGGTGTTGGACAACTGCTGGGCTCTGCCAGTAGCACTGGCCTTTGAAAAAGTGGATCACAACAATTTAGTTCAGTTCTAAGCAGGATGAGCCAAGAGACATCCTAACTGAGTTTCACATCATTTTTGCAATTTTAGGATAAGATTTTTCAGCCCCATCATCAGAATGCTATGGCGACTTCCAATACCCCTGTGGCTCCTACTTGTAAGTTTGACAAGGCAAGCTGGACTGCAGTGCCTGAACTGTAGGGTCATGGTTGATTATAACACCTAATGGCTGAAGGGAACGCTCCTGCTGACCTCAGATTTAGTACATGAAGCATCAGCTCGCTTTGTTGCAAACATGATCCTTTAGATCACTGATGTTAGTTCACGTGCCCCCAAAGAGACACAATGTCGTATATGCAGTGTTAAAATAAGATGTTCTGAGGGATTTTACTTTAGAAGCATATTCTGTAAATGTTTATAAATCTGCATTGATTTAACTGTACTAATTCATGTGAGTTAGATGAACTCTGATTCCTCATCAGGATAATTTTTGACCTGTGACTTCAGGTGCTGTCAAGTTTTAACATAAATTTGCAACCAGAAGCTAAACCTCTTGTGTTTCACTGAGATTTTTACAATCCCCCTTCCCACCCCTGTGTTGTTAATAACCTGGTAATGAACTGACAGCTACCGTGCTTATGTAAATGAGGAGGCTGTTGAACTGAGAGTTAGCCTTCCTCAAAATATGAAATCAGCCTTTCCAGTCTGATAACTCATTGCTTTCCTCATCTGGTTGTAGACAGAGAATATGTGTCTGCATCCTTGGTTTGCTAAAGGGGCAAAGCCAGATAAATGTATGCATGTTATGAACATGTATTGCTCTATAGGTGACTCTGATAGAGATTCAGATATAGAACATCTGAATCCTCATGGCGAATCATGACGATGCGGTATGTAATAATTATGACCTTTTAAGTGCTTTGTGTTTCTCAAATGTGTAAAGAACACAGCCTAAACTGGAATAGAGTCTGTAAGGTGCATATTAATCCTTACAGTCAGTCTTCCAGGCTGTATTTTTGCTTAGAATATACTATTTATATATGTATATGTGCACATACATAGGTACACGTAGACTTCTGTATGAGAATAAATTGTAAAGGTCAAAATTATGTTTCGGTAAAGTATGTTGAAACTTCAGTATCCGTTTTTTAACACCTCACTTCGAACAAAATGTGGACTAGCTGTAGTCTAGGGAATAGAAACAAAAATGACTGACATATTAGAAAACATGACCTAAAAATGCATCATAGATAAGTATGAATTGTGGCTGGTTAGCTTAAAGATAAGAAAACATCAGGGGATGTGATGATAGTCTTAAGGACTTACAAGGTTATTGGTAAAAAGGAAGGAAATTACCCATGTGCAGTAGCAACAGACCCAAATTCCTGCTTGAAAGTTTGGTTAAACACCGGGAAAAACTTCAATAATAAGAACATTGAAGCACTGCAGTGGAGGAAAGTTCTGGAGTGCCCAGTGTTGGAGTTCTTTAAGAGCTATTTAGGCACCATATATAAGGTATGACATAGTTATACCTTATCTCCCTAGTGGTCTGGACTAGATGAGCTAGACTCAAGCTTTTTGTCTGATACTATATTATGAAGATTTATTAATGATGATTTCTGTTACATTAGGTAATGACTATTAGGTAATGACATTAGATAATGACTACTTTACACTTTATAAAGTGTATTATGACTAGTGGATGGAAAATATTACTGCAGCTTCATAATAGGGCTTGGACGCTTCAGGCTTTTATCTTCCCTTTTTGTCTTTTTCCCACCAGTATTAGCTGATACACCTATTTTTGTACCTTTTACTTGTTTGTTCTTACAGATTTCTGTTCCACCAGTCTCCCTTCTCCCTAGTTGCAAGCTATTTCACTGTGAAACAGGACAGCCCACTGTTTTAGACATCAAAGCACGTTGTCCCTATTATTGCAAGAGTTTGTTAACCTTTATGCCACAGTGGGAATTATCGATAGAAATGTCAAAAAAAATTAGTCTGCTCAACTCCTCAAAAGCAGGATTCCTTTATTGCGGATGTCTTTATTCCCCTCATTTGTGTGCTGGAGATGGTGACACCTTTCTGTCCACACCTGACCATGTGCTTATAAGAGATGGAGGAGCTCTGGAGGGGAGCGCACCAGTCCTCTGGGGGTTGTTCACGCCATCCGTTGCCTGAACTCTGCAAAAACTTCTGTCTCACTTCTGGCAGACACAGAACAGTAGAGTATCTAATTATGAGATCAAAAGGGATGAGTTGAAGACAGCTTTTTTCTTTTTTACAATGCTGCCTGATAATTGTGGCTCAAACCCCCTGTAAGCTTCATCTCCATCTTATTTCCTCTAATCATGCCCCTAGAAAGGGAATAAGGACAATGACAGTGAATTAACAATAACAAGATGCTCTGTGTTACTATGAATGAAACGCTTGTCTCTAGTTTATCTCTGCCACGAGGGCATACATTTGTGTATTTGTAACATCTCATCTCCAGACAATTTGACCTATTCGTATTCAGTCAAAATATCTGTGATTTGAATTTGTGTTATTAATCATTTCACTCAACTAGAATCTGCTGTGATTTGTCCTTTTTGATATATAATCAGATCAGCATTTATTATTCATCACTTGGTTCTCATCTTAAATTTAGTCTACTATTTTGCTGTGATTTTTTTCTTTCTTTTCATTTTTTTTCCTGTCCTTATTTTCTTTTTATTTCCCAATAACGAGATAACAGATAACCCTTTCTCATTTGAAACACTTGTTCATGGCATATAAACTGAAGAGTTTCTGATTTTTTTTTTTTAAGGTGTTAAAATTATTGTGGTATTTTGTTGGAGGTTGGAGTTGCAAAGATTAAAGTGTTTTTTGGCTTTTTGCATGTGCTGTTCATTCTGTATATTTTATCCTGGAAAAGTTTGATCAGGTTCCACCCAAGTGAGTAGCAGTTACAGTGTGGAGAGGAAGTTATGAAGAGGGATGTATTATGTATATACTTTTGTAATTCACTGAAACATTAAAATTCTGACTTGGTTAACTGGCACAAGATTTTCTTCTAGGAAAATTTTTTTCCCAATACAGCCATTTTAATTAAATTCTTAATGTTACCTGTTTAGATAATTTTACTTATAAGACTCACATATACACCAAAAAGAGCTTGGCTGCTGTCTTTTTAAAACTGTCTATGACTTACCAGGTAGAAGTCTGTTTCTGATTCCTTATGTCTATGAGTCTGACTCAGTATATTTTACCTTACACCATAGGGTGTAGTTACCTTTTTATGGGTAAAATAGCACTGCCTCAACACAAAACAAACAGTGATTCATATAGTCTGCAATTTTGACTGCAGCAGAGCTCATTTGAGGGGTAGGTTCCTAGATAAGATTACTAATATCTTCCTCATATTTTTTGATGATACATGAGACATTCCTACTCTGATGACTGCCATTCTTTATCAAAAAAAAACACTAAATAAGAGTATCTGAAGATTAAACTTATGATGCTGTTTTTCCAAAGAAAATGTCATTGATTTAACTCAATATTCTGTACTGGCAAACTATACAGTCTTTCTACATGGAGTGATGTAAGATGACGTTTTATGAGTTTTCAAAAGCAGTTCAGGCTGCTGGGCTACGCAGACATTTTTATGTCATTTGTCCTTTCAGATATTCACCATACTCATCTGTCAAAAATAATACTAAACTTTAATCCTGAGATCCAGTAGAGGAAGAGAAATTCTGAATAAATTAAACTTTTTCTTCCACAGATCTCAATGCAGATATTGTGTAAAGTGAGGTAAGCAGAAGACATCTGCAAATTTTGTTGTCTCTTATTTTCTTCCTTTTGTCCAAATTATTAAGATCTGTATGAAAGAGTAATGGATGCATTACCAAGCCTCGATCAGTTCACTGTTAACTTTAGATATACTGAGATGAAATATTTATTCCTAAGAGCTGTTCCCTATCTCTCATCTTGTTTTTTGTTTCCAGTGGGAATTAATCTCCTTTCCAGGAATTCTTTTATTATGAGCTCTCCATGATAGTCTTTTATGGCTGCTAGAACCTATTCCGTCTTTCTTTCTTCTTCTGTACTCTCCCAAGGTCCTCTATGAACTCCCACCAAGTTCTATATCTATAGATATCTGTACCCATTACTTATCTGTACCTCTTAGCAGAAAGGCAGTTCCGCTCCTCATTGGCTGGCTGGGATGCACAAGCTCTCTGAGCCTGCACTCATCAACCCCATAGCGTGGCTTTATCTCAGATAGGGTGCTAATTTGAACCTCTCCTCTCCACTCAGCTTTGCTTTACATAAAACTTGTCAGGATATAATACCTTTAAGACTTCAAACTCTGTCAAGTATAGTTGAGAGTGATTCAAAACTGGATCACATAACACAATTGTGTAAGTCTCATTTACACAGGAACTGTGTTAGTTTTGATTAAGAAAAATCACATCTTTAAAAATGAGTCAATGGATTGAGGTTAGTCTAACTACCTCTTCTGTTACTTGCAATCGTAACTTCTATCTGTATGCACAGCACAATACCAAGCAGTTTCTAAAGTGCAAGCTTCCTTTGTACAGGATATCGAAAAACACTTTTCAGTGGAAAGCTATTTTAAATTTAAGGGAGAAACAGAGCCTTCTAAGATGTGAATCAACTTACTAGCTCAGAGGTTGTAAGTAAACCCAGGCAGTAAATATGAAGAACAACTTATATCTGTGGAGAAGAGTAGGGAGGCATTACAAAAAAGGTAGTAAATGCAGGAGAAAATGGAAGGAAAAGGGATGGAAATGTCTTGGGCAAAATGCAGAAAAATGGATGTGTTGCAACGTTACAATACTGGATGTGTTGAAATGTTACAGGAAGGTGAAATCTACTCAGACTCTGCATCCTAGTTTTCCAGTCCATGGACTGTAGTCATGATCTCAGCCCAAACGAAGACTAAAGACTTTTCTATGGCTTGGAGTCAGTAATGTAATCCTCTCAGACCTTCATACCATCATACCTTGTCTGTGCAGGATCCTTGTTCCAAGTAAGTAGGCAATGAACAAGCATAGTTGTAAGGTTGCCTTTCATATCAGCATCCTTTGCATGCCCTGCAACACTTGGTGAGGATGACTGTGGGCAGATGCCTGGACATCTGATTCTGTCAGGTTTTGAATGAATCCGTGAAGAACTGAAATAACAGTGAGGAACACAGAAGGCATACTAAGAAATATTCTGTATTGTTGAATTCCTGTTCACATATCACCACATAGATTCCATAATTTATGCTGAAAAGCAGAGTATATAATGGCCAAGTATTGCTTGCCTTTACTTTGGGTGAAATTTATTCAGATCATTAATTTAGAGTCTTATCTCTACTCAGCCATCAATTTTCATGAAATCTCTAAAAATTAGTTGACACCTTTTTTTTCCCCCATATATGCGCTATAATTAACAAATAGATTCAGAATTATTTGGAAGGAGAAGGACTGGTGAACAAAGAGACAGGTAGATGACCAGGCATCATAATCACAGAAATTGTATTCCCTTAGAAAATCAAGCTAGGTAAGAACTTGTTGGAAAAGTTAATGTCTCGTTTTTGTGCATGCATATATATGGTTTTATGTGAGTCAGTGCTTTAATGTATATTTTCACAGTTTTAAGATGAGGTCTTTAATTTCTTTTTATGAAGTCTGTAGCTGATTGTCTGAGCTACTTAATCACATTTCCACAGTGTTTGGAAAGCTATAGCTAGGCTACATGAATGCCAGCTCATTAGGAGCTAAACAAGATTTTTGTGGTTAACGTATACCAATGACTATGCAAAAAGAACCAAAGTGAAAATTGCTATGTTAAGAGTGTTAAGGTTACAAAGTCAAATGTGGAAAAGTTAGTAAATGCTACACTGATAGCTCTGTGCAAGTTTAATTTGGTTCCCTTGTGTGCGTGCATTATGATACAGTCTTTAATTACCTGATCACACGCTGCTTTCTCCGTGGGGCTCCTACCTCATTCAGAGCACTGGATGAATGTGTCTCACTAAATGAGTAGCTATTCAGTGTTTCCTTTTATTCTCATTATTCAATGCGTATCACCATGCCTTATTTACTGATCTTCTAATTCTCTTTGTAAATTCAGACTTTTTTTATTTCCTTATGGCCTTTTCAGTGCTGTGCTTTAATAAAGTACCCATGTTTCTCATATATCATTGCTTTTATCTTCTCAAGGCAGCTGTAAGGTGACATGAGGTTGATACAGTCTTTGAGGGGAAATGGAGGCTGCTAATTTTCTAGTATTCATTAATTTTGAGTATCTGCTTTAAGACTTAAAATCTGTATGTCCCTTTAAACTATTAAATCAATGGGATCTATTCTTCATCTTGAGTAATCCTCAATATGTTATTTTGTATGAGACCTCATATCAAGGAAATAAATTAGCATCCCAGTTTTAACTAAGGTTTTAATCACCTGAAGTTACTGAAGTACTGAAATCAATGGAAGTTATGCACCATAGTGGGTTTCGGTCTGAGAATTTACCGTTATCCTCGTGTCCTTCATTATTTAAATTGGTGGGCTCTATATTTGTACATACCAGCACCCAGGTGTGATTTGGTGGGTGCATCAACAGTGCCAGTGGAACGCCTCGTGCCATCAGTGGATCCTAAAGGGGAACTGAAGGACATAATTTGCCCTATGATTGTCATTTGCATCCTTATAAGTCCCTGCCTCCAACAGGGAGCTCTGTCTGATATAGTAAACAGCACCTCTTGGCATGATCTTAATGTACTTGCTCCCCTTTAAAGCATATATACAATCTTGCCTTAGTCTTCCTGAGATCTCGACACTTTGGCTGAACATTATCCCCTTTACAGCAGCATTATTTTGATTATTTTTGTATTGCAAATAATGTATTGTGTACGGATAGTGTCATAAGTATCATTCGTCTCAATTTGAGCTGGTATGCGTTCCTTTTACTTTATAAATGCCTATAGGAAATATGACTCCAGTGGGTACTTATAGGAAAGGAATTTACAACGTAGTTAAACCAAAACATACAAACTCTTTTTTACTTTAAGAGAGTTTAGAGAGTGGTCATTTAGCGCAATGCACATGTTATTTTATATATATAGTATTTATAATGTACTGTGTAACTCAATTCTGTAGTGAACTGTACATGATTTAAAATGACAGAGAATAACAAAATACAGGAACCTCAGCCATTCCAGGTGTACGTGAAAACAGAGATATGCAAGTTTTGTCTCTGACAAAATCTCAGCTTTGAAACCATTCAGGGCAGTCTTCTCATTGAGCAAGTCGATCTAATACACCACTTCATTTAAACCACATTTCTCACTGCCTCCATTTTTTGTATAACTGTGAAATTGACTTGGTTTTGGTACATCCCATAATACCTGATTAACTTTCCTAAAGCAATTGTGAATGGAGATATTCAGGAGAAGTTTTCTGTGTGATTTCCCAAGCTGCTCTGTGTTCGCTATTCTGCAGTAATGGTTTTTGTGCTGTGTGCATTTTAAGCGCAGCATTCTGTTTTCTCTCCCCTCCTTCTATTTGCTGAAATACCTTAGAGTACAGGAGAGTCCAGGGCACAGATTCCTTCCTTGAAAGCAAGGGAGGTAACAAACCCCTAATTTTAGAGCTTTATTTGGAAAAGCAAAGCTGTGATGCCCACATTCACAAGTGGTTTTAATTCAGAGTACTGTCTAATCACTCAGACTCTGCAGTGTAGAAAGTGATCAGACCTGGAAAAAGCAAACTACTTAGTAACAGTTGTGAAGTAGCTTTTTTATCTTCTATTTTTTTCATTTTCCTTAACTTTTTTGAGAATACAGCACCTCAAATGTATTTAAATCTTTTAAACAAAAATTATTTCAAACAAAAATAAAACTGTCTTTTAAAAGATGAAGTAAAAGTGGGAATTTGGGGATTTTTGGAAAATGTATTTTGGCTACATTTTTCTTAGGAATTTAATAGTGGTTTTAATTTTTAGTAGATATGAATTTTCCTGGAAAATGTCACCTGAAAATTTCTGACCCTCTCTCAAACACGGAGGTTGAGGTATGATTTATTTAACATTTCTGCACCTTTATGGAGATGTAGAGCACTGTAAAAATGCTAAGTACTGGTGAAGAGGGAAGTGACTATGATGCTGTAACAGCAGATGGAAAGGGTAAAAGTGAAGTAAATGTTTCTGTATCTCCTTCAGTTCAGTGTTTATATAGTAACCCATCAGTGAGTGAATCTCTGTTGTGGGGAATAAAGGTGAGAAAAGCTTCTGCTGAGATATTCTAGCTGCTATAAATTATCAGCTGCATCAGCAAGACTAGGTTCTTTGTCAAGCAATAAACAAGAAACCTTATAAAGGATAAATGACTTGCCTGGAGAGAACTTCAGGGACATTGAGCCTGAAGGAACAGCTCTGAAATTAGCTCCTATGCATTTGTGAAATAATCAGGATCGCTATGTAATATTGCTGCTGGAACCATTGTGAAGCAAAGAAAGAAAATATGAGTTTTGCCTTAACCTATGCTTGAGCAAAAATAAAATTATAGAAAAAGACAAAGACTCTATGATCTACCTGCAAGGGCAGGTAGCCTGGGAGGAATACAGGGAAATTGTCCGAGAAGCCAGGTACCAGGTTAGGAAAGCTAAAGCCCTGATAGAATTAAATCTGGCCAGGGATGTCAAGGACAACAAGAAATGCTTCTATAGGTGTGTCAGTGATAAAAGAAAGACTAGGGAAAATGTGGGCCCTCTCCGGAAGGAAATGGGAGACCTGGTTACCCAAGATATGGAGAAAGCTGAGGTACTCAATGACTTTTTTGCCTCAGTCTTCACCGGCAAGAGCTCTAGCCTCACCACCCAAGTTGCAGAAGGCAGAGGCAGGGACTGGAAGGATGAAGAACCACCCACTGTAGGAGAAGATCAGGTTCGAGACCATCTAAGGAACCTGAAGGTGCACAAGTCCATGGGACCTGATGAGGTGCACCCATGGGTCCTGAGGGAACTGGCGGATGAAGTTGCTAAGCCGCTATCCATCATTTTTGAGAAGTCGTGGCAGTCTGGTGAAGTTCCCACTGACTGGAAAAGGGGAAACATAACCCCCATCTTCAAGAAGGGGAAAAAGGAAGACCTGGGAACTACGGGCCAGTCAGTCTCACCTCTGTGCCTGGCAAGATCATGGAGCAGATCCTCTTGGAAACTATACTGAGGCACACGGAAATCAAGGAGGTGATTGGTGACAACCAACATGGCTTCACCAAGGGCAAATCATGTCTGATAAATTCGGTGGCCTTCTACGATGGGGTTACAGCACTGGTGGATAGGGGAAGAGCAACCGATGTCATCTACCTGGACTTGTGCAAAGCATTTGGCACTGTCCTGCACGACAGCCTTGTCTCTAAACTAAAGAGACATGGACTTGACGGATGGACTACTCAGTGGATAAAGAATTGGCTGGACGGTTGCACTCAAAGAGTTACAGTCAATGGCTCAATATCCAAGTGGACACCAGTGACGAGTGGTGTTCCTCAGGGGTCGGTATTGGGACCGGTCCTGTTTAACATCTTTGTCGGCGACATGGACAGTGGGATTGAGTGCGCCCTCAGCAAGTTTGCCGACGACACCAAGCTGTGCGGTGTAGTCGACACGCTGGTGGGAAGGGATGCCATCCAGAGGGACCTCGACAGGCTTGAGAGCTGGGCCTGTGTGAACCGCATAAAGTTCAACAAGGCCAAGTGCAAGGTCCTGCATGTGGGTCGGGGCAATCCCAAGCACAAATACAGGCTAGGTGGAGAATGGATTGAGAGCAGCCCTGAGGAGAAGGACGTGGGGGTGATGGTTGACGAGAAGCTCACCATGAGCTGGCAGTGTGCGCTTGTAGCCCAGAAGGCCAGCTGCATCCTGGGCTGCATCAAAAGAAGCATGGCCAGCAGGTCGAGGGAGGTGATTCTGCCCCTTTACTCCGCTCTTGTGAGACCCCACCTGGAGTACTGCATTCAGCTCTGGGGCCCTCAATATAAGAAGGACATGGAGCTGTTGAAGCAAGTCCAGAGGAGGGCCATGAAGATGATCAGAGGGCTGGAGCACCTCTCCTATGAAGACAGGTTGAGAGAGTAGGGGCTGTTCAGCCTGGAGAAGAGAAGGTTCCTGGGAGACCTCATAACAGCCTTCCAGTATCTGAAGGGGGCCTACAGGAAAGCGTGAGAGGGGCTTTTTACAAGGACAAGTAGTGACAGGACGAGGGGGAACGGTTCTAAACTGAGAGAGGGTAGATTTAGATTGATATTAGGAAGAAATTCTTTCCTGTGAAGGTGGTGAGACACTGGCCCAGGTTTCCCAGAGAAGTTGTGGATGCCCCCTCCCTGGCAGTGTTCAAGGCCAGGTTGGATGAGGCTTTGAGCAACCTGGTCTAGAGGAAAGGTGTCCCTGCGTGTGCAGGGGTGTTGGAACTAGATGATCTTTAAGGTCCCTTCCAACCCAAACCATTCTATTCTATGATTCTATGATCTTCTCTGGCTCCTGTGTTTCACTTAGAAGCTGTAAGTTTTGGACAGTAACAGCAGTAAATGACACAGAGACCCTTGTGATTGGCAGTGTGTGAGTCCACAAAACAGAAGGATTGTGGCATAATGCTGCAACACCTTTAGAGCATGGCAGAGCATCTGGGTTCATCCGCAGACTGTATAATACAATATATTACGTAGAAATACCTTTTTTTTTTCCATCAATTTTCCAAATCTTCAAAAGACTTACTCTTTTTTTTTAGACCCTTTGGAACATTTTTTCAGGTTAAATTGTGTGTTCTGCAATAAACTTATCCAGCTGAAATGATCTTAGTAGAATGAGATCAACAGCACAGATTAATGCCAGTTTCAATGACCTACTTATAGTTGGTATGCGAGTACGTTGTACCCTGTGTCTGTAAATGTCTGATATGGTTACAGTAAGTATGATCTCACAACCAGTGTCCCATCTAATCTTCGTTATTAAGAAGGGGTCTCATGATGTTTCTGAGCATCTCCTGGGAGGAATTCAGATTATCTTCAATGCCTGCTGAAAGCCCCAGGAGATGCTTACTTCTCAGCAATATCTGACACCAAAGCTTTTAAATATTGGCTGCTAACTGCCAAGAATTTTTCACTGAATTCATCTTTACCTCCTTTGCTTAAAGGGTACATTTCAATACAAACTCCTTACTAAGAATAGTGCTTAAACACGTTTAACATTTAGTAGATGTGTGAGTTCAAGATCTGACAATGAGGAAGGTAAACATCCAAAAAGGAGAGCTGGAAGCCTGGTGTCCAGAATGGAGAGGCCTGGCAAATACGTGGAGAAATGTCTAGGAGGAAAAGCAGAGAGAAAGATGAATTGCAATGTTGAATTGAAGCAGGCAACCAGTACTCCGTGTTTTGACATCATGCAACTGTCAGAAATCAAGCTTCTGTTAAAAAAAAAAAAAAAAAACAAACAAAGAACAAAACCTCTCCTTATCTTCACAGTTCTTAGGCAAACCTAAAAGCGCAATCACTACATAACTGATGCAGTAGAGCTTGCCTGTGCATCTACTGTTATTTATTTCATCAGCTGAAGAATCAGTGGCAGGAGAAGAATGAGACAGGGTATTTCTTGCCAGGCAAAGGAGAATTTTTAATATCCAATATAGGAGTATGAAGCAAAGATGGTGGCAGTCCTTAGTGCAGGAGAAATTTCCTGTAGCTTCTCTGTCTGGGAAGGAAGGTCCAAATGCTGCCGTGGTGGGGGATGCCGTCCTCCTGCTGCACCAAGGACTCTTTCATACATCAAGAGCAATCTCACCTGAAAGTCTTGTGTTTCAGTGTCAAATGAAAGTGAGTAAATAATCAGGAGAACTCACAGGAATGTGTACAGCTGGGAATATGGCAGTTGTTCATTGAAATGCAGGGTCTGGGACTTACCTGTCCCAACACTTAAAAATCTTCTGATTGTGCACAATGTAATGCTGAATGAGAGTGAATCGTTACACTAGTGACATGTTGGTGAATGTCACAGAAACAAATGTATGGCTGATTTTCAGGGACAGTGAATGCTCACGATCTCTGTTCAGGTCATGGCTGTAGCAAACACTGATTTTTCTTCTGTCTCGTTTCCCTGTTTCTTAGATCTATAAACTCTCTCCATGTAAACTATATAGTATAAACTCTAAAAGTTCATTTTAGTTTAGAGGCAATAGGTTGGACTCTATGATCCCAGAGGTCTCTTCCAACCTGATTGATTCTGTGATTCTGTAAAGGATGCAAGAAACTACAAATAATGTTATTTCCTAATAGAAAATGAAACATAGGCAAAGAAAGGTTTCTTTTTTAGCCACTTTCTCAATTTTCTTTTAGAAGTGCAGGATGCAAAGCAGCCACTGACCTCCTCTTACAATTCTGCTAAAAACAACGCACCTGTCCAGACCTTGACTTGAAGTTTTAGCAAAGCACTATCAAGTGAAACGTGTGTGGGTCACCTTTTCGCTTGTTATCATAGGGGGAGACCGGTACACTAAAGATTAAGATAAAGGGGGTAGGAGACTCTTAAACTAGCTTTGCCATTATGTAAGTCAAGTTCTTCAACTGGGAAGGAATAACCCTGTGTACCAGTGCAGGCTGGGAGCTGCTAGGCTGGAAAGCAGCTTTGCAGAGAAGAACCTGGGGATCCTGGTGGACAGCAAGTTGACCATGAGCCATCAAAGCACCCTTGCAGCAAAGGCGGCTAGTGGCATCCTGTGCTGCATGAGGCAGAGTGCTGTCAGCAGGTCAAAGGAGATGATCCTTCCCCTCTACTCAGCACTGGTGAGACAGGTCTGGAGTGCTGTCTCCAGTTCTGGACTCCCCAGTACGAGACATGGACATACTGAAGCAAGTCGAGCCATGATGATAATTGAGGGCTTGGAGCATCTGACATACAAGGAGAGGCTGAGAGAGCTGGGACTGTTCAGCTTGAAGAAAGTAAGGTTCAGATGGATCTTATTAATGTGTATCAATACATGGTGAGAGGAATAAAGAAGACAGAGTCGGGCTCTTCTCAGCAGTGCCCAGTGACAGAACAAAAGGCAATGGGCACAAACTGAAATACAGAAAATTCCATGTCAACATAAGGAAAAACTTTATCATGAGGGTGATGAAGCACTGGCACGGGTTGCTCAGCGTGGCTGTAGAGTCCCCATCTTTGGAGATACTCAAAACCCAACTGGGGCATGGTCCTGGGCAACCTACTCCAGCTGACGCTGTTCTGAGCAGCAGGTTTGGACTAGACAATCTCCAGGGGTGCCTTCCAGCCTCAGCAATGCTGTCATTTGCTGTTCTGCCTTTAGGAATAGGTCATAACATTCCTGCAAAAAGCAAAACAATTATTTCTTCTGAATTCCATGAGCTCTTAATCTCACTGCTTTCTTATCCCACTCCTTAAATCTTTCCCAAAATTTCCCAAAATTACATGTCTGTCATGTTCTTTGATAATTAGTCACTAGCGCAACATAACATCTGGTGGCTGTTGCATTTTTTGGTGGTTAAATTATCTGGATCTAATGCTGAAACAGAAAAATGCGTCTCAATAAATAAAGCCTTACAAGCACCTTGCAGGCACTATCAACTGCTCAACACTGCTGAACTTCCTGAGCAGACACAGGTAGAATGAAGCTGGGATAATGGATTGGAGCAGCACAACAACCACAGAGGAAGACCAGGGGCAATCAGTTTACCGAAAGGAGACTTAAATTTGTTTGCATTCCTGTGCTTTTGTACAAAAGATAGACAGAGGCCACTGCAAAGCTGATGAAAACAGCAGCCTCCTCTGCAGTAAGCTTGTGAGCATAAAATTTGAATGTTTGCACCACATTGTCATCTTTCTCCTACTCCACAGTTTGAATTTGCTGAGGCTTGCTTGTGCTCCTTAGGCTTCTCCCTCTCGAAAAGCACAGCTCTCCCCTAAGCAGATCTCATTTCAGAGCTGAGTCCGTTCAGCTTGCTGTGGAAGAAGCAGCTCTGGAAAAATAATTTTCTGAGCCAAGTTCAGAGATGGGACTAGCTGTGATGTTATAACAAGTTGACATAAATGATCATAAAATGTTGGTACTTGTATGTCCGGGAGATTATGTTGCAAGCCTGTTTTGTGCAGAATGAATAACTGGAACACACAGAGTAGTTGAAACTACCTAAAAGATGATTTCTTTATTATCTCCTACCTTCCAGTCAGAAAATTTATGGTTAGAATACACCTCGTTATGAATGTATTGTTATCATTGCTTTGTAAAGCAGCAGCATCTCTTTCTAAAGCCTGCCTTATCTCTCCCTGACCTCTGAAGCTATAAAGATGAGTGTTGTGTCATTTAGTACAGGAGATGTCTTATCTTTATAACCAGTGCATTTACAGAGCAAACTCAGCTTCTTATTGCTTGTATTCCACTATAGAAAAGTTTATTTAAAACAGAAAGGCATCTGATCATTGCAGTGTCTGGTATGGTTACATTACCGTTCACTCCTTGTATTTAATGTAATTGTTTTAGACACAACACACTTTCATAGGGCTAAATCCACAGCTTGTATTCAGTTTTTAGTCTGCAAGTTCTCCATGATTAGAAAAGGATCTTTGATTTTTTTTAAATGTGGCTTAAACTTATAATTACCAATACAAACTGAGAAATACATGCTCTTGAGATGACCTTGTTTACATGCAAATGTCTGTGAGATATATACATCTTTTTGTTTATTAACTAAATAACTCATAAATTAAACAGAATCTCCCCTATCAATTTGGGTATACTCCTCTTTTCCCAAGGTCCATTAATCATTAGTCCCTGAAGGTTTACTTTTTTAGAGTGCTTGTTTTATTGGATACAATTTCTGTATGAATGACTGTTATGCTGAAGGAAACATCATGTATATAAACTAGATGTTTATATACTGCAGTAAGCCTTGAGCAAGGTAATACAGTTTACATAATTACATGTGTGGGAAAATAGATCAATTAAAACTGAAAGTGTAGCTACTTTCTTAGATTTGTGTTGGGCTTCCAGACGTGGTTTGAAGGTCCTCAGTCTGACTAGTTGAAGAGTTTGGGAGTAGTCTTCAGACTACTAGCAGAGACAGTAAGGTTAGTAGCTCCGTAAACAAAACAATGACTTTTCTATAGTAAGACCAAAACTTACCCTGGTCTGCAAACTGCATGCTAGCAAAATACTATGTAAGTGAGATCTGTTATTTTTATATAACCATTATTTTTGCTCAACCGCTGTTCATTTGGATGTTAATCACATTGAACCAAAAGAAATGTAATTTCTTGCCAAATGTTTCTCATTAGTCTATATTGTAAACTACTAGTTACATTCAAGAATTTAAAGAGCAGGTACCAGCTTCAGGTACTTGGCTCTGGATTTTAATTTAAGGAGCTCTAAGTCTCTGAGGGTAACCTGTCTTATGAAAATCAAACTCCTTTTATTTACTCTTTACCAAGGTCCCAAATTTTAGGGCTAAACACTGGAAAATGCTTGTTTAAACGAGCGTTTGTCAAATGAAGATTACAGCAGTTTGTCAGTTCAAAAAAGGAGACTGGGTAAGAGGCAAATATTTGCCAGTATGAGGACATTCATGCTGCTTGAACAGAAATCTTATTTCAAAATCAGGAGAGACTACAACAGATAAAAGGCACATATAATACCTGAGCATGTGGTGAGCCTGCGGCCACATCTTGTCTTTCTACAGGAGCATGGATATCCAGTTTTAATATTTATAATTAGATGTGTGCTGCAAATTAAAGAAATAGAAAATATTGCTGGAGGATGGATCATAATCTAAGAGGGAAATGTTTTATTGGAATTAACTTTTTTTGCACAATTTAAGGTTAGGTTTTCTATTGCCAACATGTGGTTTTTCAGTATTCTTGTCCTGCAGTAGAGGAGAGGAACAGTAGACCAAAGTTAACATAATTTGTCATAATTTTCCTATCAGGTATCTTAATGGTTTTAATTACATTTTATAATATTACCAAGATTTTTTAATAAGATTAATGGAGCCATATTAATTAGTGCCTTTGGTGAAGTTAGAAGAGAAAATATTTTTGTGAGATAAAATATGTATGAAATATTTTCAAATGGAAATAATTACAATTTTTTTCTTCCACTTTCTAGACCTCTTTCCCTTGGCCTGACTGCTGCTTAACACTTTGTATGATGAAACAAAATTGTTTCCTTTTTTTCTTTTCTTTTGTTTCATTCTTGAAGATGAGCATGTATTGTGGAAAGGAGAGCGGAGCAACATCATGCAGAAAAATCTACTTTGGAAACTTAATGAGTTACAATTGATTTTTCCTTTTCTCTGGACTGCATTTGCATGCTTTAAATGATTTATGGTTCATTAGTTCAGGTTAGAGAAAACTTTTGCTCTGCTATTGTGAACTGCAGAATTCAATAAAAGAAAGGAAAATGCTTCACTCACAGAGATCCTGAAAGAAAAATTATGGTGCTTCAGAGTTTAAATTGGGATATGGTAGCAAGCTGCTTTCCTTTTTAATCCCTACTAATTTAAGAACATGAGTCTCATAGAAGCATAATGGACTTACAGTCTGAAATCTCTCTAAATGGGAATTTCAAATGCACCATTGACTATTTGTATTAGCCAAAATTGTCCCAGTCCTTGTTTGACCTGACAGGGGGATAATAGGAAATAAGCCTGACTGTTACATCTCTGCTTGGCTTCTGCATCCTTTTAGTGATAGCAAAGAAAGAATCTGAATTTGTTTCAGCTAATCCTGGAGTGATCCCTTTTAGACAAAGAGTTGACTCTGACAGCTCAGTCCAGCCCCAGAATAAAAGGAATTTATATATATCCTTTATTGGACTCCATTTAGCAAGGCAGGTATTACTGCTGCTTTGTGGTGATATGTTTTTTTTTCTGCTGCGGCAGCAAAAGGGACACAGAAATAATGGGGAGAACAACAGCGTATCTTTCCTGCCATAAGAGCAGAGGAGATGCACCAGTTGTTACAATTTTTGAGCGAAGCAACTCTTGTGTCATTATCCATTTTGTTAAATGCACAGCAAAGAAACCTGTTACACACTAATTATTAATCACAAGAGGAAGCTTCGCTTTTCCATTTTCAGCAAACTCCTCAATACATACCATCATTTTCAGTTCATCATACCTTTTATTTAATGCATTTGCTTTCGTTGCATTTTGTTATGATAAAAGCACCTTATTTCATAAACAAGCACTGCTTCTAGGCCAGATCTCCAGCAGACAGAAGCTGACTCAGGTTTCATTCGATGTCAGTGGAACTGCTGCTTTGTTCCCCCTCTTCTCCTGGGTATGATGCTACTATTTTCTTCTCCTATAGGATGCAATATTTAAGACAAGTGATCACGCTCCCAGGACAGTAGCTGCCAGCTTCATTAAGTAATTGGAGTGCAGGAGTCATGCTTACCATTCAGCCTATCTTGACAGGAATTCAGCAGGGAGAGTAGAACTTTATTCCAAAGTACAGCACAGTCCTTCTCCAGAGGGGCCAATGAATGCGAGGGAAATGTGTGAACAGGCAAGTCGCTCTGTAACAATCATTACGTATTAATGTTTGAAAGATAAGAGCAGTACGTAAGAAGTCTGTCTCTAGTTTCTAAAAATAGATTTGCACCTGCTTTGGTTATATCAGCTACATTTTCTTACTTTACAGTTTTCTGGATAATGTGGAGAAGAAGGTGGAGGGAATTCCTTTCATGTCAGTCACAATTATCTCCTCCCACTGTTTGGTCTGTCTTTCTTTTTCTTTCTTTCTTTTTCTTTCTTTTTCCTTCTTTCTTTCTCTCTTTCTTTCCCCTCTCTCTCTTTCTCTCTTTCTCACTTTCTTTCTTTCTTCTTTTTTGCATTGTTTTTAAAACGCTGGTAGTTTTGTAAATTAAATTGGTAACTTACAGCAAAATGTTGTAACTCTAGTTTGGAAAGTATCAAAACTTTTCTGTTTATTCCCCTCCTCTCCTCCGTGGTTCATCCTTTTTCTTTCTCTTCCCAAAAATCCTATTCATTTAATTTAGTACAGATATATTAACAATTTTATTGTCCTGAAACTGTGTTTTTTTTTCTTTTAAATACTGACTGTTGCTGAAAACCAGTTTTTGCTGAGCTGTCTTTATTATTCAAATATTTAATTGTTTGATCATAAGTGTGTGTGTGTGTATTAGCGAGTACCTTCATTAAACCTCCTCTACATTATTTTATCTCCAAATGAGTAAAAACTTTCCATTATTCCTTAGTCACTTGTTGTGTTGTGATAGATTCTTTATAGTCATATATACACTTCATATGATTTGTAGACATGGGAGAAATATACAGGGAAAAGAAAAATAGTTCAGGGATTAAAACACAAACCAGAATCTGGGATCACTTGTGCCCACAGTGCAGGACGTGCTCTGAAGTCTTTGGTGTCATATGTGCATCCTGACTATCTGTCCAAACAGGATACAGATGTGTGCTGTCTGCCACGTATTTATTTTAAAAAGAAATTTGAGTACACAGCTATAGAACAGGCTCTGATTTATTTTTTTCTTTTTTTCTTTCAATCTGAAATCCCAAGATTGATTTCAGTTTTTATTTGACATGCACAATACAATGTACAGACAGGATATTAAGCAGTGGTTTCACTATTGTTCCACCAGATGCACAGTTCCTAGGCCAAACAAATAGAATGTTATTTTTAAAAAGTGCATAACTCATTAGTAGGGCAATGGACAGTGCAAAAGCTGTTCTGTGAACTTGGTGCATTATGGAAGGTGTGAAAATGAGGAAAGGTATATGACTAAGTCGGAAGGTGAGATCTGATGGGAGGACAGTAAGTAGAAAGGGGAAATTAGAAAATACATACTGGTTAAAGAAAGCAAACCTTGTTGATGTCAGTGATGACACAGAGGTCTTAATTCTTGTGGATGGGTACATTTCTTGTCCATGGCTTCTTTATTTCTGTCTTAAAAAGTTTAGGCAAAAGCTTAAGCTTGAGGTCTAGGATCTCTTTTGTAGTGCTGACCTCTTAGAGGAGATTCCTGTCGTCTGCTTACAAAAATAGAAGCATTAATATCTTCTCTGACATGCACCTTATGCTACTTCATTGGTTGAAACCGCCCACACAGATTGTCAGATCCAAATTCTCCACCACCTTAAATAACATGCTGAGTGAAATCAGATAAAACTCAGCTAGAGAAAATGTGATGATTGTAGCTGGCTGCCTAATTCCATATCAGCCTGCATCAATTGCTTCAGCAAGAAAATGGCCCGTTTGTTAAAATATACAGTATTCTATTTTCAAGGAAAGAAAGTGCACTTTACTGTAGAGTTAGGACAGACTTGTGCTGTAAGCCACCAGAAAGGAGTAGTGAAGCATTTCTGAAGAACTGTAAGCCGGGTAAAAATCATGTTTGAGCTCTGGGACCAATGCCTTGGTGAAACTTTTTCAGTCTGCTTCATATTTCAATAATGTGACTATTTCTAGTACTGTAATAAGGAATAAAACAGCAGATAGAAACATGAAAACTTCTCCAACAGCAAATCAGAACTTTACTCAAGTATTTGCCTGATACCCATGATATTGCCTTAGTGACCTGGTGACACGGGAACATCATACAAAATGACTCTTTCTTAGCTCACCCTGCTCTGTCTGATAGGCAACCTCTCTCCATGTTTGTAGCATGATAGCTGAGAACTACACAGGTGATGAGACTGTTTAGTGCTCAGCAGCATCCTCCACTCCACCTCTTTTTTCCCCAGCAAGTCCTGCAAAGTTATGAAGCAGTTTATCTTGCACGTTGCCGTGGTGATGCTCGCTTTTGAGATCAGCAAGGTAGAGCTGTCAGAGTGAGTGATTGCACAAACTTTGCAAACCATTTAATGTGTCTGGAATGCTGAAAATATTAAACTATAGTCTTTAGTTAATCATAGTGCTGGGGGATAAAACCAGAAACAAGACTAATGTTGTGGTTCAAACAGTCCCCGTGGTGAGGGAGACTCTGATGTACTCAGAGTGGTCTGTAGCCAAGGTCACCACTCCCACCCATCCTTTATTCCCCAGCTATTCGGCGTACAAACTTTCCCCTTCTGATGCTGGGAGCCTTTACATCGTAGTACTAGTGTAAAAACAAGCATCTCTGCAAGACAGATTTTCTCCTATTGCTCACCTGACTGTGAAAATCGTGTACTGACAATTGAATGTCAATTCAATTGTGATGAATGGGGATGGGGTGGTAGCTGGGCTTGCACCACTGGGGCAATGCTCTAGTGTTGAGGTAGACCAGGAGGCCCCCCATCCCCCTGGGGTGAAATCAGGGGGTGAATCTGGGATGAAATCGGTGTGCCCAGCTCGCTCCCTGAAATGCCTGTACACCAATGCACGCAGCATGGGGAATAAGCAGGAGGAGTTAGAAATCCGTGTTCGGTCGGGGGGCTATGATCTAGTGGCAATTACAGAGACTTGGTGGGACGCCTCGCATGACTGGAATGTGGTCATGGGTGGCTATGTCCTGTTCAGGAAAGACAGGCCGCTAAGGAGAGGTGGTGGAGTTGCTCTTTATGTGAGTGAGCAGCTAGAATGTATTGAGTTCTGTCCAGAGGCAGATCAGGAGCGAGTTGAGAGTTTGTGGGTGCGAATTAAGGGGCAGGCTGGCAGGGGTGATACTGTTGTGGGTGTCTATTACAGGCCACCGGATCAGGATGAGGACGGTGATGAGGCCTTCTACAGGCAGCTGAGAGCAGTCTCGCAATTACAGGGCCTGGTTGTCATGGGGGATTTCAACTACCCTGATATTTGCTGGGAGGCCTACTCAGCCAGCCATCCCCAGTCCAGGAGGTTCCTCCAGTGCATTGATGATAACTTTCTGATGCAAATGGTGGATGAGCCAACTAGGAGAGGAGCGCTGCTGGATCTGATCCTCACTAACAAGGAGGGTCTGGTTGAAGAGGTGAAGGTTGAGGGCAGCCTTGGTTGTAGCGACCATGAGATGGTAGAGTTCAGGATCTCATGTGGCAGGAACAGAATAGCTAGCAGAATCAAAACCCTGAACTTCAGGAGGGCCAACTTTGGCCTTTTCAAGCAATTGCTAGGGGAAATCCCATGGGACAGGGTACTAGAAGGTAAGGGGGCCCAAGATAATTGGTTAGCATTCAAGGACTGCTTCTTCCGAGCTCAAGATCAGAGCATCCCAACAGGTAGGAAGTCAAGGAAGGGTACCAGGAGACCTGCATGGTTGAACAGGGAACTGCTGGGCAAACTCAAGTGGAAGAAGAAGGTGTACAGATCGTGGAAGGAGGGGCTGGCCACTTGGGAGGAATATAAGTCTGTTGTCAGAGGATGTAGGGAGGCAACTAGGAAAGCTAAGGCCTCCTTGGAATTAAACCTTGCAAGAGAGGTCAAGGACAACAGAAAGGGCTTCTTCAAATACATTGCAGGTAAAGCCAACACTAGAGGCAATGTAGGCCCACTGATGAATGAGGTGGGGGTCCTGGAGACAGAGGATAAAAAGAAGGCGGAGTTACTGAATGCCTTCTTTGCCTCTGTCTATACTGCTGGAGGCTGTCCTGAGGAGCCCTGGACCCCTGAGGCCTCAGAAGAAGTCAGGATAGAGGAGGAATCTGTCTTGGTTGATGAGGGCTGGGTCAGGGACCAATTAAGCAACCTGGATGTCCATAAATCCATGGGCCCTGATGGGATGCACCCGCGGGTGCTGAGGGAGCTGGCGGAAGTCATTGCTAGGCCACTCTCCATCATCTTTGCTAAGTCGTGGGCAACGGGAGAGGTGCCTGAGGACTGGAGGAAAGCGAATGTCACTCCAGTCTTCAAAAAGGGCAAGAAGGAGGACCCGGGTAACTATAGACCGGTCAGCCTCACCTCCATCCCCGGAAAGGTGATGGAGCAACTTGTTCTTGGTGCTGTCTCTAGGCACATCAAGGATAGGGGGATCATTAGGGGCACTCAGCATGGCTTCACCAACGGGAAGTCTTGCTCAACCAACTTGATAGCCTTTTATGAGGATGTTACCCGGTGGATAGATGATGGTAAAGCTGTGGATGTGGTCTATCTCGATTTCAGTAAAGCGTTTGACACGGTCTCCCACAGCATCCTCGCAGCTAAACTGGGGAAGTGTGGTCTGGATGATCGGGTAGTGAGGTGGATTGTAAACTGGCTGAAGGAAAGAAGCCAGAGAGTAGTGGTCAGCGGGACAGAGTCCAGTTGGAGGTCTGTGTCTAGCGGAGTTCCGCAAGGGTCGGTTCTGGGACCAGTTCTATTCAATATATTCATTAATGACTTGGATGAGGGATTAGAGTGCGCTGTCAGCAAGTTCGCTGATGACACAAAACTGGGAGGAGTGGCTGATGTGCCGGAAGGCTGCGCAGCCATTCAGAGAGACCTGGACAGGCTGGAGAGTTGGGCGGGGAGAAATTTAATGAAATATAACAAGGGCAAGTGTAGAGTCCTGCATCTGGGCAAGAACAACCCCATGTACCAGTACAAGTTGGGGACAGAGCTGTTGGAGACCAGCGTAGGGGAAAGGGACCTGGGGGTCCTAGTGGACAACAGAATGACCATGAGCCAGCAGTGTGCCCTTGTGGCCAAGAAGGCCAATGGCATCCTGGGGTGTATTAGAAGGGGTGTGGTCAGCAGGTCAAGAGAGGTTCTCCTCCCCCTCTACTCTGCCCTGGTGAGGCCACATCTGGAGTATTGTGTCCAGTTCTGGGCCCCTCAGTTCAAGAAGGACAGGGAACTGCTAGAGAGAGTCCAGCGCAGAGCCACGAAGATGATTAAGGGAGTGGAACATCTCCCTTATGAGGAGAGGCTGAGGGAGCTGGGTCTCTTTAGCTTAGAGAAAAGGAGACTGAGGGGTGACCTCATTAATGTTTATAAATATGTAAAGGGCAAGTGTCAAGAGGATGGAGCCAGGCTCTTCTCAGTGACATCCCTTGACAGGACAAGGGGCAATGGGTGCAAGCTGGAACACAGGAGGTTCCACTTAAATTTGAGGAAAAACTTCTTTACTGTAAGGGTGACTGAACACTGGAAGAGGCTGCCCAGAGAGGTTGTGGAGTCTCCTTCTCTGCAGACATTCAAAACCCGCCTGGACGCGTTCCTGTGTGATATGGTCTAGGCAATCCTGCCCCGGCAGGGGGATTGGACTAGATGATCTTTCGAGGTCCCTTCCAATCCCTAACATTCTGTGATTCTGTGATTCTGTGAATTTTTCAAAGCAGAAGTGAGTGATCTGCTTGTTATTGTTTGCACAATACATTTTTTCCCTGGGGGACCTCATGTTCAACTCATCCATTATTTAAAATTCCTGCTGAAATCAATGGGCCCTCCAAGTACGGAATGACTGCCAGAGCACCTCTACATCTGCATAAGTAATTGCTGCTGATCATACGCTAGGCTTCATGAGGATCTTCTTTACTCAAATGATTTCCAGTGTAGCTCACACTAGCAATATGCTTTCTTTTCACGCCATCAGTATTTTGGAATATCAATGAATATTGAGATGTTATGAAATACTGAATGGTAAAAACACTAACTCTGGCTCAGGTTCCTGTGGTTGAGGGACAGGCCCTCACAGAGTTTTTAAGATGTGCCTTCACCTTGCGCTGTCTCTGAAGCTCCAGGTTGCTAATGGTTACACAGGTAAATTAGTTAAAGTTGGTGGGAACATTCACCTAAGTAAGAATTATCTTGCATGTGGGGAATCAATACAGCTTAAATATTAACTCTTGTTTATTAATGACTCTTTTACCACTCATCATGAAGACTAAATAGTAAGTCTTTAGCTGAACTGCCTCAGTTCGAGCAAGTGTTTGTTATGACAGTTTTTTCCTTTTTAATCAAAATATGAAATTCATTCTATTTATCTAGTTAGGAAAAAAAGCAACAATGTAACCAACCTGCTACAGTTTGATTCGCTGTCTGATTTCCTGCCACAGCACTTTATTTGAGCTACATTATTCTCTAGGTGTTTCAGCTCCTTACTTTTTTTGACAAATACTTAAAATGTACTTTTTGTATAAAAGAGTGCATGTACTGTAGATTGATATCTATCAGGATGCACGGTCTACAATAAAAGGGTAGAGCAATAAGAATACGAACATATGGTAACCAGATGTCAACCAAGCATGAAGTCAGGAAAAGGTCATACACAGCAGCTTACAGCAGCTCAACAAGAAACAGGAGAAAACGAAAACTGACATTTTCTGGACGCGTTTTTCTGAACTCTTCAAAAATACGTATGAGACACAATGTTGGCTCATGAATTTAATTTTCCTGTGCATTCACAGGAAAAAGCGTTCTGAACTTAGTCTGATGAGGAACTGGAGATGGTGGCTCTGGTATCCAACAGTGTGGTTCCTTGGCAGCGTGTCTCTCTGTCCTCCCAGAGTCCACCACATGCGGTGCAGTAGCACTAAAGATCCCAAAGGCTAGAAAACTCTATCGGTCAAATTGCCCCAAATGTGCGCCTCCCTTCCCTTTTATAGGAATTTTGTGTTTTTTCTCTCCAATCTACAACGGGGCCACTCTGGGAATATTGCAGATCTCCATTCAGCCTTAAGAGGTACACTGCAGCTGGAGAGACACTCATGTGCTGGGGGAATAGGGGTCTACATCTATATTACATGTCAACAACTGAATGTCCCATCAGAAACTTTGAGGGAGTTGGGGTTGTTTAGCCTGGAGAAGAGGAGGCTCAGAGGTGACCTTATTGCAGTCCACAACTACCTGAAGGGAAGTTGTAGTGGAGTGGGAATCGGCCTCTTCTCCCAGGCAACTAGAGATAGGACATAGCCTCAAGCTTCGCCAGGGGAGGTTCAGGTTAGACATTAGGAAGCATTTCTTCTCAGAAAGGGCCATTAGACATTGGAACGGGCTGCCCAGGGAGGTGGTGGAGTCACCATCTCTGGATGTGTTTAAGAAAAGACTGGACATGGCACTTAGTGCCATGGTCTAGTTGACATGGTGGTGTCAGGGCAATGGTTGGACTTGATGACCCCAGAGGTCTCTTCCAACCTGATTGATTCTGTGATTCTGTGACTTTTACCTGTCTTTAATGCCCTTGAAATCTCTGTGCTTCCTCCTCTCAGGGTGACACTGTCTGCAGATCTGGTTTCTAGCCAATGCTTTTCTCACTTGCTTTGGTGAGCTCAGATGCTTTGCGTTTTGTATGTGGAGAACAGATGGCAATTAAGCCTTGACACTGTATGTTTAGATTTTCTGGATACAAACATTTCTAAATATTCATGAACAAGAATTCAGTGCAGTGCATTCTCCTATACAGCATGAGAGACTTTGTTGAGCAATCTCTTCATAAATCCAAATTACCATAGTATTTCCCTGTTACTTGGTGAGTTAATAGGACTTAGTGAACAATTAGACCACATTTATTCTTTGAAAGGACTGGTTTCATATTGGTGTCTGTCCCATTCTAAACACAGGGTAGACAAAAGCTGCTGCATGATTGAATCCTTGTTCATCAGTAAGTTGAAGTGGTATTCTTTAACTGACCTGGGGAAGCGGAAGCTATGTACCTATGTCAATACGGTGCTGTGTACATTACAACCCAGTTAGTGCTAGCTCAGGTTTTTCTGAAATGCTCCCCATTGCACAACATAATTAACATTGTGCCAGATCTTTGTCTAGTTTTGATCTAACGGGACTACTAACTCTTATCCAAGCTTGAGGAGGTGTTTTTATTGACTTGCGTTAATTAGTAAAGCCTCAATTTTCTCTGGTTTTCTATAATTAATAATAATAATAATAGGCTTGCTTTCTTCCTTTCTTATGTGCATGTCCTGCAGTCTCCAAAGTCTTTTTTCAATTTTTGATAAGAGTAAGGCAGGAGACAGTACTGAATACATCTATTCCTCCTACACCGAGATTCTGTTACTGCTTTTCATAAAACAAATAAGACAATATTTCTCAAAGTTTCAGAACTGTGTGAATTACGAAGTGCCAGAGAGATACAAGGGACCACTGAAGAAGAATTCAGAAGCATTCAGATAGGATGAATGAGGAGATGATTTATGCAGAAAAATAAGAGGGAAAGAGGGTAATAAAGTGAATGCAGTCTAGAAGCATCATGGTTTTACAGTCAGGAAAGATGATACACTCTCATTAAGATATGGTGTTTGGAATTTGTAAAGGTCAGCTAGAAATGGAAAGGAGTAAAATCCTAATTATGCTGGTGTTGATGAGTATTTCCCTATATCATTTGGTGCAAAGAAGATTGCAGGGTGTTATTTCCTTTTTTCACGTAACAATATTGTTTTAATAATGAAATTGAATAAAATTTTAAGCTCTCCATTTACAATTCAAGATTAGAAAGTACCAAAACATCAGGTTATTAAGAATTCATGATTTTGTAATGGCTTTGTGAAGAAAGGACACTGAGCCAGAAGAGGGTTCTGAATGAGATACTCCAGCCCTTTCCTACTGTTTAAACTTAAAAAGTCCTGCCTTTAATTTAAACAGATACATTTCCTCCAGTCCTCTAAATGGAAAGATGTTGCAGATCTCATTACCCTATTGCTGAATTCTTAGAGAATGGTAAACTCATAACTAGACAGAGTTGGTAGTGAGCTGTTTTAATTAATTTTCAAATGAAATCTTCATAAATATATCATCCAAGAGAAGAGAAAAGCTGACTGACAATAGAAACGCCCTGTCCTGTCTCCAGCAGCAGAGGTTGTCTGTGGAAGAGTATAAGAAAAGGGGAAGTGCAGTATTTGTCCCACTCCCTGGATCCCAGAACTGACACAGACACTGGACAAAGGAATTCACTTTTTGAATCCATGATCTCCAACGGTTTTACAAAAACTCTTTCTCCCCCCCAAAAAAAAACCCAAACCCTTGTTTGTTTAAACTATGTTTGTTAAGTTTATAAATCAGTCACTCTTCTTTCAAAGCCCATCAAGAACTGCTAGCAACTTGTTATAGAAGCAGAGAGGAAAAGTAAACTGTTAACATTAGGATATATATGACTTTCCATCTGGTTGTGCTTAGTGTTCAGTGGGATGTGGAAGGTTTGAAATCAAATGAACTCAGTCCCAGAGTTCATGCTCAGTCACTTAAAGACACGTGTTTGTAGACGTTACCAATATGTATGCTTTGTGGTCTTCCAAATACACTTGTATTTCTCACTTGGCTAGTGATCAATATGTGTAGTTACACATGTAAGTGTCAGTTACCTGTAATTTATGCTTTAAAAATAATTCACTATAATTCTGTTAATGGGGCCATGTATTGAGTCAGCCCTTCAAACCTCTGTTTAATCTAAAACCTCCATTGTTAGTCCAAGCTATATATATATTTTTCATTGCCAATGAAAATGGAGCCAGATATTCCACTGATGTTGAGTCCTGCTGTTTTAATGCCATCTGATAATCTGGCTTGTGATTCATATTTTTCATTCCTAAACCTTTTGTACTCAAACTAAGTTCTGTGGATGCATTTTTAAATGCATTTTTAACCTATGTGATTTGGAACTGTGAAATCTGACTCTTTTAAAATGCAGTTGTTTTGCGTGTGGCCACTGGATGAGCTGTGACTAGTAGTATCTGTTGGTCTACTTAAAGTTTTTGAGATTAAGGAAATTTAAATTCTTTCTAATGCAAATAAAAGTGGGCTTGTCATTCCACTGTGGTTGTAATCAAGCAGATTATCACATTCTGGTAGATGCCCCATCCCTGGTAACATTCAAGGTCAGGCTGGATGGGGCTCTGAGCAACCTGATTTAGTTGAAGATGTCCCTGCTCATTTCAGGGGGATTGGACTAGATTGCCTTTAAAGGAGCCTTCCAACACAAACTGTTTTATGATTCTATGATTGCAAGTTGCATAACACTGCTTGTCTCTCATCTATGTGCACTGCACAGGGCAGAAATACAACATAGGGCACAGAGGGTATATAGTTGTGTTTACTCACTGTAAATGATACAACATGCTTTATTTGCCATCACATGGCATACTTTGCTATATGTCTTATTTTTCTTTATATTCCCCTCAAGTCCCAGCAAGATGTGGTTTAGCTAGGTATAATGCCAGGGTCAATACAAAGATGAGAGAGCACCTAAAAGTCATCTTCAGAGCATAGAATAGTGACATTAATTAAATCAATGAAAGAGACTAGTTTTCTGTATCTGCTATAAAAGTGAGGTCTTCATATGAACTGAGACTACTCTGTAAATTAAAATGCTTGATGGAACTTACTAGTTTTTTAAATAATTATCCTTTGATCAGAAACTGCTGTAAATACTAAGTCCATGCAAAGAGGCATTTGTTCTGTTGTGGAAAATAAGTGTTTCAAAACAACAAAGAACAGTTATCTTTACCCTGTATGCTGATTTTCTTTTTGTTTTTAATTTAAATAGCGTATCTGACAGCCATTGGATTGGCTGAAAACTGTCTGTGACTTTTTATTAATTTTTTACGCATGCAGATATCAGTTTTCTCAGTTTTAATTGTACAAATCTGGTTTAACTTCAGGGATGATCCTCCAGACTTGCTCCATGATAACACACAGGTTTTGAGACATTTACCTATGTAAAATTGCAAGTCTTTCACAATTAACTCCTCCTGCAAAATGATGTGGCCAATCAGAAAAGTGCAAGCAGCTGGAATATAATTTTGAGGGCTGCATTATCAAATTATCAACAGATTAAAGCCATTGTCAATTCAGTCTAAAGTAATGTGCAAAAAGACATGGAGTTACCTTGGAAGAATGAACAAGCATATTAAAACTGGCAAGGAAGCCCATCAGTAAAACAGGTGATAATCAGTCTTGAAGGAGCTTAACAAATGGCTACATAGTGAAATGGATACTGTCATGAGCCGTAAACTTTTTGGTGATGACTGAAGAACAATAGGGAAAAGAAAGTTTAAAACACAATTATGAAATAAAAATCTTAGAAAGAATCAGGTAAACAAGAAATAGCTTTCATACATTTTGTGTTGGTCAGTACTTTTAAAGAACATCTCAATGAGAAAATACTCTTCAGAAATATAAAATATGCTGACCATTCTCTAAGAGGATTTTAGGATGAAAAGAACTAATCATTCAGTTCTTTCAACATAACTACTGTATTTTCAGTTTCAAATCCAAATTCTTTTGTTTTCAACATTTTTCCCATATTATAGTTTTCATCTGTTGTAAATAATTTTTGCGTTACAAAACCAGAGCACCAAATAGAGAAATATAGTTTGATATTAAAGTTCATAAAAAACCTTTCAGGTCACTTCAATGATATTTAGTTCAGAGAAACAATAAAGTTGAGGTCAAGCCAACCTGAAACTGGCATACTGCATTTCTGGTTTTCTGATGGTAGCACGAAACACTTGAGGGTGAAAAAAAAAAGAAATTTTCAAACAATTAGGTGATGTAGAAACTGTATTTTCAATTGAAAAAATAAAAAGTTTTGATGCAGCATTTCTCAAGGTAGGATAATAAAAGAATGCTTTGAAATAGTTAAACCATCAGAAAGGCAATGACAGACTCAAAACGAAGTGGATGACAGTCTTCCAAAAGTCCCCAGGGTGCAGCAAAACCCCAGCTGTATAGATTGTCAGGTAGCAGAAGGAACTGGAACAAACCTTCATCTAGTCAAGCTGAATACTAGCTGAATTTCTTAAGGATGTTCACTTTTGAGGTCATGTTCTTCATCTTAATGGTTGGTAAGATGTCATCATGAATAATTGCCTTTTGGCCTTACCATTTTATGGTGTTTATTTCCTTTTCTTTCCATGTGTTGAAACCTTCATTGTTTTAATTAAATTCAGCTTGGAAAGCCATTAGTAAAAAAGATTAAGTACATTCTACTAAATTGTTTTTTGTATCTGGTCTCTGATTTATGAATGTATTAGTATCATGTTAACACCTCTGTTGTTCTAAACGCTTATTACTGTCATCTCACCATGGCTATGTTATCATTTTAATTATGTATCAGTAGCAAGAAGTAAAAGATTAAAAAAAAACCAAACTATCTAACAGATCAAGTATTCCTCAAGCACATGAGAAATATCCAACTCATGGGTCTTAAAACAAGGTATAAATAACTTTAAAATATATATCAGAACTCAGCTCTTTTGAATTCCATGTCTCAGCTTAGTTCCAGTGAAGCCATTGGAGTTACTGAGTTAAGACTATTACAGACTTAAGGATTAATACATAATGGATTAGCTTTTGTTGAAAAGTAACAGTGTGCCTCGTCTACTTCTACTTCTTTCACAAAAGACAGACAAGACTCTAGACCTATTTGAACATATATATTTTTTTTATAGATTTATCGATAAAGACAAATGATATTTTCCTATCAAAGTCTTTCCACCTATGACAAATATAGATAATTTAAGTATTTAGGAAAAACCTTCTTGTACTTTCTGATTGTTTTCTATAAAAAATGAATCAGAGAATCAGAGAATATTAGGGATTGGAAGGGACCTCGAAAGATCATCTAGTCCAATCCCCCTGCCGGAGCAGCATTACCTAGATCATGTCACACAGGAACACGTCCAGGCGGGTTTTGAATGTCTCCAGAGAAGGAGACTCCACAACTTCTCTGGGCAGCCTGTTCCAGTGTTCAGTCACCCTCACCGTAAAGAAGTTTGTACCAAAGGATGTTGTAGTATAAAGATACAGCATGATCACAGCCTTACTGAATTTTTTATCTATTTACATGGATAGGGAAAGCCATGTCATAGAGATGTTATGAAGAAAGAATCTATTATGCAGTATTAGTGAAGGGAAAGATGAAAGAAATCATTGTGGCCATGTGATTTCTATCAGAAACTCAATCTGACAGCAGAGGAAGAAGGAAAAATGTTGGGAGTGAGCCCAGATTGGAAGTGGGCCAGGCAAAAGTTGTGGCCGCTGGGAGGAACAAAGAACTCATCAAACAGGATCAAGGAGGCTAACAGCAAAATGAGAAGAGGCAATGGTTACAAATTATACCAGAAGGCATTCCAACTGGACGGAACGAAGAAATTGCAATGTGAGTGATTAAACACTGATGTGGGTTGTCCAAAGAGGGTGTAGAAAATGGATGTGATGTGTCTTGTCCGTGTGGTGACATTTCCCACTTCTCTGCTGGTCTGTCGTTTAGAGTTTTTTTAAAGCACTGTCCCCTTGTGTGGTGAATTACCTATGTTAATGAATATTGATCTCGTCTAAATTACCCATGGAGAGCGATGCTGCTCTAGATTAGCCTTCTGCATTGCTTAGCAGTCTAAGAAAAAGATCTGTCATGGGCAATAACAAATATTGCAGAGGAAACAAAAGGGACCAGGTGCCTAAAAAGCACTGAACACTTGTGTGATTAGAAATGGGCAGTTTAAGTACAAAACAGGCAGATAAACCCAAATACATGGAATACCTGATAAAAGATAAGCAAACCCCACATGTTTTAAAGCAATGATCATATTATTACAGACTTTCCAGAAAAGTTCTTTAAGATCCTATAAAGCAGCAGTCAACTGCAATATACAATTACACCAGTGTGAATTATTGAATTGCATCTGTATCTCAGAAGCTGCATATATTGATGTTTTCCTTGACACAGTTATAATCAAATGACAAAGTGATACTCAACATGCCACTGATCTACTAGCAGCGAAGTCCTGCTCTGAGAAAAAGTCCAAGTGTCTTGGTATTGCTGTAGATAAAGAACACTGCATAAAAGTAAGAACAACATGACCTTTTAATTTAGTTATTATTTTCAAAATCTCTTCCCATGATTTTCAAATGTCTCAGTTTGTGGACAATCATTCTAAGATTCCTGCATTTCTGCGACTGTATTATCAGCACTTTCTGAAAATCAAACCTATAACTAAAGTTTCAATTTTTATCACTTTCAGAAAATTCATCTCTGATTGTGTCCATCTGATGTGCTTGCTTATGAGTACAAATAGTATGTGTACTGCACACTATATATTTTGTAATGTAATTTTGTACGTATTATACATTTTGTAAACTAGACTGTTGCTGAGGACTATACAGTGCAAATCTGTTAGCTCTTATTTTGTATACATAACTCCATGTAGCTAGACTCATAAAACAAAGCCATGGATGAACTACTTTATTTGATCTGAGTAACTGAAGGGACTGTTTATTACTGTATTTTTTAAGACATAATCCTCAGACACCCGAAACAGTGAAGGGGTGTTCACTTGCTAACCTTGTAAATATTTTCACAACGTTACCCTTCCCAACCTAAGTCAATTTAGAAAAGTAAATATAGGGTATAGCATGTTGCTTTATAACCAAAAAATTGAACATAATGCAAGAGCCTAGATTCAGAATTTAGTGCTTAAAATGTTGTCACTATTCTATCTTTCATTCAGACTCTCAGCTGACATAAAATGGGGTCAGGTTTTGCTGACTGTAATAGAGTTACATAGAGTGATACCAACTGAATCATAGAATCATTTAGGTTGGAAAGACCTTTAAGATCATCATGCCCAACCATAAACATAACACTGCCAAGTCCACCACTAAACTATGTCCCTAAGTGCCACATCTATATATCTTTTAAGTACCTCCAGGGATGGTGACTCAACCACTTCCCTGGGCAGCCTGGTCCAGTGTTTGATAACCCTTTCGATGAAGAAATTTTTCATAATATCCAATCTAAAACTCCCCTAGTGCAACTTGAGACTGTTTCCTCTTGTCCTGTCACTTATTACTTGGAAAAAGCAATGTCTGGCTTGAGCTGGTTATAGATAAATATTTGATGCTTTCCATTTCTAGAACCATCATATACTTGAATGCACTGTTGCATTTGAGAAAAATGCTATTTTTCTTATAGGTATATTGATTCATGGAACATGAAGTATCACTTGATATTTCAGCATCCATGGGACAGAAGGAGATGTTCTTGTGCAAGACACTGGCATTTTATGGCTAATCTCAAAATCAAGTAAATGTTAAGAGAAGAAAAGAGATCCATATTTTGCTGTACTGAACTCTTAGAATTCTTTTTTTTCCTTTTTAATCACACAATGTAATTAACATTAACTTGAACATCTTAGGACATCGTCATTAGTGTGTTATTTAAAGGGCAAATCTCTTTAAGTAATAAGAAATAGATATGAAAAAAAGCAAAAGCGGAAACATGAACAGATCTAGTAGTACTATTTTCAAAGGAACCTTGTTTCGAATTCTGAGGTGGTCTATCTCACCTGTATATTTTTCTAGCTTATGAAATATCTGGATAAGAAAATGACAGAATCAAATTCAATCAAAAGTTATTATAAGTCTTTTTAATTTTTTTTTTTTAAAAAAAAGGAAAAAAACCCTGCCATTTTGGCTTTGCACTTTTAAATATATGCCAAATTCTTGATCTCTGCCTCCTAGAAACAGTGACCACATTTGAATTCTGAGTTCAAGAAGCCAACAAATTAGCTATGTGCTTTTTCTGGTGGCTACTAGTTAAAATGAAGATACACTTGAATGTAAGTAAAATTTACTACTCCCTTTTTAGCCCTTAGATAGATACACTTGGTGCAGAGTCCTGTAAAGCCAACCTATAGAAAGACAACAGTAACATTGTCCTGGGTCTGGTGATGAAGGAATTCTGGACCTGCTTTATTTTTGATGTTTCTATGTGCACGCATGGAGCAGCTCTCTAACAGATGCAGAAGCAAAAAGTTGAGTTAAACATTTCTGGCCTTCTATTGACATAATGTCTTTAGTTGTTGTGAATATATTCTTCCTGCAAACTGCTGGGAGGGAAGTGATGTGGGAAGCGGCTTTCCTGAGTCATGAAAGCTTTTAATATTTCAGATATTCTCTTATTCTGTTTGGAGCATCTCGGTAGAAACCAAAATCCTCTGAGATGTTACAAAGCCATACCTGAACTTGCAGAAGGAGAAACTGATCCTTTATCTCCCCCAGCAAAAAGGGAAAAGCTTACCTTCTGAGATACCCTTAGGGAACGGGCTCAGCTGTAAATTCAGATATGTAGGCACTAGACTGCCATATTGGATCATCTTTGGGATCCAGTTGCTAAATTCCCTTTGGTTCTGAACATAATCAAGATGAAATATTCAAACAGGATTTCTCACTTTTCATCATGGGAGGCAGCTCATTTCATGGAATTTGTCCTGGAGGAAGATTTTCACAAGCCAGTCTTTTTTTTGTCCTTTTTTTTTTTTTTTTTTACTCTTATTTTTCCTCAGAAACAACTTCTTCAAACATCCGTTTCCAGACTTACGTGCATGCTGAGCATGAAAAGAGAGAAGGTCAGGTGCTTTGACACTGTGTACTTACAAGGCTCTTAGAGAAAAGAAGTAGTATTCACCACCACTCCATTTTCTATGTTCCTTCCAAAGAAGGTGCATATGAATCCATAGAGAATCCAAAAATGCCAGATACTAAAAACTGAATATTTCTAAAGATGATTATTCTGAGTAGAGCCTTGCCACTGTCCAGGTAGACCCTGTCTGTCTTTGCATGAAATTCCCTAACTGGCAATGAATTCATTGCCATCATCAGCGAGGGTCCAGCACATGGACTAAAGGAGGGTTTCCAGCATACCTTTTCACTGTAGCAAAACAGAATCAAAACACCCCAGGAGATGAATGTCTTTCACTGTCTCTCCAGTTATCTTCTTTGTTGTCTTTTATGTTGGGAGGAGATTGAGATTTAATCTAGTCTCTGAAAACAGAACTCATCCAGCACTTAATATAAACCTTTGGATTCTTCAGTTGCTTGTTATTCTGGGCACCTTTCTTAGCCACAGATACTATAGGAGTATGTTAGGACTCTGTCTTGATGTGTTTCTGAATGAAAAAAAACTACACAGGTGAGAAAAAATCAGCAAACCCATACCTGATCTTCAGCTTGGTTAGCTGAGTATTTCCGATCTAACCTTGAATTCTGCAACAGAATATCAAATATATCACCAATATAATCATAGTGGGTCATAATATCCAATAATTATAGAAAAAAACAGTGAAAAGGTAGCAAATGAAATTAAAATATTTTTAGACTATCCAGAGATTTGCAAGTTACCTTAGCATAAATGAATATTTGTCCAAAGAGTGTTCATTCAGTATGGAACAGTTGCACAGAAACTATTCTGCTTCTTGCCATAAAACCGGAAATGTTCTGTAAGGACAGAAAGTCTTAGATTTGTAGAGACCTGTCTAAACCCTTTGTAGACACATTTAATGTGTGAAGTTTGGAGCTGCCAGTAACTGCTTACATTTTTCTAATGTACAGAAGCTACCTAGGAAACCAGATCTCTGTGACCTGCTTTTGTAACCTTTTGGCTGTACTTTGAGGTTATTTCTTCCATCGTGCAGCATCTCAAATCTGCATTTTCTAGATTAAAATTCTGTTTTGCATAAATTGATCTTTTTAATACTATTCCTAGGATGGTTTTCAGCAAAAAGAGGAACTGCAGTATGTGTGTTGGTGCTTGAGGAAATCACCAGAGAAAAAATCTAAGAGTAAGCTAGCAATGGCTAAAAACCTAAGGCTATAATCAGTTCTCCACATATGCCTAACTACTGATGATGCTATGGGGAGTTACATGTGTATCATGTTGAGAATACACATCATAGAGCTTCTGTCTAAAAGTCAAGGTTTATTAATATGGCATAATTAAATGAATACAAGAGGGAAATATCTGATTAGTGATATGAAACTATAAATTATAGTCTGGCTCAAAGAAAGTGCATGGGTGTAAGTAGCTCCTATTGAAGGCAGAAAGAGTTCATAGTGTTCAATGGAATTTCTCTGTGGAGGAATAAATGTATAATTCCAGTTTCCTCTGTCCAAGTAAGTGCTGTTATGAGAATATTTGTCCTTGAGGAAATACTGCCTGAGTTCTTTTCACTTGATAGAAAATTCTTCTATTAGAAGTATGTTTGTGGCTAGAAAGAAGTACTTCTAAATTGAAGTATTGGTCGCAAGAACTTGATCTACTTTATTTCAATATCAATATGCTCTCAGCTCAAGGACCATCTGTCAGTTTAAGTTTTAACCCTTGCAGGCAGCACGTAAGGGTATGTCTACCTAGACATGGGGTGGGAGTGTGTGTGCAGATACATGTTTACAATGCCATGATCTGAATTGGCTAAGTACAAGCCAGTTCCAGGCCTCGCCAGTCTTTAGAACTGCTGAAAGGCAAGACACCTTAGTTCTGGTGCACACCTTGCTAAGATACTTGCACAGTTTCTAGAGCAGCACTCACCCATGCCCAGTCAGTTCAATGGAACAGAAACACACACCTATCTGCATGCTTCCATGCACATGTACCCAATGATTTAACGAGCAATACTATGCTGCCTACTCTTGTTTGCATTCCTCCCACCTCACAAATATGATTTTTCAAGATGCCAAGAATATTCACAACATCCTCTAGGGCCTGTTTTTCCAATAGTTTTATCGAATACAGGTGAGCCACTGATGCACCTGTCCTTGGTGCTGAGTTAAAGAACAGTGAGCATCAGTGGTGACAGGGCTCTGCAGTTTATATGACTGGCCAGGGCAGTAGAAGAGTGTAAGGTACTAAACACATACACAGTCTGGGGCATAGTTTGGGCTGAAAGGAATAAACATGAGAAGTATTAATGGTGCCTGGAACAGGGCAAAACAACAAGAACCTTGGGTCAGTTCCCCTCACCTCCCAAATATATATACACATACGTGTGTGTGCATATAAATATATGTATGTATGTGTATGTATATGCTTCTGAAAGAAAACAATTTGACAGGAAAGAAAGAGATTGAGACAAAATGTATGGAAAAAAACACATAAACTACACTTGGAGCATATTTTCCTGGAGCATCGTTCCAGGCTGTACACTGTGTGGGCAACCCTCAAGCACTGTTAGTCATTGCACAATGTTGTCACACCTCTGTAAAGGTGACTAAAAAGTTTGACTGTCCTGATGGGCACCTCTAGAATTCTGAAGCAAATGCATTGGGAACTCACTGCTATTTCCACCTAAGTTAAGCCTAACTTAGGTCTTTGATTCCCCTTAAGTTATGAGCAGTGAAAGAGAAAGATTAGTAAAATAAGTAACATTTTGTTTTGGAGCTGTTGTTAGATTTCTTTTTGTGTTGGTTGTAGTTATCATTGTAATTTCTGCTGATCATCTGAGGCAATTACACTAGAACATACACACTTCTCCAGCCTTATAAATTCAAACAGCATTTTTTTCATCTCCCTAATGACTATCCTCCTGTCTGCTCCCATTGACTTATATACAGAATCAGTTTTTTCTGCCAGATTGTCTTTTACAGGGAGACACTGGTAACTAAAATGCTATTTAACATAACAATTTTGAAGAATCAATACTTCAATTAAATTAAAACAGAAGCAGCTTATGATTTTTTTCTGCTGATAAACGTGAGTAAAACTCATCTGAAATGAATGGATTGACATCATTTACATTAGGAGAAATTTTGCCTTGATTTGCAATCCTGGAAAGAAACGTGGCATTATACTGTTCTTCCTCATTGTAGTGACAGCAGCTTTCACAATAAAGATCTCTTTTAATTTATGACTTGCCATAAAAGATATTGCGTGACAGGGTTCTCTGGTACCATAGTCTCCTGCCAGGGACAGAGCAACTATTCATTATGCCTTATACTGTGCAGTCACTTATCATGTTTCTTACCCCATCGGTCTATCTCATTATTCTCCAGGAAAGCCATTTTAGGAACTGCCGGCAACTTAAATTATAAATGGGTTTATGCCACTTTTGGTTTTGAACAAGGAGACAGACTTTTGTGAATTAGGAACGTGGGGTTGTGCCACTCGATAATGCTATGTGACTCATCTAAACAACAAAATATTCCTTCTGAATCAAAATTTGAAATGGCATCATTTTATGTATTTGTTTCCTCAGATGAATTCATGCAGCCAGAAAGACATAACCAAATAATCTGATTCTATAAGTTGTCTCTTAACATTTCATTTCTTTCTATTTTTTTTTTTTGTAAATAACAGGAAATAATTCGTTTCCATTGTAGAAAATTCAGGCTTGGAAAGTCCTATGGATGATAGTTTAGCACAGGATGAAAATGAGATAGTATAATTCCACACCAAAATGAAACTGGAGTGATGCACTGAAGTGAGTAGCATTACTCTGAATTTAAACAGCATAAATAAGTCTGACATCTGATCTTATGTCTGGTTAGTCTGACAGTTGCTCTTGACCTGTCTTTGTACCAATACACAGAGGGGTGATATTATCCTGGCTGTCTGAGGAGCATCTAGAAATGATTTGACAACCTTGAAAGGAAAAACTTCAAAAGGTAAAGCAGCATAATACAGTGAAATCTACCTACCTACCATGAAATCCAAAACAGGGTGAGATGGGTGTATTGCGGAGCAGAGGAGTGCCACTCGAATTGCAGTGGCACAGCAGGAAGGTGGCTTCATGTTCTAGCATCTGCTTATCATGGGCCTCTGGGCTTTGCTCTGATGCTAATTCATCGCAGTAGGTTGAAAACTCGGTTATTTTTTTTCTGATCTGTTTTTCAGAAATGATACTGAAGTTGTAGAGCGCTCTTGGGCTCATTGAATAACTAATACTGGCACTTCAGATAAGGGATGTTCTCCACTCATTTACAGCTGTGGGAATATAAACTGATTTTTAGTCTGCTAATAATTTTAAAAATGTGTTTAAATATAGTTTGGAGGCAAAGAGAATGTTTAGTTTAACACAAGGTGTTTCTTACCTGCTGTCTTGAACACATTTTTTAATATAGTTAGATTTTAAAGTGCAATATAATCTCAAAAGAAAAAAATACCATGTGTCTTTTAAATTAAATTGGCATTATTTTATGCATCAGTCAAAATAATTCAGTCAAGTTAAGACATATTTATCAAAAGCTTTGTTTGACTTAAATCTGCATTTTCTGTTTTGGCAGAAAAATTGTCTCCTCTAGTCACTTCCAGATTGAAAGCAATCTCTGATTACAAACTGATATATTTAGCAATTTCTATATTTTGAAGGTCAATTCTGATAATGTCAGGGCATCAAAATGTTGTTTCAATAATTTGATGCTCTCCTTTCAATCTAACATCAGTTATGTTAACAAACTGATTTCATAAGTGACAGTGACTTCAGAATAATAAATTTAATTTCAAATGTGTCTTATTTTCACACTCTGGATTTTAGTAGTAATAAGAGGCTTATAATTTTTTTTATACAAAGGTATAATTCAGTCTCTCAAATAGCAAAAAGCATTTCAGTTCCTTTGCAGTGAGGTTCAGGTAAAAAAGTTTTGCTTGCTGTATTTGCCTGCAGGTGAATGTAATTCTTGTGTAGAACTTAACATACTGCCTAGGAAGATGAGATCATGAAAAACATTCTTAGTGATATATAATGGTAACCTACAAGGTGCCACTTCTTCCCTTAAGTGTCTTAGCAGCTGCCCCACTGGTTAGTGCGCATTTTTCCTCCATGGAGAAGGACTGTCTACAAAGAGAAGAGTGACCTTGTTTACTTATTTCTGCTGCAGCAGCTACCCTGTGATGTTTTTGCATGATATCTTTCTCAGGGGAAAAAAAAAAAAGAAAAGAAAGCCAAATAGCAATTGAATAAAGGAAGAGTAACTGCTTAATAATGCTCCCTTCCTCAGTAATCAGTACTTTCAAGCAGAAGAGGCTCTTACTGGGAAAGGGGAAAAGTTCTAAGTATGGCTCAGCTGGACAATGAGTGAAGTGGTTAAACCCATTTTAACTGTTCACTGCAAAAGGAAAGGCAAATACGTGTTTTTCCTGGTTTTATGTACTATTTGCTCTTTTTATAATGTCCTTGAAAGCTGGGAACTGAAATTATTCTTTCACTCTTGTCTTTCCACTTTATGTGTGTCTTTGCTTGCTGGTGTATGAACACTCGCCTGTTAGCTCTGATTGCAATATCAGTGGCTTTGTCATTTACTGAAAAATAAAAAAGAAAAAAAGAAAAGTACCTTAAATGTGAGCACTATATTGAAGAGAAGAGGTGTGCTGGGGGGGTAAGTCCATAGAAGGGGATCCTAAGCCCGTAGTTAAATATAAGTAGCCTGATTGAAAAAGGGAGCAGATTGTTGGACAGTATCCTGTAAATGATGACTACAGCACGGCTGAAGGACTGTGTTAGGGAAGTATTGCTGTTGGCTTTTCTTCCTCCCTAGTTGTCTGATTTTGATTGCTGTTGGAGTCTACTGGGCAAAACGATCCACTGGACTGTCCTGATATATCCATTACTATTAGTAGTCTCTGCACAAATCCACCTCTGAACTCCATCAGCCAACTGTGCTACCAAAGTAGAGAAGCTGGAAATATTAATGGGTATAAGAAAAATAAGAGGCTAGTAGGTCCTCTTCTATATGCTTCCTTAAGTGCTTGTGATATCACTGTTAGCTAGAAAACTGCCTGCCTTCAATGTCAACCATCCACACTGTGGTAGAAGACATGTTTCAAGGCATGAGCTTGGGTTGTGGCTCTGAAATCTTTCTTAGCCTGACCTTCCTCTCTCCTCAGATTTATAGATTGGAGCTCTGGTGAAGGCAGCGTGGTTGTAATGCTAAAGACTCTTGAAAAGCTTTTAGCGGCTTGAATTCTACAGCCAATTTATTGCTGAGTAAAGCCCTGAGTTAGTAACAAAGAAAAAAAAATTAATGGTTGATTGACTGAGTATATTGGGCTGTACAAGTGACTTAATTTTCATCACACTTCACTAGGGCTGTACAAGTGACTTAATTTTCATCACACTTCACTAATGGCAAAATTATATGTTAGAGGTACAAACAGCCTAGGGAAAAAGGAGTGAATTTTTTTCTAATGCTGCTGTTGGAAAGTTATTCTGGTACTCTTTGCACATTGAAAATGATTACATTTCAACACAGTACTGATAGCTGTCCTGATTGTGAAGTCATATATTCCCCTATAAAGACTCCTACTTTCACAGTTGTTGAGAATCTAGGCATATTGCCCACCCCTGCTCCACTCTACAAAATGAACTGCTTCGACTATTTCAGTAGTGGAAGATGCCAGGCCAATCTGTGTGTTTCAGTGTTTTCTTTATCTGTTTTTCCTCCTGAGGATGATTTGTCATGAAACCGTTGGAACGGAATCCAGGAGACTAGATTTGAAATTTTAGCTCTATCGCAGACTTCTCATGGGGTTTTTGGTGAAATTGTGTGCTCTGTGTCTGTCTTCTGTCTCTTTGGTAGAGCTGCTGGAGACTTTTGGGCAAATTTTATTTTGAAAGGTTGTGTTATTAGTATCAATTTTTTAATTACATCTATCAGTAATTTTGGTATGTTAACCAATTTTCTAGACTTTCAAAACTAAAAAGAATAAGTTTTTTTTTTAATTCTTTGGGAAGTTCCGACAGCACTCAGATTTGTAAATTCTAAAGGACTAGTGAATGTCCCTGATCACTGGGAATCTATTAACTGTCAAACTTTTGCAATGTGGTTTTGCTCATGTTTTTGCACTCTTAGAACAGGACTGAGTTTGGTAGCTGGCATGTACCAGGGCTCTTTATCACCAAGCAACTTGCTTGTGGTTACCCTGATTTTAGAGGCTAAAAGTGCTTCAGAGCATGGATGCAGTCCTGTCTGTGATAGCTGGCTTCAGTAGCAAGAAATAACTCTGCTCTGGACACTTTTAGTTAACCAGTGAAGATGTAGTCTTGTTTTTTCTCCATTGAAAATAAATTTTTGTTTCTTGATGTAAAGACAAGAAGAGTAAAATAGCACATATAATTTCCTCTAAATTGAATAAAGAGTTTCTACTGGCCCAAAGGACACTGTTTTCAATTTTCAGCTCATAAAATTTGGAAGAGTTTAACTTTCAATTTTGATTTTTTTCCCCTTAAAATAAAAACAATAATCAAAGCCTGGGAAAAATGTTGATATGTCCATCTATAGCAGTTTCTATCCAAGCATCATGCAAATTGTCTTGTTTACACCATAATTCAGAGGAAAATTAAATTTGGGTGGACAGAATTTTAATCTTCACTGTGTTTCTAACCTGGTAGATGATACTGTACAAGTCAACAAATCTGTTTCCTCTACAAACTTTTGTTTCCCTTTTTAATTTAGAGGGAAAGAAACTGTTTATTCCGTATTTGTTTGTCAGTGCCCAGCAATGGGGCCAGGGTTTAAGATGCTAATGTAATATAGCTGTATGTATACGTATACCCTTGTAATAAGCAATGTATGAAGTTTGAATGACTTAAACTGACAACTGGTACAACCCTACCAATCCATATACAAATTTTCCCTACAGTGCTAGCAAGTCTTCCATATCCTACCTTTCTTTTATCGGGTACCAACTGCTACAGAACATTAATTGGATCTTTCTTACTCCCAGCAGATTGAATCAGAGATTGAATTTTAGCATTGCAGTGCTGGCTACCACCTTGGGAAAACATTTAAAGAAAATATACGCACCTCTACCCCTTTTCCCTGTCACTGTCAAACTGTATCACACACTATTTTATTTAAAAGAGAAACTCACATAAATTCTTGATATGGAGCGCATAAGCAGAAAATTCAATATTTTCTGTCAGATTTTTATGAGACATTGAGACAGAAAAGTTGTGGAGACCTTAGAATTGCCTATAAATTGAGGTTTTTTTCTGTACCTTGGATCACTGCTTGCCCAATGCTTACTAAACTCAAGACACCAGATATGTCATCAGGTGTCTGGCAATCAGATCTAAAATTCTGGGGCTTGAGTGCAGAAAATCCAGATTCACGCCTTTTTCCTTATAAGTATTCACTAAGTCATGTGAGTCAAACTGTATTTTCAATTTAAAAATAATAAATGATTAAATTTGTTTTCATTGGTGTCTTTTTTAAAGTACAAGTTCTCTTAGTACTTGAGCTGAGTTTTCTTGCTAGTGTTTTAGAATACTTCAGTGAAAACACCTCAGGGTACCCACACACAGTTTAAGGCAAGCTGAGGGCACCACTAAGAATATGAAAATATTCTGTTAATTTTTAAGAAGAAGGAATTATTGAAAATGCCCAAGCATGAGCAACAGGAATGATAAACAGACATTTGAGTAATAAATTCAGATTCAATATAAAAAACCTGCAGCAAATATTTGGAAGGATATATCCTCCCACTAAAGGGGAAATATAATCACATATTATTGAACTAAACAATATACTTAATGGAATATCAATTAATTAGAAACCTTATAAATTCTTCTAAATTTCTAAACATATTCATGTCACATTTATACTTACTTTTTTTTGTACTATGTATGTTCTAGGTAGCTCCTCTTCTCCATTGGTATTTGCCTCCCAAGGAAAATGTATGGGGACTCTCCATACATTTGGGTACTAAATAAGCAGAGCTCTTTTCAGCTGAATATAGTCCTTTTTACAAGGCAAGCACAGCATCCTGTTAAGTTGTCTAGTTTGTTTACAATTTCTGAGGTATCTACAGGCAAGATTTGGAAGGCATGATTTCTGTTTTCCAGATCATCCTTCTAGATGTTCATTTTATGAACTGTTTTCCAGAATTGTGCTGCTCAGTCTCCCTGGATGTACTTCAGTGACAACAGGGCAGAAGAAATCTCTCTTCTGGGAAGGTCTTTGGGTTGACAGTAGTAAGCTGACACGTCTTACAGAACATCACACAACAGGATTTTGGTCTTGGCTTTAAAGTGAAAAAAAACCAAAATCTTAAATAATATGTGAATAATCTAGTCCTCGATCCTTTAAATAATGGTTAGGAAGTTTGGTGTTTGGATAGTTGTCACAGAAGTAAGTAACGAGACCCTTATTTAACTTGAATGGCTGAATAGCTGCTGCCCTGGTTCTGCCTACTAGCCTTCAAGTATAATGTTTTTACTTTAGTTCCTTTTCTGCTAAACTTCTCCAGTTTGAAAGGTTTTGGTTAAACTGTAATTCTCTGAATGTCAAAACACATCAGGAATAAGAAGAAAAATAACATATAAAGCTGTGAAATAATTTCACGTGAAATCAACGAACAGAAATATACAGTAAATGTTTTAGCTACATCTCAGAAATTGCACAAACGCACAAGGGACGTCAGGGTTTGATGAAAATATATACAATTAAAGTAAAGAGCCTGAGGCAGTAGTTGCCTAAGTACCATGAGGCTGTACATTGAGATAGTTCAGAGGTTTGAGGCAAGTTTTTCATTAGAAAATGTCAGTTCATTGGGACTGAAACTTTTCACAAAAAGGTATTGGTCTTGACAAAACTTGCACTGGGAAAAATATCGAAGCTCAAATATAGAATTTTTGTAAAAATGAGACTACTTGAGCTACCTTAAACATTTGAATATTGAGGGGGTCTTGCCCAGCTTCATATAATTCAAATGCAACTGTAAACACTTTTAGAGCTTACTTGGACAACTACACACTTAAGTAACTCGGGTTTATAACATTTTTCATTCACTCAATTCTTAATTTCTCTGACAAAATCCAGATATCCGATCTGCAAATGTAAAATTTAGCAAAAAGATGTGAACTGCTTTAAGTTTCTGAATGTTATGTAACTATGAAAATTGGCTGGCTATGGAAAAAATAAACAGATTTGCAGAGCCAAGAACAGGACAAAACTGCTGGTTTCCTGCTCTGCAAGAAAAAAATACCAAGGAACCTCAAGGAGGCTGAAGGATTTTGTTCATAGAGGCTTTTGCTTGGTAGCGGAAAACAATGATTTGGAGGAGTGAAAGAGTAAAGAGACCTGAAAGCACAGAGCAGTAGTTAGATTTCAATTTAAATAAAACAGGAAGAGCAGGGGCAGACCAGTCCCAACAAGAGAAGTACCAAAAGTGGGGATCGCTGGGTGTTTGTCATAGGTACATACAGTGTGATCTTTTTGGATGGCCTTATTAGGGTTTCATTTTCATTTTAAGCGACTTTTGAAAGGAATGGGAAGCATGTACAAAAGACTATAAAACTAGATATTATTTAAAATCAAAAGTATTTTCCTACATATTTGTTGATAGCGTTGTGTTCTTAAATAAAGCTAAGGCCCACTATTGTGAGATTTTGTGTATAAGCATAAAGATAGTCTCTGCACTAGAAAAATTCTAATATACATAGAGACAGAGTCAAAGTGTTACAGTAATATTCAGTGACTCACACAGGGAGGCAGCAGCAAAAACAGGAATTTATCCTAGAGCTCTTGAACTTTATTCTAGTTCTTTTGTCAAGTAGAAAACCATCCTTCCTCTTCAGCCTTGCTTGCTTTCAATGTTACTATGTGTATCTGTAAGTGACTGAAACCCTCTGACTTTAATCTACGATGCAAGTAAGACTGGGTACATGGTACTGCAAATTAGATCTATTACAGGTCCCTTGTCCCCCAGTGACTTACATCTTCTTTTTAGCACTTGTTATTACATTCCTGCGTTCTTCCCACGTGACACAATGCTCCATCACTACATTAGATTTAAAATACTTTTATAGGTTATATTAATTGACAATTGTTTGTTATTCTTATACACCTTGTATGTCTGAACTCATGGCTTTGCTAGCAAGATAAAGAATCATGTGTTGAAGCTCATGCTGTGGTGGCTCTGGGCTCAAGTTGTGTCTGGGGAAAACACCACACACACAATCTAAGCTGCCTTCCATTATGTCAAGGCAGTAGCCACCTGGCAATAGACATTCTGCAGGGTTAATTAACACTAATAATGACTCTCCCATCCTCTTGTCAACCTCGTCTCTTGAAACATGTCAGTGGATGTTTATGAGATAACAAATATAGTCTATATCTATCTAGTGATCTGTATCAATAATAATAATAACAGAGAATCAAAGTTAATTAACTGGCAATGGTGACGTCTACCTCTTCGTAATTGACTCAGATTTTTAACAAAAAATGCAAAGTTTATGTATTTCTGTGAATAAAGATGACCTCTGCACTTATACTATCCAGTTTAGTAATTTGACTAGTTATCAGTTCTACCCCTCACCAGATTATGCTTTGTTTACCACATGGCAGGAGAAAATAGTGTTTCATGCATGTTTCATAACTGAAGCAGTGCACCAAGGGAAAGAGAGGTGTGACAGCCTGCTTAGGCAGATGCCAGTGGGTTTGTGCCATTTGCAAATCTTCAGGCCACCTTCAGCAGGTTACCTTTTTTTAAGCTCCTTTAAGTCTTGCCATCACAAATTTCCCATGGGATATTGCCTGAGTGATCTGACTTCAAAATCTACAATTTATTTAAAAGCTGACATTTTGGTGTCTTTTTTTTTTTTTCAAAACTGAGGCGCAAGGCAGCATGTTAAGAATGTTTAATAGTTGTGCCACTGCTTTTTGCATGTTGGGGAAGTTCTTTGCTCCCTTGATTTTTTTTTCAATTATAATTCTCAAACTTTGGGTTTTTTTTTTTTCTTTGATTTGGTTTTCTTCTAGTTTTGGTTTGATTTTCTTTACAGGAAAAGAAGATGGCCACTACCTTTAAGCACTTCATCTGCTGGAGTAAGGCTGAAGGTTTTATCTCTCGTTTCAGTAAAGGTGGATTAATGATTGAGGTAGAAATGAGCCTTACAGGCAGCAGAACTAATTCAGCAGTCACTGGAGATGAGAGCTTCATCATAACAAATTTTCCAAATTACTTAGGAAAATTTTTTTAACTGAGATATGCTTTCCAGTTTTAGGTCTCTTTGTGTTCCCTTGGACTGGAAAAAGAAGTGTAAAAAGTTCTGCCCTCAAGATTATCACTGAGTATTTGTCGTCTTAAAGTTTGTTCTTGGTATACACTTAATGAGAACAGGGAGGACTGAAAATTTTGCTAAACAATCAAGCTATTGGTTGCTTCATCAAATTGAAGCAGATTCACACATTTGTGAATTAAGTTTCTATAAGCAGCAGCTGCAAGATAATAGATCTTGCTAATGATCCTTGAAGGGGGGCTTGCAGTTCAGAATATAAATTCTTCAGGTCATTATTGCCAAAACCACTAGGTTCAAAATATCTGTTGAGGAAATGGACTAATATCTTGAAATGAAATGTTATGAAAATATGCTTGTTGAACATCGGTGGCAAGGACAGAACTGATAGATGGCAGAAAGAATGTGATGGATATTACCAGTTATAACTGGTACAAATTTAAAAGAAATACTAATGGCAACACAATCTTGCATGAGTCTTCTGTTTGTTGCTGATGGAAATTTTAAACAGCACTTTTTAACTTGTGTTTAAAGTGCACAACTATTTTTTTCTCATTCATCCTCTCCTGTTGGTGGTCTGCTGGGAAACCTGTAATGCTTCTCTGCGCACTTTTTAGTTCTACTTTTTTATTGTCTGGCTGGGCAGCAGCCCTTTATGCTACTTTGGGTAATCTTTAATCAGAATTAACAGATGATCAGCTCTCACCACCTAGCTGATTGCATTGATTTTGCTGAATATGTGACTGTTCTACTGTAGAGCTGGTAATAGGAGAGTGAAACAACCCTGGATTTTGGATATGTGTGAACCCTTGGATACATTTCCAGGCACACTCATCCTCTCCTTCATCCACCCACTCACACACATGTGCACACATCCACATGCATCCTTTATGTTCAATTAGATCAGACAGAGAACTCATACATTTACTTATAGTGTTCCCTCTCTGTTAATTACCTTTGGTTAAGGTGTGTTTCATGTAGGTATTTATGGCAATAGTCTTGTGAAGCCCTAGACTTCACATTTTTCTGCTCGTTAGTCTTTACCCCGACCATTCTCCCAGGGCTCTGCATTGACAGGCAGTTTGCATTCAGCTGTGTGTGAGTAAAGGACAGCATGTATTTGCTTTTTCCCAGAAGCAGAGCAGAGATCAAATTATAGCCACTTCTCAGTTATTCCCTGGGGAAAGCCAGCCAAGCTCCTCTTTCCCAGCAAAGCTCTACTTTCTCCCTGCCTCTTCAGACAGGAGGCGGTGGTTTAGACAAATTTACCTCTTGTGGAGCTTTCTGTTCCTTTATTCCCCTATTTAGCTACACAGGTAGATTCACAACTGGCCCCTTAATATTTCATACTCAATGTGTTAGGCTTAGACCTTAAAAATCCAGAGACAGAGGAGGAGGTGAGAGGGTGGTTTTGGGACCTGTGGGAGTTGCTGCAGTCCTGCAGCTCAGTTTCATACAGCATCCATGGAGTAAATTCATTGCCGGCCCTCAGGAGAACAGAAATATTTCTGGCACACAGACCTTGCCATTCCCATGGGGCATAGTGCTGTTACTGGGGTGTGTGCTTTGAGAAGGATTTTTACTTTAATGTCCATTTAATGAGCAAACATCAACTTAAATGAAATCTCCCTTCCAGCCTACTGCTCACACTTAATTGTGGCTGGTCTCTTCCACTTTCTTAATTTGCTTTTAACTTGCTCAAATCTTTTGAAGTTTGCTGACATGCAAATAGTGGAATTCATTCTCTTTGAAGATCAGGGCTGCTCATTTTACCTTTGTTTTACATGTGAAGAGAAACCTTATTTATTTCAGTTTTAGTATTGTGCTTGTGCTGCCTATCATATCTTTTCTCCTTATTTTTAAAATTTTTTATTGAAGGATAAGGAAACTCAAAAAAGGATTTCTCTTCCTTTATTAACTTTATAACACATTTTTAAGTGATTATTTGGAAACAGTCTTTGAAAAAGTGCATCCACAATCTGTTCTTTAATACAATTTATTTTCCTCTACTCTTGATGTGAACAGGTTTATCATACTAAGGTTTCTGTACATAGCAGCTCAGCTGTTGTTTGTTAGAAAATCAAACATTGAAGCATTTCCTTTGGGGAAAAAGATAGATGCACAAAATTTCATGGGCTTCAAAAAAAATGGAGAAAGAATAGGCTAGACTTTGTTCTGACCAAGCTAGAGAAGTCCTTCAACTAGGTCCTTCCATAGTTGAGCTTCTTTTAAGCTTATATTTTAAACAAGAATGAGTTGTAGCATATACATCCATTAAAAGTTAGGTAGCACAGACTGTGTTTAAATCCCTCAGGCTCTGAAGACCTGTTGTCTGTGCTCAACTTCTTTTTTGAAGGGGTAGAAACAGATATATCGCCATGGGCTTTTCTTTGGTCACATTTAATGTACTGGCAAAAATGTGCATGTAGGGTACAATTGGAACAAACAGCCTGAAAAAAATTGTTCTGTGTTTTTTTCCTCCTAATTATTTAAGATTTACCAAGATCTATCAGTAAAAGTAGTTTACCCTAATTATTTAAGATTTGACAAATACTGTAAGGAACAAAGCTGTCTGAATAAAATTATGAGGCATGTACATGTCGATGTTCCCTGCTGATGGGACCTGAGTCGTTGCAGGCTGAGGGGTACTACTTAATCCCAACCAAAGATTTGTCCTCCCAATTAGCAGCCCCTTAGATATGCTGTCTGGTTGATCTACGGCTGCCTTGTGGGAAATATCCAGGTTATGCAAGTTTTATGATTCTGACCCTCTAGGCCAGTTACAAAGTTACTTCAAGGAGAGGAGCTGATCTGTTTTTCAGAGAGTAATAGCTGCATGCAGTGCTTTAGGGCAAATCCCCATCAGGTAACCGCAACAGAAGGACAGAGCTAGCATCCAGAGTAAGCGGAAAAACATGCCCTCAGCCTGGCATGCTGCAAATTTCACGTCCGAACCACACAAAGTCCCTCTGCTAATGTCTGCATTTCTGGAAACCTGGGAAAAGGCATTTATATTCCCTTGATTGTCAGAGAAAGTGTTCCAGTAGCTGTCTTAAAATCCATTTTTAATTCCACCTATGCAATACATGTTTGTATGTAAACATGTCTGTGATTACATCATAGATGTGGCTCACACTCAATATGAGTCAGGCCTGAAGAGTTTTAGTACCCCTTTCGGTACGTATTATTTCCTAACATAAAGGTACAACACACCTTGTCTGTGCAAGGACTATCACAACATAGCAACAGGGTAATCAGAAGGCCACATATTTCATGTGAGAGGGGCTCAGGATGCTAAACTTGAATATGGTTTAGTTGTGTCTATCTGCCCATCCATTTTCTTCTCCTCAGATTCAGTTTTCTCCTGTTTCTTCTAGGCATCATTATTACCCTTCATTTCTGTCAGTGGCTTCACAGAAGAGTGAACTTAGGCTGCTTCTGTGTCTGTCGTGTCCCAGGCTTATCTCCCCTGCTTATCCAGGCTAAGACAAGAGGCCAGATCCTGTGTCTACTCAAACTAACCCCGTAGAAATTGAAGACATTAAACTAAAGTGAAATTGAAGCAATGGAGTGGAGAATGTTGCTCTGAAATCTCAGTTGTGTCTCTTTCTGAGGAAGATGCTAGTCCCTCCTCAGCACTCATGGACGGAGCCTGAGCTTATCGCTTCTCTCTTGCTCCAAGCCCCGGCTGCCACCAAGAGACCAAAACATAAGAGTGCTGGGATTAAACTGTATGCTTTAGTACTTTAATACCATCCTATTAGCACGGTGCTTAACTATGCTGGGGAATTTAAGGATGATTCAAATTACACACTTAAAGACTTTTTTAGCACTTGGGAAGAAAATAGGATTTTTGACTGATGGAGCCTAATTCTTTTCCCAGCTGTACCTTTGCAACCTGCACACTCTGGTAATGTAATGGAGGGAGCTGCAGAGACTCCAAGGGATTTTTAATTTCAAAATGGATGGTGAATATCCATTCACTAATAAATCATTTATAGCAATCCTGCAAGAAAGAAAAAAGTCTCAAGGCATCCAATTTTGGTCTTGTGTACTTTTGCCCACCCTCTGGGTTCATAGAGTTAACAGTTGTTTGAAGTAGGTGTCGGCAGATGGCCAGCCACATTAAGGGTTGAGACTTGTTGTTTACATAAATTTCATTTTAATTGAGTGCATAGTGAGAGATGTATCAGTATGATTTTTCCCTAGGACCTTATTCTTGCACTTCTGTTTCATGGCAGTAGTTTCTTTCAGGCAAGAAAACTCGTATAGATTTATTGCCTTTCTCTTTTCTGTGCAACCTTGCCTAATAAGACTGTTGCAGTAGCTGCAGCCTGTAAAAGCAGCCGGTGAACTCTCTGTATCCTTGTCTGTCTGTCTCAATCTCCCTCAGATCAGCCTAGTAAGAAGACTTTACTGTGAGCGTATCTGTTTATTTTTGTTTTAGACTAGTGTTGATTTAGGTGGCAGCCTGGTGAAATGCAGCAGGGGTTTCTGCTTCACATTCAAATTGCAGTGCATTTATTTCTTACCCTTTCCATTCAATGAGTTATCCACTAATATCCCTAAAATCAACAATTATAATGTACATGTGCAGCACATAACTGTGATGTGACTATGACTTTGGATGGCACTGCCAGAGTCATTTAATTATCTTATGGCAATAACACCCATTTGGACAAATTCCATTTTATATCTACAGTTTGGTTGTGGCAACAGAAACAGAAGAGAATTAATGGTTTAGTCCAATGCAGTGATTGATAAATATTGGCAGTAAAGTGATTTACTGGCTATCTACTGAGGTTTTTAATCGATCTACAGATGGTTTATATACTTACAACTTGCTCTTCAGCTCACATACTGAATGTATCACGTTCATGGTCCACCCTGTTCTATATCACTCTTCAAGTTGCTATTTGGTGGATAAAATAAAGTGACACCTCTGCACAAATGACTGGATTAAATATTCAGATGTCTGGACTCTACATATGCATATCAGTTTATGCCTTATTTAGTTCAAACAAACCCCCAAAGTCTCCTTTCACATGCACATACATGCTATGAGATCTCTCTGTCTCCTAGTTTGCATGCACGATTTGTACTAGACTCAAGAGAACTAACGTATGCTCTTGGGCAAGGAGAATTGACCCATTTTAAAATTATGTAGCCTGTTCTTTTCTGCAGTTACAGGGTGAGTCCTGTGGATTTTTTTACCCCTGACTACAGTGTTTTGGATAGTTACTCTCAAACATTAATATGGTACATAATGCCCATATAGGGAACTTGCTTTTTTAATGACTGTTTGCACCCCTTAATAATGCCTGTATTAGCCAGGCCCTTCCTGAGTAAGATGACATCCAGAATAACTTTTTGTTTCAGACTAACAGAATGAGGATAGGTGCTTTGTGCTGCAGGCATTGGCCTGGTGTTGAAAAAATTGGAGCTTGGTTCCTGGCTGTGTCAGAGAGTGTATGATGGTAGGCGAGTCTTCTGGGGCCAATTTTTTTACAATGCCTAAAGTACCAAGTGAATATCTATTGGCATTTTCAAAAGCAGCAAGGGATTGTCTTCCATGGGGCTTTTCAGCACTCCTCTGGAAAGCACAGCTCTGAGCCCAGCAAGCTGCCCAGGAGTCACCCTTACTGCCTTTCTCCCTATGTGCTGACGCCATGCCCAGTGCAAGGGCATCCCAGAGATCTTCGGAGCTTCAGGTTTAACTCTTAAAAACCAAAAGAAAAGGTAAACAGAGAGGTCTCAAGTCTACAGGGATCCTAGAAGCTACCACAGTGACGTTTCCTTTTTAAACCAGACTCAAACTAATAGTGTGGCAAATATCACATCCCTATGCCTAAATTACCACTTGGAGCGACTGGTTGCAATTTCCATCACAAGCTCTGAAAGACTTGCAAAGTAGTCCTCCACAATGGAGGACTGTATTCCTAAAGACACCCAGGTAATAGGATCATAATGTACATAACAAAAGGCATCCGACACTTTTCCTGTACAATGTCTGATTTTCCTTCATGAGGCAGGAGTTATTAGAAGCATTTTTGTTGATTTAACTGACATGACAGGTGAAAACTTTTTTCATTATTTTCCTGCACTAGTTTTGTCACTCTTAGGTTGCTAACAATAATACTACTAAAAAAATCCATCATTTTAATCCTAATAATTGCAGTAGAAACAAATTATCTATTTCCCTAAAGAGTTTGCAAGTAACTATTTTAACTTGAGACAAGAGGAAAGTTACTCCATGCACAGCACAGACAGAACTCCTGTGCTCGTTTCCTGCTAATCTTGTAGGGATTGGGAATTCATTGTGCTTCAGTTACCACAGCCCGTGTTTAGGTAGCGTGTTCCACATCTAACTACGCTGTCAGGTACACTGAAGTGGCTGCTGAAATAAGATGCCTGAGAACCCACTCAGCCAAGACGTGCCATCTGCTTCCTGATGACTGACAACAGCGAAAGTCTCTTACGCTACTGCCGTTGGTATTCTCCCTTTCAAATAACATTGTGCAGTGCCAGAGTCATTCCGTGCCATCTCATTAAAGCTGGGAAGGAATCAGACTTTCTGTTTCACAGGCAATTTTGCAATTTCTAAGCTTGTTCCTTTGGTCCAGAAAAATGTGGACAACCCAAGTTCTTCTTTCTCATTTTCCACATCTAAGTTTTTTGCAATTCTTTTGCTCAAGGAAAGAATAATATTTTGAAAAGTAATTTTAATTGAAAAATTAGAAAAGTTCCATGTTAATATAAGCACAATGCTTATTCTTTTTCTAAATGATATGGGAAAAGGTGTTTGGGTTTTTTTTAGAGCCTTCTTATTCAAAAACATGTAAATGAAGGTATTAATTTAGTTCTGAGTCTGGTGATGCTATGTTGCACTCTGCTTCAGTGCAATGGTGATGCACGTTGTGGATTGTTCCCATATGAAGTGTCAGCTGGTCAAAAATAAGAGTTAAAAATTGTACTAGATTCTATGGATTTTTAACAGAAAATATGTAAGACTGAATAACCTTCTACTTGCAGAAATCATTTAAATTCTGTCAGTCTCCAGCATCCCAAGAGAGGGACTACCTTAATGGAACTCACATCAATATCCAACCAGATTTCTGAAAAACAGAATATGTGGGTAGTCCTAAAGTGGGAGCTTAAGAAAGGAGTCACAGAAACACCTTGTTTCCCGGACCAGCACTTGCTTAACAAATTGATGACATTCGTTGAAATGAATACCAAATGGGGCATTTTTCAGCTATGGCTGAGGAAAATCAAATTGCAGGCAGCCACCAAAAGAGATGGTGTCGCATCCTCTGCGTCCCTTCTGCTCTCCATGCCTGTTTGCATGCTTCCACCTTTTCCTTTGCACCAGGATTGGGGCTTGTTTCACCTGGTGAGCCAGTTTCAATCTCCAAATAAACAGAAAGCAAATTCTTTGGTTTTGTTTAGGGTGGTGGGGTTTTTTTGTTAGTTTGGTGTAAATTGCTAAACCTATTTCGCAGGGTGAGAAGTTGATTGCAAGTGCTGCCTGCCTGTTTCTATTCCTTCACCTCCTCCTCAGCTGTGCTAGCACAGATATTTTTGCGTCCGTGCCTTGAACTGCCTCAAGGGATTGGTACAGGTTTAAAATAACCTAGTAAAAAATGACTATTACTATTCCAGATCAGTTCTCCCCACAGTGTCACAGACAATTGTACCAAGTTGCCAAAAGGGAAGATGTTGGAAGAAGCTGGGTGGTCAGGAGAGGGAGAGAAGGGCACAGGCTGCCAAAACAAATGGATGTCAAAGCTGCCCTTAACACACATTTGGATATCTCCATATCTCCACAGGGAGGTAAAGGGCATAGCTGGTATGATACAAATTCACATCCTAGCTTGGCATGCATTTTTCCCCCAATGCAGATGAAGCCTTAGCTACTGTGATAATGAAAAGTTTCACTGATGGAGCCACTGCGACGCACTTGAAAGGGTTTGCCGTTCTTTAATGCATCTGGAGTAAGAAGCACAAAGGAATCTATGCTAATACACTGTTATGTGTTCTGTTCTTTGAGATTTATTTATTCTGTTTAAGACACAACTTGCAGCTGCAAGGAGCTGAAGTGTGGACTTAAAAATAGAAAAAGATTAAGTATATTACACAAAATAACCCCTAAGTAGACTACCATGTCTGGCTTGTTTCTTTGCAGTGCATTGTGTGTCTAATGAAACATCATATATTTTGAACTCTACAGTGTTTTCAGCCTGAAACGTCTGTATGTGTCCTATTACGTACGATGACAGGGAATCCTACACAAGTTCTGAGTTTTATGGATACATAAACCACATACAGAGAATGACTGAAAATAATCTGGATTTAGAACGCTCAGGATCAGATATAGAGGCCATGTTTCTAAGAGTCTCTGAGCACTGGCAACACCTCACAGGCTGCTTACCAAAATTTCTTGTCTCATTTAAGACTGTTGTTTCATTCAAATCTAAAATTACTTCAATCCCATGAGAAATAGATGCAGGCAAGGCACTTTATTCCGCTTCATCAGCGAGATGCGGGGAAGCTGACAGTCAGACTCACGTCTAAGATTTCTCTTCCACTCCTCACTAAGTGGATTTACTATTTTAACAAACTTTAAAAAAACTTTGTTTATTTTCGTTGCATATTTGATAATTCTTCTCCCTGAGACTTGCTCATGGTCATCTGCTAATGGTATTAAGTGGTTTTCACATGTGTGGTCATACTGCTCTTTGCTCTACTTGTACAGTTACACAAGCATCTTTCCCTCCAACACAAAATGCTGGGAGCTGAAATGCATGTCAACTGCATCATCTGCAAGTGTATCCTAATGAAATTTGGCTAGAGTAGTCAAAGTTGCTCCAGACTAAATGGAACTGCCACATTTTTTTGACAGTTGAGATGACAGTCTCTCTGATAAGCATCTCTCATAGCTCAGGATGGTATGCACCATTAGATTTACAAAATGTGAAAGAGAAACATATGCCAGAAGCTACTGTCCTTCAGGCTTTCACATTATTTTTCCACTTTCTTTGAAATTCAAACAAAGTGGAAGCCTTGAAATATCAACCATGCACAGATATGGTTTGTCAGGTATTTAAAAAACAAAAGCAGAAAAAAGCAAAAATCCAAAATGCAGCTGATGATATTTTGCTCTTTAAAGAAAATCCTGTTGTATTTGGTTTCAGGGGTGTGGGAGGAACTGGAAAGGGAAAAAAATCTGGACACTAGTGACTGGTGTTGGCATAATGTCCAGAGCAGGAGATGAAAATCTGTTGAGGACTTTCCCCTTTTGCATCTTTTCATACTCTTTTACAGTCTTTCAGGTGGCTGTCCACATTGAAGTGAAATCTTTGTCTAATTGAATATCCCAGATTGTATTTTATAGGTGAAGTTCTTCTAATGCAATAGCTCAGCCGGACAGCCAGACATGACACAGTATCCACTTCAGTCCAGGGTAGATATCTGAAATCATGGAGTAAGAACAGTACAACTGTAAGTCTTTAATATATCTTCTATGCCTTGTAAGTCTCCCTGTAGGCTCCAGAGCTCACAAGTCTCTCATATTGCAATCAGTAAGAATAAGGTGAAGAAAAAACTGTGCTATCACATGGGAATTTTCTTCTTGAGGCGGTAGGGACCCTCCATCCAGTTGACTACTATGTCAGATGTGACTCATTTTAGAAGATATCTTTAACAGTAGCACTCTCTATATCTACCATCACTCCCATCCCCTTAGTATTTGTAAGAAATATTTACAAATCTTAATCTCTCCTATTTTAATTTGAAATGACAGATGCATTAAAAAGGAAATGTGGCAAAAAGCGCTTCACTTCTGCTGTGCAAATTATTGTGCAAAGAACATACAAAAACTAGAGAGATGTATTTTTTGTGGCTTTAGTAAATTGATGTTTGGAGAAAAGAGTAACGAAGTAATCATAAGTCTCTTTCAGCATGAGGTGACAGTGGGCAGAATCCTGAGGTGGAGTAGAGAGCCCATTTCCATTCATGCCAAAGGAATTGGGCTGATTGACACCAGCGCAGGTGGGAAGGACCCGGGGATGTACACCAAAAATATTCTCAACAAAAACAGAGAAGGAAACAAAAATCAACTTGTGAAAGTTTCCCTCTTGGTTAGAAACATACATTGGGGAAAGTAGCTATAAATAATAAAACTTTAGCTCCAAAAACAGTGTTTTTCACTTAACTTTCTGTAAAGTGAAATATTTCAATTTATTGCCTTAAGACCTTAATTTCCCCTCCCCCACATGCTTTGCCCTTGAGGAAAGCTCATAAATATTTCGTTGTTATTTCAGTCTTTCTTAAGTTGGTCCCTGTGAAGAGCTTGGAGGAATTAGTTTATTTACTATGAATCCTTTCTCTCATCTGTTTTGTTCCTTTGGTCTAAATGTGAAGCAGCAACACAGCATTTCTTTTTATTCTGTTTTTTCTTTAATTTCCTTTCTTTTTCTTGTTTCTTTGTTATGTTCATTACTTCACACTCGAGCTGTCTGTTCAAACTGCGCCCTCAGCCCACAGGCCATGTAGATTTAGCATGCCATCTCCCATGAAATCATTACATATTTATTTGCATTCTGACATCAATTTTATATGGCCTTTTTTTTTATCCCTGACTGTTATTATAGAAGAACTTTCTCACCTACTATCAGCCTATTCAATTTATGTTTAGGATGATGTTGCATTCCTCCTTCGAGAAGCAGTAACACTTGGTTGTGCATCACCCCTCTGGTATTCGGCTGGGAAAAGCGCCTTGATTGAAAAGTATCCTTTTTTTACCCTGTAAAATTCTGTTTAGTTTGAGTTATAAACCAGTTTAAATTGTCAATTTTCCCTTTATTACCTGTTTACTTACTTTCTCAGGAACTTACACAAAGCCCGCTCACTTGTGGATGCTCCACACCACTGTCAAAGCATTGGACCAAGGCTGAGAGCAGAGACTATGTCCTGCTGCTGGCTGCTCGTGGTTTTGCCTACTTTTGTATTTGACTCTGGCTTGAAGCTCAGGCTCCAGCCCAGCAAAACCAACAAGCTCAGCACTATTCTGTCCAAAGGCAGCTGGGAGCAGCAGGCTGGCCAAGAAATAGCAGTTCCCCACAGTTACCTCAGCCAAAAAAAGCACTGGATTGCAAATTGTCCAGCTCTGCTCCACTAGTGATGAGGGCTAAATTGTTTGCAGATAATAATATCACCTGGGAGGGAGGCATCAGCAGTCTCTGCCTCCCAGCTGGTCTCGGCACTGCAGTCAGCCTGTTCATCTTCAACCCAGTAGCATGAAGCAATCGAGAACTCATGGAGACAAGCTCGGCTGTGGGGCCTGACCATACCTGCCCCATGCAGGCAGAAAATACCTTCCATTTCCCCGTGAGCCTGTGGGGCATGGCTGCAGGCAAGGTGAGGGAAAAGTACACTCAGCCTCTCGTGGTCTCAGCAAGAAGACAACAACTAATGCCTCTGCCTCTCAGAAACAGAGCAAAGGAGGAACACAGGTGAAATTTGGGTTAATCCTGGACTGCAGTGCTCATGGAGGTGCCAGGTGCCCGTCCTGGAGCAGCAGAGCACTGCAGTCCCACGAGGGGCTGACGTGAGCCATTTCTGTGCTTGCGCAGACAAGCTTCTCCACTCCTTTCACACCTTCCCCTCACGGGTTTTATCTACCTTCACAAAGAGAGACATACTTCATTTTTAACAGTTAAGAGTGACAATTACGATTTCTTTTCCTTTAGCAAAAATATGACAATACTGTCAGAAATTAGTCTTATTTTTCACAGCATTGCTCTTCTCAGTTGTCCAAATAAAACGTAAAGTTACTAAAAAAAAACAGCAGCCCAGAAGTGCCCTTATCCTATTAAACAAATTAGAAATATTTGCATTTGCTGGCTCTCCAAAGGACTATTGCATTCATGAACAAGAATTATAAGAACTAGTTCTTGGGCTTTAAAAATTTACAGAGAATTTGCAAACAGATGGTTCAATGCAATCATCTCTCACAGCAGAACAAATTAGTTTTAGTTCCTAACTATTAACATTAAGAACTCTTGTAGATAAAAAGAGTTGCCTTCCTCAAAGTATCAAATCCTCTCACAGCATCCTTCTAAAATAATTTCCAGCACCTTTAACGTTTGTTTTCTCGAAGTACAAGTGGTGGCCTGATCCAAAGCTTGTTGCAGCCTGGGGGAAGATCCAGTCTCATTGGAGCTGGACTAACTTATTGAAGAGTTTGGCAGTATGAGTGTAAAAAATCTCTTTTTGTTTTTATTCTAGGAATTCTTAAATTTTTTTTTTTAATTGGAGTTTGCCTGCTCTGTAGTCCAAACATCCCATTTATACACATATTAGCATCCAGGTTGTCTCAGCTGCACTGAGAGACTTTATTCTTGACATCACTTCACCTCTTTAAAGTGCAAAAAAAGACTTCCACATCACATTTTTCATTAGGCAGTAGCATCTTGACATTTGAAACCGTCCATATTCTTACATTAAGGGCACACAGATAAAGGAAACAAGTATCTACCTTTATTTTGGAAAAGAAAACAAGAAATACAGAATGGTGTGAAAATTCAAAGGACTTAAATTGATTATAAACCCAACCCACCTGTTAGAAGTATTTTTTTAGGATAACATTTTTCCTGTTCCCAAGTGAATTTCATACTAATGCATGACTTTGCTTCATCATAGTCCTGTTCCTCCCCCTAAATTAAAAATGAAGCTAGATGCAGAACATGTATTGCTACAGACAGTATCTGCATGGAAAACTTAATACGGTTTCAGAGCTGCAAGCTTATCCGCTTAAGGATACGACTAAGGAACCAGATGGAGGATAGTTTTCCATAGCTAACCATCTGGGCCTTGCAATGATACACTCTGCCCTAAGAATTACTATGGGAATTGACTTCATGATGGGAAAAAGCAGAGAAAAAGAGACAAGCAGAGAAAGAAAAAGCATAATATTTTATATTGCAAATGTACAGCCAAAGAGTCACCATTTTGTCACACATTGCAGTTTCCTCGTCTCTGTTTGTGTTTATAATCTGTGGGATAAAAGGTAGAGAAAATGAGTTTAATGGTTAATATAGCATCACAGCCAGCTGTGAAGGAAATCAGAGATAATATATCGCTTTTAGTGGAACTTTTATTGGATTGTTGGAGGTTAAAGTGCAAAGGAGTAGGGCGACACTTTCTGATAGGGCTACTAATTGTTTACGTGGATATGTAATTTTAGGTCTGCTGGATTATTTTTTGAAATTCTGCACTTCAGGACTGCTAGCCAGTTCTGTGTCCGCAGCTAAGAACTGCAGTGGTTTGCAGAGACCAGAGAAAGGTAAGAAATACAGGATGCTCCATTAGGTTTGTGGAAAACAGCAAATTTCTTGTAACTAGATGGAGTCAAAGAAAAACATAGAATGAGTGGATTTTCTGTGTAGTCCTGATGTATAGTCTTAATATGAAATCTATAGGTGAGAGATTAGGTGTTAGTTATACAATAGTCCTGGAACTAGAAGACCTAACAAGGTCATTTTACTCTGATGTTCATGAGGGTCCACAACATGACTTGTTGACTGCAAACTTCAGCTGAAGTTTTCTATGCAGTTCAGGCATTCTGGTTTGGTTTTTTTTTTTTTCCTGCTATGCTGATTCTCCAGTATCTAATACTGTGTCAGGTTTTGCTATGGGCTTTTCTCTACCAGGGCAGTTATAGGATCTTTTTCCTCTAGCTATTCACCTGCTTTTGCAAAGCCTGTTGGAACCTATGGAGATGTCTTTTCCTTCTGTCACTTTATGAATTAAATTTGACAATGGCTTTTCTTTCCTTAGCAAACTTGGCTAAGATGGTAGACTTTAAAAAAAAAAAAAAAAAAGATAAAAAATAAATAAACCAATAAATCCGATTCACCTTGAAGTTCTGCTGAGTTTTGAAATACTCAGATAGTGCAGGTTAGCTCTAGTGGACTCTTTCGTAGTGTGAACCTGGAAAACAAGATACTGAAAGTCACTGAGCAGATGTCATCAACCTCCATTGAATACTAGGACCTTACATAGGGTTTCCGACTGCACCTTGCTTTTTTTATGTGCATGACAGGTCAAGGGAAGTATTAAATAGTTATAAAAACCCAGAGACCAGTCCATTCAGCACATTTCTAGGTTGGATGCTTGGAAAGAAATAAAAAGTTCAAAATTTTTATGTCCTTTGCCTAGATAGAACTCTCAGGTCTTCTTGATATATTTATGTTACAGCTGTTTTGTAAAGGGAGACAAAATTCCTTGTAATGATTTAAATCGCTGTTGTATCTTACACTTTAACAATGTCCCACCACACTTCAGCCTGGCACTATGTGTGTGTTTATGTGTTTAATGCATCTGGTTATTCACAAGCAAATAACACGGGTAGAACTGGATGTCAGGTAATCATCAGTTTGAAACTGATTTATTTCTTTTCCCGAAAGAAAATCCCCATAGGATAATCTCTAATGATATTTTTTTTGTTAGTGTGTGTCACTGCTGTGGAACAGGCTACGCACGTCATTTAATGTAGAGAGTGGCATCAGGTACTAATGGCATGAAATAGTTTATGTGGATACATATCACAAAGCTGCTTATCTGACTCTGAAATTACTTTTATGTGAGAATTAAATTAAGAAATATAATAATAAAAAGCCTTGCAGAACTTACCTGCTTCCACCCATCAGTCCTTTTCTTCATCACTGTTGCGCTGCAGAACTGAAAAATGTGACTTGTATGAAAATCTTGGCTTGGCAACCATAATACATGGCTTGCAGGAGATGGGGAGTTCATGTAGACAAACAGATCACTGTTTAGCAAAATATTTGCTCCTCCTTATTAGTAGTACATTTTCTTCTTCTGGAATTTACTGATTCATTGGAAGTTTGTGCAGCTAAGGCACTTTGGAAAAGAGAGGGATTGTCCTCTTTGGACTGATACTCTTCCCAGCTGTCTGGAGAGCAGAGCTGTTGTTTGAACCCGTGGTGTTCCTTGTTTGTTGGCAGTTGGTCTGTTGGTGATCAGTGAGCTCTGTTTCTTAATGAGCAAAAAATATAGATCTTAATTTACATCTTAGAGCACAGAATAGCATGAAAAGTGCGAGGAAAGTATTCTGGCTATAAGAAGAAAAGCTGTTAGGTTGCAAAGAGAGACAGAAATCTACCCTAAACAAGGAGAAATGTCTGTTGTTGCTTTTCTTATGTGCAAGCCTTGAACTAAAAAGGATGCGACAGTGCAAACAGCTGCTTTGAGGCAGCTCAAAGGAAACACTGAAAAGTTGCCTTTGTGTCTGAAAAGGTATTATTTTCAGTAGCTTTGGCCTAGAATTTTATTTGTCCGAAGGCCTGTTCCTCTCCTGTAAATCTGACTCTGCCCTATTCTACCCATATTGTGCACAAGTTATAGCTCATAAAATGCATAATTGAGTCACTAATGACATCATTCAAGAAATATCTTTTTTAAACACAGCTTTAAACACTGTTTGTTTTGTGTACTCAAACTGTGCTTGTCGAGTAGTCAGAATCTGCCAGATATATCTGTTTTACAAGAGCTGATCTGTGGACTTTCACCAGGAACGTGTGAACCTTGGCCCGATGTTTCTCAGTCCTACAGTGCTGCATTACTGCAGCACTGGTCCTCTGGGAGTTCAGCTAGGATGACAACCTCATTCAACAAAAAGGGAAGATGATACGTATATTAAAGTGGCAGTAAAAAAATTGAAATAAGACAGTGTCACTGTCCTGGTTTCATTGGGATTTGGTTTCAGTTTGTGGCCAGCCATGGTGATTAAGGCCCTCAGCAGTTAAATCCAGGATAGCTGACCCAGGCTGGTGCACAGGTGTATTCTATATCATTGACATCAAGCTCACTATAAAAGAGAGGGTTTTCTAGGAAGAGGTGGGGGTGGGTGTTTTCCTGTTCTCCTTGTCTTTTCTCCCTGTGATTGCTGGAGCAGCTTGCTAGTGATCTGTGGGTAAGTATACTTTTGTCTGGTTTGTGTTGTCATTTATATTGATTTCTTAATTTCATTAAAATCTGGTTAATTTCAACCTACAAGTCTTCCCTCCTTTTCTCAATTCCCTTCCTCATTTGGGGAAGGAACACTGGGTGAGAGAAAAACTGCTACTGTTTAGCTCCAGGTGTGGGCTAAATGAAGACAGTCACTTATGAATATTTTTCTAAAAGACCAAGCAAGGTGTTGTAGAATTCCTATGAAAATGTACCCCATGCTTCTTTTGTTTGCCTACTCCTGAAAACTGCTTTTCCTTGTACAACTAACACTGTGCAAGGGACAGTTCATGGTTTCAATCCTTAAGGAATGCCTCACAGATGGTATCTTAAAAGATGGCAATAGATTCTTGCTCTCTCTCTGGCTGATGCTGCTGTACACTGAGTAAACACAAGCCAAAAGTCTGCCAGCTCTACACATCTTACCCCACAAGAAAATACATGGAAAGGTCCCAAAGGGCCAAACCCTGCAGTAGAGATATGAAGACATTGAATTCAGAAGTCCTTATTATCTCTTTTTTTTTTTTTAAAAAAAAAAAATGCAGTTCTCTGGCTGCAATCAGGCCCCAAAACTTTCAGTTAAAAAATAAACTCTCTTTTAGAGAGATTTTTTTTGTGCACAGGGTGGACAGACTTTCTCAAGAAGCACTTTATATAAGTTGTCTTTTTGCCATTTATGAATTTTCAGAAATGGTTGCTGAATGCATGACACTGAAGTGATATAAAACCTGCATTAGATAAGCCTCAGCAGCGTGCAATACGCTGCCCTGGGAGGGTGAGCGCTCAATGAGGTTAGCTCAATTTGCTCAGAGGGTCCGTTTTCACTAATGGGAAGTGGCATGAAATACTCAATCATCATTAAGTGGTCAAAGATTCAAATCTGTTCATAAAATTGCATCTAAAGTAACTAAGGTGCTGAATGTGAGTGTCTCTAATTGTCTTATCACAGTTTTCCTCTGGCTCTGAAAAATGAGAAAAGTAACAAGATTTGTTAAAAGACAGAATTTACAGTAATTTGACTCTAGAAGCCTAAAGCCTGCACAGACTCATACTGTGTCACAGGGCCTGTAGATTTATTTCTGATGTTTGTTTAAATGTACTCTGAACATATTAAAACAAAAGCTAATGCTACATCTAGAAGTTGTCTGGTTTTAGTTTTACAAGCAGTGTAGGAAGCATGATCACACATTTTTTTGTCCTTAAAATAGATGTGGAACTGAATGCTCTAGAATTTGTAGATACTTGAAACAAGGTTTGATTTCAAAATCCTGAACCAAACACCCAGTGAAAATGGAGCTCCTGCATTTCATTGTGATTTCTCTTAACTAACTATGTAGCTAAGCCAGGGGAATCATTGCCACATGACGTTATGTGTGGAAAAAAAAGTTTACCTGTGTTAAAAAAGTGCTAAGACATAGGGGGGAAAATATTTCCTGGCTGACTGTTAAACACAAATTACCTTGGGCTTGGGTTTGAGTAACAAACCTCTGGATCTGAGACAGTGTATGAGGGAAGCACGGTTGTGTGAAGACATAATTCTGATCCTCTTCCCTCAGCATCCACCACTAGCTGCTGTTTGGGCCATGAAACTGAGCTAAAAACGTCTTTCTCATGAGCTGGACAATGCTGGTAGGGTATGGTACCATTAAAGCACCTGAAAATCTTTTTATGCCATATAGAATCCACTAATGATGGGTTTTACCTATTTTAGTTCCCCTTAATTATGTTAAGCAAAATTTATCGTTTTAGTTTCAATTCTACAGTACTGTGTTTTCTGTTATATTTTTTCCCCCCTAATCCTCCATATTGTACTGTTTTCTGGTTTTATTTTATTTTATTTTATTTTTTCTCTTTACATTCACCTTCTTTACCTCAGTTTGGCTGGTAAGATTTCTCAAATAGGAATGATCATATAAAAAATATAGTGTGAACACTTACCTTTTATGCTTGGACAAATTGCTTACCACAAGGTAGAGTGTAGCACAGAATTGCTATACATAAAACAATGACATTTTTATTGTGTTGTGATGAGAATAGGTCACCTTGCTGATGACCTCAGGAAAGCAGGATGTTTCATGCATGCAATTTTAGCTCATTGGGATTTCAAAGATCCCTTTCGAACATATATCACAAAAAGCCTTCTTTTAGCACCTTGACTCTTTGTTCTTGTCTTCTATCATTGGGTTCAACATGCCGATGAAGGACTGCAGAGAAGGTGGCACTGCCAATATATTGGGCTTGGAGAGAAACAGACTTTGAAGGAACGTGAAACGAGTAAAGAGAAACTTGGCTGAAATTCAACAATATGTAGAGGAAGTGGGAAAGCACTACAATTTTTGGATATCAACAGCAAGTTCACAATTAAATTTCAGGCTACCAAAATGAAATAAACAAAAAATTCAGAGCCAGATTGCAGAATCTGTTTTTTTGTTCATGCTTTCATATTGATCACACAGTAAGTGCCATTCACCTCTGTGAGATTGCTTAATCATAGACGTAAAAATTAAATCTGTGTTCTCTGCCTGGGTATTTAGCAAGTTACATGCTCCAGAGACTGGTGTAGTGGGTGCCAGCAATATAAACAGAGCTCTTTATGTTAGCTCTTGTGAGCCCATGGAAGATTATTCACACAAGTGAATATTCAGCAGCACGGGTGAGAATGGCAACTTCAGAAGACAAGTTACTGCAGTATCCTCAGGATTAGAGACAAAGATGACAAAACCTATACAGTGCAGAAGCATCTAACTTGCAAGATCTTTTGATGCTCCAAGTCACAGTTTAGGAAAGCCTATGAGGTTGTCTAAACTATATTCTGCAATTCGTTCCTTACAATGTAGCTTTGGCCTGTATTTTTCCTAGCTTTGCTTTAAAAGTCCCACTTGAGGGGAACAGCATTGTTTTCTCTTAATTTCTCAACTTTGATTCTGCCTCTTCTGACCAAGAAAGGGAGAAGGAGGAATCAAATTCACTCACAGTGCCGAAGAAAAGTGTATGAAAGTTTCCTTCATATAAAGGGACAAGCAGTCTTGTTGAAGTGTCAGGATAAAATGGATACGAATGTAGTTTTCCTTTCCATTTTTTACACTGGAGCCTCTTTAAAGGTTTCTACCCTCTTTTTTCAGGAGCTGCTGGAAACACAAAACTTCTAGGCTATGTTCCCTCCCCACCACTGGAATGAAATGCTAATATTCTCAGAAATCAATTCTCTTCTCACAATGTCCACATTATCAATGAAGGGAAAAGAGAAAGGAAGGAAGGTATGTTGTTTATTTATAGTGTCTTTTTATATTGTTGAGACTCTGCATGTGATTTTTGTTCTGCTACATTTTAAGCATTTGTGCTTGAAGAGACTGATGTATGCAAATGCCACTGGAAAAAAGGTGCAAAGCACCAAAGGCAACCAGCAGGTTTTTAAGAACAAGTAAAAGGAGATAAAAGTAAGCAAATGAGAAACTGAAATTGAAATCTTAAAGAATTTTCAAATCCATACATACTCAATAAATAAAAGAAAAGGAAATATGGACTTGTTTTAAAATTTACAAAAAAATTTATATCAACTGTTAAATGACCAGTAACATACATCTGTTGCCTTTTTCTGATGAAGTCATGGATCAGTCTTTGAAAGGCAGCAGGGAAAGAACAGGAGATAATAGTACTGGACAGAAGCGTGGACAAAGGAGTTGCTTACAGAGTGGCTAGGCAGTATTAGCTAAAGTAACAGGCCCAGAGAGCACACACACACATTAGTTTTAGGAAATGAGCAAAGAAATCAGTGAACCTTTTAACTGACATTTAGAAAAGTTCACCATTTCAAGAGTGATTCCTGAGAATTGCAAAGCATAAAATAAATCTGTATCTAGAGAATAGACACCAGTTTCTACTTCAGATTTATTGCTTTCAAACAATAAAAGAATTTAGGTTGGAAAACTAATCTGGATGTGACCCTTCATGCAGTTAGACTGTGTGACTGCAGAATTAGGTCCTTGCTTGCAGCACACGTTTCCCTGTTCCACAGGATTGGATTTAAGTATTCCAGAATCAGTTCATCCACTTAGTCCCATGGAAGCCAGGGGGAGCAAAGCGTAGAGCTGTAACCTGTTTCTCATCTTTCTGATAGTGAATTGGTCAATACACTTAATGTGACTGAAAGGCCTTAGTCAGAAACCAAGGAGACCCCAGAACATGTATTGCCAGCTTTAAAGAGGAAATACTGGAGCGGTGACACAGTGTATGTCAAGCAGGCGGATGACACACCGTTGATGATGCCCTATGGCCAGAGAGGCTTGTGAGATACTTCCCAGGTTCAAGCTGCTGTGTATCACAACATTTCACGTGGTTTTACTCTCAGCTGTAAGCTTCAGTGGAAACAAGAGACGTCTGGCAACAACTGCTCTGCCCGGTGGTTCACTTCACAGCACAAAGCAAACGAAAGGGTTAGGGTGAGCACACCTGGAAATGAAAGATGGTTTGGCTCAAGCACAGGCAAAGGAAAACTGACACCCAGCCTGACAAGGTTAACAGAGGAACAGACCTGTGTTACTGCTGTTAGGTCATGCTCTGGAGATGTTCAGGGAAGATGCACAAGCTAAACCTTAGTACGTTTTATGAGGGCTCCCAAAATTGGTAGAGTTTTCAAAGGTGTGGATGTACACTGGCCAGAAATTATGAAACTGCTGCTACTGGTTTCCAGCCTTCGCTGTTGGGACACTCAAAAAATTGAGTATTCATTTTAAGTGTTTCCACTTGTCCCAGAATTAGAAATGTGTTCCTAGATAGCTAATCCAGCACAGAGCCTTCTGGTACCACAGTTTCCTTATAAATATTAATAATTTGCCACCAAGTATGACCATTGTGAAGCTAAATAAGATAATGTGCTATACTTACACATTAATCTTACTGGAGGCTCAGGGGGAAAGCAGAAGCAAAATACTTCAGTGAGAGATTAGTCTGGGTTATTCTCTATGGAAGGTTAATCCAGAAATAGTCTCTACATTTTCTACTCATTTACCCAGCACAAGAATTTATTAAATAGTTCCTAAAACTGCAAGAGTTGGGGAGCTTTCCTGTGATAGTTGTGCCACACTTTATTCCTTTCCTTTTCTGTTCTAATATTTTTCTGCTTTACATGGTATCTTCACTGAAAAAAAAAAGTTGAATGTAAAAGACTTGGAAGGTTCATATTTTTCAGTAGACTTAACAAACTAAAGATGAAAGGGACTTAATATTTTTATTACTCTCACTTTGAGAAAAGCTCTTTTTTGGCTGAATCATTACTTTGCCTTGCTTAGAAAAATGTTAAGGAATAATTTTTTCCAGAAGTGTATAAATTTTATTGGCTTTTAATAGGGCTACAAAATTCTAGAGAATGTGATAGGGTTTTTTTTCCATGTAGAAAATTTGACTCAATGTCCCATGAAAAAGCTTAAGGAAATTTACTGTGCATTGATTCCCATAGATGCGCATAGATGTTTTGAGATATTGTTTGTCATAAGGAGTTCCTAGGATGGTGTCACCGTGGTGGCATAGACCAGGGAATAGCAGATATTGTATCATTGTGTAATTTTTTGCCATGGAGATGTGTACCTTTAAGACTAATTGGAAAAATGGATTTCTTTTGCTGCTGAGAGAAGTTATAGGTGACTTGACAATCCAGAAACATCCTTCTATTTCTAGAAAATCCTTCTAGTTCTTTGGATCCCTTGGTATTTTTGAGGTTGTGGCTGAGGAGTAAAGGGAAGGCAGGATGTTCCACTGATGAAGCCCTGGGTCTGGGAGGTCCACACCCTGATCCCTGCACGTGTGTACTTACTCACCTGGTGTCAGTCTCATAAGTACAGACCTACAAAGAGGGATCTGGAAGAGTGGTTAGGTCTCTTAGCATCCTTGGGAATCTATTAATCTGTGCTTTTGAGGCTAACAGTACTTCCTTGACCCTATGTCAGGGTAACATGAATAAACACATTAAGTGTTCCAGAGAATTCAGGAAAGGGACTATCTGTATACATGGACAGATAGAGAGAAAGATGATTCAGATTTACCTTAAAAATGAACACTAACATCCTGGAATTTAAGGATAAAGAGATAAACAACTCTGTGCTGTCATGGAAAAGCAAATCACACAAATCTACACTTGTCCTAAAACCTGATCTCATTGATATCAACAAAAAAATTTTCTCTAACTTTAAAGGATGCAGGATTTAACTCTCTGAATAGGAAATACTGACATTTGGTCATTTTTCCTACTAATCATTTTTCTTAAGGTTGTTTGGCATTGTGCAAAGTAAGCAGCTGTGTAGATGTCTTTCTCCTTGGATATAATTATTTTATTATAAAAACACTAAGGACTGAGTTGTGTTTGAACAGCCAGCTGCACTTCATCACTCTTGATAGTCTTGGATAATTTGCTGTATTATTTATTGTGCTCAGGCTACTGCTTACAGGGCTTTAAGATCTTGCTGTGATTTAGACAACATTTAAAACACCAGTGTGATAATACTTCCATACAAATTCAAGAAACTACCTTTAATTTATAGGCTCAAACTCAAAATAATCTTTTTTAAAAAAAAAAAAGCTAAAACTGAGCTAAAAGAGCTAACAGTTTTCAGAAGCAGTTATTCCTTATTCACCATGGGAAAAGGACAAGAGGGACCTCACTTGCCCTGAGTGAAGAGCAGGTGACCTGGGCAGCTGCTTTTTCTCCATTTTTCTGAGTTACCATGGTTTTATCCATGGCTCCAAACCAGAACCAGTTACTACCCTGCCCCAAAACAGAGGAATCAGATTGCGATTCTGTCTGCCTTTAAATTTCCTCTTGTATAGTGGAGTGAATTCCCCACGGTACCCAGGGAGAGGTCCACAGCCTCTCCTCACCCCTCAGAACAAAGACTTTAGCTCCAAGCAGTCCCTTCAATAAGCAGAAAACCTCTTATATATTCGCCTTTTGACTCCCACACACGACTGCGTGAGGAAGCCATGTGTTTTCTGTATGCCAATGCACAGTTCTGCAGACTATCTTAAAATGGTACCATCTCGTGTCACCTGGACTTTGCTAAGTAGTCTTCACCAGAAAAAAAAAAACAAACAGAACCACTTTTCTTGCATGCTACACCCACTCCTATTCTTTAATCATTTTTGGGAAACACAAATTTTTTTTTTAGCATCTCATTTTTCTCTATTGACAAATATTTGTATAACTGAATATTTGGTTTGTACAGGTCAGGAGAAAACCCAGGATTTTTTTTCCTGTGTTCAAACTTGTTAGGAGATTCTCACTTATGTAAACATGTAAATGTAACCTGTGCAAAATACTTGCTCTTTAAGACAGTTACTGGTTTTAATAGGTTTTTGTTTCCTCAGTGGCAGTTATCAGAAAGACGTTATGCTTTAGATGAACATTTCACATTACATTACATGTAATTAATAGCAAGTACCTAAAAAAGACAGTTGTTAAGTGCATTATAGGTTAAAAAAGGCATTCATAAATGAGTAAATCTGGAAAAAGCAAACTGATTTCACAGTCTGTTTGGGGTGGCTAACTACACAGAATTGTTTATTGAGCAATAACAGTTTGATGATTTCCATTGCATATTTATTTCAGGTTATAATTAATGGGGATATTTTTCCATTAAACATCTCCCTAAATCCTTCAGCCGATGGAGTCATGGTGTAACACTATGAACTTGCCAACAAAATGACTCAACTGAAAGCTTACAGAGATTTAGAGATGGATATTTAAAAGGAGTTTAAATGTGTAAAATATGTTTGTTATAAACGCTAGAAAGTCTGTGTGCTAGTTTTAAAGTAAATATCCACATGTAGATCCTTTTACCCATGATCTCTTTTCTCATCGTTTTCTTTATTTCTTCACTGTGTCAGAAGGTTGTTTAGATGCTCAGTGGTAGGACCTGTTTGAACACATAACAAAATGCATATGATTTCCCATGAAACTTGTGTTTACATACAGGTGTAAAAAATGTACAGAGTATAAGAAGCCTCTCTTGTGCAACCATTAAGAAAAAATGGAATATTTATTTTCTGTATGTTAAGGGTCTCAGAGCATAATCCATGTTAAAATTCATCAGCATTTCATTATGAGTAGATTTTTTTCTCACTCAACATTAAGCTATGAATAAGGTGTGACACCATCAGCTTGTAGACTAACAAAAGCACAGCTGTAAGCATCAATTACCAGGGAATGAGCATCCTATCAGTGTTTTCCATTTTAAAAAACTAGGTTATCTGCAACTCTGATTGGTAATGACAGATGCCAATATGATTATTCACTCAGTTTCCCAAACAAGTAAAAAACTTGCTAAAAATGCTAGTATGTTCTTTAACTGGTACAGTGTCACTAAACTAATACTCTGGAGATATGCTGTAGTATAAGCATTAACATCCAGCCTATAACCCTTGTCAAGGTATTTGCTTCCCGTGAGTGAGCACTAGTCAAACATTTTAGTATTGAACTCATTGTTCCCATTTGTACCATTTTATTGTGAAATGTTATTGCAGCACTTTTTGGAAGTGAACAGAATAGAAATTTGAATAACTGGGGATGGAACTTGAAAACCATAGTGTGCTATTAATGTATTTTTTCTGATATTTTATCAAGATGGGTAAGCTGTATGGGCAGTAAAACTAGATGGGCTCTTAATCCTTATTCTGGAAAGTACAGTTTGAAATAGGGAATGCACAGGACCAATATGTTGCAACCTTCAGACCTATCTTGTATAATAGTATTTGCCTGATCCTAGAGACTGAAAAAGAATTCCTAGTTAGATGTAACTCTTTTGTCTGCTACTGATAAGATTTGAGATCCTGTGTGGTTGTTTCAATATGTCAGGTTAAGCTTGTTTAATCTCCTTATGATCAAACTTCATCGTCCAAAGCAGAGAGTTAAGACTGAGTTTATCATGGGTAGGATTATTTTTTGTTTTTTTCCTAAAGGGCAAAGCTTCACATCGCAGTTTAAGTGGTAAAGAATAGAGTCTGTAGAAGGCTGCAGTGGGAGTAAAGGGAAGTAGAGGAGACTGTTTACACGTGTATACACACACATATAAATATCTACAGACATCTCACAGACTTTCTACCTGATAGAATAGCTCTGTGAGAGGAGGTAGGAGTTTATGGTTCTGGAGTCAAGAGTCTCTGACTGTCTTAGCAATGCCCTCTGTGCAGTCCAATAATGGTTCTTGCAGCAACACCAGCTCCCATGCACATCCTCATAGACTTTGTCTTTGCAAAGACAGAAAGCACAATTAACTTCTGCATCCAAGATACAAAGGTGCTGGAGGGGGAATTCTGAAAGATAACTTCCTTGCAGCAGAGTTACAGCTCAATTGTGTGCCTTCAATGACAGGAATATTTTCTTCCCTTCCCTCTGAAATGGTACCTTAGGGGGACCTTTGGTAAGTATACATTGCCAGCTGCAATGGAGGAGCTGTCTGGCCAGCAGGTCACCTCCCTTTGGTGAGTGCTGTAGCAATTGGTATAGCAGCCAGCTCTTAACTGCCTTTTTTTTTCTTTTTGGAGCACATAAGATAGATGTTCCATGCAAAAGAGAAGAGTGTCCAAGGGTTTGAAATAAGACCTCGAGTGCTCTCTGATTTTTATCTGTCCCCGCACAGCCCTGCCCTGTGAAGCATTTCTCTATAGACTAATTTTCATCTGTGACATTGGAATTTTCTTGAACAGAAAGCATAATTTGGCAAAGAAACTGGGATTTTTCTAGGGTGTGTATTACTTCTGCTAGTGAAACAGCAACCTCTTTGCCTAGTATATCTTGGCAAAGTGCTTAACAATATGTGTATTGCAATGTGTGTTTCATTTCAGTTGTCAGTCAGAAGGATTTATGTCTTTATGCGACGCTGACAGAAAAAAAAAACGGGTACAACAGAATTGCCCCGAGTCCACTCAAGAGCCCATCACTACCTCCTAAGGGAAATTAAAAAAAATTGTGGAAGAAAAATATGAACTTCACATTTTAAAAGATGAACCTTATTGAACTCATGGAACCTTCTTAATTCTTTTTTAGTTACAGGCAGGTCTGGTCTTATATCTGTACATCCAGGTATGGTGTCAGGGATTTACCAAAACGGTTGGTCTTCCAATGTACCCTGAACAGGATCAGGAATTCTGATTAGTCAGATTTATTTGGAGAGCTAATACCTCTGCTAGATCTCTTTACCTGGTCATGCTTTATCTCTGGCTCCCACACCTTTGTCCTGGGCTCTGTAAACTGCATTATCCTGAGGAGGAGAGCAACCTTGGCAGTTCTTATTACATTATATTACTGTTCCTGTAAAACAATTAAGCTCAAACAGCAAAATTAAGAGCTCATGCCAGGTAGAAATAACAACTGGAGGTGAGCACCTGGTAAACAGAGGGGTCCTTAATTGATAAATATCACCCTTTTTTTTGTGATCCCAGAGTACTCGTGAGTGATTTTCCCAATATGCTTGACATTTGGCTTATTTGTTGAATTATACCACAGACTGACCATGAAGAATCGCATTCTAATCCACATTGTTTGGTTATGATATGTAGTTTGTACTGCAAGATATATTATCCATTCTCTAAATTGATAAATACAGAGCTGATAAATATGCAGTTCTGATATATTTCCATGTCATGCCAACATGATTTTCTGCATGTTACTATGCCAGCCAAACTCCACTGCTCAAGGTTTATTCAGATTAAACAAAAAGCAAGATTCTGGTTTCAGCAAATGTTTTAAACAATATTGAAATAAGTGTTTTGAAATTTTCACCCAGTTCTCAAGGTGGTAAATGTTTGAGGCATTCTGAACACACCACTTCCACATGTTTCCAATGACACTATTTTACCTTTTTTTTTTTTTTTTTTTTTCCCAATTCTATGTGTTAGGACCAATTTCCAAAATGATTGTTTACTCACTTTGGGAAAGGAGGATATTAGGATACTCACAAACCCTTACAAACAAAAGTAAGATCTCAGTTGAAGGTTTTTGTTGACCTACACAGAAGTGTGATCATATGCAAATAGTGAAAATCGCAGTCAATTGCTTTTCACATGGTGAAATGCTTGCACAATAAAATCAAAATGGTTTTGCAATGAATGATAGAGAAGTCAGGCTTTCACAAGACCAAAAAATAATTGCCAGATTTGTCATTTTCTTCTCATTGTTATGCATCACTATACTTCTGTGCAGAATCTTGATAAGGACAAGCTACAATTTATATACTGAAGGCAGATTTTGAGATGCATATGGCATTTAGTAAACAAAGCTCCATGTATGCAATATTATGAGGCTGTCATGGCACCTTTCATATTCTAAATTTAACATATTAAAATCAACATTAAATATGCAATAAATACCTTTCTCTAACCAAACACATATGAATTCTGAGTACAAAACAAGGAGGAAAGTATATTGGAAGTACATCAAGAATTAGTAAGTAAATCAAAGAATTCTTAATTAAATTTTGAACATAAAATTGAGAATATGGGCATTTTATAACCTGAACAGAGTTCCAAAAAGTACTCTGTGTTTTTACACACATACATCCTCCTCTTTGTTATCATGCAAATAAGTGAGCTTCTCAAATCAAAGCCCCCAGTGCGCACTTATTCTGTTACTGTGCTGGAGACATCATTCATGTGTGTTTTACGGTTTTTGCACAAAAATCTACATTTTTTTCTTTTTTTTTTAAATTAAACTGAATAAAAGCTCCCTCACACTTGTAAATAGAAGGTGCCAATTTAGTTTGTTGTATTTAATTTTGCACACTCAACAGAGTATTTCCTCTGTCTCATACTTTCACCTACTGCAGGGTAGAAAAACAAACAAAGAAAAAATTGAGGCTTGATATAAATCTCCCTCTTTGTTTAGCCCACACCCAGGGCTAAACAACAGCCACTTGTTCTATTGCCCAGCTGAGAAAGGGAATTAGGAAAATGAGGGAGACTTGTGGGTTGAAATTTAAACAGATTTAATAAAATAAGAAAAACAATATCAATATTAATACAAAAGACACAAAGTTATATTCAGCCCACAGAGGGGTGGCAAGTCCCTCCAGGGATCACAACCATTGAGAAGAGGGGAGAAAGAGTGAGAAGAGAGCAGATAAAAAAGCCCCCCATCCCCAGCAGCTTTCTCATTTATAGTGACCCTGACGTTAATGTTACAGAACACACCTGTGGGCCAGCCTGGGGCAGCTGCCCTGGCTTTCACTGCTAATGGCCTTGATCACCATCCCACAGCTGGCCACAAACTGAAACAAAATGGAGCAGAAAAGTGATTCTACAAATTTTATCCCTGCAAAACCAGGACTCTCTCCTTTTTTTGTCACTTAGCTGACAAGGTCAGTCAGACTCCTCAGGCTCCTCGGGTCATCAGTTCAATCAAGAGAGGAAGGAGCACTTCTCAAGAATCAGAGGCACACTCCTAAGTACCCTGAGGCCATGTCCCCTTCCCACTTCCCGGCTTCTTGTCCCTTTCACTGGCACAAGAAGCAGCAATGTAAAATCCTTTTCTTTTTCTCTCCCTTCCCCTGTCACACACGGCGCACCAGGTTTCCCTGGCACACATGCTCATACAGAAGAACTGGAGTGGGCACCTGAGGACCAGCTCTGAGGCACTGACCACAGATGTCACCAGTTCCACAGTGTAGCTGTGGACTGAGTCACTCTTTGATGAGTGCCTCAAAAGACATATCCTATGTTCACTGACTATAAAGAGAGCACAGGGATATTAGCTGGGCACACTAAGTAGTTCAAACAAAGCAATTTCAATGTGCATTTGCAAATGAACTATGAATTTGGTTTCCTTTGGCTCATGGTATGCCAAAGGCATGGAAGTCACTAAGATTCTAAACAGATGACTTGTGTCAGCTTACACACCTGTTGCTTCTATTGATTGCAAGACAACTCTCAATAGGAGGATTTAAATATGAATTAAATTACTAACTTGAAAATTTTGGTCAGCAGTAATTTAGGGACAGATATTCTGAAAAAAATAAGATCCTTCTATACACTCTATTTGTGGGTACAACTAGTTTTCCTCACAAAATTTAATTTCATAAACTACTTCTCTAAGCATATTTAATATTAAGTTGTGGTAACTATTACTTGGTGAGGAGCAGGTGTTGTATTCAGTAGGTCCACATGATAAAGACAAGGCCCACCTGTATTAGCATGTTAGTTCAGATCTGGAGCACACTCATGAACCTCCTGATTATTGAATTTCCTCAGAGCTCTGTGAACCCCACTTTGATTCATGCTGCAGAGGAGTCTCCGCAGATACTGGAGTCTCTGTGGACTAAACCAAACTGAAAGACACACTCCACCTGTGCACCTAATGTGTTCCAGCTGTGCACCTGATACATTCCAGCCTGAGTTAAGTCCAGAGTAAAACCACAGAAACACATGCAGTGTGGATCTTGAGTTATGTTCTGCTCTCCAAATGATATAGTCAGAAGTGTGAAGCCAGTGTTATCTTGGGAATGTTTTCTAGGCAAAGCAGCAAGAATTCTTTGAAGATCTGGCTTACAGGGCAAATTTAAAGAACTATCATCTTACCGTCTTCAGCAGAAGAAACCTGCATTTTACTTGGAGGTACTTTAAAGAGAAGAATACCATGTAAGTGCATTGAGCACCTTGGCAAGTAAATACATCATTTTTAATACATGCTCTCCTACTATCTTGATATATATGTGTTGACACTTTTTAATAATATAATGCATAGGTATACTTCCTGATTGTGTGCTACAATGTTAAGTTTGGGACTGAGAGGCTCACAATTTATAAAGCATCTTCTATTACCAATGTATATGGATGTATAAACTATGTTCTTAAAGTAGCAGCTGCCTGGTTGGTATCTTCTGTATGAAAAAAATGACATTAAAATGTGCCTATTGAAGCAATAAAAAGTGCAGCATACAGTAAAAGAAATATAACAAGAAGATAACAAAACCAGATCATAGAAAGTGAGATAAACAAGACTGCTGCCACAATAGATTCCTATCCACCATTACCGACACACTTCATAAATATGCAATGGAAAATATAGCACAGATAACTTTTTACTGAGAAGAATGAACCACTTGTGTACACACACTCTCATGTGTATTTTACAAGTGTGTGGGTAATGGTTGCTGAAAGTCTGGTCTGGTATCATTCCCAAATTCTTCCTGAGCAGAATGAACTATGAGTGAACTTCAGAAGTGATTTAAACTCATACATCACATCTGTACACCCCATTTGGATGTGCTCACAGTAGCCACTGACAAGAAAAAAGGATGGTGTTTAGCAGAAACCAACAAGAGCAAGACAGAAGAGCTGAAAAGTGATATATTTTTCAGTTCAGTAATTCACAGGCAAAACACATGCAGTGTACATTGAACAGAAAAGGAAAGATTTCTAGGGTATTATTAAAGCAGAGAACCAGCCACAAAAATAATCATTTGAATCACCTCAAAATGCTGTTTTTGTCCAAAACAATCTGCTTACTTTCTTTTCAGCTGCTTAGTCCCCTGTTTTAATCTTTTTTTTTTATTTTTTTCCCTTTTGATTTGTGTCACTTTTGAATGAAAAATGCCTTTTCAAAACTGAAATGCAGTTTCATTTAGAAATGTGGAAATGAAACGTACTTTAACTGCGAAAATAATCATAGCAAATGTTTCAGTCCTTTTTTGTGGCCTTATTCCTTCTGCCTCATTTTTCTCAACCAGAGTGCCAGTCTGGGAACATATTAATTATTCATCATAAGGACAGTCTTTTTTTAGGGATTAGATTCCTCAGTTTCTGTGGAAGCAGTTCAGGTGCCCAAATAGCTGTGATAATGCCATCAGAGACATGTGCATGTATGCAAGCCTTCCAGACAGACCCACTTAGTACATATATATATCTCCAGGTATATAAAAAATGGCATTAGAAGTTTTTATTTAGGCAGCTTGCTTCTTCTCTCTGAGTCAGGTCAAAATAATTATTCTTTTCAAAGACTTCCATCCGAGAAGCTGGTGATTCAGTTTTTGTTTTTCTTTTAAAAGCTAATGGGAAAAAAAGTGCTTCCTGCTTACTCTGACCAGCTTTGTCTGCACCCTCAGTTATCTAGCTTATCTACTCTGGAAAGAGAAAAGCCAGTGACAGGACAATGCCTGTTTTAATGTTGGATGTTAATTCTTATGCTCTGAGAATGATTGGTGAACAATGTGGGTAAGAAGGTCACACACCAACATTTGTGTCTTAGGAATAAACCAGAAATAGGGAAACAACAGTAAGTGAACAACAAGCGTACCTAAGAGGAGGCCTATGATATTCCACTGATTGGGCCAACTTTGAGCCTTGCAAAGAGAACTGATAAATAAAGGTCTGTTTCTAAAGGTCTATTTCTAGCCATTCATCAGCTGCTTTCTCAACCCATAAGATATCAAAATCAACTTAGTGCTATGTAGTGATACAGGAAGACTCAGTATGGAGCATTTTATGTTTATACGGTTATCTAGAAGTAGTCATCTGGTCAAAAATCTGTGTCTCCAGTTCAGAACATGCATTTCTTTGCAGAACACAGCGTGATTAGAGAGAAGGATGTCAAGACTTGAGAAAGAAGTGGTGGAGATGTCTCCCACCTGTTCAAAGCCTCCAGTTACATCAAGGTAATTAAAGTTTTGTATACTTACTTGTATGTTAAGATATCTGCTGACTTTCCATTCAGTAAATTTGCTATGCAGAATATAAACTGTAGGCAACCTGATCAAATTCCTACTTTTCTATATTAAGTTCTCCAAGTGGATTCCCCATTTTTGAAGACAGGTAGGTTTCTGCACACCTATGCTATTTCAGAAAGAAGCCACAGTCACTCAGAAGTGAACAGTGATGTTGGGGCTGTAACTCAGACCCTCCTTTTGGAGAGAGGTGAAGAGTCTCTTCCCTTTGAGTTAGATGGATGCGGTGAGGTGTGTGAGTGCGAGTGTATCGTGAAATAACACCAGGGATTATTTTTTCTTTATTTGTTTTCCAGCACCAAGGATTTTCATTTTTTTCCTTTCCTTCCATTGCAAAGAAGGAAAACCCTGAATCCCCAAATGGGGAGCTTTTTGAGCCTTGTGTCTTGCTAGTTTTGCTCTTCCTAAACTGGATGTGCTGTTGCAGTCTGACTTGAGAACATCCTTGCATTTCTGATGAGGAGACAGAGTTGGAGCCCTCAGCTGTTTTTCAAATTGGCAGGTACTGAGTAACTTGTAGAGAAAGTGAAGTGCTTCTTCTTGCTTACATGATTCATTATTATTTTTCCCAGTCATTATGAATTGAAATAAGCCATCTGTTATAATAACAGTGTGCCTTGCACTGAGAAGCATGGCTTTAACTAGGAATAGAAATGAATGTTGCATAAAAATAAGTTTGGGGATCCACATATACATCCAAATTAGACAGCACAAGAATATCAACAATGGATATGTACATAAAATTTGTTTTGTGAGAATATTTACTATTGTTTTCAAAGACACACAGTAGGCTGACACCGTTTTAAATCGATAAAAACAAACTATTCACTTGAAAAGAATAAATTTTATTCACTGTCCTTCAATATTAAATTTATGTATTGTTAGACTACTAATAAGGTAAGTAAATCTGAAATTGGATACTAAGTATGTTTTTCTTTGTCGTTTTAGATCAGTATTAAATTCATTTCCAAAACAGCTTAAAAACTAAAAAGCACTAAAAATTTCTAAAGCCTTTTGACCCAAAAATATTTTTCCAATTACGTGTTAAAAGTAATCTACAAAACAAATTGCCGTGTTTGTGGGACTGGATCTTAACTCTCCTGCAGAGCTCAGTTGGATGGTCTCTTCTTTGGGTTTTTTGTCATGCTGCCTTGTCTGTTCTTTGAAAGGTTTATACTTGACACTAAAATAGGGCTAAGAATTTTATCACAGTTTTACTTTTTCTCACCTTTAACAAACATTTACATAATCATATTTTATAAGAAAAAGAAATCTAAAATGTGTTCTTAGGATGCAGTTTTCATAAGTACCATTTAGTGTTGCAATGCTGTAGCCTGTCTTCCCAATTGCTATTTTCCCATTGTTTCTTCATGTCTATCTGCACCTTTATTCTTCCAACTTAAGTATGATTTCTTTAGGTCAGAATCAGCATTTGTTCTGTGTTCGTGAAACAGCTTATATGGCGAGATTACCAATAGTCTAAAGGTCTATTTCAATACAGTAATAGAGAAGTTCTGTGAGGTCTCGTCCAATAAACATCTGCAATGTTTGCTCCCCACCAACAAACTCTTTGGGTACATGACCTCTCAGGACATTTTTTTAGCTCTGTGTGAGAAGTCTACACTCAATAGTCAAAACCTGCACCACAACAGGCAGACAGTCCAACTCAACCCTGCAAGGTGTAGCAGTAGGTACAAATGGATACAACGTTAATTTAAAATCTTGTGCTTAAGGTATTGTAATGAGGTTCAAGAAGATGGTGTCCTACTGAAGACCTGAGGAAGGCCATTTTTCTTTTTTTTTTTCCTTTTAAACATGGTCTGTAGAGCATTAGAAAAGGAGGTGTGGGGTCAGTTCCTTTCTCTGGCTAAAGGAATTTTAATCCATGCCTTTCTTTCTCTTTTATTAAGTAAGATAAAGCCTGAAATTAAATTTCCAACTGCAGGGATGTTATGAAATGTAAATGTTGTCTGAGTGACTTACAAAAGATTATGATAAAATTCTGCAGCAGAACCAATAAGTGCAGGATGTTAAACACAAGACTTATCTTTTTCTCTTTCATGCTTGGATCTCTCATTTAAATAAATGAGAAATTTTGAAGACTCAGGTGTTGTCTTCCCTAGCACCTTTAGGTTTTGGTTTTGTGGTTTGTTTGTTGGTTTTTTTTTTTTTGAGTAATGGACTTCTATTAACAGTCCTGTTTTCATTCTTACCAAACAATTGATGACAAAATTATTTCAGTAGTAGGAGATAGGCTTTGTCACAAGCTACGGCTGGAATCTGAATAGTGTACTCTGGGGGAGATTGTGCTGCAAACCAAAGAACAGCTCAGAATCTTTGTCAAGATAAGCTAGATCTTCTTGTAAACTTCTGAAAAAATATCACTATTTGTTTGTCAAGTGATACTGAGGTCTGCATTGGACCTGGTGAAATTCCACTGGTCAGCAGCTTACTTTAATCAGGACACCCCTACGAGCAAACAGACCACCCTGTCCCACCATCCCAGGTGTAGCAGAGTGAATTTTTGTCTTCTAGACTAGGAATGTAGGTTTCTCTGCAGAACATAATGCTCTTACTATCAGATGCTTTCTGTGATTCCTCTCCATTATTTACTTCAAAGGAGAAACAACCTCAGACCTTATGTGACCTTATGTGTGTTTTTCAGGGCTTACAGGTTGAGGCACATCCTGCTGTGAGAGATCCCACTCTCAGAAGAGAGCATTCTTCTTTCTTGAACTTTCTTGGATCCATATATAATTTTATACACATTCTGGCAGACGTGAAAATCCTTCTTCTCCAGTAACATTGCCCTTCCCCTCTGATCAGGCATATAGACATTCACAAAGGGATGCACGAACATAAGATTTGATTTAACACGAGGAAATAAGTCCCTCTTCTTATTTTTTTTAAAAAAGAACTTAAGTTTTAGTAGCCAGTTCATTGAATTAAAAGTTGTAATTCTGACCTGAAAAGGTTACACTATAATTTTAAGCATGAAATGACCAGAAGAATAAAAATTAGTAAGGACATGTTAGCAGAATATGATCAGATGATTATTTCAGAAGGGCACACTTGGAAAATACATTTTGTTCATTATATAATATCTGCAAAGATTCATTTTGTAATTCTGATCTGCAGCTATTTTTTTCTTACTAAATTTTAGGTTGATCAATCCACTAACAGCCTTCTTTCTCAGCACTTTACTTGGGAATGGGAAATAGTAGTTTACAGGTGCAGTGAAAGGATAAGAAGGATAAGATATACATGATGCTTGAGTATCTGTTGAAAAGAACTTATGACTACACAGATAAATAGATGATTTTTTCCCTTGAAATCTGTTTATTATCCATATATTCGATACCCACAGGTTAATTCAGCAAACACACACAGACACATATGCATTTATAAATCCATAAGGGAGAGAACGAGAACCACTTACACAGAACACATAGAAGACCAAAATGGTCTCAGACATGGTAACCCATCTAATAAATGACAAGCCAGCCTTCAGGACCCACAACCATGTTCTGGTCCTGAGATTGAAAGCAGGCTCTGGGGGTCGTTGTCAATTGTAGGGCTTCGCTTCAAATGCTGCTAAGGTTTGGTAACCTCAAAATATGTCAGTCACCCCTCCAGTGTGCACAACTATCTGCACATGCACACATTCCCTGTCCTCCAGACCCACCTAAACTGGAAATCCTTGGAATGGAAAGGGTACCTTAATAGGGCATTGCTGTTGTACCTCATTGTCAGCTATCATGCTATTATATTAGACATTCATCTTTTATCCTTGTTCAGCTCCAGTAATAATGTGTCATCTAAGAGTCCTGACTCTTAATTAGAAATCATACTGCTATTCTTCACCTCGCTCTGTTATGCCCTGCTGTGACTTTCCTGTCAGTCTGCTCTTCCCTGTGATATGATACAAGGTGGGGGAGCACAGGGGTTAATGCAATTATTTACATATGGTAATACAGTGTATAGCAGTGAATTAATAAAACAGTTTGCAGCATTTCAGAGCTAAAAAGCAGTTAGATACCATCTCATCACTGATTTTCCAGTTGAAGTAGGCTACACTTAACTTTTAAACTTTATGCTCCTTGCACAATTCCAATGTCACATTTTTTTTTGGAAAACAGTGTGCAATCAGACTGGATTTGAGGGGACTGGAAGATGGCAGAGATAAAAAATATTCCTTTAGAGCTTTCTTTGCAAATTTCATGGCTTGTTTACAAAATCAGTCATACAAAATTTTGTCCCCTTATAGCTTCACCCCTTCTTGTATTTTGCATTTCTCCAAAGTAGTCATACTAAAAAACCAAAGAAATAGTAATGTATGATTACCCTTTTGAAAATAACTGCATGTATTAAGTGCTGAGTGCTATCTTTATGGAGAATCCAGACCTACTGCAATAAGAGGGAAAATTGCCTTGACTTGCAGGAGGCCAGAATGCCACCCACAGAGGTGCCTGATTGCCAGACAACACTGGGTGCCTGCTCTCCAAAAATCACCATCGTCTCTGACAACTTACAGTCAGTCAAAAAGAAAGACACTGAAATAACCAATGGAGACTGAAAAAGCCAGATCCTTAGCTCATGCAGAATGGTGTCACTCTGAGAACTGTTATACAATGACAATTTATATCAGCTGAGGAACTAGATAACATGTGTTTCCATGTACAATACACATGTTGTTTTCTTTGTATTTACAGCTATACCTTTGAGGAAACATTGATTAGGAATATAAATATTATGCATGGTAATGATTTTAATATCTAATTACATTCATTATTTAAATATTTTCATAATTGCTCAGTTCATAAAACTGAGCGCTAAAAAATAGCACCTGATTAATATTATACCATTATTCCTAATAACATCTCATCCACAGACAAATTAATGTTCTTTCTGATACTGTTAATTTAAAATCTATCAGATTGTAACTGCAAACATAAAGATATAGCATCTCAATAAAGTTGTAATGGAATTAAATGAATCCCAGAGCTTAGAGTATGTTCTTATCAGTTAGAAGCACCAGGCAATATAGAAAGAAACAGGAGAGTGAGTCAGTATTCTTTTATGGCTGTTTTCAAAATGCAGGAGCATATGTGGATAGAAATATATTCTATGACAGAGTTTGTATTAAGGGTAATGCTTTAGTAAGTATTTATGCAAAGAAAATAGGAAAAATACGATCTGTTCATTTAGTGAGACTAAATGATAGTATCTCAGTATGGTAAACCTGATTCAGGTCAGGATGAAATTTCCTATAACTTAGACATCATCAGAAAACACCAGGAGCAATTCAATCCCCTGCTGTTGCCCAGCTGACTGATTCTACTTCCAAATGAGTAAGAATCTCAGACAGCTTCTCAAAGCAGCAAAAAATTCAAGATCAAGTCATCCTGGGGACTTTCCTGTTTGAGGCGTGAGACAGAATGTGCCTAAGCACAGTATGTTCAAGCTTGGGATGGCACTGAGAGCCTAGTGCCAATAAAAGGAAGATCCACTAGAAAGCCTCGTCCCAGTTGCACTGGCACTACAGAGTAGAGCTGACTGGGGTGTGTGGCACTAGCTTAACAAAAGAGCAGGACCATCTTTTTGCAGATTTAAGAACCTATCAAGAGTGCCCCGGCTGCCCACTCAGCAGCAAGTGGCCCACTGCAACCAGAAAAGCCAAAAAGTGATGCTGCAACTGGGGGATGGGTGAGGGGTGGCAGGGTTGGAGGGAGAGTTCTTTAACAAGACCATATCTATTGCATCAGGTTGCTAGATTTTTTGCACACTGGAACTTGAGTATATATTAACAGCAATGGGTTCCCCTGGAAATATAATTTCCTCCTCTTAAACTTGATTGTGCCATGTCTTAGATTAATAAATATCAAAACTGGTAATGACAGAATTAACATTGCCAATTTAGATCAGAATGAGTATTGCCCTGAAAAGAGTCCAAAGCAAACAAATTCATGCCGTGTTCAGAAATCCGTTAGAAAGAGGTTGGAATGTGCATTAGTCCTTAGCAGAAGTGACTGCAGAGTTTATCCATCATAGTCTAGTCCAGGGATGCTGAAGTCACAAGAATTTATGGAAAGGGGAGAAAGGACCCATAGGCATACATGAGCAGAGGCAGAGATCCATTTTTCAGTGGAGGCAATACAGTCACTTAAACTAAGAAAACAACCAATAAACAAAACCAGGCAGTGACAGCTATTAAAGTTCCAAATCATTACTGTTCTGAATGAAGAATAAGTAAGTACTATTACTTAGTATGTAGAATAAACAATAGGTAAGTATTTGTGAGTTTATCAGTGATGGTGAAGGTGAGGAACAGCATCTTGGTTCTGAGCCACGCAAGATGTGACAAGAGACATGAGGTGAAATCACAGCCCAAATGAAATTAATGAGAATTCTACCATTTATTTCAGCTGGATGAGGATTTAATACCTTGTTCCTACCAAGACTCTTACACTGTAAATTAATTTCTCAGCAGTCTAATACTGTCTCTTGTTAGAGCACATCTTGTTATATTTGTATATGATGGCCACACTATACTCTTAGTAAAGTAAAATGGCGTGAGTGTTGAAAAATGTGAGGCATTCTTATACATTAAACAGCTCCTTAGGACTACAGAGCTAAAGCTAGTCAGGGAATTTATCTACAATCTGGCTGCACTGAAATGTTCCAGTCATCTGCTCTAAATGTTGGTATAACCATACATCTCCTCCTCCCTTTAGTTCAGATTTGTAAATGCAATGAAATCTTCCATGGCTTATTCTGAGAAAGGAGAATTACTATACTTTTACAGCGGTGTAATTGCTCTATAATAGCTAATAATGTGCTTATGATATTGCAGATGCATCAGTGTTATAAAATCCAGTGCAAACAATTAGATCCACTGTTATATCTCAGAAAGTTATTTCAGAAATGGGATGAGGTTCAGTCATTCGTGTAGACAGATGCTATTTTACATTTGGTAATGTAGTGAAGAAGATAGCTTACCTAACCCTTTACAGTCACAATCAGTTGTTTTAGAAGGTCTGTCAAAACAAAAACACTGTAAAAGCTACATGTGACTTCGACACAGAAAGCAAAGAAAAAGAGTGAGAAGACAACGGAATAGAGGGAAAGCAGGCCTCCTTGAAAAACAGATGGCACGTGTGCATTTGCTCGTGTCTTTTGTGCTAGCAACTCTGTTGCTTTAAGCCCCACTGCTGCAGTTTGAGACCCGCTGCCCTTTGAGGACTCTGGCAGTAATCAGCTCCTATACAACGTGCTGTGCGCTCATGTCCTGGACTACACTAGTTTGGTTAAGGGACAGCATTGAAGAAAAGTTTTCCTTAGGAAACTGAGTTGAAATGTATTTTTTAACAAATAGACTTTAGAAAAAAGATGCATTTCTTCTGGGGATGATGAGGGTTATGAACAATGTCGCACATCCAGTGCGCTGCTAATGGCTTCCCTGCCGAAAGCGCTGTTGGCTGTTGTGCTGAAACGGATCCACCTCAAACTCCTGCTGGTAAATCCTCTGTACCACAGCAGTTTGGTTTGCATTCCTTTTCCACATATACAGAATCTGTAGCCAGCTGTTGCAGATCCATATTTCCTGGGACCTGGAAGATCCCTTCACCGCAGCATTGTGTCTGTTTGTGTGAATGAATCTCCAGAAGCTCAAGCCTCCACTGTAACACAGGGAATCGGTTCATCTCCGTCACTGTTTTTCTGTTGTGCTTTTTCCTTGTCTTTTGAATGGCAGAGGAGCTCCTAGCAAACAGTCATAGAGGGAAGAAAGATTCTATGTGAAAAAATAATTCTATAGGTATAGCATTGCTCAATTTGAACGTAATTATGATCTAGCTCATCCTGCAATAGTTAGAGTCTCAGTAGGGGCTGGCATACAGGACGTGATGAGAAAGCCTGCCTATGGAAAAAGAGACACATTCCTTTCAGCTCCCCTCTTGTTGATGTTGTGCAGTGTTGTTAAGGAAAAAGGTTGTTTTTTTTTCTTTCCCTTTATTATCCTTTGCTGGCAGCCAAAAATAATGGTCAGACCTGAAACACAGTGGGAACTCAGAAACAAAACGTGACAACAAAGGAAAGACGGACTGCGGAAAAAAAGATTGGGGAGAACGTATTGTGTGAGTGAACTTGAAAAGGACTGATAGAAACTGAGCCGGGAGAAGGCTGCCCTGTGACAAGGACTGAAATGGCTAACGGTTCATAGTGCTGTGTACGCTATCTACTTCAGCCTCTGCTGACATAGTGGGACTGGAAACACAGAGACTGCTATTGCAGTCTCAGGTCTACGGGAATGGCATTAAGAAAATGTCATATACTGTTTAAATTATGTCCTGCTTGCAAAATCCCTTACTCTGAAGACTTCTAGAGAAAAAGACGATATAGCCTTTATAGGCCTCAGAGGACAGGTGTTGGTTTAGGCTTTATTTTCTCCTTTGCCCTGGGGAAATCTCATATTGACTGTGGATGACAGCTACACTATACACCAAAATTTCTCATAACTCATGCTGTGAGTTAAGTGCACGCTTATTCATTTGCAACCACCTTCTAAAACCCTACTTCCTCGGGGACACTGTTCTTCCCACAGCCACAGCAAGTGTGGAGCAAAAGCAAGGTGCCATACTGGGGCAAACAAGACCATGCTGCCTCTTAGGAAGATGGGTGGGGAGCAGAGGCATATTTCACTAAAGATGATTCTTCCCTCTGCCAGAAAAACATACTTTGTGGGCTGTCCCACTTTCTGAGCAGGTGTCCTGCTGTCTCTAGAAAGCAGCTGTCTCTTATTTTGATGGAAAGATAAGCATTTAAAAATATTTGTTTTCTTCACAATGTAGGTGGCTTTTCTGGTCACATGCAAGCTCGTTTCAGGTAGACTATCTATTCACTGGCTCAAAATATTTATTGCGGGTAGCTGTTTTATAAACTGCTCCCTAGAAGCTTTTTATATAATACCGTATCTATTAGCATAAGAAAAATTCCGTTCACCTACAAAATTTTCCATTGTGAATCTTTCTGGCTCCCACAGAAAAAGATACTACCTTTTTAAAAAATCGTTTTGCTACACAATTTCTTCTGAATTGGTCTTCCAGTGCTGGGAGTCCTGTAAATTCAAGTGGAACATTAGCATTAGACATTACACATTAAATTCCTTTAAACTTGCTGAGATTATAATTCCGGTGATAGAGCCTGTCTGTAAATCCCACCATGTCCACGGATCTGAATTGCTTAGCCTTGCCTTGCCCCGTAGGTGGACTTGACGTAGGATTTGTCAGGTGGGTTTCTTTTTTTTTAGGGCATTCTGAACACCAAGTTGATACCAAGCTTAGCAGTTTGCACACTGTGCAGTGGAGTTGAAGGGCAAGATTTAGTGTTTGAAAACAGGCCATTTATGGTTCTGCAGGGTGTCTTGCAAGGCCTTTGCTTGACATTCAAGGAGGATATAGAGCTCCTATACATCCCATGTCACTCCTGCTATGGTAGATGGTATGCTTTTCCAGTATGGTGCCCACATACAGGACTTTGAATCCAGCCCTGACTCTCCAGCACCTCAAATCAATGGAGGCAAGTAACAGTTTTCCTTTACATAGCTTGAGAGACTTATTCATACCTTAATAATGAATTATCTACCGGTAACCACATTCTACTCATGTGTCTGCTATTTACTTTGGCTAGTTACTTTATTTCATAAACTGAGCATCAAACACAAACATCGACACATCTTCAGGCTACATATCTCTAAGTGATATATTTATTCATTTTCTCAGTTTGTACCACAACACCAAAGACATCTTGTAGAGGCTTTGACACAGAAAGTTCCACATGATGTGAGAGGAGTGATGCTTATTGGTCACACTCAAGTTCTTATTAAGAAGGCCAATGACAATAATTAGAGTTGACATTTCTAAGGCGTTCTATTGCTTTGTTTAAGCCCGATAGTGGTATTCCTGTCTCTCTCCCTATTACTTTTTTGGATAAGCAGCTGTAGCCTATATCCAAATGCCTTTCCTATCCTATCTTTCTATGTTTAAAAGGACTTCATAACCTTCAGGTCAGATATGGACTTATGTGTTTCCCACATCTGCATTCCTGAGTAAGAAAAAGATACTAAGGTAGGGGAAATTGAATAAAACCCAGAAAGAGCAAGAAATAGCAATATTGTGTTCTTCAAGCAGTATCTCAAATTATTCATTCACTTTTAATTATTTCTCATCTTCATCTTTCTTGACATCTTGTGAAATTGAATTATTCAGATGATGCAGCTTTTTTTTTGCATTTACAATTTGTCTACTTTAAAAAATTATGCATTGCAGAACAGAATATTTGCTAGTTAGCAAGAATAATCATTGATATTACTGTAATTTCATGTCACTACCCATTAGTAAGTAACAATGATTGGCAATGTAATTTTCTTTGCAACAAAACTAATTAATATTCACCTCATTGTCTGCTGTTCAGATACTTCAAAAAGCAAAATTTGAGGCTTTTTTTTTTAGCAAGCAGGCCATTAAAAGAAAAAAAATCATATGACGTTAAAAATTGTATTTGAATACATGAAAAATATGAGTGGAAACTGGCTTTAGAACTACAGTTTCAGTTAGGAAATAAATAAAAGAAACAGTCTCTCCTTTTAGGTAGCCCTATGTAATTTTTTTTGGAGAATTAGCAGACTAGTTTTAGCCAATCATAATAGCATAATATGTCAGCAAAAGAAGGAGATAGGTTTATGATTTCTCAACAAGTGCACAACTTCCCCTTTGAAATGGAGTACATTTTCTTAGCAATGTATGGCAGTGCTTTCTCTATTGCATCATCAAAATCAACCTTGTACAGAACTGTCTGAGAAAGTTCTTAACGGTTTCATGACTAATTCCCTCTTACTTCTAAAATAGAAACATGGTAAATATAATATTAATAGTATCAGGTGACTTGTTGTCGAGACATCTGATAAACTCCAGTTGTTTTTCACTTTCTTACTCATCAGCTTGTTTCCTGATGATTTTGTGATACTCCAAACTTAAAGAGAGCTCCAGACAGCTGCAATAAAAAATTCAGAGGGAAAAAAAAAAAGGGAAAAACCAGCCAGAAAAATATTTTTCCTTCCTGAATGGAGAATATATCCACCATATCATTCAGCCTATAGCATAGAATAAAACTGAGAATCTAGAAGTGGGTTGCTGGTATCTGATAACCATTCCTTGAGTGACTTAATTACAACTGGTGGCATGTTTCATCTTAATACAATACCTATTAAGAACCAGTCTAGATTAGTAGGACTGCTTATCCTTAAGGTTGTATAAGTTGCTTTTTCAAATAGCTTCGGTATGTTTAGCAGTTGCAATTTCCTGAACTCTTAAATAAATTCCTATGTATGATTATGAATATCTGATGCAACAGTACACTATGAAATATTTAGAGACATTAGAAGTAAGATCAGAGAAAAACTAACCAATTCTGGCATTTAATCCACAGCAATTCACCTCTCAGAATTTTTTGTTCAAACAGGCTATTTTCACTAATGTTCTGAGGTACTGTTAAGACAAGCTGTTAATGAAACAGTATACTATTTATTTTCCTTTATTATAGTCAGTGACATGAATCATTGTCACGTAAATGATGAATTGTAAGGATTTCTGTTCCCCAATCAGGGTTTCCAGAGTTAGCATTTTGGGATATATTACTTAAGTTATCACTCCACTCTGGGTATAAATTATTTGTGCCTGTCTATTCTATTATTACTCAGAAGGGTCACAGTAATAAGTACCTTCATGGTCATCAAGACGAATATATTATTTTCCTAAATGAATGAGGGTAATCCTGCTCTTCCTTCTTAGAGTTTCGTCATAGCCAGGGACAGAAAGTGCCCTGCTAGAGCCCACTTTGCGCAGAGAGGTACCCAGAAACCCGGCCACAGGAAAGGAGTTCCACATATCAAACATCCAGCAAGGTTTATGGCTTTCACAAGGAAAGCAGCTGGGATGTGAATGTACTTATTGTACATGGAATAATTAATCTCATTGTGACCCAATGCAATATTTTGCAAACATTTGCTAAACACTTGGAGCTAACAATTCTAATAAAAAAATTCTGCCTGAATATTGTTCACTTTGAGTGTTCATAAAGTATTATTCATATGAATCTGACACTTATAATATGTAGTAAGTTCACTTTTGGTGTGGCATGAATGAAACTTGAACAGATGAGCAAAGGCTAACAGAAATAAACAAAATATACTGAAAAATAACATAGGAGAAACCACTATTTTCTGCTTGTAAAGGTCTATGCTGCATAGCTGTTCAAATAATCCTGTAAACAACCCCCCCAAACCACAAACACCCATAAGAGTGTTAATGTATAGAAAATAAAAAGGGGCACAATCATGGTCAAACCAAACACTTGTTCAAAATTCAAGTACACATTGCAAACATTGTTTTGCAGAATTCAAACAGCTTATCTATTTTGCCGCATCATAATCAAAGAAACTCAAAGCCCTCCTTGTGCTACATGCTTGTAAGGATACTGACTCATGATATTCAGGGTGGCTATCAAAGGATTTTAGAGAAGTGTCAATGGCAGGTTGATATATTTATTAAACTCTTCCTTGGTACTTGATAAAGAAAAAAATGTGAAGCATCTGTGAACAAGTTCTCAGTGGTTGAAGAGGCTGCCATTTTAAGAAGTTTGTTTAGAAAATACAATTTATTAACTAATTGTATTCCTTTTCTGTTTATTTTTGTCTGACAAGGTAGTCAAGAATTTAGAATAATATAGAAACTAGGGTATCATCATCTGCTCAGGTGCCCACTGACAATGGTCATCAGATCTTTGTGCTCAGGAGCCCAACCTCCAAACAGGCACTTACTCTCCAAGGCAAGTCTGTTTTATACTGGATTTATCTCTAGCTTAAAGTTTGTCCGTTTTATAACTTAGTAGTATATGTAGCTCCACCACCTGTAATTTTCCTGCACTTTGGATTTTACTCTGTTTGTTATGCTAGAACCCAAAATTACCCAAGCATAGCCCTGGAGTCTTAGAAAATCTACCAAGACCTGGTCTGAAACTCTAGGTTAAAAATGTTATTTATATTCTGGTTTGTTTTTTTTCCCTACTGGTAAATGTAAGAAATCCATTTCACTACAGATTCACTACAGCAAACACAAATAAGTGCTCTATTGCTGTATATTTAATTTCATTAAAAAGTAATTTTATGAATATTTATAAATTTAAGCATGCAGAGGCACACATAATCAAAGTACATTGTAATGTCACTTATCTGCCAAACTATATTGCTATGAGTGAGTCACTTGCCAGAGTGAAGTTCTGGAAGGAATAAGCAGATGGTACAGTAGACAAAGCAGAAAGAAAGCTTTTGATCATGACTGTTCAATGTGTTACCCAGCGGAACTGTGATTATGTTTCCTTTATAGCAAAGGAAGCCATTAAATAATTTACTCAACTCTTATGTCATTGAAGTTGTTCCAGACCCTAACAGCACATTAGTGCCTTTGGACTCTTGACTATTTAGAGAGCTTTGTTCATTAAAATTGGAGAAGGGTTTTCATTCTTTGTGTGTATTGCGTACCATACGTGTTCTACATAGCTTTGTAGGTCTTGCTATGTAGAAACAGATACTCCTGGCTTTAGGGGTTTCATTGCTCAAGGTAAATTGGAAATAATCTCTACCATCGCTCATACTAAATGATCATATTTCCTGAATGATGTGTATGGATAATGTTCCTAAGGTATCTAAGTATCTAGGAACCTTAATGCTTTCTTCTGAATTATGGCAGTGAAAGGAAACATCTTTTACTAGATGTAAAGTTTGATTGATGAAAGTTTTGCAGCCCCTAAGAAAGTCAGTCAAATGACAAGATCTGATAAAAACAGAGGATAACTTGAATTACTTAGCTATTGTGAAAGTAACATAGCAGACTCTGGAATGCATTGCGTGTTCCTGAAATACTTGAAGACAGTTTTTCTATTCAGAAGCTTGCAAAACTTATTAGAATGGGTTAGTTTTGAATGGGATTCTGATGAGAAAAATTTGGTTACATTCAAATTGTGGGCTGTAGGATTTTCAGTTCTTATTGAAAGGTTATTTATGTGAAAGTGATCAACTAGAAAAGGACTCAGGATGAAAAAGTAAAGATGTAAATCTTTTAAAAAAAAAAACCCAACAAGCTTCAAAGAGATCAAAAACCAACTAAGGATTTTCTCTTGGATGATAGTCTTAATTGACAAAGAGCAGTTAGTTTTATAATGACATTAATAGATTTCCATTATAACATTATAAAAAGAATTTAAAAAGGAAAAAAATACATGCCAAAATGGAAGCAGACACATTATTTAGAAATTGCACAAATGACAATGAGAAAATGTTCTATAAGTGCATTAAAAGCAAGAGGAAGACGAGGTGAGATTTTTTCTTATAATAAGGACAGAGAGCAAATAAATTTGTGAAGAAATTTAGTTGTGACAAGTAGTTAGATAATGAGGGAACAAGAGTAAAGACCAGAGCACAGGAAAAACATATTCTTTTACTTTACCAGAGAAACATATTCAAAGCACCAGGGCCTGTAAAAAATTTACCCTTGATTACTTAAGAAATGGGCCAAAGCAATTCCTCTACAGATTTGAGAACTCTTGGACAATAGGAGCATGGAAGTGGCAAAAGATTATATGTCTAGACAGACTATGAAGACTTGGGAAAATATATACGGGCTAACCTCATTTTGATTCCAGAAAAGATACTGAGAATAATTTATGAAACAGTCATGTTGTGAGCAGAGAAAATGAAGGAAATAAATAGAGTGAAACTAGATCTGTCAAAAACAATTATGTCAAATCAAGCTAATTTATTTCTTTGACAGTGTAACTTGCTTACTGGATAATGAGGAGACATTAAATGTGATGCATACATATATTGATTCAGGAAAGCTTTTCAACACTTGTCAGTGTTTGATTAGCAAAACAAGAAAATACAGATTTGATGAAATCACGATAGTATTTTGGATCTGATTGCACAGGACATCAAACAGGTAAAGGGGACAATCACTTTGGTGAATGAGATTAAAACTCAGTGTTTTCAGTAGACAGGGAGGTGAAATCAGTCAGCTCAAATTCAACCCATATCCTACACTTCAGAAAGCAAAATGGAAACGTGGAAACTGTAGAAAAAGCTGTTGGGCTGCCTGTAGAAAACGTGCAGAAAATAATCCTTGGGTTATAAAAGACAAGTCAACAAATATGGCTTGGAAGGCTTTTTTTTTTTTTTTTCTTCTGCACTGCATGAGTAGGAAGGTCTTGGGTAAAGATCAGGTGCTTAAACTGCTCTTTAAAAGCACTGGAATTGGGTCAGGTAGAATACAACCTCCAGTCTTTGGAAAGTGATGAGCTGGAGAAAATTATCTATGACAAAACCAGAAATAAGTTATTTAGAAAATATAAGCTATGAGGTAAGGCTGAAGGACTTGTAATATTGAGCTTAGAAAAAGAAAGCTGGAGACGGGATGTGATAACAGCATTCTTGTATACAATAAGCTTTAATAAAGTAGGCAAAGATCAACTGAGCTTGGGCAAGTAGACAAGGTGAGTTTACACATGTACATATTATGATAATTTGGTACCATACAAGGTATAGTGAATTTTTTAGTTATTCAGTTGTGTAACTGAAAAGGGATAGACACTCCACAAAATAAAAAAAAAACCCACAGCAAACTCAAATTTGCTTTGAAATCCTTCTGTCTTTCTGGAGTTAATATGAAATTGAATTAGACAGTGTGGTCCTTACCATCTCCTACCAACAGCTGTTGTAGAACATGTATTGACTCCAGTGACTTCAATTTCCACCCATCAGCTTCACTCACCAGTCAGACCCTTCCATATTCACTTCAACCTGAGCCCACTGCTCTGCAGCAGCTGATGTGAGCAAGATGAAAATATCAGTTTTCAGGCATGTAGCAGTGTGCAGGTTTGACCCCCTGAATTTCAGCTGGAAATTAGTAGTGAAAGTACTGTTCACTACTCTGTATGTGTGCTTGCACAGGTGATGTGTTCCAAGTAGCAGAAATTAATGATGTGAGATAGATTTACAAAATGCTTCTTTTTCATGTGTCCGTCAGCATTACAGATTTTTCTTTTTATTCAGTTCTATTTATGCAGTTTTCTGGATCATCTTGTTCTCTATATCTTTGTTTTAAAATGTTATTTTAATTAACATTTCATTTTAAATGATTACATAATTGCCTTGCTATCTTTGTGAAATTAAAATAATATATTTTCAAATCTACTTATTATATTGCTGACACTCTTCTCACTCCCTCCAGCTTTAACAATGAACATATCTGAACAACTTTCCATGTAAAGTGGGCAGTCAAAATTTTCATTAACTGGCCTCTGAAATAAATAGAAAAGTTGACTTGTTATTGTCTTTAACATTTGAAAGTGAGGATGAAAATTGTAAGATAAAGAGAAAAGTGGTATTATGTTAGACCAAAGATCTGTCAAAATACATTTTTTTTTCTAACATGATAAGAAGTCAGCAGCTTAGGAAAGATTTTCTTTAAGAATGGTCTATTTTCTCAAGGTAGCCTCCAAAAACTTATGTTTCAGGTACCTCCTGAGCCAGAGGTGATAGTATCTCTTTAACACACCTTGTGTTTCTTCCCCGTTAACTTGTCTCCCTTTGGTTCCTTTAACTTTTAGCATCCACAATGTACTGCAGCAAGGAGCTCTGCATCTCAAACATGTGAGATGTAAGGGAAGATGCTTTTCTGTGTTTTTTTTAATCTGCTCACAGCTAATTGCATTTGATGCCTCCTAGTTCTTGTGCTGGAAGAGACACTGGGTAATCAATCTCTTTTTGCCCTTGCCAGGCATGGTTTTACAGACTTCTATCAAATTCTCCTTCAGCTGTCTTTTCTCTAGTAGGATAAGTCCTTGTCTACTCAGTCAAAGTAAGGAGAATACTCAATATTCCTTTTCACCTTTGTTACCTGTCTTTGAGCCTTTTTGTAGAGAACTCCGTCGTATGGATTTACGTAGGAACATAAATGTTTTCTGTTTGTTCTTTGCTCCTTCTCTAATACCTTCTCGCAGGCCATTTTCTTTTTTCACTCTTTCTGAGCTACAGAAAGCAACTGAACTACACATCATAACTCCAAGATCACTTTCCTCAGCTATATTGCTCAAAACAGATCCCTCATTTTATATGTAAAATAACCTTTTTTCACTCATGCCTTACATAACATTTACCTAAACTGAATTACATTTGTCCATTTTGTTGCCCAGATACAGTTTTGTAGCATCCTTAGGCCAACCTTTTCAGCCACAATCTTTTGTTCTCACAAACTTACAACTGTATTTTCAGCAAAATTTGTCATATATATTAAGGACTTTCTTTCCAAAAACTCAGAGTGACTCCTGATTTGCTGGTTTTATGTTACATTTAATGGCTTGTAGTTCCCTGGATCATTAGTATATTTCTTGAAACTTTGTCTTCTTTACTCTATCTGCTGCTTTCTTGTTCTCAGGTGTGAAAGTTGTTTTAAGTGGTACTTTATGTACCATTGACAGTTGTTCACCTTTCTGGTCCTTGAAGTCCTTTTGAATTCTTAGGTAAATGCTGATTGATGCAATTTGTTCCTCTTCAATTTTGTTGTTTGCTCTGTAACATTTATTGACACTTCATTTTGATTCATATCTCTGGTGAATACCCAGTAATAAAGGGTTCAGTGTCGGAACCTCTCCAGGCTCTTCCACAATGAATAGAAAGGCAGAAAATTAATTTATTTTTCTGGTTGGCCCTTTTTTTCTCTGAGTGGTCTTTTTATGCCTTTATTATCTATTGACTCTAGAGACCTTCTGGAAGGCTTTTTAGTCCTAATGAGTTTGAGGAACAATGTATTAAGTGTATAAAAGCTACTAGTAAATACTTTTCAAGCACAAGCTTTTTTTGGTCCATCTTACTGTGTCTCTCACATTCAGCTTGCCAGTACCTATATTCTATCTATTTTTCTCATTTGAATAGAACCTTAGATTTTCTGAAAGCTTCTAAACTTGAATGACCTATGTTCCCCAGCAGTTTAGCCATGCTTTCTTCCTTTTTCCCTTTTGTAGGTCTTTTCTGAAGAGCAATGTGGATTTGCTTTATGCCTTAAATAGTCATGATGTCATGGCAGGTGGGCTGGAATGAGATGATCTTTAAGGTGCCTTCCAACACAAACCATTCTATGATTCTATGGTCATCATATCCATATCTAATTTATGAAAAACCAATTCATTATGTGCTTTTGAGACTGACTGGAATTCAATAATCAGCAGTAGTTTAGTTTGATGGTCAGTTTAGAACAGCTTTACACTTAAAACTCTGCTTATATCAGTGGTACCTCAATGTGCACACACAGAATAATATTTTTTTTCTCCTCAGTTGGATTTTGCATTAACCATTTCTCAATTATTTCAATAAGTGAGGATTAGAGCACACCGTATAGCAATTTATTAGCTTAACGCTCCTTCCTCCCTATGTTATTTCTTGGTAGTGCTGAGCCAGTTATATTAATTCAGGAATGTGCAACAATAATACCTCCAGAATCTAGAAAATTTGCACCAGATGAAAATTTGGTTTATAATATTTCCTTTTAAAAATGAAAATGGTCAAAAATAACTAGACTTTTTTCTTTTTTTTGAGTTCTTCCTTCCAAGCAAAGATACCTTCTTGTTGTAGTGCTGTGCAGAAAATACCATGCCTAAGGTTTTGGTGAATTGAAAAGTTAATATGAGAGAGTGAAAAACAGGAGATATGGAGTTAAGTAATGTGGGAGCTCCCGTCTTGTATAGCCAAAGCCTAACGTAAATTAACTTTGAATTACTTTTTAAATTTAGTGTCTTGCAAAATTAGAGCTGTTCAAGACTTGGGAAATGTCTGTTCATTGTAACTCACATTAGGTTCAAGAGACTGATATTCAAGGTCCTGGTTCAAAGCACTTAGAGAAAGGATTCTGGTAAATCACAACCAGGGGATCTCCAGGGTAGTGGTTACTCAGTAGGACTCAATTGGTTAAACAAAGGTCAATTTCTGTGCACACACAAACAGAATTAGCTTTTTACTTCTATGCATAGCAGAGAGCAGTAAAATCTCAAAAATGTAGAGTGAGAAAAGAAAAAATTCTCCTTCCAAGCTTTATATAAAGCTTGGGTTGTAACTAGATGTTAGAATGAATACTTCATTCCCTGTCTTTCCCACAACAAAAGAAAAGAAAAAGAAAAGCAGTGTCTTATATCTTTAAAAACAGATCATAACAACATATCAGAAATGAAATGCTGTGACATTAAATAATAATGAAAGTCTCTAAAGGAGAAATTTGTATATGTTGTCGCAGATTTTATTTTCTCTTTTCCTTTATTATTTTATCTTTTTCTCATTCTGGTCTCATCTGTGGTTTATACCTACTTCCTCAACTAGTGTTTGCTCTTGAAATCATCTATGTTACAAGATGTCAGGAGGAGTTGTCTCAGCTCACCACAAACTCCTAAAATGAGTCTGATCTTAGTAGTTTGATTAGTCTGATTAGTTGAACCAGAAAGTTATCTTAGTTTATGACAGGTTATTTGCTTGAGTTGCTTCATTTCAACTTCATTCTAAAAGTTTTGTGAGTGGTTTTTTTTTCGGGTTTTTTTTTCCCCCTTAACCTTGATGCATTTCACACATGACAGTTTAGACAAAGAAGATGGAGAACTTGGTTTCCGGAATGGCTCTTCTCAAGACTCTTCTGTTTCTGTCTCACATAAGTGCACAATTCAACAGGCCATAAAAAGCTGCAGCATTGTTAAGGGGGAAAAAAAGTAGCTCTGCACAATCATACCTCTTGTAATGGAGGTTTCAACACTAAAAAAAAAAAAAGATGCCAAAAATAGTCTCAGAGCTCCCTCAGTCAGATGGAAAGAGTGCAAATATATTTCTGTCAGTGGAGGAAATGTGCTTCTAAGAAGGCAAGGAGACCATTCAAAACCTCCAGACTGATTCCTATTATGCCTATGAGAGTCTTGTGGCTAAATCCCAACATTTTTCTTGGAAAATGTATTCCATAGCAGAATAGCCATTTGTCTTAACACCCTGTGGCTGCCTAGAAACAAAGCTCTCTGCCAATGACTGGCACAAACTTCAAGCTGCAGCCTGAAATCAAGCTGGTCCTTTTTATTCTTTCCTTTTTTTTCCAGTCTCTCAAGGGCACATCTTGTAGCCTGCATTAGAACACAGAGGAAAGCAGATGGCAACACCATTTGTAGCCTGAGTGACAGCAGAAGAAGCCAAAATGCTAGATTAACAGCCTCGTCCCATCACAAATCTTTGTTAACGCAACTCTACTTGATTGTATAGCGTCATTCGAGGATCCAGGACTGGGCAGACACCTCTAACAACTGAAGGCATGAACCCAAACGGATCTGCAGACTACATTCAACACTGTGCACCCTAAAAATATCATGCTGATAGGAAAATGCTGGTGAAGGTCACTGCTCACTGTGCAGCTTGGGAATTTAGGAGGGGAATAACAACACCTTCACACACATCTACTGTAGAATTTAGCTTGTAAGGAGAGAATTTAGAGAGCTCATTCATCTATTTTGCTGTTCTAGGGCTGCTTTTTTTCCCCAGACTGTGGCAAACCTCCAGACTGAGGATATCAGTGCAAGTTTCTAACTATTCCAGAGCAGCCTAGATGTGACAGATTACACTCCGTAGCAGTTGCATAGGCAGAGGAAGAGCTGGTATCGTGGGGACTAGATAGGAAGAAATGGAACGCAGTGAGCAGTGATCTCACAGGAAGGCTGGCATCAGCAAAACATTGGATGAGATGTTGGAAGCGCAATGGTTGCGATAAAGTTGGCACACAGAGGAAGAGTTCTTTGGCTGGTTTATAGGACAGAGACTTCTATTGCAAGATGTACCTTTCTGCTTCAATTAATAATATAGATCCTCTCCACAAATATAGATCTCTTCAGTGGATGTCTGCTTCATCTAGTGCCTATTTTTACATATTATCCCGAAGGGATGAAAGTAGCTAATAACCTCTGAGCCACTGTTTCAGCCCTGGTGCAGCAGGACAATCAAAGAGTATGAGGTAATGTCACAAGTTCAGATAAGCTTTTCACATAATGTGTGATCCCAGAGTAAGACCAGATCTCATGAGATAAAGGGCATGAGATTTGCCAGGATAGATTAGGCAATACCAGCTGGTTCAGAGCGGAGGGGGGAGGACACAGAAGAGAACAAGCAAGAAAACCTTTTGACTAGTTCAGCCAGTTAATTGCACAGTGCTGCACACAAGGAAGATCCCTGCAGGGAAAGATGGTTACATTACAAATGTTTTCTTGATTAACATATGGATCTGAGTTTCTTATGTATTGATAGGGCAGTGTTTCCAGAAGCACCACTCTAAACTCCATGGTGAAGGGCAATACAGGAATGGCTGCTCTTGTACACAGCTAGTGAGATTTTCAGGAGGTTCTGCGTTGCTATAATCCAAAAGCAGTACCCTACCATAGGAGGGCACAGGCAGCACATCAAAGTGCCAGCTAGGTGATGGTGATCCCCTTCTTTCAAAGCAATATTGCACTTCTTCCAGGGAAAACCATGTAGACTGTTATATTAAAAAGACTTCCACTGATTGGGTTTGTAATATCTCTCTCCCTGAAGGAGATGGTCCTAGTTTCTTAGGATAACCCTTTCTCATGAAGCTGCCTCTTAAAATTTTCTTTGTAAGATACATACTACAGAACAAAAGCCATACCAAATACCCTACAATCTTTTTGTTGTGTGTAGCTCTGCATTTAATATTTCAAATATTTTTACTTCTGTCTATCACAAATCTACATGCAGTGATTTGAATGATAATTTTCTTGAATACTTAGTGTGAATTGCATGGTTGGAAAAACAGAACAAGTTGCCATTTAAAATAGTCCCTCATATTTGACAGAAACTGCACTTTTGTGACTTGTAACAACCCAGAGGCCAAATGAAATTCCAGTCATAAGATGACCCAGATGCTTTGAGGTTGTTTACATTTGTTCCTACCTTTTCTCAGTGCTGTACAAATGTCAGATGATGATTTCTCTCATTAGAAGGAGGAAAAAAAGATCAGAGTAGCCAGAGTAGTTGCATTGTTTCTGTCTGGGTAAAATTCACAAAGAGGAGATGACAGCACAAAAAAAGGCATTTAGACATCTGAGGATGATTACTGGGGACCTGCTGAGATCTTTGAGCTTGCGAAAGCCACTGAAGGCCAAAACTTACTTTGGTTTATACAGGTACTGTGATCATGGAGAAGAAACTGGGCACAATTTCCCCCAGTCCTTCTGGTGGATGGTGACCATTTGGTTTCTGAATTTCCCCTCTATGATCCCAATGCACTTTCTACAGTCTATCAGACCCTGTCCCTTGGGCCGTCTGTTATCTGTAGTCTACCAGCATCAATGAATTCTTGATTGCTCCCATCCCACTCATAGCTGATTTTTATGATGTTTTCTCTGCTATTATTCTGCATCTTGCCTGCTGTGTCTTCACATGTTCTTAATAGCTTCTTCGAAGATAAAATTATCAAACATGTAACACAACCCTATTCCTCTGCTTATTTTTCATTTCTCCTTTGTTCCCTCTTGACATTGACTGAAAAATGCTATCCAACCTCTGCACTTTATTGCATCTCATCACATCTGCTGACCATTCTTTCATTCACTGTCATGTTACTTTTGTCCTAAGTTTCTCATATACTGCGGGTTTTATTTTTCCCATCTTCATTATAGAATCCTGCTCTGATATTTCTTATTAAAAACAAACAATATCACACTTTAGCCCATTTGCTTCTGTAGAGACCACTTTACCTTCCTGTTCTCATTTATCTTTATTCTTATTTACCATGATGTGTTCAATTCCCTCAATTACATGCTCAGACCTGTTAGCTCTGCCTTCCATCCTTTCCACTCGATCAATTCAAAGCACTCATGCCAAAATTTTTAATGGCCTATTCTTAGCCAAGTCCCAGAACCTGTACTCTGTCTTCATCTCTGTGACCTGACAGCTGCCTTCAATACTGCCACCATTCTCTTTTTCTTGAAATATTGCCCTTCCCTGATGATTCAATTTTCTCCCAGTTCTCCTCCAAACTATTTATTCACTCATTCTTTCCCCACAGGATTCTCTTTTTAATCCCCAAAACAAACCCATCTTTGACTATATGATTACCTGATTTACATCTCAATTCCATCTGTCTCTCTTCTATCAAAAAATAAAATTTCTACCAGTTTGACTTGTGGCTTAAGGGTGTGTAGTCATCTGAGGTCAATGTAAACTTGATTAAGCAGAGTTCTTCCATCTCAACCCCTGATAGCTCTCTTGCAAGAAACAGTGGTATTGTCCACTGGTGACTAAGAAGTCAGTAGACAATGCAAAACCATCTCACACCATAACCCTTTCATGTTACTTCTCAAATTTTCTTTGAACATAAAGCTTATAACATAATTACTGTAGTACTTAGGTCATAATATAATTTTTTATTTGGCTGAGTAGCATCCTTCTACACCCTTCCAGTACCTCCCTGTCACCTCTTGTGTTGTAGAAATTTTTGTGTGGACCCTCTTTTTGCTCTTTCTGCAGTGCCATGCAGTAAGGAATCTTCATCCTTGAGGGAGGTACTTATTATGGCAATCAGGACAATACTAAAATAGTGTTAACCACAAAAACCTCAGCTTGTGGATTGTGTGTAATCTATTGACCAGACTCTTTTCAGGGATCTTTCTGGCTTAGAATCTTTCAGGGAACAAAGCTTGCAAAAGTTTTGCCATTAGATACTCTTCTACAGTAACCATTGCAGCTTCCACAACAATTTCACAAAGGATGGTGCATCTTTGGCATCTCTATACCACTGTGTATACATAGCCCTACTGACAGACATTTATATTATGGGCTTTCTTGTATTAGACTATAGCGGTCATATGTTTGAGAGGTAAGGTCAGTTGGGGTTATTTAACATGCACAATGAAATAACGTACCTGTTTTTTTTTCCTTTCCTCTGCTTTCTGTTTTTAACTGAACAAGTTGTACCTACATTGTAGCAGAAATATTAAGACATAAAAGTATCCTAAAAAAAGAAATTATAGCTTAAACCCACAAAAGACGTATGATTTTACTGCGCTCCTTTGTTTGAATGACCTCTTGCAGAGAAACTCAACGGTCATTGTTGTGGAAACTTTCAGCCAAAAGTGATGTCACCAGAAATCATTTTAATAGAGCCTCATCTTCACATCCTATTGATTTATCTGCTAAGTGTGAAGGGAAATCAATAAGCAGAATAATTTTCACATCTTTTAAACACCTACTGTAGCCAAAAAATATTGTCCAGTGCAGATATGAATCATTGGAAGGAAAAATCATAGTCATTGATAAACATGAAAACATTCATTTCTTTATATTAAAGAAATTTTCATGTTTTATTAAAGAGATGTTTATTAAAGAGATTTTCATGTTTTATCTACCATCTTTTGTTTGATGTATTTGTACTAAAGTTGAATTTCATGCAGTGACATTAGAAATTTCATCTTGTATGAAACAGAGGTTAAAATACTGAGATTTTCCATTTTATAAGGTGAGCTCTCAGATAAACCAATATAGATTCATTAATGTTTGCTTGCTGCAACAGAAGACTTCAACTGTCTTATTCACTGGTTTTAAATCAGGAACCTCATTTCATAAACAGCAAATGGAGAGAAGATAGCTCTGGAATATTAACTCAGAGAACCCAATTTAGGAGCGTACTTCTTACCTTGGATTATTTAGGGGAATAATATGAAGTGTTTCTAATGTCAGATGTATTTCTCATTCACCTCCACCTAGCCACTTTAGTGGCATTGCATTAGCATTGCAAAAGAGAACTGCAAAATAAAACAGATCATTAATTATCCCATAAACCCATTTAACTCTTAGACAAAGGTGTAAATTAGAAGTTTGACATTTTTTATTTGTATGGAAAATGTTTCATGTCTGCTGCTGTTTCTTCTCTCCAGGGCTAATTTTGATGTGGTAACTGGTGGGAGTAATGCTCCTGAGAAACAACAGAGTCACTGGTTTTCCAGGTAAATTCCAGCACCTTAGAAGAAGAAATATACCATGTTGTATTGTATGGGAAATACAAGCAAAATGTTTACTTTCTGTGTGGTGATTATGTGTGAAGATTAAATTATTTTAGTTTGATTAATTACTGATCAGTAGCAGCCAAATTACAATAAATTAATGTTATTTTGTTTTTTTCCTGATTATCAAAGGGTTCTTTATTAATAATCCTAAATACAGTTCTTAAAAATCTTTCTTCAACCAAATAAGAGACACGTTTTTAAAGGTTTTCAAATTATTCAGTTGTTGGGTTTCTACATTATGACACCTCATAGAGGACGAGTTTAGTTGCTTGTTACTTGACAAAGGTCACATCTGTCTGAGGTTCCTTAAGTAAGTCATAAAAAGTTATTTCGTTATTATCAGTATCGTTATTTGAAAACTATGCAGAAAACATTGTTAAAATGTGTGGTTTACCTGCAGTGTTTGAACTCAGTCATTGATAAATTAATCCAATCTTGCCAGGTAGCGGGGAAAAGCAGTTTCTGCCCACTGGTTCACATGGCTGCCCATTTCTTTTCAACAGCCAGTTCCTGGAGACTGATCCAGGACACCTCACTCATCACAGTTAAAATGAAAGGGAGTAAAAACAAGTATAGTTTGATTTACAGGTAATCATAGACTGAAACTTATTAAGTGACACTGCCTGCTTTGTTCTAAATTCACAGCTTAACTGAACTGTCAGTTTGTCATCTCACGTAACCAAAGGTTACATGGTCCTCTACAGGGTTGACTATGAAGGCAGCAATCTTCCACAGTAAAGCCATCAAAGGACTGGGCCAAAATGTCCTAAACATATCTGAGGTTTGACAAGTAACAGCAAATATGATAATGCCAAATTCTGTCATGCTATTATTTAATGTAATTATTTTTATAAGTATTTCTATTTTATGTGTTGCTGAAACCACAGGTGAATGAATAAACATCAAAAGGATTTTTAATATTGGTTGAGAAACATGATGGTTTCAATAAATTTGAGGAAACTCTTTTCCAAGAGCCTTCTTGTTGACAAAAAAATGTATTTGAGTGTCATGGCTGCAGGAGTCTCTAATTGGACTTTTCAGTTTCTGCAGCCTTTTCTATTCTTCCTGCTCAGAGGATACAGGCTGTGAATTTCACTACCCACCTTTACAAGCAGGCTCAGCTCCAGGTAGTTTCTTTCCCCTTAGCCACTTTCCAGTTAAAATCGTTCCATGTCTCTCCACAAACACTGACCTCCTCACCGGCCTCCAGCTGTGACTGCTTGTGCTGAATAATGGCATGGCACTGCAGCTAAGGGGGTGCAAAGGACAAAGACAAGGCTTGCTCCTGTTCTGTCTGTATAAACTCTTTACTTCAATTATGCTCATCTGGCAGATGAAACACCTTGCTAATTCAAAAAAAGAATTTTTACATGGAGGGCATAACTTCCTCAAGGCTTTCCAAACTAAATTAGTATTCGGTTTAAATCTTTCTTCACCTTCTAATCTTTGAAAATCTAATCATGCATTTTTATTTTCATTGCATTACCACATCAAAGCAAAACTTGTTGTGGATACTTAATATATTCTAAGTTCACTGTCTGCTTACAGCAATACTTTCATGAACAGCCTTAGTTTCTAGTAACCTCATCTGCACTGTTAATTTTATCTATCTATCTATCTATCTGTTTATTTATTTATTGTGGTAAGAGAATATTGAAACCTTTTTCAGAGAAACTACCAACCAAGGACAATTCTTTAGCCAATGTAAATTTTCCTAAGCAGATTGATTTCATCAGGCAATTGTAAAATGCTCTCTAGGTCTGTTTACAACTTACCTGTTACCTCTATCAGCCTCATACAATCTTAATTGTGTATTGACTTGTGAAGAAAATTCAGCAAGGTCAAACTCCAGCCAAAATTTTGAAGAGTATTTGAAAATATGAATTATGTTTATAGATTTTATAAGTATTTAGTAATACTCTCTAATATGTGGACTCAAGAGGTTCAATCTCACAGAGGCTTTCAGCAGATATGCAGCAAGTCAACAATGTTATAAAATTATTGTCTTTACTGTTAGTACGGAAATCTGTGAAGATTTGCCTGTAACTGAATCCCTAATTCTTAGCCTGGGGTTGTGGTGTAGCCCTTGAACTGGGCAAGCTTGAACAGAGATGATATTCAATCCTGATCTGAGTGAGGATCACCAAGGGCAGGAGGCTGAGGGCAACCCAGCTCCAAAAGCCACCTCAGATCAGCTGGCCTGTCTAAGGTCTGGGCAAAATGAGAAACCTCAGCATGCAAATGAGCTTTCCTTTTCTTTCCTAATTTTTTCAGATAGCTGTGTTACTATGGACATATAATGGACAACTTGGTTTGAGAGGTGTTATTAATCACCACATTTCCCATAATCATCAACACTCCTCACGAGTACAAAAGCTACCTGTAACACCAAAGAATACTTCTAGAAAAAAAAAAAAAAGTCCTGTAGTTAATGATTGGCTCTTTAGAGAAGAATAGGGTTCTGCCCTGAATTAAATGCTTTTAATAGGAGTCAAAGGTGCTGTTAACTCTGTAATTGTAACAGTACCCGGTAGAGAACATGCTTGTTTAAATCAGGTTTTTCATTTACAACACAGTGGGATTATATTCAAGAAACCACGTGTTTCCAAGGGCTTAGCAATGACCGCCATTTATTTTCATAAAGACAGGGATGTGAAACTGGAAATTCTAGTCAAAGCAGGGTAAACAGACACCCTCTGATCTGGGGTGGAAGCGGGGTGGTGGGAACCCTCTCTTTCTAGATTCTGAAAAAGTTACAAGGAATTTTGAGAATGTGCCAGAGCAAAAAACTCAGAAAATGCTGTAGTTCGTTGAGTAGAGAAATAGATGTTTGCTAAAAACTGTATCATGTCTATTTTATTCCTTACTGACCAAAGCCCGTTAATGTTTCGACAAGTTACAGGTCTTACATGTTCTAGTTAAAACTCCTGTCAGCCCTATCTTGGTTGAATTTTAACAGGCTCAGCCTCAGAGATGGTCCTTTCTGTGTTAGGCTCAGGGTCAGAGAAAGCAGAGCTGCCATGGTCACTGGACATCTTCTAGGATAAAACTCAAAAACTTACAGTGGTGACCTTTTTTCCATCACTATTGTATCTGAGATCCCAGAGTACTTCCTTTTATATACAATAGAGTGTTTCTGGCAATGGAGTAAAGGCTTTTGCTTCCAGAAGTGCCTATGCTGGGCTGGTGACAAGGCAGGCCAGGGAGGTTGGACATCACTGGACAAGTCTGTCCATAATTTTTTAAGTCTGTGAGACTGTTAGATGTTAGCAGTGAGGCCACTATGAAGTCCTTCACAAATAATTAATTCTTATGCTGTAGGAGATGAGGAAACTCATGATCATAAAGCAAAGGAAAAAGAGGAGATTTTGCAACTTGGATCTTTGTTTGCAAGTATCTGAAGAAATAAGCATATTTTCCCCAGACAGCTGTTTAAAATGTATTAGAGTACCTACTTGCATTATTTATCTCAGTCTGTGTGTCTGAGCTGATTGTGTCGTGTAAATTCTCAAAGCAGGAGAGGAAAGTTTGATTAAATAATGTGTGTGTGTGCCTTTTTTTGAACTCAATACCAACTACTTTGCAATCATGTCTACCTCTTCACTTCATTTATGAGCCAAGTTTACTTCAATTTCCATTTCTATTTCAGTTGGTTAGTCTTACACAAGCACAGTCTGTTTTTCACTTTATATTTGGACATATGAACTATTATATTATATTTCAATCTAGGGTTATATTCTGAAAAGTCTTGGAAAATGCTACAAAGAAATTTCAGATCTTGTATTTAGTTACAACTGACTAGTTTTAAGGTAGATTACCATATATTCCTATGTGTCAGAGATCAATTATATCTAATGAGATAAAATTACAGTAATTTTTTCAAGTAACTCATATTAAAGAAAAACTAAAGCATAAGTTTGTGTATTACAGTCACATTTACATTTCATTTTAGAAGCAGGTGTTTTTCAAAGTCTATCTTGCCTAGTAGGTTTTCTGAATTGCTGACCTCAGCTAAAATCTCAATCTTGTTGAAATCAGTGAGTATCTTTCCTTGGCTCCAAGGAAGACAAGTCCCACCTGAATAAAGCCCTGAACAACCTGGTTTTGTCTCATAGCTGACCCTACTTGGACAAGGAGGTTGCACAAGTGTTCCCCTCCTGAGTTCCCCTCCAAACATAATTATGCTATGATCCTTTACACACAATAATTCTGACTTCCCTTGGACTGTTTTTTTTTTACTAAAAGTTCATAACAAACTGAATAAATTGTTTGATTCATTCCTCCATTCATGCACTAAATAGCTCTTCTCAACAAAATATTCTTGTACCATCATTTACTGAAAAGAAGTACCTTTATGAGTCCCCCGTGAATTTCTCAGTAGTCTCTTGCTTTTACATACTTATTTTACCAAATAACTATGAACCACATTAGACCCTGTCCAGTGTCTGTGATACTCCATTGTCAGTCCTTTGCCATGATGCACTTCTTGTATTCCCCCTTTTATCCGGATTTTTATCTCTGCAAGTGCTTTACCTCCCCCCAAAACAGCTGCTTAGTTTTCATAATTACTTTGTGAAGCAACCAGTATGATCACAGGAGGAGTCTGTGAAAAAATTGTGAATGAGAAGGAAAGACAGAGAAGGGAAGAATAAGTGAAGAATAAGAAGGGAAAACAAAAGGCCACCTTTGAACTTGGAGGCCTTCCATAGTGCATCTACCACCACTGCCCAGAAGCCACAGATGTTCATCACATAAGCAGATGAAAGTGTTACTGTGAGGTGTGTGTTTGTTGCTGGTTCAGAATCTTAATAATGCATATTCTCCCCAGCTGCACTGGTGGGTTTTTTCTCTAATTTTTAATACTGAAAACTTTAAAAATACTGAAGTAGGAATAAGGAAACAAAAGAGATGGCAAGCCTTACAGAAACCTCTCTAGAAGGTGTTCCATACACTCCTCTTCTCTTCTCTTCTCTTCTCTTCTCTTCTCTTCTCTTCTCTTCTCTTCTCTTCTCTTCTCTTCTCTTCTCTTCTCTTCTCTTCTCTTCTCTTCTCTTCTCTTCTCTTCTCTTCTCTTCTCTTCCCTTCTCTTCCCTTCTCTTCCCTTCTCTTCCCTTCTCTTCCCTTCTCTTCCCTTCTCTTCCCTTCTCTTCCCTTCTCCTCTCCTCTCCTCTCCTCTCCTCTCCTCTCCTCTCCTCTCCTCTCCTCTCCTCTTCTCTTTTTTCCTTTCTTTATTCACTTTCCCTTAAAAAGCTAAAATAAAATGAAACACTCTAACAGGTCTTGGGTTACTAAGACTTCACGGAAGCTTCATTCAGAAGGTGTAGGGTAAGACTGATAAATCATTTCTCCCAGTGCTTTGGCTAAGCCATTTCAAATACTGGAATAAAGAATTACTGCTTAGTAATACTAATGTGGTTTGTTTAGAGGTAATAGTGAATACATCCACTAACTGACTACAGTATCATTGTTTTCATCTCAGTCTTATTTCTTTCCACATGTTATAGAAGACCACATTATTTTAAAAAATATCTATTACTGTTCAATTGTTTAGGAAGACCTCTATTCACCATCTCATTGAATATCATCAGGAAAAGTAATCTTTTCAAAGACCATACCAGTTTGGGCTAGCCAAGTACTAACAGATTTCCTTAAAGATATGTCTAGGAGCATCTAGTTGAAGCATGACAAGTAGCATGAAAAGCTAACTTCTTGATGGTAGGTATGAATCTTTTACAATCATTTCCCACAGAAAGCTTTTAGAGGTTCAAAAATCAGTCAGATTCTGCATTTCTGATTCATTGAATTAGTCAGTGTGGCAAATAGGAGAAGACTTCCCTGGTCTCTGCCTGTACAGGATCTCCCTGCAGCCAGCATCCACTGAAGGCAGATGCACAGCTGGTTTGTTCCACGGAAGAGGTAAAGGAATGCAAAGAGCATCTTAGAATTTGCGTACGTCTTCCTCTGTCTAAATGGTTCAGGACCATGATAGTCATTCTGGAAGTTGGTCAAGTCAATTTTAGCCATTCTGGTCATCCATGTCATTAAATGACAAACAATTTAATGAAACTTACTTAATAATAATATCAGAAACTATTACTGGCAAGAAGAGAGAGTATTAAAAAATTTCTGACAAGCTAAGTCTCCCTTTGAGCTGTTGAATGAATTAATTACATTTCTCCCTGAGACGTTCTGCTGAGGGGGAAGGAAAGGCACCTCTCTGTACTGGGCAAAGTTGTCTATACTACAGCGAACAGCTGCCTGAGGTTAACCTTAGTCACTGCCAAACAAACGTACTGTGAGAGCACCCTCACGTACTGCCTCCTACCTGGCACGCTAAATAAAATGGCCAGGCTTTCAAGAAGCTCTGTGCTCTGGTTTGTATCAAAACTCTATTTGTCTGAGATAGTGTCATCACTAACAAGTCCTGCACTAAAAATTAGAGGTATTTCATAAAGCTAAAGGAAAGCTAATCAGAAAATCAGAAATATCAGACAAAAATGGATTATGTAAAAATATCAACACCTCAAGGATTCTTTTACAGGGCACATGCTCAAGAGATGCTCCAATTACAGAATGGATTCACAGACCCTGTACTTATGGTCTTTAAATGACCCTAGTGAATTTATACAGCCTATAGTTAATGACAAAGGCAAATTTAAACCTGAACAAAATTACAAAATTGTTAGAGATCTGCTAGTGAAAGCCTCAGTAAAAGATATGTCATAAAAATCAGTATTTTGAATATGAAACTGCTATTATGTTGTGGCTCAGAATAGTTTAGGGACATATCAAATGGTTTCTAATAAACCTGAGTACAGGAAGACAGAGAAATAGATTTTGAATCCCAGATTCATGTGAAGACCTTCTAGAAGAAAAAGCTTGCCATATTCCATTAGCAATTAAAATGAAGTTGAAAAATTCTTGCATAAGGTAAATCCTAAGGTTGTGTGTGACGGACCACCACGAAGATAAGCAACCTTCAGATGTGAGATGTGATCAAACCTCCATTTAAATCAGTGGATCTCTGTTGAGATACTGTGTTTAAGCATTTGGCAGAAGATTATTTTTCTTCAATTAATAGATGCAGGGAAAAATAATCACATAGTTTATGCAGTCTGCTGCTACAGGATGGTTTAAAAGTGATTTGCAGCAAGTGACCAAGAGAAAGTGGCTTATGCCACTGTGTACTCCATGCGGCAAGGTGTGTGTCAGTGAACTCCGCAGAAATGGATATGCATGGTCAGGAGTTTGCTGTGGTACTGAGGGATGCAACTAAAGTAAGCAAATGTGGAGAGTGGTGCACAGACCAAAAAGCAAAACTGAGGGTCTGCTTCCTTTCTCTCCTGCCCTTGGTGAAAAGACTACTAACACACATGTTTAGGTAGAAAGGCAGACAAAGTTATGTTTTGAAGGGCATTTAGTTCTAGATAAGAAAACATTGCAAAGTACAAATAGGGCCACGGGGGAGATGAAACACTGCATAGTATGGTGGTTTGATTCAACTGAAATGGAAAGTAAGGCCTCTCCATGCTTGTCTGAGGAAATATTAACAGACACAGAATTGAGAGTCAAAATGCTCCTCTCGACATGTTTTCCACTGCTGAGGTTCAAAGACGTGACAGTTCCCCGTGCAAAGGTGCAGGACCTGTGAAACTGCAGACATTTAATACTCCATGGGGCAAAGGAAGAGGCAATATGAGACCCGAAGAGCATAACTTTTCAGTGGTTATGTGAGATGGCAGTGATGATCCGGAGATACTTAGAGGGAAAAAAATTCCTGTATATGCTGCAATGGTTTTAGACAACAGGATATTTAGAATAATAAATTATGAATATATATTGAGAGAAAGAGAGCAGTATCATCACATTCGCTTATCAGCTGGGGTTCTGCCCAATATACTCGCGCTAGCCATAAAAATGATTAGGCTGTGCTTCTTCCCTAGCTGGAGCATATGTGGGGAGCATGACTGACACTCCTTCTATGCTGTTATCACAAACAGATTGCTATCAGAAAGTCAATCTCTTCCTGGCTTTGCAATGTGTCTCCAGGCTGTGACGGCTCTGACGTGAGGCATATTTTAAGCTGCCTGTAGATTCCAGAATGAATGAGAGATTTAATACGAGGGAACGTTCACTGATAAAAGTGGCTTATTTGCCATGCCCATTCTGTGCTGCATTCCAAAAGGAGCAGGTAAAAAGCAAGAAATAATAATTAAAAAATTTATAGGTGGATTTATTAAAATGCAATGTTGTCCATCACCAGAAAAATATTTGCCTCACTACAAGACAGAAAACTAGGAGAAAAGGATAGAGAAGGTATGTGTTCTGTTCAGCAGAAGTTGGAGCAAGAAGAAATTATTTATAGAGAGAACACTAATGTTCATAAAGATCATGAGAAAGCCAGCACGTGTTAGGACATACCTGTAATCCAGTCTGCCCTGTGTTTCCAGCAAGAACAGTAATTTATTAGGTCTTTTCAGCATTAACAGTGAACTATGAAAAATATGCATCTTTTATGTGCTGTTAAAGGTGTACGGGAAATGTCTCAAAATTCTTCTTTAAATTAAATACATACAACAACAGTTGTAGTCAGTGATAAAGTCAGCAGGTGTCTAAGGCAACAGATGTGGGTCCTGCTGCCCAGCCCGTCATGGCCCTGAGAAGCCAAATGCTGTACTGCTGCCACGGGGAGATGTTACAGGCATGTGCATTAGGGAGGTGACTTATTCTGGCAATAGGAAACTCCACCTCTTTCACCATCCCTCCACTCATAGCAGGAAAAACAACACATATGTCCAGAGCTCTCCTTTGGGCTGTGTTCCTGCTCCACTCCTTGCTATATCAATGCTTATCAATGAAAACTAGAGGGCTATGAGATTTGAGATGGGAATAGTTTGATGCCAGCTGACGGGAAAGGGTTAGCAATTTTGTATTTTGCAATGTGTTACCAAAACCTTTTGCTCTTATCACAAATAAGGTGAATTTACGACTGCAAGGATGGTATCCAAAATGCAATACAGCTCACATAATCTTGTTTTCCAGCCAGACCACTTAGCAATGCACATAAAAATATCACATAAAAAGGAGACTAATGCCTCAGATCTTTACAAATGTTTAACAAATAACAGTTTGAGAGAGAAAGGAAAAAAGTTATGCATAAAACATCATCAATATACGTTGCCTTATTCGAAGAACATATTTATGTATTTTGAATGTTTGCATTTTACAGTTTACCATGAAATATTCTCTTTCCTTGGTTTCAGAGAAGAGGTAGAGAGCTGGTGGAGTCACAGATGTAAGAATGTTTTCCCATTTAAATGGCTTCAGCAGTTGTCTTTCATGAGGACAGAGACCAGCTATGAGAAGGAGCAAAGTTTATATATGCTTTGTCAGACTGTAGCAAAGAGCGTATGTTCTTGGAAGCGCTACAATCTATAGAGGTGTAGCATTAGACATACGCCAGAGATATGCTTTGGACTAGGCAATATGTTAAAAATGGCTTTTCAGCATGATCTCCCTGTTGAGGGGGTTTTGTGAGCTTCAACCAAATCCTTAATGTTGTCTTAACCCTTTTGTTGTGGAGATGGGGGCAGGGGGGAAAGACTTCATTATAAACCAGTGGTAATTTTTATTACCACTTTTAGATTATATTATATTTTATTTTATTATAATTATATATTCAATATATAACTATGTATAATACAATTATATATTTTTATAATTTTATATATAATATAAATATAAATGTAAATATTTATAAATTATAAATTAAAAAGAAGGTCACATTGCAAGTTGCTCTTTTTCATAAATTAAAAAGAAAACTTAGGCAAGTTAAACTGAAATTGTTGGGAAGACAGGGATGAACATTATTATGAGCAAAGAGACTATGACTGTCCGCTTTTAGATGGAATCAAAGAATAGGTTCATCATTTTTCCCTGTGGCAATTTAATTCACATTTTGCACCGTTCAGGTAGAAGCATATTAATGGCAAATTACAGAAAGCAAGTCATTATAATGCAGTGAATAGCTAATTCCATTGTTAAAATGTATCAGTGATTCTCAGTCAAGGATAAATGACGTTGCCTTTTCTATGCATAAGGAAAAATCCTCAGTGCAGTCAGGAAACTGATGAAAGTTGAAGATACTCTGTCTTCTTAAAGCTCACATCCTCATCTGAATAGCTCATGCCCACTGCTCCTGCAAGCCAGACCTGTTAAAAAAAATATTAAAAAGATTCACAAAGGACAAGTGCTGGTTTTCCATGTCATGCTGGCTGTTTTGTTCATTTGTCAGCACTCTGGGTATGTTGTTTTCACCAATTTCCCCATAAATTTAGTAAAAGGGTCCTAACACCTTAGTGACCATGGGATTGACCAAGCCACAGCCAGTTTCTGGGGTCTGCACAGATCCACAGAGTATGGGGAAAGAGAGCATTTAAAAGGACTAAGAGAATTGAATTACAAAACTTCACAGTTGCTGTAAATTCAAGGAAAAGTCATAAAATCAGATTTTTTGATGCTAAGTAATTTCAGGTCAGTGACCTTTGTTTAACCCACAGTTTCCTGCTCTTCTCCAATACTGGGGATCAGTGCGTTTTGCTGGGTAACCTTCAGGCTCACAAAGACAACAAAAGCTAAAAGCCTTCTCTATTTCATCTGCAAGTCAATGGCATTTGACCCTGAAGAAGGAAGGGAGAACAGTGGAAAAAGGAAGCAGGTAAAGTGATTTTACCTCCTGGATGTCATTCAAGTGTTAGTTAGCATTAAGCACAGCACAGCCCTTCAGATAGCCAAAGCAACTGTTCTAGTCACCAAAGATATCTTTCCAAGGAGGTATTAATCTTTGCAGAGTTACACCCCTCAGGAACCATAAGTATTTTCTTCTTGCCGCAATATTACTGCTCTTGCAATTATAAGGAGCTATATGCATGTATATTTTTAATCCTTATGAGTTAATAAAAGCTCTTACTTCTTGCTCTGCATCTCAATAGCCAGAAGGAGTCTCTTCATTCACTTCATTGTCCTCTGATATTTTCCCAGAAGCTCTAACGAGACTACACATACAGAGAAAGTGGAGAGTTGTTGAACAGGGTTTTGTTGTACAGAAGCACTGTGTAACAAAATTTCTGGGCTAGCTCAACAAGTTATTATCTTGAGATATGTTTATAACAGGGAAATGCAATCCAAAGTTAATGGCAGATTTTCTGTTTCTCATCAGTCTACTTTTCCCATGTTTATCATCCCTTCTTTTCATTCTTTTTACTTTCTGAAGATGTTCTATCTAGTTGTATCTCAGTAGTAAAAAAAAAAAAAAAAAAAAAGGAAGGATATTTGGGCTTGGAAGAGCTTCAATATTGCTCCATTGGCTTCATAGGTACACACAAATATAGGAACAAAATAGCTTAAGAAAGCTTCCTGTTGCCATGACAAATTCAAATAATATACTTGTCAACTACTAAAACTGGTTAAATATTTTTCCTTAACAATAAGACTTTAATAGAAAAGATGTTGAAGCATTATCATATTAATAGAAATGGAGACAAAAATCTTACTTAGATAGTACAACTAGAGCTGATATTTCCATCTCTTCTACTATGGAAAAGAAAAGAAACTCATTCAGGAGTGGAGGATTTGCTGCTTTTCAGGTAAAGACCAGGTAAGGTCACAAAAACAGCGCTGAGGCTAATCTCTTGAGTTGTTTTATTTATTCCTTCTTAGTAGTGGCAGCTCAAACCTGCTTAGTTTAAAAGTCAGAAGTATAGGGTAAGGTTGATGTCTTTGTCTTGACTTCCACCTCCACAACTTAAAGCTGCTGTTTGGAAATCAGTTTGTTTTCTTTCTCCATTAAAGATTCTTCTACAAGAGTCTGGCTGACTCTTGCTCTTGAGCCAAAAAGACAATGAAAATGTTACAGATCTAAGTGCTAGCAGTAATTCCCTTTCTTGCTGAGAGGACACCCAGGACTCATCCCTCGTACAGGCTCCCTGATATCTGTCATGCTCTCTGGCAACTAAAGCAGCTCTCCATTATTTTTATCTATGCACTGAGACTAAAATCCTCACAAAGACATTTTTTCTTACCATTTTTTTAATTGTATGTGGTCTAGTTTTTGGTTACTGCTGTAAATGGTCTCTGAGTATACCTTTACACATCTTGGGCACCATACAGATATCTCCTTGTCTACTGCATTATGCTTTACTATATGGTATTGACAATTCTCTATTAAATTTCTTGTCACTAGTTCTGTCATACTATTTGCAGAAGTTCCTGTTTAAATTCAGTGTGACTATTCACAGAAAAGGGTACTGCTCAGCATAAGTAAGGTTTAGCAAACTTTGACAATAGTAATTAGAGCAGTCCATTTACTGCTGCAATTTAAAGAGGCCTGCCTGCATTTCATGGACACTGCTGTGCTGTGCCGTTTCAGATATCCTAGTTTCAGTTGGCTTCAGTAACTCCAAGACAGTCTTAATTTAGTAGTCTGGCTATCAGGAAAAAGAAATCATGTGCAGAACAATTTATGCAGAAAAGTTGCAATGCAAATTGCAAACTCTTCAATTACCATGTATTACATTTGTATATACCATCTATATATGTATACACAAAATATTTTGCCTGTATCTATTATCCCTTCCTTGCCTTTGTATAAGTAATTTTGAAAAATGGCAAGGAAAATTTAAGTCAGTCCTTTGCCGACAGTTTCTGTGTGACTCACCCTACACATCATCCATCACAGATTGCTCCTACTGCAGGCTCAATCACCAGTGAAAGACTGCGGGATTCAACAACAGGTCATTTTTATATATTATTAATTTGGCTTATTAGTCTTTCATAGTGTAATGTGAAGAACTGGAATAACAAAGTTTTTTAACCCTTTTAAATAGCTTGGGTTTCAAGATGAAAATGTCCTTCTCAAAGGACCCCTAAATCTTCTCTGCTTACAAATAATAGCTGACTTGCTTACCACCAATCTATTAAATCATGGATAATGATAAGGCACAGACCAAAGTCTCCATATGGCTGCATATGTGGGACAGCTGAAAGAAGGGGGGTTGCTTGGGTTGAATCTCGAGCACCCGTGCATGGCCAGCCTCTGCAGCTGCCCCCAGCCCTGGGATGAGACTTACTGCAGCCGCCGCACAGCCCTGACTGGGTCACTTGGCATAGTACCATCTGGAGGGAGAATTTGATCTGCTGGCAGATTATCTGAAGCTCAAGAGTCTGGCTGAACACCTGTGTTCAGGTGTGTACGTACAGGACCAGATCTGTCAGTACCTGGCATTTCCCATTGAAGACAATCTTTGGGAAGTGCCTGAAAATCAAGACACTGCTTTCCATGAGAATAAAGACTTAGTATCCATCCATCAGCGATGGAAAAGGGACTGGACTTCAGATATGAAAGAGAAAAGAAGATAAAATTGTGGAAATTGTCCTTTTTTCCTAATTTATATAATTTGAAATCCAACCCAGTACTTTGAAAGCCCAATCAAATTAAGAGATATGGCCAGACTGTGGATATTCATTTTCTTTCTCTTGTTCAATTGATGAAGGCTTTTCTGCCAAAAGAACTTTTCCATAAAAAATGTATTTGCTACCCAAAGAAGAGTTCTTTTTCCTTTTTCCTTTCATTTTTTTTTCATAGTTTTCTACTCTCGGTCCTCAGAGATTATATTCCGGACTTTTTTGGCCATCAATCTCCAATGTCAGATAGTAACGATTGACAGTAGGAGCAGTAGTAATGATAGTAGTAACATTTCACTTTTAGCTAATGGGATACATTTTTCTCTTAGAAATTTTATTGTTCCATGTCATATGTATCTATATGTTGGTTGCTAAAATAAATAGATTACATTAAAATAACGTTGGCAGGTTTATGTTTCTAGAAATTCTGTTTAAATTGATTTGTTAAAAGAACCAATGTTATTTCACTGTATTTTACCTTCTGGTACAACATTTCATGACATCCCGTTAAACATTACAGTCTTAAGTATGCATCATTTAATGCAAATATTGCTACTTAGGTGCTTGGGCACATTTTTAAGAAAGCATATATCAAAATGAAGCTTGCATTTTCACAGCTATTACCTTGCATTATTTCAAGATATAGAACACAATGAAATTACTTATTTTCCACAGATTTGAAATTTATTTTTTAAAAGTCCTAATAACACTACAGAACATGGGTTTTTTTCCCTTTGTTTTTACAAGAACGAATCAGATTTTGCAAATGTACACACTCACAGTAGGAAGTTTTGTTCTGAACAGAAATATTTTTTCATGCTCCTGTTGAACTCAGCAGAATTGCACTTGTGACCTTTTTTTTTTCCTATTTGTTTGAATCAGTGTGAATAGTGTCAATCCATGCTCAGGACTGCCTGCTTCCCTGGCAAATCTCTGTGCTTGACTTAACTTGCCGACATTTCAACAAATTCTCCACTGAATGGAAGGGCCCATGTTTTGGGGAAATAGAGGGGAGTTGGTACAAGAGCTTTGTCTGTACTTTAGAAGGTGACATTGCTACCTGCACTGTGAAACACCAGGGCTAAAAATCAGTATACCGCCTACTTCTAAAATGACAGAGTTTTTCCATTTCTCATCCAAGATTCTCATAAATCATCAAACTTTTGAATCCATGCATGCAGATAAAACATAACATTGACTCCTCTAGAAACTCAGCATCTTCAGCACTACTCACTTGTTCTATCATCTGCAAACGGACACATGTTTATTTTATACCTAGCTATTTGGATCAAACATAAAGCAAAACATTAAGTCGACAAACACCATCTCAGGCATATTCTGGATTTAAAAAAAAAAAAAAAGAGAAAAAAAATATTTCTTTCCCAGCTACATGTAACAATTTCCAGTGCAAGGAGTCCGGTCAAAAGTTCACACAGTGCTGCAATCCAGTAACCACTTACAGGTATGAAGTCTCAAGGTGAGGCATATGAGGAGGGACAACAAATTTAGTAGGTTAGCATCGCAAACCATGTACTTTTAAAGCAATTCAAATTTATAAATGGCTTACCTGTCGTTCATTTCACAGAAAATTCCTAGTCTTATTCCAAATTCTTCATGTTAAATGTGTTTATTCATTATCTGTGCAAAACTACAACTTTTAAAAAGCAGTAGAATTGCAGTTGCACAATTTAAATTCAGATACTTTAAAATTTAAAAATGGAAAACCATTTCAACATATTTTTTTCTCAGAATGCTCTTTAAAATGCTCTTTGTCTTAAAAAATAAACCTGAGAAATTTTCAAGGCAGATCAATTTTTGTAAACAAAATTATTGGGAGATAAACATAAGATTTATAATGGAATTTGGCTGAACTAGAAAGAATTTATGCATGTAATTAATTATGAAGGCTGCAACATAGCTCTATAGAAAAAAAAAGAGCAAAAGACAAAAAAAGAAAGCTTGTCTGATGAGCTGAAAATAACAGCTTTGCACCAAGCTAGGCAAGTAAGAAGGTTAAATACAGCAACAGGAAAAATGCTGTCTAAACTACCAGACAGTTTTAGCTGAGAGTCCTTAGGGAATATTTATAGAGGGCATGTCAAGTAAAACTAACCTCTTTACAGAGGAGGAAGTACTTCAGAGAAAACAATGGAGGGAAGAAAGAAGGTACAAATGCCCTATTCGGCCTCCTCTAACAAGTAGGAGGATGCTGGAAACCTGGGTTCGGTTCTTGCTTACTTTGTTGGGATGGAGGGGGCCAATCACTTTGATGCGCAGGCAGGAAAGCCATACATGCTTTGTCCCCTCACCCAAGAATACTAAAGTATCATTATACTCTCAGGTCTTTTTCAGACTAGGTACTCAAGCCTGACAGCAAGGTAACAAGGACTATTGCCAAGAAAATAGAGAAGACATTGATTGGAGAAGATCCCTTTGCATGTGACAGAAATAAACACACCAGGGGCATGGGGAAAGGATGAATTAGTTGCATTTTTCAAATTCTGAACTCAACTGACAGCTTTCTAATACAAGAAAAGAAGAAAGAAAGGAAAAATCCAAGAAGGAACCATATTAGTCCTGGGGAAGTGACACCTTGGAAGAAATATTTCTGTAGGAAAAGCTGTTTCCATATAATGGACTATCCAGATAATATAATTACCATATTATAGCAAAAGAGAGAGTTTTGATTTTAAATAAAGGTGGACAATACATGTAAGTCTTTAATTAGTCGTTTTTTTCCAGATGGAGACCTTCCCAGGAGATTTTTCAAAGGGTTGGACTTTATGATAGGGAATTATTTAAAAACAATAGCTTTTGTTCTGTTCTGAGGGGTCTAAAGTATATTGCAAACATTATTAAAGCTTCACAGGGATGGTAGAAGCCCCATGTTCATCAGAAATGCTGCCATGAATGATGCAGAGCCTTGGTGCCTACAGAAAACTTCCCAAAACTATCTGACATGTAGTAAGTTGAAATTCATAAGCATTCAGCCCTGTGGTACTAACAGGAGACCCTCTCTGTGTGTGCCAGTGTGCTCTCTCGGGATGCAGACAGATACCTGGCATTTGTCTTAGTTTATTTTAAGCCTTCAGCTGAGTGTTTTGGAGCATCAGCCTCAAGTGCCTCCAACACCAAGCGTTCCCCATTGCACACTGCAGAAGTGGCCTTCATCCATCTGAGCTGGAAATCTCATTAGATTAAAATTACATGAAAATATCCAAAGAGATTTTTAGATGTTTTATAGAAAACTTGATTAAGATATGGTTGGCTTAGCTGAATGGCATCTTTCAAGATCTGCCTCTCAGTTGCATTTCCCATACGCAGTGGGTGGATGGTACTTTCAGTGTAGATGGCTTACTGCGGTAATGGGAAACAGCAAAGAACAAATACAAAACACCTCCATGAAGAAGAAAGCAGTGTTTGTGTTTCTGTCCCTGTAACTATTCAAACTGTTTAATAGCTTTAGCAGCAGAAAACTCTTATTATTTATAAGGATGGCATGCAGAATGCAGGGCTGTAGATACAAATGCCACCTTCATAATTATATCCTGCTCTTTCTATTTTGAATTTGTGATTTCACTTGTGAGCATAAACATGATGCTGCAATAAAGGCCTTCATTGCACATTTCAAACATTTTGTAGTTGTCACTCTTGTATTTTTATATTAAGGAAATTAAGAATTTTGAAAACTTTGCAATATATAGGTCCTATCATCTACAGGATTGTCTCCTCATCTTTATTTATAAATATCACAATAACATACATCCAAACACTGTCTGCAAATTTGCAGTAATGTCCTCAGCTTGCACATTCAGCCTTCAATGGGTTAAGATCATTTTAGTCATGCTCACTACCTATGCTTTGGTCTATACCAGCTCCCTGCAAGCTGGTCCTGAGAGACATGGCCTTAAGCCTTCCTCTTCCTCTGCCTTCTGGCTGGGAATAGAGTGGTCCTGCAGCACCAGAGCATGCACCTGGCCTGCAGAAAAGGGCAACAGGTAAAACCAGTCTAAGGAGTGGAGTCCCTTGCTGCAAACGCAGCATAGTTTTAATGCCACCAGCTGCATAATCTAAGCAAATATCATGTAATTCTTTGAAAGACACACCATGAAATATGGACCCTTACAGATTAAAGAAATGGAATCACTCCTCAAAATAAGACACTTTTACTCAGCTTTTTTAATAACTTACTTGCCTGTAGTTTCAGCTCTCAGAGAAGAACTGTGTACATGCAGGGAGAGAATTATGCTTAAAATGTGATGCTGAAATACCACCATATCATACACCATGTTGATGCATCAAAATAGAATCAATGATGAAATGCCAATAGAAAGGTTTCACTGACTTCCGGTGAAGATATTTGAATAATCATTTCAGTGTGGCTGCAGTGAAGTCAGTTGATGCAGCCTCAGTAAATCCCTTCCTGAAATGACATATTGAACAAAAGCACTTACAGGGTCATTAATGTGCATATTTTATGATAGAGAACATTATGAAAGCCTGAATAAATTACCATGAAGAATTTTTATTAATTTATTTAAAAATAATAGCAAACCTTTGTGAATACCATTTCTTCAGAGTTGATGAGTAAAACCTACACAAAATCTTTACAAAAAGCTGCCAGCACTCTGCAGTGTTCTTGTGAGCTAATTACTGAAATATTACAGTTGAGATTAACTTCCAGAGTTTCTTCTGTTTCTTCCATCACATACTCCTCTTCCCACTCAGTAGGTTTTTGTCCCATCCATATGTTGTGTTCATTTACATGAGAATACAATGGGAATGTGCATTCAGATCAGCAAAGCAAACTATAGCTCGCTCCTGCGCTCACTGAGGAGGGTTATTAATGTATTTATAGCCAACGAGAATGATGGCTCTTTCCACGAAATTATTGGAATCTACTGAAATCATGTAGTGTTTACAGTTAGTGGTGTTCAGGGGCCAGACAAGTCAACAGCTTTGGCTGATAATGTGAGAATCATTCATCAACATACACGCAGCCATGTTCAGCTCAGTGAAGGAAAAGCTACATGACAAGAAAATCATTATGGTTTCCTGTTATCAGGCAGATGCAGATAGTTTTGCTGGCATCTGGCGAAAGGCTGTTTAGGAGCAGGCTGTACGTCACTTCTTCATGGTATTTATTAAGCGGTCTGTCAGATGGTATTGCGCTGTAGCAGTATCCTAGATTGAACCATTTTGGATTTCCAACTGCAAGTCACAAATGTAATGAAGGAGAGAAAAATATTCTGTATTGAAGCAGCCACAGCCCCTAATGAAATGTGGCACATTTATTTCTGAGGTATGAAATTATACAATCCCAGTGGATTTATGTTTCCGACTCAAACATCCTGAGGAGGACAAGAGACAGTCATTTCTGTGAAATGTCTGTTTACTCCACACATTGCTTGTGGCTAAGTTGCTCTTCCTGTGATTGTCTCTTGGAGCAATCTCTTTCTTGAAAAACTAGCACTCATGCATTATTGTGTGCATTTGTCCAAGAAACGTTCAAGAAATGTCCACCTTGTTGCCTTGTGAAACACACCAATGGACTGATAGATAGATAGACAGACAGACAGACACATAGCTATGCAGAGCTCAAGTTTAACCATTTGATCTGACAAAAAGCCTTGGAAGAAAATATGAGTAATTCATGTCTTGTTTTGTTCTTAAACTAATCAGTGACAGTGAGGAATAAGTTTAATTTCATTTTCTTGAGAATTAAACTCAAATACCTCTGATTGATTAAAAAAATCCCAGCATTTTAAACTGGATGTGTCTGCAGTCTCATTTGCTGACATGAAGCTGTCAGCTGCCTCACTTCACACCAGGTTTATTCTGATACATGACACACAATCATGAAAAAAAAAAGAAGTGATTCATTCCCATTTGAGCTTGTAGGTACAGTGAACATGAATGATATTACCATAAACAAGCTTAACTTTTTTTCACTCTGTCCCAAAGACCCCCAGCAATGCATCAGCCTTGAAGCATTTTGCTGGGTTGGGGCTCAGTTTTCAGCACTTTGCAGATCAAAGCAAGGATGCACCAGAAAGAGCAGACAGTGCTTTCATCTTTGCAATATGAGCCACGCAATTGTCCTGGACCTTCTTACATCCAGGCAATACAATTTCTTCTGTCATGAGACCAAAGCAAGTGTGTTTCTGAAACGGAGGAAGAAAATCAAAGAGATGTCAGTTGTTGAAGCAGGGGCTGGGGTGGAGAGGGACACTGCAGCACCAGGAAAACAGGCAGCTGCACCTGGAGAATAACAAAACACAGAACCAAATTCCCATGATCTGTGTGCATGGAGGGGCACCTGCATGACACACCTCTGAGCCACCCCTGGAGCAGGGGTAGATTTGCTTAAGCACAGTCAGGGCTGATTTTGGAAATGTCGCTAATTTGGGGCTGGCCAGCTTGGAGCGCAGGCAGGGAGAGCTTGCACTAGAGAAACAGCCTAGCCACAAGTTTGTAGCAAGCCCAGCTCTCCCTGGTTATTGCCATTACTTTACTCACGTTACATGTAGGTTGGATCTACTCCACAGCAACCTAAAGGTACTGCAGATCCCAGTAACAGGGAAGTCTTTGGGCCTCCCATCACTGCCCACGGGATTTTTGCACATATGTGCTGCACATCACTAAACCAAGACAGTTTTCATCTTTTTTCCAGCTTCTTGTTTAAAAATAAGGAAACAGGTTTAGCTTTTTCTCCACTTTAATTCACCTTGTCTGAGCTGGTTACCACTGTACTGAGTATGGCAGGTTTTCCTCAGGCAATACAATTTCCATATTTACTTCTGAATGTTGCCTTTTGCTGTTGGTTCAGAGTGGATTATTGCAATAGAAATGTTAAGCACTCCACAAAGCAGCAGCTTTGTCCAGGATATGACAGTTAAATAATGTTCCAAACTGACATATCAAGTTACTCAGTTTACATATTTATAATAATTTTGACTTAATTTTTTCCCAGCACTGATATGAAGCAAGATATATAATCATGTGCAAGACTTCTGGGCAGCTATATGTGTATTCGGTTGCTAAGTGTCATTCCTTAAAAAAAAAACACCAATGCAATCTTTGCAGTTTGAGTTGGATACGAGACTTCAAACTTATTTTGAAAGCTTCTCAAAACAGTTCTTATTTTCCCAGGTATTAGACTGGAAACATAATTTAGGCATTAAAAGCAATCTATTGTGCGTGGCATTGAAAGCAGAATTATTCTGTTGACATACTGAGGTTCACTTGTCAGAAAAGAAAGCATTGGAAAAAGGGTTCTTTGGAAGCTGCAATATGAAGAAATAAATACAAAGTTCCCATGCAAATTGCTAGAAAATATTATTAATGTAGGAACTTATGTTACCTAACACATCAATTTTAAGTGATGCTCTTTGAGATGCACTGATTTTATTCTTCCTTCTCACCAGAAACATGAAGTCCCTGATGCTCAGCTAAGACACGGAGACAAGACTTTGTCGCTTTGCAAGAATTAATGATTCTTTGTCCCCATTTTTTCCTCATTTCAACTTCTATTTTTTTGTTTTTATTTGTTTTGACTAACATGTGAAGGAAAAGGAGATTTTAAAAAATCGATCCATTAATAAGGGCCTATTTTAAGCACTGTAATGGGGAGTTGGCATTCTTTCCATAATACATCTCAGCTAGCATTGACAGTTTTTCAATATAGAGAAAAAACTCGGGAAATGATAGTATCTATCAAATGATTCTCAGTCAAAAATGAGAAACAATGGAAAAAGATTCCCAGTAAAAATAAAGATTAATAAATACTAAATCACAGACTTCTAGAAATCTGACATCTATACCTTCCCTTTTGCCAAGGCTTGAGTTATAATGCAAGACCTATATATGGTAAGGGTAAATATATATGTATATATGTATATATGTAAAAAATATATCTATAGCTATCTATTGATCTATAGATAGATATGAGGTCACAGGCTGCTTCTTGGACTAAAGAAGTCCAGCTGAAGCTGGACCAAAAGTACATTAATCATTCATGTTCAGGTAGAGATCAACACGCTGTGAAACACTTTCATCTTTTCCTTAGAAATAAAGTTCAGGTATCTTTCAGCCTGCTTGATGTCTGCAAAATCTCCTAAGATACTAGTAAGGCTTAGTCTTTGTCTATTTTGATTTAAATGCATGATGTACAATATAATAATATTATTCACTGACAACATTGTATGAAATATTTGCTTATTAATTATGAATGGAAACATGATGTCACTGGTAAAACACCAACAGCCCAAGATTAAAGTGCAGGAGCGAGTATTACCCCTTGGGGTGCAGGCTACATCTTGATCCACGTCTGTAACTCAGATGAGGAGTCTGGAAATTGTAATATGGCTAAAAGATGTGGGAAGAAACTTGAAATTATAAAATTAAAATTATCTGCTTTTCTTTCACAGTATTAACCCAGGACAAAAACCCTCAAGGCTCTCCATATTTAATGTTGACTTCCTACTGGTCCTATTAATGCCATTTGGAATCAGAGTTATTTAGTGCACCTGAAAATCAAATCCAATGTTCTGCTTGGTTATGAACTATTTAGCAGACTCACACATTGCCTCTTAACATAAATATTTTCTTTGCCTTTTAGCAGATGGAAGAGTTGAAGCATAAAGGAAATAAGATCCAGAGAGGAAACATTTTAAGTGAAAAGTAAAAGAAAAATGTGAAACACAACTGTTCTCTCCTATTAAAAAAATATAACTGTGTGAAAAATTGTGTCATATATTTTGCTGGGTTCAGGACATTATTTCAGACCAAAAGAAGAGAGCGAACCATTAGCCTGGCTCAGACACATCGTCAGAGCTGGGAAAGTTTGTCTCACTTGTACCAGCTTTAAGCACTATCTGGATCACACATGAAAACACTTACTTTCCAACTGAAGGAGCATTTTTTTCTTTCATAAGGCTGAGATTTCAATTGTTCTGCCATTTATACTGCTTGGTTGTCAACAGAGATGAATATTCTTGTCTAGACTTGCAATTTTGTGTCTCGCTTGAAACAGCATTCTGCTTCGGCCTCTTCAAATACACTTTCTTCTTCTCTTCTCTGTCAGCCTCCTGGACAGTCACTGCGGTGGTCTTAGTATGTCACCTCTCAGCAGCCATGACCCTGCCAGCTCCCCAGTCCTGATTACTTCAAATATAAGTCTCACTTTCAAAGACTTCATGAGTTATCTTCCTTTTACTCGCCATACCTGCCTGGGGGAGGACGCTATCCTTGGAGGCAGCCTGCAATGAGAGGGTCACTGCAACTGCCATGGAGCATCTTCCTGATGTCTTCAGCATCACAGCTCACCCCAGCAGGTGCAAATGTCTGTCAGGTTCTTCTTTGAAACTCTTCTGTTGCTGAGAAGCCCAGAAAAAGCCTTTGGGCTGCTGAGGTGGTAGAGCTGGCAAGCTGATCAATAATACAGCACTTTTATTGTTGTTGTTCTTCAATTTTTTTAATCTGCTTTGTACAGCACCAAGCAGCCCGGGGTACTAGGCCATGCCTAAGGACTCCAAATACTTCAGTAATAAAAATACCAAGAATTATTTATAGTAAACTTCACCTAGTCAAAAATAAATGTGCTGAAGTGGGCAGGTGGAAGGAAGGCAAGAAGCCATGACATTTCGAGATCTCTGCACGTCATTCCAAAATGTCTCGCTGTAATGATTTACCCTGTGTGATATACTACCCACTAGAGTAGGAACTAATCCAGTATGAAAGGTTTTCATCACAAATTCAAACCAAACTCTTAAGAAATACTTTTGTATGAAAATACATTACTATAAATACCTCAAGATGGGCAAATCCTGAGAAGCAAATCCTCTGATTTCTTCAGCTTGTTGGTAATATGTATTGATTTTAAAGCTCCATTTGCAAGAAGGTGAATCCAAAAGTATACCAAAAAAGCCATATTTTCTAGAGATAATGGAGAATGTTCTTTGACTAAAATTACATTTTTAAAAGTATGTCACTACTCCCTTTTATATATGCCCCATGGCACCTATTGTCAAACTAAAATGGCCATTCAATGTTTCATTCCTTAATTGTAAATTTTTAAATGAGATAATTTATTTTTATTACTGATCAATCAAGTAGAATTTATAGCCTGTATTCCCCTCACCATCCGCAAATACACCCCCAAAGGTAAGATAACTTGAAATGGGTATAAAAATTGAATTAAATCAATATGTTTTTATACTGCTCCAGCTCTTTTCCCACTGCTCTACAATTAAAATTCTATGAGGAATATAATATTGAAGAAATAAATCTTACAGTGTTTAATCAGACAAGATTCAAAGAAATAAATCACAAAGGAAATGGTGAAACATCATCTTCCAATGAATGCATAAAGGAAATGGTGACTCTTCAGATGAATGGATAATTCTGTAAAAATGTTTGTCTTATTCCAACATGTAAAAGTTATGGCCAGTTTTATGTCATATTAACCAGGTGTGTAATGAAGTCTTCAAGGTGCTATACTTTGTATACCTTAAATACAGGCAGTTGTGCCTATGTTTAAATTCCTTCTTAAGCCAACCCACAGAACCTATGGTCTTCGCCACTGTCCTGGTTTTGTGCGGATAAAATTTATAGAATCACTTTTCTGTTCCATTTTGTTTCAGTCTGTGGCCAGCTGTGGGATGGTGATCAAGGCCATTAGCAGTGAAAGCCAGGGCAGCTGCCCCAGGCTGGCCCACAGGTGTGTTCTGTAACATTAACGTCAGGGTCACTACAAATGGGAAAACTGCTGGGGATAGAGGGATAGTTCTTTGCTCCTCCTCTCCACCATGGTTGTGGTCCCTGGAGGATCTTGCCATCTCTCTGTGGGCTGAGTATAACTTCATGTCTTTTGTATTAGTGTTGATATTGGTTTTCTTATTTTATTAGCTCTGTTTAAATTTTAACCCATGAGTCTCCCTTCTTTTCCCAATTCCCTTTCTCAGCTGGAGAGGGATCTTGGTTCCCTCAATAACAACTGGTTATTGTTTAGTCCCGGGTGCAGACTAAGCAGAGACAACCACTTATTGATTCCCTTTGACTTTGTTAGTATGGCTGTCAGTCATGTACTCACATGATGCAGTACAAAACCACGCTCCCAAGATCTAATCTATGCAGAATTTACAACTGCTAAAGACCTGACTGTGAACACGATTTTATTTCCTGCTCTGGTGTCACTGCATGGGCTGAGGCTGTCATTGTGTCCATTGGCTGCACAAGGAAGCTGAAAACCTGGAGGCAAAAGAAATATGTGAGCTCATGGGGTGCTCGTGGTCGCAGCAGCACTTACGAGGCACGTTGAGGGCTGAGAGACCGGTGTCAATAGTGAGGATGCACAAAACCAACTTGTGACTTCCTTAGGCCCCTGTCCAGAAAAGCACTTAAGCCTCATTAACCTGTAGACACCTGAGTAATACTATTGAAATCAGCGGATTTTCCTTGAGGCTTGTACAGAACTGCTGAAGGTTTGTATTGAGTTTGTGCTGAAATTCTCGCTACTTTGAGACTTCAGTCACGCAAGCAGCAAAGCAGAAGAACGGTAAACGTAGAAAGAGGAACGCTGGAGCAGCACAACTGCTGTTCCTGTTTCCACTCTTCTGGAGGGCTGAGGGGACCACGGGTGTGCTGTTACATTTCTATAACAGATGTACGACAATGAGAGCAGCACTATAGAAGTCAAAACCAGCAAATAAAGTATCTGCATTTAAGAAGATGAATGAGCAAGGAAAATGGTTCAGGAAATAATTTCTGACCTTGGTCTGTTAGTCTGACTTTGATCCATTACTCTGAAAGAATAATTAAAAACATGAAGGTAAATGGCAACTAGAAGAAAATGCAACAGTACTGGACAGAAAGAGATACAGACAGATGAACCAAAACCCTTTTTTCATTATGTTAACTATCTGAAGGAAATACAGCAACTCATCTGTGTCTGAATTTCATGGAGCATTTGATGTGATTCTACATGACAATTTTTAAGTGGGAGCTAGTTGAAAAATAAAAGGAATACAAAGAATAGCAAAAGATGAGGTATCAAAGGGAAAGTATCAGACGAAAGGCAAGGACGAAAGTGAATTTACCAAGGACTGGTTCCATGATGATCTGGTTACACTATGCCTTTCATTAACCTGTATTTACTTCATCAGCACAAAAATAATTGTCTGAGATTTGCTGGTGATACAAAGGTGGGAGGCATCATCAATGCTGATAATTATCACTGTGCTATACTGACTGCACAGCCTAGAGGAATGAGATCATAGATTTGGGGATTAAAGTGCAAGTTCAAGCACATGGTGCTCAACAGTACACATTTCTGCTGTAAAATGGACCTTATCGATTGGAAATGACAAAAGTGATAAAGATCTGGGAACACTAGCTTGAGGAAGGTCTGCAGTATCAGCGGATTATAGGCTGACTCTGAACCTCAACTCCATCAGCCATGAAAATGTCACCTATCAGGTGGTGAAGGGACAGACAAGAACAGGTGGTATATCCTCTGCGATGCAGGCTGAGAGTAAAGGTGAGTTTTCACAAGAAATTGTACAGAAAGAGATATTAGAGTGAGTTGAGGGATGAAGAACTCAAGGTACCTGAGAACTGAAGAAAAAAGCGGCTCCTTCCATTTGTTTAGCTTAGGAAGATTCAGGCTGAAAGAGGATGTGTTTATTGTCTATCGAAAAATTAACATAAACATTAAGAAAAGAAACCCCACAAACTCTATTAACCTAAAAAAAGTCATGCTGGTAAATGAATGAATTAAAGTTATTTTTCTTACAATATTTAGTCTGGAAATCAGTTTAAAAAGCAATCACTTAAAGAACAAAGCAGCAAGACTATGTCACAGTCTCCCCACTGGAGTAAAAGCAAGCAAGTTCTACTTCTAAGAGACTGCTTGAGCTGTTTATACAAAGGCTTATATCACGGGGTTGTCTGGATTTAGGGATTTAAGAATTCTATGTTAGACCTGTGTGTCTCAAGAAAGTACTGTGAGACAGACGTGCTACAATCCACCTGCTTATCAGACTACTGGGTTTGTCCCAGGATTTAATGGCCATGTGGTTTTTCATAAGGATGTCACCACATGTGGAACATCTCGGGAAAGAGCAAAGCAAACTGGTATCTAGAAAATGCCAAGAATTACTTGTTTAGTTATTCAAGAGTGAATGAAGCAAAGAAATACATTTTGCCTATGAATTACAAATTATTCAGTTGTCTTCTGGCACAAACCTGGAGTGGTTTTCTTTAGAGAGGGTTTTGTTATTGCAACAAAAGGAAAATTTGCATCACAGCTTTTCGCTTTTTTTGGGGGGGGGTGTTTAGGGGCTTTCTGTTTGATTGTGTGTAACTAGCTTTAAAAGGTGAATAAAACAATAGATGTTATCTATAATATAATGTTTCAGGAATTAAGAAGATAATTAAGATAGATAATTAAGAAGGTATTATTTACTGTTGTTTAGCTGACCCAATGAAGAGTGGTGTAAAATAACCCATATTGCTCTTTTGGACAGAATTATTTCAGAATTAATTTTTTTATTCTTTTTTTTTTCCTAAGCATTAATAAAACCTCTCTTTCTGACAGAGCTGCTCTTTGAACAGTGTGTGGTTCTGGTTGTGTTGCCCAGGGAATGAGGCAACAAAGAGACCTAAAAATAATTTTTTTTTTCCCATAAAACAACTCATCTTCCCATCATTAAAGTCTGCTATTGCAAAATATACTGTCTAGAGTTTTGTGGGTTGAAGTGTATCCGCCCAGCAAAAAACACTTCCATACTGCAACTTATGCTATTAAAAATATTGTTACTAAAAATAGTCAGAAAGTAAGTAAGCAAGTACCATGACATCCATAAAAAAAGAAAAAAAAAAATCAAATAGATACTTCATATTCATATTGCATGTAGAAGATAAATACACAAGCTTAAAACAAATAATTTCATAGTAATTTTGAACAGCTGTAAAAAGTCAGAGCCAGTAGTGTTTGGGAATAAAAAGAATAACATCTTTGAAGCGGTAGTGTTGCAGATTATCACAGAACAAACAGTTCAGATGAATTCTGAAGTCTGACAGCTGTAATAGTACGCTTGACATATTTTCCCTTCAAATTTGGCATTTTGGTCCATTATATAATAAGTTAAATTTTATAGAAACAGATGGAATGAAAACAAAGAAAATGTATCCTAAACCCTTGTATAACAGGCCTTAAAGAATTTGCATGATTTCGATATTAAATTTCCTTTTCCATGAAAGTACCTTGGGCCTCTGGGAAATTAAAAAGTCATATTTCTGAGGATTTCACAATGCTTTCTGACATTTAGACCGATAAAGTGCATAGGGCAATAGTTTAGAGGAAAGCAATCAACTGTTGACTTCAAATTAGACTCCAGCCTCAGACTTGTTTTTATTCATAGATTTTCTGGGCTATAGAAGCAGTATTTTCATCAAAGGGCAGTTCTTGTAGGCTTAGTATTTTCAGCCTTGAGCTCACTTGTTTCTCACATTGTACAATACCACTGTTCCCTTTCCTCCGGTTACCTGCCGACATTCAACACCTCTTTGGACCGAGTCTGACTGCAGAATGAGTAAGGATTTCATTAGAACATTTCTTGGGGAAATTGTTGGTATGTACATCTTTGGTTGGAGCAGTATCCCTGTCAACAGTGAATTGCAGCGGACATTTTGCTTCGCCTTGGTAACTCCAAATCTTTGATGTTTTACTGTTTTTTACTTTTTCTATTTTAAAAGCTGACAGTAATCTTGGATCAATAAAAGGGATGGTTTTCTCCTAATCATTGATCCTTTGTTCATAAACACACAACTTTTTCTGTTGCTGGGAGTATGGGGTGGAATTGCTGTTTGCTGTAAGAATTGAGTCTATTTGGTCCTTGAGTTAACAAAACAATTGAGTATGTACTTAAGCTTAATTGACTTGAGTGAAAACAAAATGACTTTTGCATTTTATCGAATAGTGAAGTTTAAACACGTCAGTGTTCATTTGACATACAGCATAGATTACATTCTTGGCACATCACAGCAATACCATCTATGGTAGCATTATTTGAGATAAAAGTTTTCATGCATGTGTTTTTGCCACAAGTGATCAGGATTAAAAACACTGTGGGAAATTCACTAATCCTCACATACGGGCTGTCTATGTGTTGTCAGCAAAACTCGAATAAAACAGGATTTTCTTATAGGTTTTTTTTCTATGCAATGAAAACCAGAGTCTGCATCTGCTTCGCACTCAGGAATAGAGGCAGCCAACAGCAGAATTTCAAAATCTGGGCTACGCAAAAGAACAGGATGTTAATGGAGAAAATTAATGTCTGTTTTGGTAAATTGTTACCACTAATGCATGTGCAAGTACATCTTTTCTGATTTTTTTTGAAAAAGACCTTTCACATCATTTGAGATGGAGTCAAATTTCACATTAGAAATCCTACTTCAATTTAGCTGCCAATAATGGCAAAAGTAACTGAATTTCAAGATTCAGTGAGAACATGAAAATAGTCAGTTGATGAGTAATTTGTTTTAACTGGGTGTTTATACTAAATAGCTTGGAATAGTGATAATTATAATTTATACTTGTATTTCATTTTTCATCTGAGGATTTCAAAGTCCTTTACAAACATTATAATAAACCTTTTCAAACAGTAGCTAAGCTTCACGACACCCAGTGTAGCAGGTAGGATGCAGGAAGCAGCTGGAAAACAGCGACCAGAGAATTGTGAATGACTTGGTGAAGTTCACAAGCAGATAAGTGAATCCTCACTTGCACTCTGCTTCCTCACCACGAGCAAGCACAGACTCTGTATAACAATTCACAGTGTCCTAGATTTACATTTTTAAAGTATCCTGAAGTAAGAATAGTTTATAGTGGGGATTTTGAACTTCTTTTCCCAGCAGATATTTAGCAATGGAAGTAAAAATCTGAAAGGCACAAGTGGGAGTTGAACACTCATTGATTTGTTGATAGGCGGCTACCTGATTGCCTTTGAACCTTAGAAACTAGCTAAAATCAAAACAATGCAGTAGACATCTGATTCAGCAAAGACAGGAAAGAAAATTTCACTTTAAAAGACTAGGAAAACTTGATCAGCTGTCATTCCTATTTCCACACCTTTCCCAGATGAGATTTTTACGAAGATTAAAAGCTGAAAAAAAAAAAGGTCTTTTTTAAAGCATACTAAATAGCATCTGACAAAAATAGAAGCTGACTAATCTAATATAATAGACACATTAATGAAGGAACACTAATTGCTCTCATTTCACATTAATTACTGTAAGATATATAGTAAAATGACCTTTGAATACTAAGTCTTTGTGACGGAAGCTGAAACAGTAACTTTTCCTCTTCCTTCCCCACACAAGTAAACACATTTCTGAATCCAACCACAGCTTTTACAAGGGTATTTTAGGAAAATAGCTTCCCGTTTGCTCTCTTTAGCTAAGGACCAACATTCTTGAAGGACACGCTCTTCCTTCTTCTATGTCATCTCGAATCCTCCTGAAAAGGTAATTTTTTTCCCCTTGTGTTTTCTATACCTCATAGGAACTTCTCCAAAGTCAAAAATCAAAACTTTTGTGAAAGTTTCTTTTCATAACTAATGTTGTTGTATACTATTTTTATTGTAGTGTGCCTCAACAAATCCATCACACTTTCAGCTTTAATGTTTTTTTTCTCCTGCCAGCATCTGCCTATACTCTTCCCTCATCAGTCAAAACTGCCTTGACTATTATATATCATCAAGGTCCTCTTTTAAATTTTATCTTTTCCTACACTGAAATCTTGTATTTGTTGATGATTTTTTTTCCATTGTTGCCAGCCAAAAAAAGGCTATAGGTTAACTTAGATATTAATTCAGTATAGATCTGAAAGTGAATTACTAACTAACAACTATTGCATTTTTAGTGGTACAAAGCCTGGTGTTTTCAGTGGGCTGATAAAGTCTTAAATCTTTTCGCTTCTTATCTCCTCTTCACCGCTCTGCCTTGACTAAATATTCAGATCAATCAACTCCAAATTCATTTCACCTTTGCTGCTTGGTCTGAAATATCTGCATGGCTCACACAGCCATCTGTTATGTTGGGGGCATCTCATATAGTCACTCTCTTCTTATCTGACAGTAAGGAGTTCAGTTACACCAAACTCCAGTTATAAGTTGTAATATTAGCCTTGCTTCTTAATGGAAGGGGTCTGAAAACACACTATCTACAACTACCATGGGAGAGAAGGTCTGGGCAGGCAGAGCAATTTGGTGGCACAATTTTGCAAAGCCTTGGTGGGGAGCTACTCTTGGTACAGAAGTGGTGAAAGCTTTTGGGATGCAGTCTTTGAAACACATGAGTTGTAGGAGAGCAGAAGGTGTCTAGTGGCAGCTGGGTTAACTTTTGATTTCATTCTCACTGAAGTTTATGTTCTCTCTGTGACACCTAGTACCTAAGCCTGCATCAAAATTCTGAGGTTGCATTTATTTTATAGCTATATACTTGTATAACAATAACGTAAAGCTACAGTGGTGAATCTTATAGAAATGTGACACCTAACACTCCTGACAGAAAGGAAAAAAAAAAATCAATGCCTTTGTCCACAAATGCAGAATACTTCCAATATTTGAGAGTCAAGTGGTTAAAAAAAAAAAACCACCTTCCTTCATATACAGCTGATATCTTTCAACGTATGTTTAGCATCCATTTTACTGGTGTAGTAAAGTAAAAGGTAACTCTTTCAGGAGAAATTAAATTTAATAGTTGCTCTGTTACATGAGGAAGGCCTCTCTAGAAAGTTTTAAGGCATTCTACAAATAGTCCCAATATGCAGCTCAAATAAAAAAAGCATGCTCATTCCTGAAAGGAACAGCTGATGCAACGATTGCTTGTGCCAGTGTTATCACAATTGCACTGCAAAGTCTGTTCCACCCCAAGGTTATTGCTGAGGATGTTATGGAGGATGCAAAGAAGAGAGGCGAGAGAGAGAGATTATGCTGCTATTGTTGGTGAGTAGCATTTCCAGGTACCATTAAAAATAATTTATCTATCATTTTTTGTTCTCAGCAATTGCCAGATGAGACGAACATCTCATCTTTATGAGGGGCTCACTAGGAGTGCTGCCTTACAATCTTGCCCAAGGCTGTTTCACTACCGTATAAAGAGCGATGTAACACAAGGTATTCAATGCAGAAGCGCAAGTAATGAGTGCTTTATAAATCCAGTTCATTTTACAGTTAAAAGGTTTAATGAAAGAAGTTAAGTTTCTTAAAAAACAGACAATGGCCCAGCAGTTTGGCTGAGCAGGACGAATCATAGGAAGCACCATTTCAGCTCTCTAATTAGGGGCCCAGGCCTGGAGGCTGATGTGAAAATTAATTCCTGTGATTCCCAAGAACTGGTACACTGTCAGTGCTGTTATACATGTCAGGAAACTCAGCAGAGAAGGATGAAATACTACCAAAACCAGGCTTCCAAAATTCAGGAATCTGACATTTAAAATCAGGTTTTATGTAATAGAAATATGGAGATGTTTTTATTTATCGCAATGTTTTTGAGTTTTAATGGAGAAGACGGGTCAAATATATAAGCTCCCTTTCACCCACATGTACACAACATATAAATAAAGTTAACAGAGGTTGTTCATTTGTTCAGCGTAAGTCCACGCCTCAGGGCTTTGAGAGGAACACTTGATATCGTAATAACTGACCACATCAAGTGATCTCTGACTATAGTACCCCTAAGACTTCTCTGTAGCGCACGGAGGCATTTTACTCTCACCACATACCAACCTCAGGATAACAACTTCAAAATCCATGTCCTGTGCATTTCATTTTCAAGGCACTTTCATATTATTGGAACTTGATGCAACCATCATGGAAAAAAAATAAAGACCACAAAAGCAGCAATTAAAACTATGAAATATCTTATTTGTGAATTTTAGGAAAACTTATGATGGAAAATTCTGTCCTCAGAGCCTGTGTAACCCCTTCTGCTAGAAGACAAAGTAGTAAATTGAGTAGTTCAATGAGAGCTGTTCAATGGGTTTGGGGTTTGCTTGCTTGTTTGTTTACAAATGAAATTAATATTACCATGGTTACGACTTTGCCTCTATTTCTGGTTTCTCCGACTCCGTAAGAAGCACCCGAACTTGACACATTTTGCAATTTGAAGATGCACTTCTCTTTTCAGCTTCCAAAAATTTTGGTGGAAATGAGACAGCATGAAATCAAAGCCCCAGAGTGTAAGAACATGTTTTTCAACATCAGGAAAGGTAGGTATTTTACCCACAGAAGTAATTTTATACGTTCTTTGTTTTGATTGTTCCATAGCTGGTAATATCTGATTTCTAACAATTCTTGAGGTGCAGACTAGCTGCAGTGTAAAGAGATTTTTCTGGTTGCCTAAAACAGAAGGAAATACACAGGGTCATGACAAGACTCACCTCCACTGAACACGTTTGTACAGAATTCTCCCAAATGACAATGTAAAATAATACTAGTTTGACAGCTGGAAAAGGTACATGGTAGCTATCAATCAGGTGACTTTTTTTTTTTGGAAGGATTTTTAAGGATTTTATTACCATTAACTAAAGCTGCATCTGCAGACTTCTAACTATGATTTCCAAATCAAGCATTTCTCCAAAACTGAAAAAAATATTCCAACTTACTGAAATCTTTCCAAGCTAACCCTGTTCTGTGCATCCAATCCTTCTGCATACAGTGCTTTCATACCTGTTTCTTGACTTACCCACAGAAAAAAAATCTCGCAAAAATATGTCTACAGGAAGGGGTAGAAGGATGCACAGGCAAATCTCAGCAAGAGCCAAAGATCAAGGCAGTGATCTGTTGCATTTACGGTTCCTTATAAATCCTTATAAATCTCTTAGTACATAGCTTTCACTAATATCTCAGAGAACTCTTGAAAGGTTTGATCTTGGTCAGACCTCAGCAAAAGTAGGAGTGTATCTTGGGATGGCACAATATTTCCTGCTGTCAGGAGCTAGAGCTGAAGAGCTGGCTATTTCAGACCAGCCACCTGCCCTGTCTGTTTTGTCACAAGGTTTTTCAAAGAAAAATGGATTTCAGAAAGAATTTAGGATTTTCATTGCAAGAAAAAGATTACCACTTCTAAAATTTTGCTCTTTAAAGTGTAAGAGAAAGTAGTGGAACTTCCTAGCTTCTTTGCAAGACAGTGTCTTTGCTACCTAGGAATGAAATTGGACCATTAAAAAATGCCATCTTCAGAAAATTACAAAAAAAAAAAGCTAATTCATAACAATATGCAGTGGTGAGAGTGATTGATGCTACTTCTGTTTATCCCTAGAGACTGAAGCAGCTTTGTCATGTGTCTCCAGGTAGCCATAGTTGACAGCATCTTTGATACTGCTTTAAAGCTGTGTAAGTCCTGAGATGGCTTTTGGGTGGGTTTCTAAACTAGCAAATGAATCCTTGATCTTATGCATGTGCACATCTCAAGTATCACTCAGATGATACTTGAGGACAAGGCTGGCCTCTTCAATATGCAGCTGCTTCAGCCCACTAGAAATGCCAACATAAACTCAGTTTAAGTGAGTTTGTTTGTTAGTAAAGATCAAAAAAAGACATTTGCGGAGACACCCATGCAGTAACTCTGTCACTGTTGTTGATGCAGTTCCCATCCAGTGCTCAGTCTTCCTGCAGCTTCGTTCTGCTCCAGGAATGAAAAAAATGGGGCCATAAAAGAGTGAAAACCAGGTCAGAAAAGCTGAAAAGGAGAACAGTAAGAAAGTAAAGAGCTGCCAGGAACAAGTCGCTTCAGCAAACCACACTAGTGTAAGATGGTGCCCGTACCTATACTTACTACATATACATAGTAGGATTCCTTGCTTTGAACTTGACTCTCTTTACAATGAACTCAGTCGAGCTCCACAACAAGCTCACTGAGTTTTTACTCTTGGCCACAGTGAAGCAGGAGTTGGTTATTGCTCTGGAGTGATGAAACACAAATTTCAAGAATTACAAATGCTGGGCAAGTTGCTTCTCTGTAGGACATTTCTCACTAAATAAAATTTCATTAGAAACATACAGTTAGGATTTGGGAGAGTTTAAGCAAATTTTCTATTTTTATGTGATAACACAGAAATAGAAAATATAGCACGGAATATGCTCCAAAATGCAGTCTCATGAGCCAGAGCTTGAGGGATTTTTGTCTACATTTGGCAAAGCTTCCTGTTGGCAGTTCAGAGTCGGAGAAGCTAGTTTTATTTAATTATTCTCAAGCTGATTTAACAGACACTTCTCACTCATTTTCCTTTTTATTTTATACATTGATTTTTTTAATAAAGCAATACTTTTTACATCTAAATGTAACTGTAATAAGACTGTGCTATTTAGAATCATTGGGCTTTGCTCTGCTGCTTTTTAAGTTAAGCTGCATAATAACTGCTTCAGAGCACGAACTAGACAATAATGTACTACACACCTTTACAGTGTCCTTGGGTAGTTACAACATCCATATTTTGAATTAAAAGCAAAGAATCCAGTCTAACAATCAAAGACAAGCAGATAAGCCTATAGATTCATTTCAGTAAGCTGCTGTGAGTCGTAGACAGAAAGGACATTTTTAAATATCAAATGTTAAAAACCTTTACCATAAGGCAATAAATATATTACTTCTTTTTACATAATTTATAAAGAAAAATAAGCCAAAGAAAAATTAGTTTTCTTATCTTGCTTTGCTTTGGCAGTGACATTATGAGAGGAGAGCACAGCTGCCATTTATGAAAAACACAGCCTCCGATAACACATTTTATGGGTTTTGATTTTAGACACTTATCCATGAGCATGCATAATGTTTTGAGGTATCATTTTTTTACACCAATAAAAAACCTGATATAAGATTTTATGCATGGCATTTTGTCACATGGATGGTGCAATGTTAAAATAAGATCAGTTGAAACATTTACCACATACTTCATTATCTCCTATGAAATGAATATCTGGATAATTGGGAAAGCAAAAATCTTTGGAATAAGGATTTAAGAATTGAATAAAATTACCTTCTGCAGCATGAATTTCTGTGAGATGGAGATTTTATTTTCTGCTGAAAAACATCAGGAGTTAATGAAGTGTATCCAAATATATTTCTTCCAAGAATGATACTTTTTTTTGTATTTAATAGAGAAACTTTCTTTTCCCATCCTATCTTGACTTCCAGCTTACTAATGTTTAGTTTATAATAATATTAAAATATCAAAACCAAATTCTCTGTCAGTTCCCAAACCCGCCTCCTTTAATCATTTAAAGAGATCATTTAATTAGTAACCCTGTTTACCAAAGTCTTTGCTCCATAAGTACAAAATATTCAAAGGGGACTGCACCTTCTGATGTCTGTCCCCGCAACTGATACTTGCCTTTTCATGCCCTTCCACTATGACTGTTTCATTGCCAGATTAAAATAAAACAGCAAAATTCTGATTAATTTAAGTGGGATTTAAATCTGGAGTTTTAGCATAGGAGTCTTTTGGTCTTTTCAATTTCTCTCCTCTGAGTCATTATCTTGTTTAGTCAGACCTCAATAAATTAACAGCTTAATTTTTCTAAGGCGTAATAGCTTTTACTAGCATCAATGACATCTGTGGATGGTGTCCTAACTTGGAAATCAAGGTATATTTCAGTAACTTTAAGGAATAAATGAAGCATAAAAGGCATCCCTGGACTTTTCCCCATAGTAAACAGTGTTTTTCCATAACCCTCTAGGTAATGTAAACATATATCAGTTACTGTAATTGCAGAATATTACAAAATAGGCTGAATTATTCCTTTAATAGTATATGGTGCCATGCACTTCTGACTCAGATTATTTGCTCTCTAATATGCCTTGAGTACAACATCCTGTGGGCTGCAATTTTAGACCTGCAGGCAGCAGCCATATTTGCGTATTCTGCAATATCTTCCACCAAAAGATGTATCAATGGCATAAGAAGTTCTTACTTATGTATGTTTGTGGTTTAGTTACCTCCGCAGAAGTTTATAGTGTCCTCTTTCATGCTCCTTCCCCAACAGAGAGAAGAGCTGCCCCTTGTAGCAGGTCACACACAACAGGAGATTAAACAAATAGAAAACAAAACATTTGCTTGTTTAGCTCAATGTTGACATATCTTCTGTACCAAGACACTTGAGATTTATACTAAAGTAGCTGTCTAAAATGTTTTACATGATAATGGATGTGACACCACAAGTTCTCTAGGAAAGACCTAATGGAGAAGCTGAGCTTTCTTGTAGGGTCTCTTTTATGCCAGTGCCATTACTTGCAGGGCCACTCTCAATGTGTTTGTTTGAGTAAATATGGTGTATTCAGGTCTGTTGCCTTTCTTTTTGAAAAATGTATTTGGGGCGGGCCTACTGGCTCCTTTCCTAAAGAATGAGCAAAATTCAAAGTCAGTGCTTAAGCTTTCTGAAGCATCTCTTTGAAACTTCTCCTCCAAAATCTTCCAGGCATCTTCTTCAAAGGAAAAAATGGTCTTTTAGAGAACATAATGCTGATAGTACCAACCCCTTTTGCCCATGCCCGATGCCATAGTTTCTCTGACAGCAATTGCTTTCAGCCATGGGTAAGACTAGGAGCTTGTGATGAGCAGGAGTACTCTGAAACGTGGGATTTTTTTCACAGTCAGTCCATAGCATTTGAAAGACACACCTTTAATGACATCACCATTGACTTATAAATTACAACGAAGCAGTAGTTTAATTGGAAATCGCTGATTACAAACTGAGCTGATCATTATATAGACGAATAACCTTGGGTGAAAGGCTGATCATTCAGCAAATGCTCTGGCAGGCTCCACAGGGCAAAAGAAACAAATAATTTATTCAGCTTGCATTACCCAGTCTTTTTTGACATCCTAGGCAGTTGTCTTTACTGGGCACAAGAAAAAAATGTTATGAATAAATTCAGTTTAAACTCCTTAAATACAGTAAAATCCAACTGCATATAGCAATTTTTAACTTTAACAGAATCACAGAATCGATCAGGTTGGAAGAGACCTTGGGGGTCATTGAGTCCAACCATTGCCCTGACATCACCTTGTCAACTAGATCATGGCACTAAGTGCCATGTCCAGTCTTTTCTTAAACACATCCAGAGATGGTGACTCCACCACCTCCCTGGGTAGCCCATTCCAATGTCTAATAACCCTTTCTGAGAAGAAATTCTTCCTAATGTCCAACCTGAACCTCCCCTGGTGCAGCTTGAGGCTACGTCCTCTCGTCCTATCACTAGTTGCCTGGGAGAAGAGGCCTGCTCCCACTTCACTACAACCTCCCTTCAGGTAATTGTAGACTGCAATAAGGTCACCTCTGAGCCTCCTCTTCTCCAGGCTAAACAACCCCAGCTCCCTCAGCCGTTCCTCATAGGTCAGACCCTTCAGACCCTTCACCAGGTTGGTCACCTTCCTCTGGACTCGCTCCAACACCTCAACACCTTTCTTGAAGTGCGGGGCCCAGAACTGGACACAGTACTCAAGATGCGGCCTCACCAGTGCCGAGTACAGAGGGACGATCACTTCCTTAGACCGGCTGGCTACATATTCCTAATAGAGGTCAGGATGCCATTGGCCTTCTTGGCCACCTGGGCACACTGCTGGCTCATGTTTAGCCGGCTGTCGATCAGCACCCTCAGGTCTCTTTCCGCCGGGCCGCTTTCTAACCACTCTCCCCCAGTCTGTAGCGCTGCGTGGGGTTGTTGTAGCCGAAGCGTAAGACCCAGCACTTGTTCTTGTTGAACCTCATGCCGTTGGTCTCGGCCCATCTATCTAACCTGTCCAGATCCCTCTGTACGGCCTTCCTATCCTCCAGCAGATCGACCCTCCCACCCAGCTTGGTGTCATCTGCAAATTTGCTGAGGGTGCACTCAATTTACTGAGGGTCCACTTTCATAGGCAAAAGCATGTTGTTTAAGGGAACTTCCTTTTTCAACACCAGATTGCGTAGATTTCATCATTTTAAATACCTAAATTATGTGAAGCTGTAAACACTTTCAGAGCAAGGAAAAAAATTGCTACATATGAAAACAAACCAACAAAAAAAAAAGAGTTTGAACTTGAGGTTAAGAAAACAATGAGAAATGGTGATGACTTCTTGTGCCTTTCCTCCATAATGTATTCTCCTCTAGAATGACTACTTTATTTCATAAGAGGATTCAACACTTTTCCTAGCAGCCACTGACAACAGCAAGGGAATGAAGGGGAAAATGAAGCCCGCACAGATACAGAGTGCCTAGCAAGAGGGGAGCTTTTCCAAGTCTTCGGCAACAAGCATTTGGGGATGTCATTACATTTTGTTTGACAGGCTAGACACAAGCACAAGCTTTCTGAATAATACTAGAAATTTTTTTTTTTGACAGATGCACTGTATAGTCCACTGTAAAACCAGAGTGAACAGCACGGAAGACAATTGAGGAAGGAGAGGTTTTAAAAGGAAGCAGTTTTAAAGGGTAAGGAAAAGTATAAAAATGAAGCTTACTCTGGAGAAACACAGGGAAAATTAGCATGGATAGTTCAGAGAAAATACGCATGTGGGCAAGTGTTTCAAAAAAAAGGAGAAAGGCTATTTAAAATACCTTGATTGCACTTTAGTATGCAGTAATGACAAGAAATTAAGGGCAAGTGCATTGCAACTACAGTGCACATGATTAAAGGTTTCCAACGGTGTATCCAGGTTAGTCAGGAATGCAATAATTTGCGATGAGATGTGGTTACAGAACTGGAGTGTTCAGAAGTGGTGTAAAGAAGACATATAGAAGATTAAAGCAATTCCTGCACTAAGCACAGGGGAGGTGAATTAGGGGGATAAGGAGGAGGGTCTTTCCACTTACATCAGCTCTGGCTGTACAGATCAACATCGCAAGAGAGCTCAACTGCTTTGTAGAATGCAATCACTTCTATGTGAGATTTATTAATAAAAGAAAAGAAGCAGCTGATAAAAACAAAAGGTGTTGTCTTAGAGTCTTATTCAAAACTCTATGATTCTGTTGGAAAAATTCACATTGCTTTAAGGAGATATCAGTCTTTGTCCAGAGTATTTATGTAAGGAGGACAAGTATTCAGCATTTAGTTCATTACATCCCATTTCCAAACAGTCCAATTTACTGCACAAAGAGTTGTAAAGCAATTCTGGAAGGTGATGTCTCAACAAAATTTGCTTTTCCATTTTAGAATATTTTAGAGCAATAAACTGTATGACTTCCAAAGCAATTTTTCATAAGCTGCAGCTCTGGACTGGAGACATTTTCAGTGGTGTTTGGTGCACTGGCAGGGAATTGGCAGATCTGAATGTGAGTGTCAGATCTGCAACTAGTGCACTGGTGATCTTGTAAGAACTGCTCTGCACTTCACCTCACTTTTCTCATCTCAGTTACCAGCAAAGTGCAAGTAATGCAAGTAAAACTTTATTTTACTCAGGCTAATACTAAGTGCAAGAGGAAATTTTACTCTAGTAATGAGGGCACTAGACATGCCCTGTCAAAGACTTGGGTCCACTTCCTCAGTCTGCCACAGACTTCCCATGGGACCTCAGGTGAGTCACTTTATCGCTTTATTTTCAGCTGTAAAATGAAAATAATATTTTCTTTCTCTCAATTTTTTTTGGGGAAGCTTAGTACTGGACCTTCTTCAGTTGGAAGAGGTGTAAAGGTTGCAAACTCTGCTGGAATTAATGAACACAAATGAGTTGGGTCTCCTTGGTGAAGAGGCAGAGCTGCACCCCAAATCTACAGAGGAGAACGGCAAGCCTAGTACACCTGCTGTGAGGGAATAGAAGAGCTTCTCCACTGCCCAGCAAGACCATTGCAAAATCCTTGTGCTGACATCTGTGCCCTTTGGGGCAGGATCACAGATGGAGCCATTTAGATTAGGGAAGATTAAATTGGATTTACAAGCTTCTCAAAATTATCATGCGCAGTCTATGGATTATGAATGTTGAATACAAAGTTTTACATATAATCTAATCATCTAACATTTTTGGTCTAAACCTTCAGGTAAGATATTTTAGCTCTGACAACTACAAGTACGCAGCTTTCAATAACAGGAAAACACTAGGAAAGTTGCCTAATTTTTGAGGTGTGCAACTATTGCTCTACTGCTTCTTGTGCTTTCCCCGTGTTTTCCAATCCATGATTATAAAGGACCTGATAGTCTGATGTTATGCTCATGCCTATGCAGAGCACTTTGTTCCAAGCACCAGCCAGCAGTATACACACACCACCCAACTGTGAGTGATAATGAACTCTGTTGCTTCTTGCTTTTCCTAAGGACAAGTCTGCTTTTACACCAGCCAAGACTCTGTCACATTTACTCTACAGCTGGTCCTTATAGGCATTTTTTCACCGCTTTTACACAAATACCCTTGTTTCACACTATAGCATGAGCAAGGTCTCCTTCAGATTAGCATAATTTAAATTTAGATACAGGACACAATAGCAGCACAGAAATAGAGGCTTCACAGAGAGAAAGAGAAGGGTATTATTTACTCCTTGCAAGTTTTTCCTAACGTAATACATATCTCTGAAACCCAGAGGTCATTTATTGTGAATGTAACGAATACATTCATATCCACCAAGGGTAATAAATATTGCAAATTAAGTTGAATAATGACTATACTGTCTATTTCATTTCTACATGAGAGGCACACATGGGACTTAATGTAAGTCAGTATTTATAATGCAATATATGGTATGAGTCTCATTCAAAGTTAGAATTACAGATATGTCACAAACACATTAATTTACTGTTACTGCCTGAGGAACAAGCGAAAAAAAATCGTTGTAAACAACCAATGTGTATGGAATTTGTAATGAATATCTTAATCATGAACCTACTTTATTTCAAGTTATGACTTCTTGTAAGAAGATCTTGCGATTTAAAAGGCTAAAGGAGAAAGGTAATGCAGAACAGCAGTTACTAGAAAAATGCTGCTTGCCATGTTTTTAACTGGATTGATTGTTTCAAATATACAAATATTTCTATAAGGAACAACCAGGATGTCAAAAACGGAATCACAATTTTTGGTGAAGAATGGATGACAGGAGGGAAAAAAAAAGTCATTGCCATAAGTAAGCATAAATAACTATAATCTAAAATGAGTCCTGGGCTCCTGAAATATATACAACTGAGTATACAATGTATACAACTGAGTTTCTAAGATTTTTGGTCACATAAATGGAGTACATAAAAATTACAGATCTACTATTCCAACCAGCTACTTATGTTAAGTAGATCTATGACAGGCTGGTTGACTTTAGCTTCTTGCGGGACCTATAGGGAGGTGAAGCAGCATGAACAAGCAACTGCTGTAGTTGGTGTAATAGTGAATTAAATTAATTCTTGTGGTAAGAATACAAAGATAAGATATTAAGTAAAAATGGAGGGAGGCAAATGCTTACCAAAGATCTAGTGATCTTATTTATCACATCAGACAATCCTGGGGGTTATTGTATTTCCTTCTACTGTGAATTTTTGTAGGCTACTAAGTCCACAAATGTATACTATAATTTTTAGATTCCCAAGAAATTGTGCTAGGGTAGTGAATGGGGACTAAGGATCCTTGGTTGGGTAATTGTTGTTTTAGGAAATCAAAAGACATATTGTCTGCTCACCTGATTTACACACCCAGAACTTTAGCAGTCCTTCGATGACCACAGATGTCCAGCATCAGCGATGAATAGCTCTTGCTGGTGCCCAGCACTATCCCAAGAACAGCTATCCGTATTTGGATAGCAACACTGAAGCAGTCGGAAACGGAAAACATCCTGTTGTTTGTTTTCTTTGATATCATTTACCCTTTACTAAATTTTTGTTCTGATTATCTGCTTCAGAAAATAAAGAAATCTTCAGGTTCATGACAATTAGATTATTTACACTGTTAGAAACATGGTAGTTATTCCAGATTCTGAAGCAGGCATTAGTGTTCTTGTTCCTAAATCCTGAATTATTTTTATTCTTGGCCCAACGTATCTTGTTCCATTATTTCAGGGGAAACAAAGTGTGTGACTAGGAAATACATTTCACTGTATATACTATGTAAAAAGCCTTGCTTCTATCATGGAAATAGGAGTTATATTGGAACAGTTAGTAATAAGGAACCTGATAAAGACTTCCTTATTGATAAAAGACCTTGCTGTGTTAACATTACAAGCAGAGGTCATCCTTAAGTCTGGTACATAAGAGAAGACCTGGCAATCCACTTCATTGTAATAGACGCCTGGCAGAGTTCAGCACAGCTTAGAAAGACACAGTAGGAAATGTCACATTAGAATTACCATTACTGCTCTTTTCATTATCGACAAATCTACTCAAGGCCATTTGCTCACCCCAGTGTAAAATATCTCCAGGATTTTTTTTAAGCAGTGGCTGCTAACAAAACAATATAGCAAGTAGGATATGCTACCACATCAGAGTAATTTATGCATATGCTCCAATTAGATCCCTTACATGAGTTAAAGAGTTAAAGGTGAAAGAATTTCCTCAATAGAATGACAGCAACTGTTTTTGCAAATCTCTACCCACCTGCAACGCATGCTTTTAAGCCCAAGGAGTATTTTTAGCATGTTTTTAACACATCCATGCCTCTGGCTCTTTCTGTGTACTAAAGCAGGAGCACCTGAACATTGTGGCTCCACAATGGAATTAGTGTGGTGAGTCCATTCTTCTGGTTAATTATAGGTTTCCCTTTCAGGGCAGACGTTGAAGGTCTAGGGTTTTCTTAAAATATATATATATATATATATACATGCATGTATGTATGTATGTATATGTGTGTGTGTGTATATATATATATATAAAATATATCGAGACAGAGAGTGATAAGTATCTCTCCATATATACCTATATATGTGTATATATTTATGTTATAAATATACGTATTTATAGCACTATATCGAGACAGAGAGTGATAAGTATCTCTCCATATATACCTATATATGTGTATATATTTATGTTATAAATATACGTATTTATAGCACGGGATAAGAGCCTTTACTTGAAGAAATCTGGGCCATACAGAAAAGTGAGCCAGCATATATCAAAGACATTCTCTCGAGCAACTCTGGTTATCAAGGCTTGTCAGAGTTTCAGTGCTTTCCCAACCATAAAGGCATGTACAGTCAATCTTCCTGGAACCCAGGGTGTGAGAGTTAATGAAATTTGACAACTGATTGATGTCAGATGCAGCTTTGAATTTGGAAACCCAATTACCTCTTTCCCGTTCAAAGCAGAGGTCATTCCAGTCAACACGACTGTACTGCCATACTTTGCAATTCGATCTGAGAGGTTGCAAGAGATTCTGCTCTTCAGAAAAGCCTAATGCACAGGGAGCAAAATTTGCAGATGAAGAAGACATACCTTGACTAATGACTGGTTGCACAAGCCAGGTGGAAATATGGACATACCCTTTCTCCACATAGACAAAGGTTATTTCTATTAGTAAGCTCGTTGTCTGTGGTTGAGGGTGCAACCACAATACTCTATCACAATGTCTCAGTTTCTTAACTCCATGCCTTTTTCTCAATGGTAAATCTTCTTGTCCAGAATTCCCATGGTTCATACAGATTTTTATGCTAAAGGTTCAGGGGAATTACAGCTCTATACTTCATTTCGTGCACTGAAGGTGATATAGATTTGATAGAGCTGGGACAAAGTGCACCAGCAGAAAAATCTAGCCAATTACTTATAAGCTTTAATGACCAGCTTTCCAATCTCACACTCAGCTCATTAGGCTCTGCTTGTCTAAAAATGGAACTACTGCAACTTGTTGTGTGGATATCTGAAAGCAGAAATTGCTCTGTTGCAATTAGACAGGCAGAAATGAAGATACAGTAATTTCTGTTCTTTCTCCATTCCTTGACTTGTTACAGTGGAATAAATGGATATTAAGAAGTCAGGTGGATGCATACCTGCTTGGCATCTGCCCTGGACTTAGTTTTTAGTAAATAAGCATTGTTTAAAGACACTATAATGTTAACATTTACAAAAGCAATTTTGTTGGAAAAAAAAAAAAATCGTTCCCAAAGCCCCTTGAAGAGAAATAAGAAGAAAGAGCAGATCAACGAGGCCTATGGCAGAGAAGGACCACAACCATTATAATGACCATCCCAGGTTTCTTCAGGATGCTTGAGGTAGTAAATCAGAGCACTGATCTGTGAAAAGGGAGCTGGTTTTTATCGTAAGCACTTTGAAGCACTCTCTGGATGAAAGGAGTAAAAGCAATGCAGCTCAGCAACCCAGTGTCAGGCCTGATTCTCCTCGCTCACCTACCAATATAAATCAGAATCACTCTGGGGAAGGGTTTACACTGCAATTTTGTGCATGTAGGAAAAACTGTGCACGCAAGGTAATGAGGATGTCATTTTTTAGAGGTCTTCCTATCTTAATTTTATTTCAGTTTTGAAGAAGTAGAAACCTCATCAGCCCTAAAAGACATGAGACTGCCCCTAAAAGCATGTCACATCTCTGGTCACGTATAAAGTTGTTACAAAGCACTTGTTTATTTAAGCCCATGCATTTTAGGGTTAAACTGGCAGTTTCCAAGATTCCTCTTTGAGTGTATTTACCATAATATTTGCTTATCCACATTGTGAATCTCTGCGTATAAAAAATCATGAATACCTTCGTAAACATGATCCTCGCCTCACCCATGCCGAATTCTGCTCGTGCAGCATGGTCCTGTAGAAGCACCACCCTGTTAGCTGTAGAGGGACTGTGAAGGAGAAAGGAATCTGCAGACTCCTATACAACTCTGCTGGGACATATGGACCAGCTGCAGAATTAAAAAGACTCCCTGGCTGTCATGTCTTACAGAACAGCAATATCTTTATCACCATGACATTGTGGTAGCTGCCAGTGGTGAGTCCCATTGCGTCAAGTGCTGTTCATAATAGACACAGCTCTTACCCTGGAAGGTTGGCTTTTAAAAATGTAGGACACAACAGTAGGTGAATGCTAAAAGTATAGAGAGTAATGAAATCATAGGCATCATCCTTTACAAGGAGTAACTGAGACAGACCCCAAGGTCCTCATCAGTTTGTCACACCCAGAGCACAGCTGATGCTCTCCAGCATTGCAGCAGATGAGTTGCAGAGCAGCTCTGCCTCTCTGCTGTAGCCCGGGGTGAATGAATTTCCATCTCCAGCCCTTCAGAAACACCTCAGCTTGGTACCAGGGCCAGGCTGTGACCCTCTGTGCTGCACAAAAACACTTGAGAGCCTGTTTATTCCCCTGCCATCAAATAGCGAAACGTTCCTGTCTGCAGTTCAGTGCTTAAACACATAATTGTATCCAAAATCCACAGCAAATACATTATATCCCAAATAATTACTACAGTACCCTGTAACAGATGCTTTATCTAGAATACTTAATGGGAAAAAACATTCAAGGAAAGAATAGAGAAAACTTAAAAATTAAAGAGTTTTAGGGTTTTGATCCAATATTAATTTGCACATCTGCCACTGGATTTAGTGAAATGAGGAGACGTGCACAGCAAAAGATGACAAGAAGATTAATATTTTTTTCTTTTCTGTTTTCCAATGAGTTTAAAAACACAGCACACCAGCCTTTCTGCTAGCCCTGCAGAAATGCTTCTTGCTGGACCACCTGAGAATGACCCTTCAGAAAACAGCAAGGTCTCATGCTTGGCCATTTACATGTTTTGAGGCCCGAGTTTCTCATTTCAATCTCTCTCTGACATGTGGCTGCAAGCTGTTGGGTCTTCCACTCAGCAGGGAGACAGAACATCAGCAGTTTTTACCTGGAGTAACTTTGCTGAAAGGGAGCAAACAAACACTGGTCACTCCTTGGAAAGCGAAGAACTGGTCCCAGGCTCCCTTCCACTCCAGGGATCAGCAGCAGCTCTGGGGCAACTGGTCTGATGTCTTCCCTCCTCTTGCAGAGCAGACACTGCCCTTGTGAAAAATGCATGGAAACTGTATTCAGAAAAATGCATCTACTCGGAAATACTAACAGAATTTCACACATATGAAACTGGGTAAACCTTCAGTTTCTTATGATCCTGCCCAAATTTTGGGTAAATGCTGGTGAGTCTCCAGTCCTTGCCCATGACTCTCCATCACTTATAGATTTCTGATTTCAGAAATACACTCCCTGGCATGGGTGTCAGGAGCCCTGTTAGCAAGAAGTACAGGAAGGACCAGCAATGGGGCCACGGGCACTGACTGCCCACCTCTCGCTACAGCACGGGCCCACAGGGAAACCTTGCTTCTCTGGGAGGGGAATCCAAAGCGGGACAGAGACTGGGGACCTTCCTGCTGGAGGATACCTGCTAAGTGCCAGGCATCGCAGTTTAGAGAAAAAAGTACTTGGTGTAAGCTCAGACAACTGAAAACCTTTGTGTGTGTCTGTGTGTGTCAATAGCTGCTATCATTTTATTTAAAGGAGTGTTTTTTGAAATGACACACTTAAGAGCAATATTCATCTGCATCGGTTGTCTATCCCCCAACTTAAAAAAATCTTTTCTCAGTACTTTTTCCAGGTGAATCAGTTATTTGGGCATGAAGAGGAAGACAATACGAACCTAACACATATAAATGAGCTGTAGATTGTGATCTCTGTTTCCAGTTGTGTTCAGAAGGAGGAGGGAGAGCACATGGTTATTCCAACCCAGGCAAGGCCGGAGGTAACCGAGAGCCACAAATCCTCCTCCGGGAGTGGGACGTGTGTAACCCACCTCCCATCATGTTCCTGCAGGTCTCAGCGGGGCAGTGAACACCTTGTAGCATCAAAAATTTTGAAATTTTTTTTGCATTTTATGTATAGCACAAAAAAAAAAATCCAGCCAGTAAATGAAACTAATGCAGAAGCAGCTGTGTTGGTGGACTATCTGGACTACCTACCTGACAGGAAAGTAGCAGTAAGAAGAGAGACATCTCTGTGGCACCTTTTTTTAATCAGATGAGTAGAGGGACAGTCTCCTCCTGTGCCAGCCAAAATCCCTGGTTACCAGGTTCATGGATGATGGGGAAGACCCCCTTCAGCTGGCACATGAATCAAGACATGTCTTCTCAGAGCACATGGGATTGATTAGTTTTACTTTTATGTTTCTTAAGTATGAGAGACGTGCACTTTCCTTTGATTTGCATTTCTATAATTAATGATTAAGCAAAACCAATAACCTGGAAGAAAGTGATATACCCCCATTATCTCATACTTCATTAATGTTGTTTAGATCTTGGCAAAGGATATCTACCCGCACTTTGACAAATATGTACTATAGCTAATTGACTCAGGTAAAACAAAGAGTGTCCCACAGGCACCTGGCCTTCAGCCTCATGTGTCTGATGCAATAATCCTTTTGCTCATTTCAAAAATTATTAAAAAATCCTAAGGTCTAGGTCATCTGTCTGGATTCAGGAGAAGCTCCATTCTGCATAAGTGCTGAGATAGGTCTATGCACAATTTCAGGGGATTTTTTTTTTTTAACTAGTCATGCTATTTAATAAAATATCATTTTTGCAATTTCCTCTAATTCTTTACACTAGCATTAAAAGTTTAGGATTCGCAAAGTTTGTCCTTTGAAAAAAATAAAATAAAGGGACCCATCAATGTCTTTCCTCTAGGCTCTCGACAATATCAGCAGGTTCTTCAGGGCAAAACACAATTTTAAGAACTCAGAGTCTTCTTTTTGCTGGGTTTTTAAAATTTCACCCCATTCCAGAATGTCACTGTTTCATTTAAATCACTACCTTGAGGGTTTAAAAACCTGCAGATGCAAATTTATTCCTTTTTGTGTAGAGTGTAGAATTTGAATATACTGCTTCATATTAGAATATGTGAAGGCTTAACTAGATGGCATAATCTACCTTTCTCTTTTATGAAAATAAAAATTTTGAGCAGAATTACATTACTCCAAGCATCCTTTGTGCTCTACAGATATTACTGATGTAATTTGCTGCTAGAGATATTAATCATTTCGAGAAATTTATCTATCTCTTGGAAACTGCCAGTTACAGCAGACCAAGATGCATTTTCCAAGAGTAAATGAAGGAGTAGCTTTTCCCCTGTTTAGGCTGCGTAATTTGCATGTCAGTTGAGATTATCCTCATGATTTTAAAGTTACACAGCTTATCTCAAGGAAGATAGTTTGCTGTTTCGTTCATATTTAGGTGATGTCAGAGTTTTACTTTTTCACTCTACGCAGCATTTGAAGTAAGACAGTAAATACTAACTTTAAAAGCCCATTTCCTATAACTCTGACAATTCTTCTGCTCGTTTGTTTAGTATGGCCTGACCTTACAAAAGACTAACCTTGCATGGGATGGATTTTCATAACAAGTAAAAAATCCTAGAAACAATTTTCATTAATGTTGCAGAAGTTGCTTTGTTGTAAATTGGAACCACACTGTACGGATCAGTTCACATTTTCCTCCTTTATTTACACCAGCTAGGGATGTATTACCCTACAACAATACATGGCTGTGAAAATGGTCTCAATGGGGTTTCTTTTGCCTTGGTTAGATTTTTCTCTGCTAGTAAAAAAACAAATAACAAAGATAACTTTGTCATTTTTCTTTTTCTTCCCCAGCCTGCTCAGACAAAAGCCTGGAAGCGGGATTAGAGTTTTAAAACAAAATCTAAAGGATGACCGTATCTCTAGCCAGGTGGAAATTTTACTGTGAAGTACTTTCTCACCAGCAAATGTCAGTTCATAAACAGAAACACTCTGCAGCATTTTGCCAGAGTCAATGAAGTTTCATTTAGGGAAAAAATAGCTCTTGCAGGGCTTCACTGAGGAAGACACTGCAGAGAGAGCTGTGCTGCTGTGAGCTGAGCAAGACGGACGTGAAAGGAGAAAAGGACAAAATCAGACAACTCAAAGAGGGAAAAAAAAGAGAAATTTGTCTTTTGGAAAGTGACAAAGAGGGGAGCATCACTAAAAGCCTGCAAGAAATGGGTAAGACAACATCTCTGTGAGAAGCGTAAGCATCTCTGGGACCTAACTGTGCTCTTCTTCTTCTGGTCCCTATTCCCCAGCATCAAATGTTCAAGAAACAGGGGCAGGTTCATACAGGCATAGAGAAGCATTGTTTGAACTGAAAGCAGCAGGGTTTTGGCAGGAGAGTGCCAGGGTATCACACACCGCTTTACTAATGTCCCTGCCACAGCCACCGAGGTGGCCATGACTACTCACATCCCCCCACAGCATCCTGGGGGCCTTATGCAGGACCGAGGGAGAAGATCTCTACTATTTCTATGGAAAATTAAATAATTGGTGCTATTTTCCTGGCCTCTCATGTTTTGATTCTTCCTGCCTTTGTACTCAGAAAGGAAAAAAAAGCATAATAAAATATATGGGGAGATTGATCATGGGGGATCTGTTTCTTCTAATGCAACTGTATTACTTTGAGCAGTCTTGTTTCGTATCACTCAAGTAATGCAATTATACCCATTTCCTTACGAGCACACCCCTAATAACATTATTTTGGTATCTTTGTAGCTGAGGCTCTTTCAGCATCAAAAAGAATTTAAGCTCAATTATATTAAATAGAACTTGGAGCACCAAAACACAGCAAAGCCCAACAAAAATGCAAACAAATCCAGGGCAAAAGATGCAGTGGGCCAGATCTGGATGTGCTGTTTTGCACTGAATCCAAAATTTGCACAAGATGCTGCTCAGTATCACTGAACATTAATGCCTCAGGACCTATTGGGCCTTGAAGAAGAGAAGACTTATTCAGCCTAATTTAGGCAGGATTTTTTTAATCATTCTATTTTTTCATCAGTCACACATCAAGGAGTAAAATTTTCTTCTCAGCCTTTCCACTCTAATAACAAACGAGAGGCCGTCTTGCAAATTAGAAACAGTCCTAATAACACTGAAAATGTATCCTAAGGTAAATGTTAGCTAAGAAGTCCTGTAGGTTGTTTTTTTTCACCTTGGATTAAAATTATTATTATTTTAAAGTATCCAGTTATGCTCTAACCATAATTACAAAAGCTCATAGTATTTCTTTTTATTACCCTTTTTCCCTTTGTAGTTTTCCAGCAATATGGAAACCCATCACTATCAGCCTTTGAATGTTTCTGTGTGTTTATAGTTGTCTTTATTAACGTGCTGGTACACTACAAGCTCTGGGAGATTCTAGAATTAATCATAAATAGCTTATTTATAGGGAAGGCATTTTGAAATCCTGATTTTATTTTATTTTTTTAAAGAAACAAGCTTTTTTGAAGTCTACATTACTTCCTGTAACAGATGCAGTATAATGCCATACTTCGAGGCTTCTAATATACTACAAGATATTTCAGAAGTCATTTAGTGTTTTGAGTTCACTTCATAAAGAATTTGCATATCTTTTAAGTATCTGAGTTTCTTCTGGCCTAAACACAAAAGAATCTCTAGAGGCACAAATCTCAGAAAGTGTATAATGAATAAATGGAAAGCACTTTGCATACTAATACAATCCTAGTCTTACATTTTTGTCTTATGAGAAGACAACTATTTATTGCAACCAGTTTTGGCACATGCTGGTAACTGCAGCGAATAGCTGCATTGTCAGCGCTGCACAAAAGAAAGCTTATCAAGTCCTGTTTTTTTCTGAACTACTTACACAATGCAAAACCTGAAAAGCTTTCAGAAAAACTGCCAAAGAACCACAATTTACCTAAGTGGAAATTAATCTTCCTTTTTTTTTCCTATTGCTTCTGTTCTATAATTACATCCTTAACACTGTAATACCCATTTAAGAGAACAGAAAAGAAATGATAGGACAATCTGTTACGTGTGAAAAATACTGCCTGGGGAAAATACGCAATAAGCAACCTGGAAAGCGATGTTCTGAACATACGAGTGTCTTTAATAATAATGTGTATGTATTTCAGTTGCTGCCTTATTCTTTGAGTGCTCTCACTCTGAAGCTCTTGATGTCAGTAGGAAGTTCCTGAGTAAACACAACGTAAACTATCTTAAGGGCAAAATCCCTCCATACTCTTTGCATATCACTGAGGGAAAGAGACTAAAAGATCAGCTGAAACTCTCCATGAAAATAACATTTCTAGGAAACATTTTTCACTAAGCAGGAACACCATTGAAAATTTACTATCTCAAAATTTCCATACAAATGAAACCAAAACATCACCTGCCCTGTTCTCAAGAATCTGTTGCTAGTCATAAATACATGTTTTGAGAAAATGCTTAATAAAGTAAAAGGACAATCAACCTTCCTAAAACATCTTTAAAAAACAACTGTACGAAAGATGAAAACTACACTGAAAATTCAGAGCAAAAAAAGAAAAGCACTGAAACTGGGGTGAAAGAGATTTCTAGGTGTGAAGTACCATTCCTTAAGAGAGGCTGTGCTACACCTGAACTACTAAGGACAGGTGTTTGTCTAACCTGACATCTCCAGTGATGGAGAGTTCAGACGTTTGGTTTGGTTTTTTTTTTTTTTCCACTGCTAACTATGCTCAGTATTACAAAGTTCTTTTAAAGCCTAACCTAAATCTCGCTTGCTGAAAATTAATCCTGTTATTTCTTATACTGTTCTAAGTGGACATGGAGAATAATTTATTACCTTCTCTTTGCAATAACACTAGAATGGCTCTAATTATACCACATATGCTTTTTGATGGTTATAATTTTAAATAAATCAGGTAAATGTAAGGTTAACTACAGACTGAAAATTATCACAGCTTAAATAAAATATAGATAATGAGTCCCACTCCTAAAAATAATACTTATAAAATATGAAGCCATGTTAAGAAACTCTTTAGTTTAATTAATTATCAAGAAGAATAATCACAGTGAATTTACTTTGTAATTGCGGTATTATTATCATGTATTTACAGTTGAGTGATTCAAAATTAGTGAGATGATACAAGGCAACAACTTATTCAAAATAAAATAAACATGGTTATGAAAAAAGGCTGTAATAACAATTCCTGAATTTATAACTACTCTACGAAAATTGAAGTAATGCTTAGTTTGCATATGTAGATGACTGTTATGATTTTGAGTAAGAAAGCTACTTAAGCACATTGATTAAAATGAGGCTGGAGCTTAATTATTTCCCTGGGCTGTGCATATCTGTAAAAATGACTTTCCCCCATTTCTGAGTGGAAAGCAGTCATAGATTCATAAAGCCTCAATACTGAGGGTCTTTGGGGACCGGAAGGTAATGAAATACCTGCCTCTAACTCACCACCCAGCTTCAGGCTGCCTTCCCAGCCTCATCAGTTTGCAGCTTAGCCTCCAGATTAACGACGGTGGCTCAGACCTCCTTTGGCAGCTATGGGGTCAGTGACCAGGGCCACACTCTCCTGTGGCCGTGCCTTCACCTTCTCCAGCACATCCAGGACTGGCACTGACTCCAAGACGCACAAAGACAGATGTGCTCCTCCCAGACTGCCTGGCCAGGAAAACCTGAGGCAGTTTGCCTAGGCAAACCTGAGGCAGTTTTCTGGCCAGAAAACCTGAGGCTCACCTACCACCCCGGCACCTTCAGTGCCCACCCCCAGGCCAGCCACAGGCTCAGGCGGGTTTCAGCAGCCTGAGGGTCAGGAAAAGCTCCATGTATTGCTAAATCAGCAGAACCACCACGGCCTGGGAAGTTCCCCTAAGTGAGGTTGTGCTACAGGAGGTTGGTGGTGAGGTGCAGATCCTAGTCCATTAGGTACTTGCTCAGCCATATGTTGTGTGCATGGCCATAACTCCAAAATCTAGCGATTTATTCAAAAGGGTGCAGACAGCTGTAGCAACTACCCCGACATTTAGCCACCCTGCTTAGCCGTCAGGTACCTGTGTATTTCCCACTGTTCCCACAAGAGGAGGAATTACTCCTCTCTGAAGCCTACCTCTGGCTGTGCACTGCACTCGCAGCCTCTGCGCAGGAGAGATTGCTGTGCACCCGGGGCTGCTGCAGGACTGAAACCCCGCAGAATGATCAAGTCTTGCCTTTTCTCCTTCAGCCCCTCTGCTTCCCACAGATCCCTGGGGAAAAAACAGCATCTGGAGCTCCAGGGAGAGCAACTGTTTAAAACCGCTCTGGAAAGTGCTGTGCATGATACCAACCTAAATCAGGTTACAAACCCCAAACTTTTCAAGATACATTTTGTCTTGTGAAAAAGCCATTCATTTATTATTCTCCCATTAGTGCATTGGGAAAACAAACTGAATTGACTTTTGCGATTACCTTAGATTTTTTTAAGTAGGATGAACTAAAATGCATGATGTCAAATGGTGATTTTCCATCTGAGCATCAAAAATGGAAAGGGACAATACATATAAAATTTGCTCGAATTCCTCACTACATGAAAGGAAGAAGTGGCATGGCTTTTTGGGTTGATAAAAGAGAAAGCTGTAATGAGGAATTAAAGAATCCGGGCTAGACTCTAGTGAAGAGCTTTGACTCCCACAAAGTTACAATATACATTTTTTTGTAGTTCTGTCAAAATCAAGGACACATCAAAGAAAAATTCCTCAGGTTCCTATTCTCATGATAAAGGTCTGTAATGGGCCTTTAGCAATACTGTCTATAAATGCATTATCCTTAGCTATTTCTATTGTTATAGCACATTAGGCAAATACCCAGAGTGGATTTTTCAGTATGAGATATTATTTTAGATAATTAAGAGTTTTTTCTACAAATATAAATATATACAACATATATGCACACATGCATTATAGCTGAATAAAGATTTTTTCAAGGCAAGACAACATTATTCTTCAAGCAGGGACTGGGAGGGACTATGAGAATGATCCAAGAGCATGAGAATAAGTCTGTCTGAGAAATTTAGCTCCTTAAATGTATATGTATTGCTGAGGAGGAAAAAAATAAAGGTGGGGGAATAGTTTCCATCTAAAGGCTTAATCTTACTTTCCTTGATATTAAAATGTATTGATTTCAGCAGTCCAGGATAATGAGCATTAAAGGATTTGAATCAACACCACTCAGATGGGATGACTGCATTTGGAGAAATAGTTAATTTCTGTACATCTCTAAACTGCAAGGTAGAGTTACACAAGCAGAATGTCTGGCTTCATCCTACGGCCTGAAGAACTGAAACCCAGCATTGATTTTCTGCCCAGGCTGCATTCCTTCTTGGCCTGTTGACCCATCTTCCATGTATATCACCATATGCTTTATGCAAGAAGTCAATACTTAGCTTAAGGTTTTGCACAGACCAACTCGAAGAGACATAATAAAGGCTGACAGATTCTAATGTATAAAGTACTTTCTATAGAAACACAAGGTGACAGATTTGATTTTCTCTCTTACATACAAAACCAATATTTATTCTGCTGAAAGCTTGTGCAACATCTTTGCTACCAACTTCATTTGTGTTATGCCTGACGTGTGAGAGGATCTGAACTTACTGGAAGACCGAATTGTCTCCTAGCCCCAAGACACAACAGGAATATTTCTTTTGTCCTCCCTGGCCGTAGATCGGGCTCAGAGCTTGCTTTGTTGCAGTACAATAAAAGGTGACTCTCTCTAGGTTTCCTTTGTGATTAAGGTTTGATGGTACAGTGCTGGCTGGCACCAGTTTTTCCATATTTAGTGTTGCAAGAGACCTATATTGGGCAGAGGAAAAGTTACTGATTGGCTCATGGGCATGGTAAAAAGGCAAACCCCTGAAGCTCATAGGCAGCTAAGGAGCGTAATTATGCCTCGTACATCCCAAAAATAAGAGGAAAGTGAGTGTTGAATCTGGAAATTTCTGCGTTCCCTTCCACTTGTCTCCCTCCTCTCTTTAGACCTGAGTGCAGCCTAGTCGCAGTTACTGTGGTTTACTTGCTTACCGTCCTGCTGCAGGCAGAAGGAGGGCTGTGCTCTTCATGGATAGCTGGAAGTAGTACCCCCTCTTTCATTTCAGGATCTGTGCTCAGATACTCCAATGCCTGTTACTGATACACAGTGTTAAGTCTTTAACACATGGTTAGTTAATTATATTTTTTTTCTTTGCAGAGCCTCAGATAGATTCAGCTTTGATTTGCATTTGCTTTCACTGGAAGAAATCCTGGCGCAGGGCCTTCATGGCAGAAACTCTACCATGAGAAGTGACTGTGCTGGCAGAAGTAAGGGGCCGCTTCTGCTAAGGGAGTAATGGGGCAGCAAAGCTTCTCACAGATAAACATATCTAAGGAATTTAGACCTGAATTTAGTCTGACCTGATCAGACCATAAAATCACCAAAGATCACCTTCTCTGTGAGACTAACCATTACATTCCAGCTGTGTATTGAGCACAATAACTTGCTTTTGGTGAAAGTATAACCTGTTCTTGGTTAATGTACCTCTTCCTGGGAGTTACACAGTTGTCATCTGAAGAGACAGAGGGCTCTGGCACCCAACAACCCCTGTAACAGTTTGTTCTGATAGTTAATTACCTCCATACACATAAAATTATTTGCCTCTTATCTCCCTCTGTCTCTGTAAACACCCAAGAAAACCCCCTTATGTCTAATATAGTGTTTTCATCTTTGCCTAATGTCCAATTTATGTTTCTCCTGTAAATGTAGGTTCTTTTTCTGCCTTTTGCTACCAAGTTAAGGGTAGTCAGTACAACAGATTGGGTTCTTTTTTGTCTCTCGCTGCTAGATATTGCAAATAATGTCTTTGCAGCTCTTCTGTGCCACCTCTCCATTTTTCAGCAGCGGTTAAAAAATGTGTGCTGTATGCAGAGGTGTGTGCAGCTTATCCTAAAAATTGAACAACTTTAGACAAAGAAAGACTATGACCAGGCCAGCTGTCAGGTGCTATGATTCACTGCAGTCTCCCAGCTGCCTTTAAAAATGTGACTACTCCTGTTCCCCCTTGTAAAGCCAGCAGGGCTCTGCAGGAACAGGACAACTTGGAGTCACACGCTTACATGGCATGGCATTGCACAGACACAAACAAGTATTAATTATACCTCCCTACAGTTCTGGAAATCAAGCCACAAAACCTGGAAATGCCTTTTTTTTTTTTTTTAATTGGTACAGTTTAACTCATGGTTGAGTTGGAATTTCTCTTCCTATTTTCCCTAAGGAGTTATAAGTCAAACCTTCCCTCTGCATGCCCAGCATGAACGACCCTGACATAAAACACAGCTCTGACCACAGCATTCAGAAAAGCTGCTAGTTAGGGAGAAGATGAATGTTTTGAGTGCTCATCCAGGACATGGGAGACTGAATTTCATCATTCATAAGACACAAAAGGCCAGGAGAAAGGCAAGGACCTTCTCTCATCCTGCATGTTTCCTTATGGCTAGTTCACCCTGATGGCTCTGGATCCCAACTGAAGAGTTTAGTTCCTCTCATGCGCTATCCAGAGTGTACAGCTACTTAAAACTGGTTTCAGTGTTCAAGAGAGATAAATACCTAAAAAATGGGTGCGGCCACAGCCACTGCATCAGCAAGTAAATCTGTTTGGAACCTAGACCTAAATGTGGTGATAGAAAGTCATTTGCCATTTAGCAAAAGCAGAAAAAAACCTCTAAATCCTCAAACATATTAAATTTTTCTGCACATAAAATCAATCATCTTAATCAATGAATGTTGATTGGCTCACCAAATGGTAAAAGAGCAGAGGAAAGCATATCGTCTTCTAAAACTAAAAAGTGTGCCAGGACAAGTACAGCCTCTTTTCTGGATCATTTCTGAGCTACAATAAGCTTGGTAGTGTCACCAACGCAGTACTTGTTTTCATTCAATGCATCAAAACACATATTTGAAGACAGAGATGAATCTCTGTACACTGCACTGAATGAAGAACTTAACTCTGTCCTTGAATATCTGACTCTAAAAGTGACATGAGAGGTTGTTACTTAGTTGTTGGACTTGATTTCATGAGAATGGTTTTTGCCCAGAATTGTTTGACTATCACTACCTGCACGTTGCCAATCTCATACACAGCTCAGAACCCAACCTAAATCAGTCATCATTAGTGCACTCACCTAACACCAACTGTCTTTGCTTGGGTTTAAGCAGCATGCAGAAAACAGACCAGCCTTTCTGCATTTTGAAGGAATTGTGCTGCCAATTCCCCTCAGACTTCTTCATCTACCTGAACTTCATTTTTAGTGCATCAAAAGTTCTTTCAATTACAGATTTAGAAGATGATGTGTTGCATTTTAATGATAATCTTCTGGAGTTTGAGGGCTAGAAACAAGAGGCTTTCTTGACGTCAGTCGTACCTTAAGGGAATGAAGCGCTGTCAGCTAAAAAGGAAAAAAATACTTCCGTTTTATTAAAATTATTCCTAAAGGGGTATATTCTGCTCTCAGAATAACTGAATTGATCTACAAAGTGGTACTCTGCATTCATGACAGTAGGACCGAAAGGAGGACTTGGCCTATGAGCTGTACTATGAGATATTTGAATTTTGGAAATACCATAAGGAGCAAGGGAGTCAATAGTTCTGCTTTGATGGTATTTTGTCCTCAGACACACAATTGACTTTTTTTCTGGTTTAAATCTGCTTCTGTGTTTGTGTGCCTGAATAGGTGAAAATTTCTCCACTTCCCATATCTTCAATTGTTTAAAGAAAGGAGGTGGCAGGGAACAACATAAAAGATACCCCAAGATCACAGTGTAAGATAGGTATAATGGTAAGGAGAGAGCAGCTGGTTACTTTCTCAAGAGATCCCTTTCACTCCCACAAAAAGACACACAACCCTTGAAAAACTGGATTTTCTTCCTTCTTGCATCTTTCCTAAATGTAGGCTACATTATCATACTCTTAGCTATGTCTCAAGTCTTTCTTCATTCACATGAATCAGTCTGTTTAAATTTAAGATTAAGCACTGAGGGGCACTATGAGAAGAGCTTAAGTTATCCTTTGCTCTCTTGACTAACAATTCAGATGCTTTTCTCCATAATATCAATCCAGTGAAGGTTTTTGCCATAGAAAAAGCTAATTTTATGATCCAGCTTTTGCATACTTTTATCCTGGAACATCATTTTGAATTCTGGAAGTCAGGCTGATGTAGAAGTCATGGCAGTACCTCTATTCATAATGAATTGCACCTCACTTCACAAGCAGTCTCCTGGGGTCCACGAGGCTTCTCCTGATTCACAGGGGAAGCTAATGTAGCTGTATCTTCTTCTTACTGAACACCTACCACCTCCTGCTGCCATTCATAAATCCATGATGACTTATTTGAGATTACAACAGTTTTTTTTTTACTGACATAATATCTTCCCCTGTCTTAATTTGGTGCTCCACGCTATTACATCTTATCACATCCCTTGTCACACAGGCTGTTTCCCCATGCCTATATCAAGCTATGCAGGCAATGCTGCTATAAATTTAGATAAGTATATATAGCTTCTTATAGTTGTCAAATTCAGTTACTCTCCAAAAGTATCTTGGGATCTGAACAAGGAAATAACACAAATAAATACAGATTCTAAATTATTATCACTCACGCTTTAAAATAATAACATTTACTTTTTTTTTTTTTTTTTTTAAAGGCAATTTCTCTAACTCTGGCTGTAGAACAGAGTTTCTGTCTTGGAGATGTCTATTTCCCCATGCCTGCCATGCCCTTTTCAATCTCTGCCAAGTCTTTTTCCTGTTAACATATTAAAAAAAGAAGAAAAAAAAAAGAGACAGATTACACATAATAAAGTTTTCTCTGCAGAGGCAAAAGCACCAAATGTCTGTAAAAAAATGCAGGTAAATAAAGAAGTTCCAGTTGGAACCTCTCCAACTGGATGATTCATCCTCTAGCTGCTTCTCTGAGGTATGTTTGATGCTAATAACATTTATGCAATATACCTGGGCTTGGGCATGGCACGGTCTGCCACAAAAGAATAAAAAACCCCCTGCTCTACTTGAGAACACTATCTAAGCTGCATTATTACTACATTAAATTGGCTGAAAATGAGTCCTTTCCAATACGATTATACATTAGCCTCAATAATTTATTTTTGCCTGTGTAAAATTCAAGGGCTTCCTAATCTTTTAACTGTACCTGTCCTAGAATTTTTTTTCATTATCCATTCAATGACTCACATAAAAAAATACAATGTCAGGTCTTTAGGGAAGGGACCATGAGAAAGAATGAGGACAGTATCAAGCACTGGGAATACAACCTCAATTAACAATACCTCAGTTATGACACTGATGAGTCAAGCGTAAACTGCAGCTGCCAAAAAAAAACATCAAAAGTACACTAAGAAGGTTTGATCTAACGTATTCCACCACCTACAAACACAGGTTTTAGTGTCTTTCTTGAGTTACATAAGATTATGCGCAAGGAACGTTCAAACAATTCCATCTTGATGAAACTATATAGCTAAAATGGGATTTTCATAAATGCAAGTTTGGGACTGGACATCTGCATCCCTTTTCATGTCAATTATACATAAGAATGGTCCTCCTGATCCAGTCCAGAAAGCCATATAGTTCAGTATCCTGTTGCTGAGAATTGCCGTTTCATACGTATTCTCTTAGTACACACAAAAAAATTAAAATTAAGTTTATCATCTGCCTAAGTCTGCTTGAGATTCACTTTGTGCTTAAGTATTGTTATGAAAAATGCCAAACCTAAATATTATTGCTGTGTAACTGCAGTAACGAGGAAACTGAGAGGCAGAAAAACAGTTTAAGCACTAAAGAGCAAGATATCATAGTCCACCATAATATTAATGAAGGTCTGTAGATGCAGAGGTGGTACTGTATGGAGGAGGATGCACAGATTGGGAAGCATGCAAAGACAGCATAATGGATATATATAGCATGGACTGAACACATGGTGCTGCTAATGACTGGAGCCATATGGAAAAAGGAATTACCCAGCCAAACAGACTGATAAAAGATGGTAACCTGTAGGAAAATATATGGAACAATATATAAGAAACTGGTTATATCTACGTGAAGTGGAATTCTAGCTTGAACTCTTTACACTCAGCCACAGTCAGACACACTGTGCTGAGGGGCCAGTTAGATGGTTGCCATATTTTGAATGAGTATGTGTTATACACATATACGCTTCATATTGGCCATGTAATACAGAGCTCTGAACAAAAAAAAAAAACCACCCAGATTTGTTTGGGTAAGAGTCTGAACCTGTTTCCTGGATGAAAAAAATGACCTTGGAGCAGCAGACAGACCCTGAAGGGATTGATGAATACAAGTCAGGATCCCTCACTGGTTGCAGCCCCTGGCAGATCTCAGCCTGCGATAGCCCGAGGATGAGCATGAGTTGCAGGCTTTCTGTAGAGTAAAGGTGTCTGAGCAAGAACTGCTCCTACGTACTGACCAAATGCTAACCTGAAAATTGGCTGGTAACTTGGTCCGCACCAGGACAGGCCATGTGGATAGGTGATGAGCGTGCTGAAAGAGTTCTGCAAGGTGAATACCAATTGCAAGTCAAAAATTATTAAGCTGTTTGGTATGAAGATCCCAGCTGCTGCACAATTTCCCCACCCAGCAGGACGGAGACCAGCCAGAGCAGCAGTGCCTTCCAGCTTTCCTGTTAACTTTAACCAATGTGCAAACAGCAGCACAATGGATCAAAGTTTTCTAATGTATTTAGTAAAGAGGAAGAAAAGCTGCACAATTATTTCACCTGTGTAACAAAGTACAGCTGTTAAAGCTGTGTAATTCACAGTGCTTTACTTCCAATGCTTGATGAAACACTGCTATCACAAAATGGACTTTCCTGCTTTGGTCTTCAATGCCACTTTTGAATTCTGACAAATCTGCAGCTCTCCCCAGATCTTTTCCACACCCAGGTGAGGTTTAGCCCAGGAACTGGATTAGAAAGTCATCCTCTGTCCCCAAGCCTGGTTTTTAGTTACCACATAAATGCACACCCTATCACCCCCTTCATACACTGATCAAAGGCTGGTTTTAAGCTAGTTCAAGTTCTCCTTGCTCATATTGGCTCTCCCAGAGAGAGCCTCAGCTTCAATGAGTAGCAAGTTTCTTCTCATTTTGACTTTGTATGGACTGAAACAGTCTATTTTCTGGGTAAAAGCATCTCTGATTTTTGCACAATGAATTTGAACTTGAACTTTACCGTTCATATTTAAAAATGTATATTGCATATTTGACTTCTTTATCATCATATGGGCTTTATCTCTGCAGAACATGGCAACAAATGTAGGGTTTTTTTTTTGACTAGTCATTGAACCTAGCAGTATACAAGCTATTTCCAACCAAAAATCACATTTTCACTTTCCCTAGGTGACATGTCTGGTCTCACTATCAGCCCCACAGAAACTGCAGCAATGCCCCACAGGAGCCTCTGTGGTGCTTTAAACTAGATCACAGAAAACTTCTGAACACAACACTTAATAAAATACACCAACATTTCCTGGAGAGTGGGAAAAGGTGTCTCATTTGATGGGAAGGTGAATGGGCTTGAGTAAACATTGAACGTATTGTAACTAAAAACTCACAGCCTGGTAGAAGCACGGCTCTTGTCTCTGCAGCTCATGGAAATGATGTTTGCAGGTGGTGGCAATGCTCTGACTTGCCTGGGATGCTGTGGGACCTGGCCCCCCACCTTCTCCCAGCCACCTTCCTCCTCAGACCAGGTACCCCACGCAACAGAAACCGAGGTGTACAACCTGTGGAGATCACTTGTGATGTACCCTCATGGTTTCCCAGACTGTGCAGGGCTGAGAGACTTGCCAAGGAACTTCCTTCTCTCTTACAGCACAGAGAAGCCAAAGCTATCACAGGAAAAAAATTTCCGGATCGTTATCATTTTGAGGCAAGCAGAAGAAATCCCTTTAGGAGCAGAGTCCTGTTCCAGTCATCTTTCATCCTAGCTTGACAGCGTTCCCAGCCCAACCAGCAGCTCTAATTGAAGCTTGAGAAAGCATCAGACATATTGTGTAACAACACCGTTTTTACAGCAGTTCAAGGAATATTTTGTCACTGCTCCAAGACTTTGTACAACACAACTTTTCAACACTTTAATGTTTTGAAACTTCTGCATGACAAACTTGCCAAGAAATGCAACTTTTACTGGCTTAGAGACAGAAGACTCAGTCCTCAGCAGGTGTGGATAGAATCAGGCCTATCAATTGATATTCACACTCTTCTAAATTTGCCCAAAGAAGGATATCATTTTACTTCCAATTACAGATGGAATATATAATTTAATTACAAATTATAGCATTTCCTGAAATATTTTACTTTTAAAAATTTGATAAACCCCACAAGGTGGGATCTCAAGCATTTGCTCATCAAATATGATCAAATCATATTGTATTACCATATTACCTCTCCCACCAGCTGTTAAAATTTTCACCGCAACATTATTTATTTTTCTTTAAACTTGTTTGTTCCAAACAAATCTACTTTTGGGGCTTCTAAAGAATCTTTCCTCTGAATTTGAAAAAATATTATTTGAATCAGAATTCCTAATGTTCCTAAAGCTGCTTTTTGGTCATTTTCTTTTCAGTTACCACCTCTGTCTTCATTTGGTTTGACTGGGTTTCCTGTTAAGGCCGTCTGTTCTAATGAGCATCCTTCCATCTCATTTTGTTGGGTATCAGCACATTCAAATTGAGCTCTTCGTGAACAGCTATTGTTAACTCCTGTCTGTTTCAGTTGGCATCAAAGCGTGAGCGTTTTCTAGCCTCCACTAGCTCTGTTACCCAGCATTTTCTAGGATTTGAAAGACACACACATTTGTGACTGCCCCCAAGCATGAAAATTTTCAGGGTCAATCTCTAGTTTAGAAAGGGATCGGAAAGAAAGAAAGAAAGAGAAGATAAAAGTAGCTGCAAGCAAATAGATCTTCCAAAGCTTCAGCTCATTTCCTTTACTAGTCTACGAGGCACCACTCACAAGTTGTGAGAAGATGTAGGAAATGTTTTGCAGCTATCACAGCTTTGTAAGTGACAGCCCAAGACTGAGATGCTGGAGTCACAGCTCCTGCTCGGTTGCAGGAAATTCCTCAAACAGCTGCACTCACATGTACCACCGTATGGTTTGTCTCCCACATCTACCTCTTCGTCCTCCAAAATAAAAGTATTTTGTTCCGTGGAGCTTGAAGAGTAGTGTTTCATCGCAACAGACACATCTCTGTTTCCAAATTAATAATTCAGTATTCTCCATTAATTCTCTGACGGTCATAAGCCCTCCAACAGGAGCTGGCTATAAAACGTAGCTAAGGCACTCTGCTCATGAGTCATTACGGAATGAGCCAGCAGTCACTGATTTTGATGAGCGTTGACACTGGTCCGGAGTCATTTCATGTTTTATCATTAAAACTATCATCTCAGCTTTCTTATCCCAAACAAGTAACTGGGGAAAGCAACCACTTCTGATTTATTTTCCTTAACCTTGGGAATGAAAACAACATTTCTGGTTTTTCTTAAATAATTAACTTTTTGTCTGCAAGATCATTACTATACTCTGTAAAATCTATGACTCTTCCTAGGTACCCTTTATTGTTTTCTGAACCCAGTCTATATGTGCATTAGACACCTAGGACTCATAACTGGTGTTAATCTACAGCCATTAAAAATGCAAGGTCATTTTGAAAATGGAAACAATCAGGCAAACATCTTTCAAATCTGTACCTAGTTCTTTTCACTCCTCATTAAATTTCATATGGTGAAATCTATTGATCTTGCTTAATTTTTTTTCAGTGGGGACTATACCATACACAGACCATCTGGTGGTGACTAACAGGATAGCCATAGCAGGCTTTTAGGGGTTCATAAAAAACTAGCCTAATATTGCCCAACAGCTGTCAGTTCTGTTTATGAAAGACAAGCTTACATTTGTGTGATCCCATTCCTTGGACTGACCCTCTCAAACAAGTTGTGTAGTAGTCCGAAAGTGTTGGGAGGATTTTCTACAAGAATCAATTATAAGCAGGTGCCCTATGAGAGTGAATGAACCTGATTGTTCATGCGGTAAATTATAATATCTTTTCCCTGGCAAGTTCTGTTTTTCATCACATGAGCATCTATTGCTTACTTCAGAAATTCTAGGGTGATAAAGCTGTCTGAGGGAGATTCACCTCATCATCATCATAAAGCACAAAACAAGTAGTTCAACCAAAGATGCTAGGTGACGTTATGGAGCTCAGCTCTAAAGAAGAACATCTTTAATGTTAACGAGCTGACCTTTGAAAAATATCACTCATCGCATCAATCAACAAAAACACTAAAACGTTTCAGGTATTCCTGATAATTAAAATGATTACATCTGATTGATTAAATTAGCAATCAAAAAGGTGGTAAATTTAATATCATAGTTTTACCATACAGGATGCATATATTTCACAGCATCATTTTAAGTAGTTCTCCATTTCCATTTTCCATTTGTAAGATATTATGTGAATAACCCTTGTTTTTGTCATCATATTTTATAGTTTGGAGAGATAAAAGCTTCACTACTACTTTACTTACTGTCTCCTAAGGACATACTTCTTTATATGCAGTTTGTGAGGCAGAAAGACCTGGATACTCAGAGATGGAATTATGTTAGCTTAAAAAATATTTATAGCATCCTTTCTTCTTTTAAATTACACCCATCAGTCAAACACAGCACTCACTGAGGAAGCCTCAATCCAAAACCTGTGCAGTTTGAACTAATTTCTCTATTTCTGCAAAAGAACATAGATTGCTTCTTTTGCCTGCAGAGCAAGAGATGACCTCATATTGATCGCATACTTTTTCTTTATTTGACTACTATTTTTTTGTTTACCTTTCATATATTAGCATGCTTTACAGATGGGCATAGGATATCATCCATCCCATTTCACACTAGAAAATCTAAGCTTCAGGTAGCAAAAGTGATCCAAGTCACTGCCAATGCCAATGGAGCCATGTAGCAAGACCACTGGCAGAAACTGGGAGAGACTAGAGCCAGCACATCAGCCACTCCCTGCTACTCACAGGATGTGTGGTAAAGCTCCCCAACTCCCTCTTTGCAGTATCTCATTCCACAGAAAAGTTTTCCACCGAGTATTGTGTGAGAAAGATGGTTCTTTACAGCTATTGCATGATATATAATGCAGTAAACTGGTTCTGGTGTGAAAAATCTTTCAGTTTGTGGTCTTGTCAGAAGGCTACGTTATGCCATCTCAGCAGATTTTAATATTTATATCTTTCATACAGTGCCTGTCAGTGTTATCAACCCTCAACTAATCATCCTTGCAAACAGCAAACCCACAATGTGCTCTTTAACATCCTGGAGAGTGACTGAGGTTTTAGATTTGACAGAATGACACTATAAAAGATATAACGCACTTCTAAAATCTGAGCTGATAAGCAAACACTAACAATCCTTTCAACCTAACACTGCTATTTGGTCTTTTTTTCTGTTCTTGAACACACCCAAGGGCTGCACTGACTTCCAGTATCCCCAAAGGCCCAGTGGCCACGTGCTTTATTGTTTCATCTGTACTGACTATCTGTGTGGCACCTTTTCCCTTTGCTACAATAGAAGGGATGTGTGGTTGGCACATACATGCACCTATTTTGATCACTAAAACAACTTTACATAGTGCCCGGGTACAGCAGTTAAATAATTTTCAGACAGCAGCTTTTTGCCTACCCTTGAAGAACAGCTTTGCAAGATGACTATAAACAACCTCTTTTGCTGCCCTTTGGTTGCTAAAACAGTGTTCTCCAAGTTACATATATGATAATATTTTTCTTTGCTCCTCTTCACACTGACACTGGAAATAAGAAATACAGCCTTATCATCAGTGGGCTGGAAGTAGTTCATTAAATCACAGTGGAACCACCACGGAATTTGTCTTGCTTTGGTCTTGTCTGTTGGCTCTAGAAATACACAAAAACTGTCTAAGGGGATGAAAGAGACAAAAAAATTTAACAGCCTGTTCACCTGACACCTCTTAGATCTGACAGAATCGCAGAATAACTTTGGCTCGAAGTAACACCTGGAAGTAGTCCTTCCTGAAGCAGGACCAGTGGAGCAGCTTGCTCAGGGCCTTCTCCAGCCAAGCCTTAAGCATCTCCATAGGTGAAGACTCCACCAGCTCTTTGGCAACCTATTCCTGTGTCCACCCACCCTTGTGATGAAAAATACCCCAAAACACCTCCTCCACATTTCCAGTTAAATTATTTTGCCCATTAGTAAACCAAAAAGAATAACAGCTTTCAAAAGTTACATTGAGGTTGACTGTTGGCTTACTGTCAGAATGTGTACTTAAGGCTGTATTAGTGTTTGACATGTCTTAGGGCTTCATTGTCATCTAAGGCACTGGAGATTTAAGGAGGTTGGTTAAGAAAGTTTTCAGCTACTGACCTCTAAAATTTCCGTTTTTAAAAAAGATGTTAAATTGGAAGGACCAAAAAATTGAATGGCATCTTTAGAATTATAATCCTTGACTGGCTTATCAGAAAGTCCATTTATGCTTACAGGTATTTAGCCTGGTTAAGCTAGATTCTGAGTGCGGCTGTTTCTTTAAACCTGTACGAGAAAGTCAAGTGAAGTAAGACAGAGAAAAACACCATTATTTTTTTGTTGTTGTTCAGAAAAAGAAAAAGAAAAGAGAGAAAGTAGCTGTAGGGCTAATACTGTTTCCCTTTTTCTAATATATTTTTTGGGTCAGTTTTATAGCAGAAGGCGATTTTCTGGGATCCTGTGCCATTTTCATAAATGACACAGTGGCAGAAGGTGGTTCGTTTTGAACCAGCAAAAATAAGAGGCTAAAAAAAAAAATAACTGCCAAAGTTCAACTCTCGACATGGCTTTCAATTTGACAAGGGCTCACAGCAAACCGAGCAACGGTAGCTCTCCCACTCCTTTACTCTCGAGCACAGTGTAATGCAGACAGCAGTAAAGGATAAGTCAGCTTGTTAACATAGACATATTTTCACCATAGCATAAATTTTTTGCCTTTGGAGGAATTTTTTAAAACAGAGAGAGAGAAAATTTTAGTCCAAACAAAGAAAGCAGAGGTGGAATTATGAAGAGAAGGGAAGAGCTGTATACCAGTAAAGTCTGAATTCCTGTATAAGCATCTCACATCACAGAAACCTCAGGCTATTCTCAGCTACCACCCAGAGCACTTTGCTCAGCACAGAGCCCTGTGCTCTTGCTGTTATGTGATGGATGGTGCTTTGAATTGTCTAATCACTCCCCAGATTCAGCAATGACTTCGCACAGGCTTAGGAGAAAGGCTGCATCTGTCCAGCACATTCTTGCCTTTTCTACTGCATTTCTATCGTGAAGCCTTACGAACCACTGTAAAATATCTCTTTGACTGTTGAGCCTGGGTTTCTTCTATTTTCCTCTGGTGTGGCTGGCTTTGTCATGACTGGAGACCACCACGCTGGCCTCACCACATCTTCCAGCCTGCCCTTTGCACACAACCATCTTTGGATTAGTCCTTTTCCCCAGAGATGAGGATGAGAACTGCAAGCAAGGGAGGGGGGCTGAGAAAGGGAAAAAATTGGAAAAAGCATTTTTCATGTTTCCTGCTACCTCACTCAATGTGGTTGAATCTCACCCACAAATGAGCAGGGCTCAGAACGTAAGGGGGTATCTTGTGGCCCCATCATCAAGGATTGCTTTTGTAACAGGAGAGCAAATGAGCTGTACCAACCCAGGGTAGCTGATTGCATTCAGGCAAACAGGGTGTCAAGGGACATTTCAGGAAGAGAAGTGCAAGTGGCCTTGGTCACAGGGAGAGTGCTACACTAGACCCCCAAGGAATATATTGGGATCTTCCTACAGAAGCATCTGGGTACTAGTGATGGAACTTATTTTTGTCATTGTCATTTATTGTAAGCAATATTAAAGATCACAATAAAGCACCTGGCACTTCTCTGGCAGTACGACAGCTCTCGGATGGGACAGGCTAATTGGGAGTGCGCTCCTTGAGCTCGGACACCCAATAGCAAGGGGGTCACAAGCTGCAAGCATTTGGGTTGCTGAGTGCAAGGACAGGCTCAGATGTAGAGGCAGGGTCCTCAGATGGGGAATTCTTGCTCTGGTGAATGAAATGGGGAAAGAATTGCATTCACTTCATGTTGTGTTGGAGGAAATAACAGGTCTGCATGGAGCAGCCTCTGTTACTGGTCAGGGAGATGCATAGGGAATTTCAGGGGTGAGAACCTGAATTTTTCAGTCAAAGAAGGAGCTCTAACTTGCACACTCCCTGCCCCTTCCTCTACCCTTCGCCTTCCAGCCTGGTTTTGCTGGGTGCCTTCTGACAAACTTTTTAATTTGTCTTATGCTTCTAGAGGTTTGAACCATGCCCAGGCAATGGATGTGCCCACATTTTTAGCATAAATGAATGTCAATAAAGGTAAGGCAGGAAGTTTTATTTCTTTACTGTATGCACAAACACTATATTTGGTTTTCAGGCAAGAGCCCAATGTTCTGTACAAACCCCACTAAAGAGCCCCTGTAGGCTCACCACACAGCTCAGGAAGGCAAGAGCACAAGACCTTGAGTACCACAACAAGCGTGAGCAGCACAGAGCTGTAAGTGGGACCTCCCCTATGACCAGGTGAATTCCTTCTACCTCAAACATCCCCTCATATCCTCACACAGAGAAGGGCCACAGTGCACCTCAGTTACATGCATGATGTCAATCACGCTGTTTGGTAAGCACTGGTGGTTTGCTTTCAGGCTGCTACAAGGGTACTTCATTGATCAGATCCTCCACCTGACTCTCCTTGGCTTGAAGCGCAGTATGGTGACTTCACTACACAGGAGTAGATCTGCCTTGATAGAAACAGCCCAGGCTCCAGGAACACCTATAGCCATATATGTCAACACCACACCTGACACTGGTCCCCATAACTAGGCTGTGCTGGTCTTCTGGGGCTTATGCACGAATCTGTGAAAGCATCGCTTTTAGATATGGTGGCCAGAGGAAGGGTAGGTGAATGCTGTCAGCAAGACCAGCAGAGCTGGGCAGTCCTGTCCCTCTAGCTCCTGGTGTTCACATACACAATACCAGTAGCCTTGCAGCTCTTCACCACCATTGTCCTAAGCCTGTATTTACCTACCCTGAAGTGTTTCCAGGGTCTCTGCTATAGCCTGAGGTGCCCCACAGGCCACCAGTGTGCCTCTTACAAACAACAAGATGTTCCACTTCTGTGCTTGGCCAAGTCTCTTCACCTGGTAGGTTTGCACATTCCTCTGGTCAGTGATCGAGAACTTATTTCAGTGTTCACAGCTGAGCACTATACCTGGTTTTTCTTTTATTTCCATTAACCACAGAGGGAGGGAAAAGAAAACCAGTTAAAAAACTGTGACCTACACTTGGATCTTCCTAAGAAACAGGAACTTCATATTCCTCCGGGTCACTTATTCCTGTATCTTATTCTCTCACAGTGCCCAACATTTGGCAGTCACCAACAGCTAAATTATAGATGAAATTACAAAATATGCAGAGCTATAAACCTTACAGCAAGCATCAAGATGAAAGCAGAGTTTTTACGATTTTTTTTTTCTTGCTTGTATGAGAATCTTCTCTTTTCTCTGCTCTGTGAGCTACTATGATTTAGGAATATTTTAAAAATAAATATCCCACTACATATCAGGCTTTAAACAACATAACTCTGTAAGGTCTGTTAGGATAAATTAAAGATTAAGAAGTTTTCAGAAATCTGTGACCACTTTGAAAAGAAAAAAAAAGCTTGCACTGGTGTTTATGGAAAGCAAGCTACACCACATCCACATTGTATTAATCAATGGTAAATCTCCCAGCTGCATTCAGATGTGCCAATTCCTGAAGCTTCCTCTCACGCAAACCTCAACGCAACAAATAAAACAGCATATTTGCCTGAATACTGATGAAAGAAACTTTTCAGCACTTGTGAGTCTATGAGAAGCTGAAAAAAAATTACCCAGTAAAACCTAATGCTGAACCAAAATAGGGAGCCTGCACTCCATGCCTTGATCGCACCCCCTGAGCCTCATCAGCCAATTTAGAAGTTCCCCAAGCAGCCAGAGATGCTCCTCTGCGCTCCCCCACTCCCAGCCTCGGACCTCCCGGTGCCCTGCGTGGCCAGCCACAGGAGCCATCTCTATGACTGAGTTCCAGGTGTTAAGTTACACCAACAGACAAAAAGTAATTCAAGAGTCAGTGGGAAAGAAAGGTGAATAAGGAGCAAGAAGCTATGCATCCTGGTAAGGAGAGATCCCCCAGAAAGACAGAAATCAGAGGGTTTGTTCCCATTTCTCCTGTGCTTTTTTTAAATTATTGAGTGGTTTCTTCAGATATTTAAGCTGGCAAATTAGAATTAAATTCCACCAAAAAAAAAGTATTTAATAAGTATTCCTGTACTTCTAAGATTAATCAATCAAAGCAAGTCACGGAACATAAAGGGAACAAGGAGATCGGGTCTGTTGAATGAAATCTAGGCCAACTATTTGATTTGTCTGAGTAAGAACTGGCACATACCTCCATCAGAAGCAACCTAGAAAAAGAGTTGTGGTTCATATTATTTGTCTTCAATGCCTGTGTAAAATACTTACAAAAACTATGAAGGCACACCATGGGAAGTATGAGGCTGGAGATCAAAACCTGAAAAGGATATCTTTTTCTTTCCCTGACATAGCCCCAGTTCTGCTGACACAGTCCCACCTTGCAGCAGGCTGTGCAGCACACTACCTGGATGCACATTTGTCCCAATGCATCTGATTTATTAGTTGTGAGAAAAGGAAAGGAGTAACATGATTTCTGAATAATGCAAATAATGGACAAAGAAGATGATTGCTGGAATGATCATAGACTTTTGAGATTCAAACCATCCATCAAACTTACTCCTCCTTCTATTCTTGCTATCCATCACCCTTTCCTTTAGGTAGGTTGCTAATAAATCTTGTGTCAGCAGGTCATAGAATCACGGAATCCATGTCCTGCACTTGGGGCACAACAACCCCATGCAACACTACAGGCTGGGGGAAGAGTGGCTGGAAAGCTGCTTGTCGGAAAGGACCTGGGGGTGTTAGTTGACGGCCGGCTGCATATGAGCCAGCAGTGTGCCCAGGTGGCCAATAAGGCCAACAGCATCCTGGCCTGTATCAGAAATAGTGTGGTCAGCAGGACTAGGGAAGATCACTCTGTACTCAGCACTGGTGAGGCTGCACCTTGAATACTGTGTTCAGTTTTGGGCCCCTCACTACAAAAAAGACATTGAGGTGCTGGAGAGAGTCCAAAGAAGGGCAACAAAGCTGGTGAAGGGTCTGGAGAACAAGTCGTATGAGGAGCGGCTGAAGGAACTGGGGTTGTTTAGTCTGGAGAAAAGGAGGCTGAGGGGAGACCTTATCGCTGTCTACAAGTACCTGAAAGGAGGTTGTAGTGAGGTGCGTGTTAGTCTCTTCTCCCAAGTAAAAAGTGGTAGGACAAGAGGAAACAGACGCAAGTTGTGCCAGTGTAGGTTCAGATTGGACATTAGGGAAAAAATCTCTTCACTAAAAGGGTTGTCAAACATTGGATCAGGCTGCCCAGGGAAGTGGTTGGGTCACCATCCATGGAGAAGTGTAGACGTGGTGCTTCGGGACATGGTTTAGTGGCGGACTTGGCAGTGCTAGGTTAACGGTTGGACTTGATGATCTTAAAGGTCTTTTCCAACCTAAATGATTCTATAATTCTAAATATGTCACTTATTTAATTAAGTAACTTCATTTTTTAATTTATAAGAATGTTTCTAACACCATAATTCTCAGAAACCCCTCAAACATCCAGAACTAGAGGTACTGTATACCTTGGTAATGACTGAGTTGATCAAACTTAAAGGAAATGTGAAGAGGCATTTTTGCAGAGGATCCTGGGTAGAAATATAGTCAGAAGAGTCCAATTTGATACAAAATAAAAGTAGAAGAACCAGGCATGATGGGCCAGATAGTGACCTACATATGTAAGAATCATTCAGCGAGGTAAAGTATTCACAAGATCATATGAAATGAGCAAACAGATTCACTGCAGTCTGACTTTATGAATTACAGTAAAAATCCAGAGTAATTCCACAGACAGATGTATACATATATATAATCCAAAGCAAAGTCAAATCAGAATCTGACCCTGGACTATTCCCTTTGACAATATCATCTTCCACTCAAACTAATGGTGTGTACTGCAAGAGACACCTTTAATAAAGAAAAAAAAAGGTACTGTACGTAGTTTCCAAGATTGAATAAGACATTCTATCAACTTGCAAAATGAACAAATTCAGCCACTGCAAATGAACATATTCACAAAATGAAAGATAAACTTTCCACATCTCATTTAATTTATGCTATTATGTTTCCATTCTTCACTGCACTGAGAAAAGTTTTACCCATTCTCTAAAGTATTCAAATGTTATAAACTTTAATAATCTAAACAAAAACAAATAAACATTATTAACTGCTTGAGAGAACATTTTAAATGAGCAGAATAAAGAAAATATTCCTAATTCACAAGTGTTTGCAGTTTCTGCACTAGAAGTCTCCCTAAGGGTGCATACGAAAAAAAGTGCAAGAATAGGGTCAGAGACATACTGCTGAGGACAGAATTTGGCTTTCCACATACAGACTTTGTTCTTGCAAAGATTCCTAAGGGTATCTAAAACCTTTTAAAAATTAAAATCTTATTTACTGGGCTTTGGTTTTGTTACTTGTGTCTGATGCAGGTCGAGATACAGATCTCTGAGGATGATTCTACACAGAAAATCAGAGGTTTGAACTATTTATTGTATCCACGTCACCTTTTTGAGGTTCCATTGCCTCTAGTGCTCTCACTTTCTAGTTTTGTTAGGCAATTTCATATTTATCGCTTGCCCACACCCTTGAGTTACAGTTACAAAATGCAATGTTTAATTTTGCTGAAGATTGCTCAGTTGAGCAGAGAGCAAGCAGGCTCATGGAGCTTCCTTAGCTGCCTTTTAAGGAGGGAGGACGTTTTTGAAGCACAAACATTTCACTACAGTTGCAACCCCGCACTACAAGAATCATCCTAAAATTTTAAATAATCAAGGACTTCTATTCCATATCTGGAAAAAAAAGCAGTTTTCAATGATTTGTACAGATCTTGAGCTGGGGTGATATCTCCAGACAGCCTAATCTCAGCCACCGAACTGTCATTAGATAGAATATCAACAACAAAACATGGTGATTTTCACTGCTTTTACAGCCAGGCCTTTTCCTGAAGAGGACAAAAGTCAAGAGTTTTGTAATCATGACTTGCATTTCTGCAAGAAGCTGTAGAATTCTCTCATGGCACAGACGTGAATAGACTAGAACTGTTCTCCCATTGTAACATAAGACTTTTTAATGATTTTTTTTAAAAAACTAATTTCTTAGTCCAAAGTGTATTTTTCATTTTTGATCCATTAAAGAAAATCCTTGATTTACTATCATGTATCCTGTAGTAATAACACTACCCAGCATGTTTCTGTCTTATAGGCTACAAAATACCAAACTCCATTTTCCTTAAAGTACCTCTCGTGAAATGCATTTCTCTCTTTCTTGTCATGTATAAATATGTATCTAAAGGCAGTAATTTTACAGCATCTTTTCCCTTTCGTGTAGGCAGTTTAAGTTACCCACTCACCTAAAGGACTGTTTCTGTACTCAAATGCTGGTGTCAATCCTCTCTTGTCCTTGAGTACGAATCACAAGGAGAACACATTTCCAAGATGCATTTTCTCTAAGGCTTTAGCTTGTCATCTTCTTCAATTAAGCAACCATGGGGGTGTTTTCAGCAAGGTTCTTTCTTGTGAAGCCCAGGGAAAGGACAACAGTTAACACATACTGTAACTGCAAGCACATTCCCTATGTCTTAAAAAGCTCCAATAACCCAATTTGACAGCTGAGGCACGTTACTTTAGGCCTGCTGCTGCTTCAGAGAGCATCGTATATACTGTTTGTCTCACAGTGGGAGCTGTAAACCAGCTGCAGAGCTGGCCAGAGTGCTCCCAGAGAAGGCTGAGCGCACTTTGCCAGGATCAGAATTAGCCCCACCATCTTCTGCTGTATACTACCCACAATTTTGCTTGGGTCTAAAGCACCTGTGAATAACGATATATATTCCTGAGCACCTTCTTTCGTCATTACTGCAGTTACAGTGATTTTAGGAATGTTTCTGTTGTAGAACTGTCTGCACCCAGGCCAAAGCTGAGCCCTTTTGAAAAAGGCTTTTAAATAACTTTTTCCTGATCTCTTTAGTCCTCAAGAAATGACCCAAGCCAAAGACATGCTGTTACTCTTTATCTCTGAAGAAACACAGGGTGCAGAAAAAAAACCCCTGCTTTCAAGAGCACAACCTTTCAACAGCTAGCTGTTTTTAAGCATACGTAAAAATAAAGCTCTTAAGTTACCTTTTTTTGGTTTTTCATCTTCAGTAATTTTTCAACTTTCTTTCTTACGATTCATGTAAAGGGTAAACTGGACACCTCTCCCTCATTTTGGCAGCAATAGTCATTTAGCGCTTTTTACCCAAAATATTTTAAAATTATATGAATTTTCAACTGGACAGAAATGTCCACTCACCTAACCAACTGTTTTCTTAATGAGAAACTGAATTCTCACCCATGTTGTACTTCCAACTCTACCCCATCTCTCCATGATTCTGCAAGTCATGTCTCAGAGCAATACCACTAGAAAAACAGACAAATTCCTGCATACTAGATAACCAGCAACTGAACTGGAATGATGGAAATACCTGTGGTGTCTAGAAAACTTCAGGTATCTCATTACTTTAAGGGGTAAATAAATCCTTAAATACATTTAAGGTTCTCTGATTCTAAACTGGGGAGTGAAAATAACTGCTTTATCATGAGGATTTGCTGAGCTGCTGAGGTTATAAGCGTTGTACCCAAGCTATCTACCTATAAGGTCATCTGGTTTGAGACATTTGCATCAGTGGTTTTAAGCAGCCCGGTCTCCCTTAGATGATGCTGCACAGCAATTCTTTCTTACTTTTGTGTCAGCAGGGCTTCAGTTCAAGAGTCGTGGTAAATTAATGACACTTCACATTTCTAGGTGTGTATATTTTGTCCAAATGCCACAGACCATGTCTATTTTAATTTTACCTGCAGTATAAACTGACCTTTTATTGTTCATTTAAAAAGTCTTTGCTTGTATATCTCTTTTTCCTCAATTTATTTATTGCTCCATAACAGATAGGCGCTATTCAGTGAAGTACTTGAAAAATTACCAGTTTACTCTAATAACGTATTAACACTATGTAACAGTGTGATGAAAGAGGCAGTTTAGAGCATGCTTTAGCATTTCTCCATTCTATTTTTATGGAATGGAAAACATTTCCAATTATTTAATGTTGTATTAACCTCCAGTTTACCTCATCTAGCTGCGATTTATCATATGATTCCATGCCAGAACTGAGGATTCCTTATAAATCATACCATGCAAATCAATAAAATGAAATCATGGTATTAAACGAGGTTTCATAACCTAGATTTCTATTGGCTTATATAAACTTTAATTAAAGTTAAGTTTAATTAATTTTAGTTAGCTTATCTGCCACTGTATAGCAAAATGACTACTCTGCTGCTTGTTTTGTATTTCTGTTTTATTTTGATATAAAAGTCAGACTTTTGCACAGTACAGTGCTGAAAGGTCAGGAAATTACATGAGGATATAAAGCACTGGGAACATCCTTGGATGTCAGCGAAGTAGTTTGACATTTACTGTGATGTTACGCAAGGGATTAGACCCTCTAACAGCGACACTCCAGGGAGCGCTATCGTTGTATCACTTGGCATGTGCCTGACGTAGCAGGACTTCAAAGACAGTATTTGTGGAAATAAACAGGAAGGAAAACCATGCTAGACCATTAAAAAGTAATGCAAAAATGCCACAATCTGTAGGGTACAACATCTCTCAAACCAAGTATTTCCCTTCATCCTTAACAAATTGTTAACTCTTCATGTAATGCCAGCTATGCCATTTCGCTTCATTTATCTATCACGTATAACCTCTCTCACAGCAAATCCTTCAAGCCTGTTTAATATAAAATTTTGGGCAAAAATGCACAAACTGATAAATGCATTTTGGCTAAAAATGCATGAACTCTATCTGGAACAGTCATAAACCTCGTTAGACCAAATTTCTCCAAATTTCCACTTAGTTTAGTAAGAGTTATAAAAATTGACTATTATTTACTCACAGTGTCAGCCAATTCTGATGCATATACTTTCTGGGAAACACTTCTAGCAAATCTTTATTGACTCAGGTCTCAAGATTTAGAAGTTGAGAACATACATATTTACTTGCTCCATGCGTCATCTCTATAAAGTAAATATTCAAAATTTCTGACTACCAGTGTTTTTAGTTCTATCACATCTTTTCTGAGGGACGATAACAATACTCGTGGTATTCAAGATTTCTGAGTGGCTTTCTAAAAAACCTGATTTCTACAACTACATAATAATGTTTTCCTTCTTATTCTTTATGCCTCCTCTATAAACCCCAGTGCTTTACTTGCCCTTCTTGCTGTTGAACTGCACACAGTATTCAGAGAACCATCTAGAATGGCTTCATGATCTCTCCCTTGCATAGTAATAGCGCAGTTACAGCCTACCATGCACAGAAATAGAACAATTTCCCCCTCTATGCATTAATTTGCACTATTGCCACTGAATTTCATCTGCAATATTATTGCCCAGTCATTCAGGTTCGCAGGATCCCTCTGTACGTGTTGGCAGTCAGCTTTGGTTTTGTCAGAATAAAGCAATTTTCTATCATCAGCCTAGTTGTTTTCTTGGCTTCACTTTTTGTCTCTTTTTCTGGTCATTTATGAATACCTTGAGCAGAACAGATGCCAGCAGAGTTTTTGCTAGGATAACTAAAACCTGATAATTCATCACCACCTTTGTTTCCCAACTTTTAACTAGTTTTATTGTTTTTTATGACATAAAACTTCAGGCCAGTAAGAAAATACAGTGAAGGGCCTTGCTAAAAATCCATGCATGTGATGCTAAGACTGATGGCACAGTCCTGTGCACGTACCTTGGCTCTTACTGCAGTAGGGATTTCTGCAAAATTCATCACACCTCTTCCCCACTGTATCATCTGTATCCATGAGTCTTCCCATCCCTTTCTTTCCATAGCTCCTTGTTTCCGTGTTGGGTGCAGAAATCAGGCCTCCTGCAACACAGCCACCACTCCTTACGGGCTTTTAAAGACTGGCATTGTTTGCCACTTTCCCCTCTGCTACTAAGAGAAATTTAAACATTACATACCGCCAGTAATAGTCCATCAGTTTTACACTTAAATTCCTCAGAGAACGTAAAAGCATCTGGGCCTGGCAAGATTACAAAATTATTTTCAATTTGTAAATTATTTATAATTTGTAAATTTGTAACTAAATTAATGTCCTGGTTTGGCCTAAACCAGGCCAATTTTCCTTTCAGTGATTTTTACTTTCAGCTAAGTCTCTTCTAAGTAACTGCACTTTCTAAAACTAACTGCATGTTTTGCAGACAGTGTCTGCTTCCAGGACTGATAACACTCAAAGTTTGTAGTTATCGCTGAGGCACCGGTAGGGATGTTATGCAGAAAGGCTCTTGCTGTACTTAGTCTTAGAGAAACCAAGGTCACTGCTGAATTCCTCACTGCTTACGAGTGAAGAGCCGAAGGGGGGTCGCACCTGCAGGGAGGAGCAGACAGGGCAGGTGACCCAAAATTGACCAACGAAGGTATTCCATCCCATACACGTCATTCTCGGTATAAAGCGGGGGGATCACGGGGGTCTCGCTCTCTTTCTGCTATGGCCAGTGTCCAAAGAGGACTCTGTCCGTTTTCCTGCTGCCCCCGATCCCGATCCGTGCATCCCTAAATCCAGCTCTCGACCATCGTTGGGCCCAGCCTGGGCCTTCCCGGAGCCTGCCCTGCAGTGCCGGTGGGGACGTGGCCGACATCGGGGGAGCTCAATCTTGGTTTTGTATATATTTGTATATACTTGATTATTTCTATTATTATTATTATTATACTCTTTTTCATTATTATAGTTTATTAAAACTGTTTTAACTTTCCAACCCGTAAGTCTCTCTCCCTTTTCCCTTTCCCTTCGGCGGGGGGGGGAGTGGGTTAACAGAGAGCGTCTGCCACAGGTTTAATAGCCGGCCAGGCTTTAAACCTTGACAATTACAAAATTATTTGTAACTAAATTTTATTGATTTCCTTTAAAAACATTTATACAGAAGTCTCAGCATGGGAGGGTTCCTTAAACTCAGCCCAGTGTGAGTCCCACCTCTGCCATGAACTCCCATGCAGAGATTCACTGCACTTGCCCACGATGCTCCCTCACACCCCTTCCTTCACCTCCACCCCAGCCCCGCAGGCATCCTGCAGACCCTGCACCTCGCCAGGTTTTGTGAAGGTTTCCATCATCAGCTTTTAGGCCTTCAGGAAGCTGTGCCTCAAAATCTTTTCTGATCCATCTGCTGTGGTTATACTTTTCAGCTACCAGAACTTATGTTTTTTTTCTTCTTTTCCCATTCAGATGTTTTATTCATGGTTTAAAGGGTGCTTTCATTACTCCTAATAGCATCTTTTTCACTGCTGTTTCACCTGGATAGCCTTTTTCTCCCCCTTCTAAACAAACTTTTTATTTAACAAGGTATTTAAATTTACTCCAGGCATCTAATAGAGCACCTTTAAACAACCTCCATGCCCCTGCAAGCTGCTCCTTTAATTGGTTTTCTTCATTTAATATTGTTCCTCCTACATAATCTAGAAGTTACTATATTGGGGTTTTGGTGTGTGTAGTTTTCATCTCTGAGGATGTTGAGTAGAAAAGTAGTATGTTCACTGATATCAATAGGCTCTTCTACAGTTAAATCATATCCAAGGTTCAATGAACTACAACTAAATCACCACCTGGTTTTCCTTCTTCAGCTTCCCTGATTACTTGATCCAAGAAAGAAGCATTAACATCTCTAAAAATGTCACCTCTTCACCAAATCCTATATGGTATTTATCCTCCTTGCTTCAGGAAAAGTGGAACAGAACGTATCTCCTCATCCCTGCAAATCAAGACTGGTTTCCTTCCACAAACATATTCTCTAGGCAAGCTTATCTTTTAAATAACCTCAAGTTATTTCGATTAAAGCCCACTTATTCGGTAAATGGTTGTAAAATAGGGAATGGGAATAAAAAGAAGGCCAGTTTAATGGTTCCTCTTGCATTAAACTTCGAGAATCCATATTGCTTACTGAAGTGCCATATATGCTGTTGTGCTCTTAAAGATTTATTCAGCAAAGCAAAACCTCAGGGTACAATCAACTGTGTTGCTCCTGGAGACAACTTACAGCAGCCTTCCAGTACCTGAAGGGGGCCTACAGGAAAGCTGAAGAGGGACTTTTTACAAAGGCATGTAGTGATAGGACAAGGGGAACAGTTTTAAACTGAAAGAGAGTAGATTCAGATTAGATATTAGGAAGAAATTCTTTACTGTGAGGGTAGTGAGCCGCTGCAACAGGTTGCCCAGAGAAGTTGTGGCTGCCCCCTCCCTGGCAGTGTTTAAGGCCAGGCTGGATGGGGCTTTGAGCAACCTGGTCTGGTAGAAGGTGTCCCTGCCTGTGGCAGGGGGGGTTGAAACTAGATGATCTCTAAGGTCCCTTCCAACCCAAACCATTCTGTGATTCTATGATGCTGGAATGAAATGGAGATCTATATACCCTAAGATGCAAGTCGTATTCAAGAAATCCAGGACCTCATTTACAAAGGATAATCATTTTGCACATATAAACCATGGGTGTGCATGTTCAAAGTGAGCTCTTCTTTCCACTATTTCCACTGCTTTCCCAAACAGGGATTTGCATTTGCAAATTGGGTAACAAGGGAACTAAATGGAAAAATTATACTAGGCAAACTAGTAACAGAACTGGTATGTTACACATACGCATTAGTGTTTAGTAGCCTAAATTCACAAATCCACTCTAAAGCAGCAATTATCACACAGCGTTGGAAAGAATTCTGCTATTTGCGAACATCAGATTTCCTATATATTCCATCTGAAGGCTCATTTAGATTCCCGTAAATTATAACACACCACCACTAAAGCATTGTAGACATTTTGGATGAAGCAGTTCTGCTTTCCAGAATTTGCAACCTAAACTACCTACAGCAGATGGTAGAAAGCACAGAATCCAACTCAGAGCCATCACATCCATACTATTGACTGCAAGCAACAAGATTTGTGTCCCTTCATCAATCAGCATAACTGTGCCTAACACACGGTTAGCCTTTTTACTTATCCAGTAGTAACAGGCTATCTTCTCAGGACTCGTACCACAAACAGACCTGCAGGTAGTTGAGCAGAAGGGACTGTTTCAGAGTGGAGGACAGCATGTGTAGAAGCTAGACTGTGCATGTGACTTCCTTCTTTTGCTGGCTATAGTGCTAATTCACATCCATGCAAAACACTGAATGAGACTTTGAAGAGAGGGAATCCAAAGGAAATCCATAGGGCTGCTACTAGTTTTCATACGAGTGAGTCTGTTATTCCCCTTTCTGTCAAGCCCTCACCAGTGAGACAGGAAAACCTGCACAAAAAATTGTACTGTGCACAGTAGATGCAGAATAAATGAGATATCAAAATCTGATAAATGGATTATTAAACAAGTGGGTGAATTTGCCCCCAAGGGCCTCTGTCACTTTTGTCATTTAAAAAAATATCGACTTGTCATTTTATATTCTTTTTACTACACCTTTTACCAAGCTGTACTTACACATCCCGGTTGTACAAAAGACCTCACTCCCCCGTGAGTGCCTGTGGTCTTGTGAGTCCAAGGCTAAGCCATTAAAACGGTTGGCCAATTGTAGATGAACGTGCAAACTAGAGTGTCTTCAACCTCTGCTCAAAGTCACTACAGACAGAACAAACCCTGTTACTGTCCTCCCTCTGCCTCCTCTCTGAGGACATCTCTCCCAAGCAGCAGGACACAGAGCCCCACAGGGGTTCCCAGCACAGCTGAAAATTAATCTGACCCCACAAGCATTCTGGTTATTTCGCTTTCCTTGGTTGACCCACATAATGAGAAGAGAGGTGGCTTACCCTGGGCCCCTGTGGCTCTGGTAAATCAACGCAGTTAATCCACCAAAGTTAAGCAGGCTTTAGGACAAGATTATGGTAGCAGCACAGTACAAAGTGGCCATAATTGCCAGGGAATTTGGCTCATGGTATCGATTGCTGAGGGGGACTGTAAATTAATACAGCAGGAGGCTACAAGTTTTGAATGCCCATCAAATACAAATGAGGGAGCATTAGTGTGTCTCATTAGTTTTCATCAGGATAAAGAGCTCAAAAAATACATGTATGTTTCCTGAAAATAAATTTTTGGCAGGAAACGGAGCTGTCAACAGCAGGAGAAAAAATGTGTTCATCAAGAGATGCTTTCTAAAGAGACAGCAGGGATGTCACTGAGAGAAACTTAAGGACGAACGGGTCTTGAAAACCATGCTTCATTTTTTATACCGCTGATTACTGGTGTCAGAGACCTTCAATCTCTTGAAGAGACAGTGTTTCAATCTGTTATACAAGCAGAATTGTTCATATAAATACCAAGGAAAGAGGTTTTCTTGAGTTTGGAGGTGAAATACCAGTTTATCTCAATGAATCCGGAGAGCTTTTTTCCTACTCTTTCTGAAGAACTGTCCTCAGAAATACCAGCTAAAATCTCCGCCTGCACAGGACATGAAAGGTACTTCACATGATCAAGACCAAACAGATCAACTCTCTGATAATTTCTCTGCCAGATCAGCAACAACCTTTCTCTTTCTAGACCAACTCAAGACCAGATTCAATTTCATTTTTAAAGTTGGAAGCTTGACACACAATGACAGCCACACCTCCAGTGTGTTATAGAGGAGACATCCTGCTCAGGGATGCCTCAGCTCTGGATCCCGCATGCCTTTCTGCACCAGGTAGGTGCCAGCAGCCCTACCACTGCCAAGGGGGAGGATATTTTGGTTTCATCAAGATTGTTTAAAAATTACCACTGCTTAGACATAGCAGAAGGGAGCCAAAATCTCATTTACAATCAATCATTCACATTGCGGTGGTGCTGCCACAGGCAGCCTGCAAAACAGATTCATTTAAACAGCCTATGTGATTCAGCATCAGAGATACCAACTAGGAGTCATTTTCTATTAATGGATAATGAGAGGAGAGCAGGAGCAGGTTTTCCCATGGCATTTAGGCATTAGCACTTCTGATTATTCTTCCTGGTCACCTCCTACCCATCAGAGCTGTTGCGTACAGTCTCTCACCAAAAAACAAGAAAGGGGGGGGAGGGGTTGGGGAGGATGGAGATGGAAAATAGAAGCAGTTAGACAGAAGGTAGCACTGTGAGTTAGCCATGTCCTACCTACACCATCAGGATGGCAAAGGGAAATGTAAAGGACCTGACTCCTCACTAGAAACAGGAGGGGGAAGTTAAGCAGTTATGTTTCTGTTCTAGTGAGCCTATGGTAAAATTTCAAAATAAGATGTTAAACCAAAGAGGAACGAAACAGGCAACAACCATAACAGACACAGGATGAAATGTCGCAGCCACTGAAGGAAAAAAGATATTTTGTCTGGAGAGAGTTTTCTCTGGGCCACTTAATTACCATGATATCTGTTTATTCTTCCTTTTCATCTCCTGCTGATCATTTACTATTCCACACAGCACTCAACCTTGTCATCAGTGAGGATGTCCATCAATCAGGAGAAACCCACGTCCTTGTGTTAGCTTCCGTCCCATATCCCAGTCTCACCAGGCACCCAGGAGGAGATGCTCAGCTGGGAGTAGCAAGGCAGTGATGAGTTTCTCCTGCTTTTTATTCCTACCTTCTGATAAAACAGAGTGCAATCAACAGTGGTAATGCACTGCTCTTCTCCTGAACATAAATTCTCTAAGAATCAATAGAAGTAACTATTTAACCATACATATAATGCAGACAGTTTATTTTGCTTAATCCTTTTGCCCTTGCCCCCACAAAAACTCTGTTGGTACAGCATAAATAGGTAATATGCCAATACATTAGAGTATTTAAGGTAAATAAATCACTCCTAGTTTTTCATGCTTTTTCATAGCACTGTGTGCCTGTTCCTCTGCTTCACATATGGGCAAACAGAAGTCCTAGTAGTTAGGTATTCTTCTTATTGTGTTATAATGTAAAATGTCAGAAGTAAATCTGTGATACATGTGGAAATTTATGATGTAAACTGTTTTTCCAAGCTAAGTTATCTTTGCAATTTCACTGGATACAGTAGCTTGATCTTTCAGGCTGGAAGAGTTGTTCCACTATGGCCAGAAATGGATTACGGAGACTTAACAGAAGTCAGACAAACCTCCTAAATATTGGCTCAAACCCTTGTAACTCTTCTTATTCCTCTTTAGAGAGGTTATTTACAAATGGGTAAGCAAGACTTGGATTCCCACACTTCATATTTTCATTCTGGCAGAAAGAGTGTGCACACAGCACAAAAGAGATCTCCCCAGTTTCAGAAGAGAATAAGCCATGCAAGAAGTTATTGTCTCACATGAAGTATCTGCAGTGAGAGAACAATACTGTGTCCACCAATGCCCAAAATCCCCATTAGATTTTGCACTGGCTTTACTCGAGTGCAGCTCACTAAACCTGAACCTCTAGTCTTCTCTAGCCCATTCAGATGCTGGGAAAAGTACCTTAGCAAATATAATAGGTGATTTTCTTCTCTCAAAAGAAATAAAAGAACTCTGTAGTATTTGCTCAGTATTTGATAATAATACCAACGTGGTTCCTTCTGTATTGTCACTGTACGATCTGCACCAGACTGGGGTATATAGGGACATTAGGACGAGAGAGCAGGACAGGTCAGATCCAAACCCACTGGAGGCAATAGAAAGATACCTGCAGACTTCATGGGGCTGTGAATGCAGCCCTTTGAGAATCACTGATGCTGTTACACAACTTCTTATAAAGCCACATACCTCCAGCATAGCAGGTTTTATGCTTGCTAAAACACCGCTGGAGAGCCCTCGGCTGCAGAGCTGATGGTGGGGTGCAGCAAGGTTGACCATCCCAGCAGAAAGCACAAGCACGGCGCTAAGTAGGGTTAACAGAGAGGGAGCGAGAGGACAACTTCCACACTTCTCCTATTAGCTGCTCTAAATTTAAGTGTCGCGGTGAATGAGACTTGGAAAGGAAACCTAGCTACTATTAATGTGCGGAAATCCAACTGCAAAGATGTCAAGACAACCAGTTAGGCAAGACAATCTTTTGCTTGAATGTGTTTTAAGTGCAATTATATTGAGAAAAATTTAGTCTTAATGTTTTGTGCACTTTTTAAAGTAATTGCTATAGAAACAAATTAAGTTGCCAGATTATCTCTTCCCTGAATTACCGATCAAAAACCTTTGTGCTATATATTTCATGCACTGTAACAGGCTAAGGAGCTCATGTCAGAGCCCTCTCTGGTTTTGAAAGACAAAAGGAGTGCACACGTGCAGGGAGGGAGGAGGAACAGAACAAGCCAGTTCTCTGGATATTTTTCTCTGGGTACTGTACTTCATCACAAAAGTAGGGTTTTTACTGTTTAAGATCTCCAGCAGAATTTTAGTTTCATGTTGTAGGCATTTTGAGATGTGCAATAAAGTGTTACTGCATTCACCTGGAGAGAGAAGTTTGGTTTAGCCTTGTTCTTTTGAAAAACATTGTGAAAATGCTTTCACCCATAAAGATAACAGTTCAGCTTCTGTCTGTCTGAAAAGAAGTAGGATGCACGTTAAGGAAAAACACGAATGTCAAATAACAGAATAATTAAAGGACAGAAAGAAAACTGAGAAGGGGGAGTGTCAGGGAGGTGAGTGGGATAAATAACTCCTAAGCATTTTTTCAGCTATTTAGCAAGAGATAATCTTGTTCCAGAGCTGCAAAACAAAACTGCATGTGACAAAAAAAGGAGACAAAACATGAGTATTATGCACATTTTCACAGAGAAATGGAAGGAGCAGAGGAACGAGGGTGGTTTGGACAAACATGATGTTTGTGAAGACTGTAGGAAACTGTGGGATCTTGGGTCCTTACCACAAGGCTATTTCCCACACACTGAGGTAGCATTTTCATCTTGGTACAGAGAAGAATATCATAGAACCTGCCCAAATACAATCAATGAATTTAAGGGGGCCAAGAGCAGGATGTAAGCTCTGAATAAGCCCTGTGGTATCACTACAGAAATAAACCTCTGAGCTGCAAGTTTTAAGTGATGTAGGAACCAAGTCCCTCTGGTTCCTTGGGGAACCTTTTTTTGGGGGGGGGTGGGGGTGGTAGATAAATAACACAAAATTTTAAGAGAAGCCTCCTTGGCTTGCAGACTTGCTCCCGACCTACTTAGCTGAGGTTTTTACTGCCTTCAGGTCCCCTGTCTCAGGCCCCAGCTTTAAATCAAGACGTTTTGGGCACCCACGCTGCAGTTTCAGATTCCTACAGCACTGAACACTGCCTTTACCTTCAGTTGACTTGCTGCTTTTCTCGCAGCCTTTCAACAGCTTGTCATTTGAAAGCCGGGCGACAGAAGCTGAAAACAGCTGGCACAGCTGGCTTATTTGTGTATCAGGTCTGGCCGCTTGGCTTTTTCATAGGATTTGGCATTCTTCTTTCTGATAGTCAAGGCATTGAAGCCCACCATAATCAGTTGCATCACTTACCTTCGGTCCTCAAACCCATTTTTAATACCAGCATTTCAGCTGTAGAATTTGTACTTTTCAGGCAGAAATATTCTGGCTGGAGGCCTAAAAGAAACCCCTTTTGAAACTGTGTATTTTGGGGCTTAGTCCCTTGGAAGCAAGTACAGGGCAGGTCTTCTCACTTCTTCCTTTGCAAACAGTGATTAGTCACGTGCAGAACTGAACACAAATGTGTCTCATGCTCTGAAGGAAGGAAAGGTGCTGATATTGTCAGTCATCCTCCAGAAGCCTCACTGTCCTAATTTTTGCCCTTTTTCACAATAGGAGATGTATTATTTCAAAAAGAAAATGTACCTTTCCAGTTTCACTACCTCTGTCTTACCATCCTGATCCTGGTACCTAAGCACATTATGTCCTGTACATCTACATCACAGGGATATATTATGCCCAGAATTAACTGGAAAATCAAGGTACAGAGAAGACACATGTGGATACAGAAGATACTGTGACACGGGAGCTTCTCAGTATTTTTATCTAAACACATCACAACACAGTTTCAGAACTAGATCTCCGTATCTCTGCCTTCTTATCAGTCAACTTTGCTACAAGATCATCCAACCTTTTGTACAACAAACTGATAGTTTTTATAGATATACTATTACACCAAGTATTACCTTCCTCTCTGTACATAACCCCCTTAGGTTTGGTTTCGGATTCTCCAGTAATCTGGGTCCAGCTCAGATTCCCCACAAAGCAGCAGCCATAGAAAACCTCATTCCTTTTTTTTTTTTTTTTTCTCATCCATGTTAATCTATTCTGTATTCGTGGTACCCGCATCACCTGTAGATACATTTCTGCATCACCCATTGGGGTTTATAATTCTCTGCAACTCTTAAAGCAGTCATACATGCCAGTTCATATATTCCATTATAAAGCTAGAAATAATCTGAATAATCAATTTACTTGGACAATCTGAGATCCCTCCCCTCAAGTTGGATGTGTTCTTTTACTTTCATGACGTTATTGTAATTGCTTAAACCACATCTGTTGGGATATTTTTTTCCACCTTAATTAGCTGCCAGTTACTATTAGGGATGTTAATATGGTCATTAAATGTCACCAATGGTGACAGTTTTTGCTCTCTGTCTGGTTCACATTCCTGCAATTCAGAAACGTCCAGCCATATGTGTATTTTTATACTTTGACATGTCTTAAACTATGCTCAATAGCAAGTTTATTACAGCATTAAATTGATGAACTTGCTCTCGTAATCAATGTATAAATAATCAATTTAATGCTATAATAAAGAAAACATAAACCAGCCAACTCTCTGTTGAATGTGCTGAGCTACAGTGACATTTGGTGGTCATGCATGGCAACATTTGTACAAGCTTCATTTAGAGAAAGTGGCAGGTTAATTGGGACAAAGCGCAAATGCAGTACAGCATCCATAATAAACAGCCTGTACCAGTGACATAAAGGAAGGAAAAAGAACTGAAAACCTGTTTCCGCTCCTTCTAGACATCCCCTCTCAAATTCAAGACATCTTGAATTAGTACCAAGATGTTTTTATACATTTATATGAAAATATATTAAGATATCTCAGCAGGCATCAAGTTGTTTTTCTTCCTCTACAAACAAAGTGTTTGTGGATCCAGATTCCTATAGCATTAGCTGGATAAAGTGCAGGTTATTGATATAGCTTGCTTGGATTCAAGAGTTGGTTCAAGAAAAATTTCATCTGGGACCAGTATTGGAAGGGTGACACATCGTGTGTTACACAGTGTTCCTTGGGTTTCAGTTAACATATACTCATGTATTCCCCCCCACCCCAAAGTCTGCCACTGCGTAAAACCCAAAACAGGAGCTGATGAAGAATTGAAGGCTTCTATGGCAACAACATCAATATTTATCCGTAGAAAATACAAACTTCAGCTAGGACTCTAGAAAAGTGTTCTTAAATCTTTCAAATTGATCACTAGCCATATTTTATAATGCAGTTTTGCATATCTGTATTTCTGAGATACGCTCTCTTACCTTCCCAGGGTGTCATGCTCACACTATGACAGTTACAGAGGAACCAAGACTGACAAGCTGAAAAATGCTAATTGACAGTCCAAGTTAACTGTACAGATGGATTAAACTATAAAATATATTGTTTTGCCCAAAAGTGGATGCTTATTACTGAATTTATTTTTGCATCCTCAGGTTGAGTGCATTATTTTTTCATCAAAACCATAATCCTAAATTGAGTTATCAGAAGAAGGTGGGGTTGCTTTTTAGTTTCCATCTTTCATGGACTGAAGGGGCTAGATATGGCAGATGATACCCTTAATCCATCACGCCAGTAGAGGCAAAGCACATGAGAAGTGGTTGATCCTCTCCAGTATCAAGCAGCTGACAAAGACAGGTCCTTACAAGCAGGATCTGAGGACTCTACTTTGTACCACTTCAGCTGGAAAGACCTCCTCATGCAGGACGTATGCAACAACGCTGCCTGCATGTCAACTGTCTAACTCATGGGGGATCTGCAATGTCACAATCCTCCCAAAATAAATTTACAATTCACATTCTCTGAAAGCACTAAAAATAAATAAATGAGCAAGAGCTATGGGATTCGTATCATGTCCAATAGTGGATTTAAGGACTGTGCTCCTCTCCTCACCAAAGCATTTCTTTGATACTTTGCCAAAGAATAGCAGGTTGGATTTGTCATAGACCAGCTTAGCAGCAGACTGCTGGTCTCCTCCTGTTTTAAAAGAATGGGGTGGGGGCACGGGGCAGAAACAACCTCAAACCCTTCTTTTTTTCAGGCGCATTTTCATTTTAACTCATTTTTTTTTGCATTGAAAATCTTATTTAAATCAGGCTCAAAGGCTTCCTGAGTTTATTTATTCCCTCCTTAAGTTTTGCTCTGCTTGGAAGAAAAGGAAGATTCAAAACTTTCTTTGCAAGAAACCTGTAAGCTTCCTCCTTCCCATCAGCTGTATTTGTTCCTACGCTGGGAGCAGACATGTTATTCTACTTTACAGAGTTTTCTGTGGGGTGCCTTTCATAACCCCACCTACTGCATTTTAAATTGCTACTACTTGCTTTCACACACATTGATCCAGTTAAAATGTAAAACTAGTTTGATACATGTAAAGTTATGATGTGTCTTAGAGAAAAAACTTAATTATTGAAAACATAAAATAGTATTAAGAATGAGGAAAAAAATCATAACTGATCCATGGTTAGATAAGCAATAGCTCCCCCACAGTGCTCTGCCTCCAGCCTGTTCACAACAGAAGCACTGGTCCCACATGGTTTCCACCAAGGTTTCTTTCCCTGCCCAGCACACAGGGAGTGAAGGACCAGAGGGGCTGCCCTCTCCCACAATCGAGCACCACCACTTATTTCCCAAACCCTTCAGGGTCACAAGCACATCCTCAGGCCCACTTCAGGAAACTCCACTCTCCTTTTTCCATTTGAAGAGCAGGAGCTCATCACCCACTCTCTCCAGAACAGCCCTGTAGGGGTACAAGAGGAGATCCAAGAACCAGCTTCCTCCAACCTGAACTATCATCCCAAATCCTTCTCTGGAAAGATGCCCTGTTCCCCAAGCAGGGCAAGCAGAGGAGGAGGTTCTCCTTTCAATCACACTGCTCCCATTCTCTCCCCGCTTTCCCTCGGAGGCCTTTGAGGTGCTGCTCCGCCCCATGGGTGCTCTTTAACTCTTTCTTCTCTAGTGGCACGGGAAAGCAAATCAACCATTAAGAGAAGACTGACACACTCTTGTCAGATGTCACGTTGTGCATCTACATAGCACCGGATGCATTTGGCACTCAGCCTCACAAGTTTGGTCTCTGCTATAATTAATGAATACTCATTAGCATACCAAAGGAATTAAACCTTCTCATCCTGTTCTCATTACATCACATTAAGACAGAGAAGAGTCTCATCCTAATGCTGTTTATGAACCACATTTCAGTTTCTTCACTCAGGGTAAATAGCATCTTGCTCTGTTTCCCACTGTGGTGAGGCCTCTTCATGAAGCACTGTGCCACTCGTTGCAATTAGCTGAATCTTCTGTTCTTCGAATTTGTTATTGCTAAGCTCTTAGTTTACACTCTGGGCTTTGATTTTTGGTTTTTTTTTTTAGTAAAGAAAATGTACTGATAGTCACTCAGGTCCTTGATGGAAAAATCCAACCACAACCTTGGTTCCAGCGCCAGCTCAGAAACAAGTTCCTGAACCCAAAGGTGTAGGATAAAGCAAAGCTACAAAATTTGATACAATCTCTCACTGTCCTCCTTTTAAGCCTGAAATTTCTGCCTAAATCAATTTTCCATGCTGCTTTTTCTTTTGTCTTGTTAATTCTGATTACAATGCCAAATGATCTTGTTTCTTACACGGGTAAATTATCTTGTTTCTTTATTTGTGGTCCTCAGCTTCTTAGGGCAACGTATATTTTTCATATGATGTTCTATAAAACTTCCTTCAAAAGTGTTCAGATACAGTGTATTTCCACAAGCAATTCTTACAGAAGCAGATAAGCCTCTCTGTCCACATTCAGTACCACTTCCATTCCAATCAAAAAAATATCAACCCATCAGCCTTACAAATGTAGTCTCTAGTGCAACCAAAAAGGATGAACAGTTAACTTGACAACGTAAATAACTTTAAATGTAAGGATTTGCACTGTTTTGCAAAACAAAAGATTTCACTGTAACTGCTTATTTCAAATGTGGAATTATATTTAAAAATTCTTATCTTACAATGACTACCTGAAATGTAGGATATAAATTAAACACAGGACTAAAAATCCATAAGAAACCACGTAATTCATCATCCTTTTGTGAAAATAACGGAATGTTCTGGCTCTCCTGCTTTAATTGAAAGTTTACTGATTCAAGCACTGGCTACATATGTCTCTAAGGTTACCGGTTTTTGTGGTACACACTACACCACTTTTTTTTAGAGCAAAAGCTCTGAATAGAGCAACATATTGCAATAAAACATTTCTTTGCTTGTCTCTTCATGACACTCTTTCTTACTTCTCTTCTAATGGTGGTGAAAACCTTCTCAAGAATGGATCCTACACATTATTTTACTTGTCAAATATGCATGTTGGGTAAAAGGATGATAGGTGTCACTGCAAGAACAAACACACACACTTCAGGCTTGTTCTTCTCTTTGTTAAGAGTTTGGAAGGATCTGCCCATTTTATTAAAGCAACTCTGCTGTAGTATTAAGAGAGACAAAATATTCTGTCCATGCATCTAGTCCCTGTCCTGGTTTGGCCTAAACCAGGCCGATTTTCCTTTCAGTGATTTTTACTTTCAGCTAAGTCTCTTCTAAGTAACTGCACTTTCTAAAACTAACTATATGTTTTGCAGACAGTGTCTGCTTCCAGGACTGATAACGCTCGAAGTTTGTAGTTATCGCTGAGGCACCGGTAGGGATGTTATGCAGAAAGGCTCTTGCTGTACTTAGTCTTAGAGAAACCAAGGTCACTGCTGAATTCCTCACTGCTTACGAGTGAAGAGCCGAAGGGGGGGTCACAGCTGCAGGGGGGAGCAGACAGGGCAGGTGACCCAAAATTGACCAACGAGAGTATTCCATCCCATACACGTCATTCTCGGTATAAAGCAGGGGGATCACGAGGGTCTCGCTTCTCTTTCTGCTATGGCTGGTGTCCAAGGAGGACTCCGACTGTTTTCCTGCTGCCCCCGATCCTGATCTGTGCATCCCTGAATCCAGCTCTCGACCGTCGCTAGGTCCAGCCTGGGCCTTCCCGGAGCCTGCCCTGCAGTGCCAGTGGGGACGTTGCCGACATCGGGGGAGCTCGATCTTGGTTTTGTATATATATTTGTATATACTTGATTATTCCAATATTATTATTATACTCTTTTTCATTATTATAGGTTTATTAAAACCGTTTTAACTTTCCAACCCGTAAGTCTCTCTCCCTTTTCCCTTTCCCTTTCCCTTCGGGTGTGGGGGGAGGGTTAACAGAGAGCGTCTGCTGCAGGTTTAATAGCCGGCCCAGCTTTTCTTTTCTTCACGGTGATGTTAGAGCATTTACAGGCACTGCCAGAGCTGTAGTTTCTGCCAGCTGGTCTTTCAGTTGGAGTGCGTTTGAGTCAATCACTGAGTGCCCTGCCCAAGCTCCCCACCCTTACCTTTGTCTAACTGGAGAATAGCAGGATGCCCATACTGCTTAGGAACTTTTTCAAAATATTTTTCTTAACCCTGATGTAACAATTTCTTGTCTTGGCCTACCAATTGCATTCCTCTCCCAGTGTTCCTTCACCATCAGAGCACCCCAGGACGAGTGCTGAATCCAAAAGGGACTGCAGCAGACCGAACTCACAGGCTATAATCCTCCTCTACAGAAAGCTGCAAAAGCTCTGCACTGGGTGGAAGGTGAGACCATCCACCTCTACAGGTACATGATTCCTATCTGAGCCCTCTGGACATCAGCTGTACATTAACATCTAAACTCTCTTAGAAGCACCCTGATAGCTGTACTGATTTTTCTAATCACTTTCCTTAGGGAAATATTTCCTGAGTATCTTCCTATCAATTAAATTCCCTCTGCTGGTTTTATCAATCAGAAGCTTTTCTTTTTTCTTTGGTTATGAAATCTGAAAATGGGCTGTTATCACTTTATGGGATATTTTAATTAAAAAGAATTGTACATATCATTTGTGTCCTCATGGGGTATAGCCATTACTAAATCAATTTTGTTGTTGTTGAGTTAGAATTACGTAAAGGTAGGATATTGGATTTCTAAACTAATTATACAGGCAAGAAGTCTAGTCCCAAGCTTAATGGAAACTGCATATACTCAGGTGGTTTAATTTCCTTAATTCTATCCAAATACCTGATCAACTTTATCTAACAAACAGCACTTTAATTTTCAGGCGTCAGAAAGCAGGCATGTATTTTACTTACCACTGCAAAATTTTGGTACTAGGTTTGTGGGAAGCATGTTGCATTACCCCCTGGTGAGTGAATCACCAACACTTGTCATCCATCTACTTCCTTGAAGCCAGGCTCCTTCTCGACTTTCATGTATGAAATGTAGCAGATACAAGTTTTAACTAAATCCTTTTCTTTTCAAAGCTCCAGGCACCTTGAAAGTTGTGACTCTCCTTAGCCACATTCCCCAAGCTCCCCATTCTCTGAAGCACTCTTGATATCGTTCAAAGGAAAAAGAGGAGTGATCTTAACGGTACTGAAAGATGTTTTGAAGAAGATGCACCACTAATCAATACTGGTGAGGTTCTTCCTTCCCCAGAGGCAACCAACTTGACAGCAGGAATTACTTGAAGTAAACACAAAATGCTATTTTGTACTGCACCTTGCCTATGTGTTTTTATGGTGCGAAAAACAAACCAGTATTCAGTCTCTTTGGGCCAGTCTTTCCCTTGCTTCAGTTTCTTCAGTAACACCTAATAAACCTGCAAGGAGGGATGCTAGGTCACACCTTGTATCCTCTGCATTTTATTAAAGGAGCCAACACTCAACACTCCCAAGTTTCCATGGAGAATCTTTGGCTTCAGGTCAAATACAAGCTCTTCTGTCTTAAAAGGCACAATTTCTCAACTAAATGAACCTAACTGACTCCATACTCAAAAAAAGTGCCAGAGCTGAGAGAACAGAGGCAATCATCTTCATTTTCAGACATGGGTAGATCTACATATGCCAAAAACATAAGAACAACGAGCAGTTGGTTATAGCAAATCATAGCAGACGTCGATCAAACCAGGTCATAAATAATTCTGTTCTTACTGCAAAAAGATTTAAAAATGAATTTAAAAATAATCAGCCTTTCTTTGTACTCAACAATCTGGAAAAAATATTCCAATTGACATGCAGTTACTTTTGAGTTTGTAATATAATTGAAATTTCAATATGACCTACAGGTTTCATAGATTTTGCAAATCCTAATAGCAGAAAAAGGAGAGAGGAAATCAAGAAGGTAGAGATAAGCTCTAGTAAGCAGTAAATGGATATGCTGACTCCCTAGGTTTCCATAAATTAATAGGTCTAGTCTAGTAAGTGTCATATTTTAAGGACAGCTGAATCAAACAGTAATTTTTCAGACCTAAAATGTCATCACAGTGCTTAACAATGGACAAGCTATGAAAAAAATCTACACTTTTCATGCCATTTCTGTGCAATGTGTACTAGTTCTTGATCAATACTATAGATCACACAGACTAATTAATGAGTGATTGCCATTAGTTATGTATGTAGATTCTGATAGATAACAATAGTCAGTCATGCTGGAAGTGGAAGGAATAGTTGAACTGGTTGGCAAGAGTAGAGATAGCTCTGGATCTCTCCTTGCACCAAATTCTTTAGTCTAACTAGAATCAGAGGCTGCATCTGCAAATACTTTTGCAATATCTGAATTTAACTCATACATAAAAATTTCAGTAAGACCAATTAATCTGATGCTTAACCTCATATACACATTTATAGAAAAATACCTGTATTTGTAGCACAGTGTGAGAAATATTAAAAACATAGCACATTTCCACAGAGATAACCCACATTTCGGATAACACTTTTTAAACATACCAGTCCTGGCAAAAGCATTCTTACAGAAGCCATGTCCTCAGGCCACCTTCAAATTCAGGTAAATTGATCAAAATTGGAGGTGAGATGCTGGGGTAGAAAGAGTAGGGAATGGGGACCTGAAACAGAGAGCTATGGGGAAAAGAGAAGACAGGGTGTGGGTTCCACAGATCTAACATACTTCCTGAGAACACGCATAATCCTATTGCTGCATCATGAGCCTTGTTTGTTTTCTTTTACGGGTAACTAAAGGCTATGTATGTGAAACATAGTAAATATGAATGCACAGTGGCTGTCTCACAGAGAAACACCCAGCGCATCTTGAGAAGAATTAACCTTTTCATATAGCCTCCGCATGCCGAGTCCATGCGGTACATGCTCAACGTGTGCACACAGGTTGTGGTTTCTTCATGTACATTTGGCTCAAATTGGGAAAAACATCTCATTGAGTTAAACTGGATTAGGACCTCATTTACTGTGTTTGGTTAGGAAAAGCATCGGTATTGTCAGGTGAGCTTTTATTAAGTAATGGCTGTAATTTATAAAATCACAATCTAGAAGTCCCAGCCAACAGATTTTAAAACGTTGCTCCTCTATAGAAAACAGGATTTGCAAAACCTTGTTTAAATTATTTTTTTTTTTTTGTATGGTCTTATCGTAGTGCACATAGTAGCCTCCATACATATATACTGTACCTATACTATACATATGTACTCCATATGTACTATAAATACCACAAAGCAAAGCCATACTTTGTGGTGACACTGGGACTCAGACAAGATATCATTGCACATTAAAATTGTATTAAACTAATTGAAAAATAGTTAAACATTGCTAATAAAACAAGATAAATACTAAACATTAAAAGACAGAGACTTTCCAGTGTTCCATAAAACCACACCTTTCAGACAAATTAATTATTTGCATCATAAAAAAATGCTAACCATGAAAGAAAATATTCCAGAAGAAAATAATGAGTAAAAAGCTTCAGGTGATTTTTGATTACATTAAAAACAATTCCCATTCTTCATAAAATATGCAGAACTTTGCATCTTAAATAGTATAAGTTACCTTCAAAAAATTACTTTCTTTTTCATCTTGCAAGAAATGAAACCTTAATTGGGTAGGAAAGTATTTGGAATATATCCAGAAAGAAAAAGCTACAGCTATTCTCATGTAAGTGGCACAGCATCTGTCAAGAGTTTTCACATACCTTCAGGAAAAGATCTCAAATTAAGTCAACATTGTACTTGATTTCAGTGATCGGAGTTAATATTCTGCAAACCCAAACTGGCTGCCTTGTTTATTTCATAGTTTCAATTTCTATTGCTGTAATTCACCTTGGCAAATAAACAGATGTATGAGGGGCTCGTCCTCTGAATAAATAATAAAATTTAACTTGTCAGGAGCTTCCTTTGCCTTGAATGAAAAACACTTCATTTCTTTGTGATGCTGTTGAATCTAAATACTGTTGCAAGAGACTTAATGAGCAACCCTGGAATAAAAACTGATGGAGTTTTTAGCACAGCTATGTGGCCACCTTGATGAACATTAGAATTACATCTGAGACCGGATGGAAGAAAAGGAAGATGCGCTATACAAAATATGTCTTCATTTGAGGAGTAAAGTATTACTCAGTGGCATTATACATTGTTAATAAATTTTCTTTATCTGAAACTATAATTTAATATTTATGTATCTAATTTACATGTGACAAAGTAGCATATTCTAAAATTAGAGTGTAACTAGCAAACTATTAACTACTATAAACAATACCAAAACACAACTCAAACATATTTTAAGGAAACAATAGATACATTTTGGACTGGGGAAAGATTTCAATTGCAGATATTGTTTTAAATACAGCTGTTAACTATGTCTTGAAAAAAATTCTTCAAGCTCAGAAAGATTTTCTGCTTAGGGAGTCCTGGGTATACACATAAAGACCAAGAGTACACTACCAGAAAGCCTCTTATTGGTTACTAGTAGGTACAGTAATATAATAGTAGATGTTGAAATTGGGGAAAAAAAAATTTCAATATCAATGTTATATGATGCACTAGACAATATATCCCCTTTGAGCAGACACTAGAGAAAATATCGTGCCCTTTATTATCTCTGTGGTTTCTTATGTGTAATAGACAGCAAAAGAATTGCACTTATTGTAACATTACAGTAAAGTGTTAGATTGCAGCTCACCTTTTAAAATATTAGTGGCCATAATACTTATGATAGGTTGTGCATTATGCAAAGATGAATAAAGATGTGCATTTAAATTAAAAAACGAGCAACCACTTACAGAACCAACAGTGAGGCTTAACATAACAAACATGCACTAACCCTACACTTATGCAAAACTAAGTTCTTCCAGGAAACTGTAACCAACTGTTGACCTTCCACAAAGGTAAAGGTTTTGTCCCTTGGTAATATGTTTGGACTTTGTAGTCGAACTCCAGTTTATTAGCTCGTTGTCTGTAAATGTGCTGTTCCACTGTGATATCCTTTAGCTGCCCTTGAGCTTCTGCAGAATCTGCAATCTTACAGTCACTTTTATTTAAGGTTTTATTGAGCCGCAAAGTAAGTCCCCTTCGGTACTGCACAACTAGGCTTCCTTATTCATCCTCTTCAGGTTCCTGTGGTAAAATTGGTGCCTCCTCCTTTAAACAAGCACTAAAAAACCCAAGGATTGTGCTGTAAAGGTGATATTTGCTTTTCTCAGAAGCAATGTTATGACCTTCATCCGGGTAGATCTAGCAGAGGAGAAAGGAAAAAAAGTAAATAGTTTATAAAGGCTTCTCAAATATTTAGGGCTCTAATTTTCTTTCTCTGATCTTCAAAATGTTTTAGATGACAACAGGATGATAAACATTAGTTTTATGGCATCAAGGAAAGCTAATAAAACTCAAAGTAAAACTCATTCTCTTGGAATTTGAACTTATATAAAACAACCACTGCAGTGGGATCCGCAGAAGTGAAAAAATTTATATTCTCAGTTGCTGTACTTACAACAGTTTACTTAGCTGCCATTTTCAACAGTGTGTAGGCATCCAAATCCCATTAACGTCAATGAGGATTAATTACCTCATGCTTTTAGGGACCTCTCAATACCCCAGCTTCTAAGTGTTCAGTGAAAAGCCTTTTTATTCATATTTTTAACTACCTTCCTATCTTATCTAAAGCCCATAATCTCTCCTATGGTGGATGTGGGCATTTTTATCTCTTAACTCAAATTCCACTGGAAGTTTCTCCCAAGTGAGGCTGAACAAAAATTTGCAGGCTGAATGAAGGAATCCAGGCCACAGGGTTTAGGACGAAAGACTTGTGGTGGTCCAAGGCAAAAAGCCTCAGCTGCTTCCTCAAACTCAGGTTATCACAAGGTTGTATGAGAACGGTTCAATGGGGCTCTTCTGAGGGACCTCCGTCATTCCTGCTTCTTCCTCTCTTCACAGGCCTTCACATCATCTCAGGTGAAATCACAGGGACAGCTGGAACAGATCCTACTCCACTCAGATTTCACACGTAAGTGATGCCAACCCTCTTGTTACCACCTCCTCCCTGACACAAGCTCGCACACTTCAGTGGAAAGTACAGGTTTCCCTAAGGTTCAGTAAGGTCAAGGTTTACAATGTGTAACATCAGAGATAGTTGGAGGAGTGACCCAAAACCACATCATCTAAGATATTCAAGAAGGTTTAATGCAACCAGAACCCTCAGCCAGAAACAGCCACGTACTCCATGGTGGGTCCCGTGCAAGTCTGTACATCAGCAGCACGCCCTGCCCTGCTCTCCCCAGCCTGTCCCCCCACAGCACCCTCACCCTCTGTACAGCTATGGAGAGAGGGAACAGCACTCTCGCCTTTTAATAAATATAAATGTTGAAAATAAGGGGAAATCAGTTTCATGTGACCCAATACTCTTTTAGGTAAAAAGGGACTAAAGTAGTGATATCTCCATATTACAAGGAGTGCATATGGACCCTAAAGCACCTTGTACAGCATTGTAGGACAAACAGGTGGAAAAGAAAAGATGAGAGAGAGGAGAAAGAGCCCAGAAGAACAAGAAGATACATTTCTTGACATCCATACTAACAGTAAGGAAAGTGGGATTAAATGGAGTTCTAACTGCAAATTGGGGGAATACCGGTGCATTGTGGTAGGGAGGGTCCTCCTCAGGGAAGAAATAGCAATACGAGGTTAAATGTTGAACTATGTTTATAGGAAATGTCACATCTCGCATACCTGCATAGTGTAATTAACTCCAGCTTTTATTAGATGTTTAATTAGTTCCGCTGAATGCTGGAAGTGGACTTTAGCTGCAAGGACAATAACATTTGGATATTATTAGAAAAAGCTAAGCTAATTTGAAATGCTTATCTGTTAAACAGCTTTGACTGAAAACATTTCCAGTAATTACCGTATCTGAAGTTGACTGTCTTTCTGGTCAGAAGTGCACAGCCCCACCAGTAACAGTGACACAGGGTGTAAGAGCAGAGGTTTGGGAGAAGGAGCTGGAAGTCCCAAGTGAAGCCATGCTTCCCAGGCACTCCGTGAGGACTCCTCTCTCTACCCTTGATTTACACACACTGTAATAGTTTAGAGGTGTGTAAAACCATTCTATTTGAACATCGTGACAGTTTATAATTGCGCTAACGGAAAGCAGATTGGATTTTCTACTGCTTGCACAGGGTTATTAGAGCCCACACTTCTTTAGGTAATGGACTTTCTGCAACATATCAGTAACTTAATCTTTGTGTGGTAAAAACAGGCAACTTTATTACCATGTCCTAACCCTGCAGAGCTTAGGCTCCAAGCGGTCTGGGTGGTGTCACTAGATGTGATATTAAGGAAGGGCAGCAGGCAATCAGAGTCCTAGTCTTGAACACTGTATTGCTCAGACGTCTATCAGAGTCCCAATTCCCTCTAGCGACTAGTTCAGAGGGGTAGAAATTGCTGCTGCCTTTTACAATTAGCAAAGCCTGAGACCCTCATGCCTGCTCAGTCACCCAGTATATCTCCTCTGTTACTCTCCGCCCTGCTCTGGGAAGAAACACTGGACAGTGTTTGCATCCCTCTGATTGCACTTGGGATCCATAACACGGGTTTGACAAGTTATACCGGGGTGACAGGCTGGCGGGTGCCATCCCCACTGTGCCAACTGTGCATGTAGGCACCCTCACCTCAGCCCCTGTCAGTGTGAGGTACTTATCCCTCCAGACTGAGGAGTGAGAAACCTTGTATTATGCCCCATTCACCAGGAAAATGCCAGGGAAAGAAGCATGCATGTGAATCTGTACAGAGGAGCGTGCTGCAGCACTACAATTTGTGCCTGCATCAGAGGTCATTCTTTAGACCTACATCAGTTAAGAAAGTTCAGAAAAGTATACTGCAGTTAAATTTAAATCTGTAATTACAAATTATCTCAATTGACACATCTCATGATTCCATTTAAAGTGCTAGAACTTACTCTGTTTTACTCATTCTCTGTTTTAAAGTACTGCTGAAAGTATTGGTGCTATTAAAAGGTTCCCTACAGCTTCAGCTTCAGATGCTTTCGCACTACCTTATAATTAATTAGTTGAAAAGTTTAACTTCCCATTTGGTGCCGTACTTCACTAACTGTACTGATGATTCTTTCTTCAATTGCAGAATCTCTATGAATTCCAAATATCATTAAAAATGTATGTTGTTCTATTAATAATTAATATAATATCTTTCACTAGCAAGACAGCGGGCCACAAGATTTAAACAAATTAGAACATACAGCACCTAAAAGGTACAAATATTCAGCAAAGAAAAGCTTCATCAGTTTAGAATTAGAAGTGACAACTGAAATAAAATGAAAAATCCTATCAGAGGGATAATGAAACTAAAAACATACTTGCTAGGTGTGTGCCTAATCTGCCCGTGAATGCCTGCCTATTAAAAACTCTGACTCCAAATGTAATTGCATCTGTAAATACTTACTATCAGCTGTCCCATGAACTATTAGCAAATTCGCCTCTTTTAAACCATGAAGATTGTGTAATACGCTGGATGCCTAGCAAACAAACACAAAGGTGTAACTGAATTGCATTTTAAGAGTAAAACTCATTTTAAGTTACTTGTTTATGCTAACTTACCTGATAGGTATTTTCCTCTTTTGATGGAATACCAAGGTATCTTTCTGAAAAAGCTGATGCTGTGAAAGTAAAAACAAAGACTTGTGAATTCATCAAAATTACTTCTATTTTAAAACTCATCAGTTCTGACCTAGAGTCAGGAGAAACTATTTAAGCCATTAAGTCAACAAAGAGATATTAATTTAAAACCAGAATGTAACATTTAAAATAATTTTTAAATGGTTGAAAAAAACCCCACAAAAAAGCCAGATCATTGAAGTAACCTGGTCTGATTCCCTGTGTATCGCAGTCCACAGTCTACAGCCTGTGCCCAATACTTCACATACAGAACAAATACCCCGTGGTTGAATGACGACATGGTTGATATTGTAAGGAATTCACCACTAACCTTAAAAAATTCATTCCTATTAGAAGGCTTGATTCAGGCTGATATACCTAAAGGATCATAGGGATTGGGGTACCTGACTGAATTTCAGTGGGAAGTGGGAAATGGGAAACACAACTCCTTTGCAAAAATCAGTGGTGTTGATAATAATGTCTCTGTTGCATGTTTTGGTAAACTGTCCCAGTGTTAGAAGCCCTTCCATTTAAAGGAAAGAACAAGACAGTGAGGTGAAACCTAGTTGATACTGGTACATTATCTGCCCTTAGTTAAAATGAATAGTAGCTCCATGAAGAAAAGATGTTTTGAATAGGCTGTCACACAGGTGTAGGGCAGGGAATACTCACCGTACAACTTCATATCTGTAACTGGTGCCACTACAGCTCCGCACTTGAAGAGCCGTTCACTGGATTTCAGGATCATTGATGTAATGTAGCCACCGTATCCCTAACAATGGAAATGATACTGAGATTTTTGTTTATTCATTTCTTTTTAGCAACAATAAAGTTCAAGGCCATTGTGCTAATCTGATGGTACCATTTTACAGTATGTATTTATATCTGCAAGAATTGCTTTTAAAGGAAATGCAAACCTAAAGCTAAGAGTGAATAAAGATCTCATATGGCCTGGTCATGATCTTTAAACCGTGCAATTAATAATAATGAGTATATTTTAATTTAAGCTCCATAATGCTATCATGGCAGACTAGCCTATAATTAGTAAAAGATTTGAAAATTAGAGAAAGAAACAAAACAAAACAAAAAACAAAGGTAAGGCTTTTGGGAACATGGCCTAGACAGGAAGATTTGTACTCGGTTTTTAATAGATTTAATGTAGATATTTGCTAATTAGAAGGATACACTAAGCATTTTGCTGACATGACAGACAGTATGGGTATGGGGGAAACTGACTGCAGTATGTCCTCCCTGACACTTAAACCTTCACAGACTGAATTCTATTGCTATTAAAGAGGTTTCTGCTACAGCATTGTCAAATATCCCACAGAGACGTACAGATCCTGCAGTGCTTTGCAGAAATAAAAGCTCTATGTGCCCACATTGCTCGATCTTATGCTAATCTCTGGATGCACTTTCTGGCCCCAAGAGCACCCATCAGGCGGATGTCTTACGAAGCAGGGAGCCCAGGTGGCATGAAGAGGCTGGGAGAGATGGGGCAGAGGAGGAGGAGCTCTCTCCTTGCCTCACCACATCTATCTCTCCTTATGGCACGTCTCTTCATCATCTCCTCTGCAAAGCTTATAATACACCTCCCTGGGAAGAGTTGTGACACAAAAGAGAGTCATAAAAGCTTTGCTTCGCATGAAAATGTGAAAGCTTTAATTGAGACCACAGATTTCTTTGGAATGACACTGGCAATCCGTATCTGCACACCTATAATCATTCTAGACCCACAGAAAATGAAATTTCGAATTGTGGAGTCTGGGATAAGTGATTTTCTCATATGTTATGGGCTCTTCAAATTTCTCTATTTGCCATCTTTGTTTTCCCTTTTTCATCAGTGCTGGAAAATTGATTTTTGCAGGTATTTTTTTTGTTGTTGTTGTTGTTTTGTGTTTGGCACAACACACTTCAGAAAGAAGAAATTACCCCATGGCAGGGGAAAGAAGAAATCTAAAACACCAGCTAACTCAAAAAAAAAAGAATATTGTGTGTTAAATGCTCACAGAATTTTCTCATGGACTTTTGTGAATCCTGCCTGCTCCTGTTTTTTATGTCTAAATATTTAATGAATAGATTACTTGTCTGGGAGAACCGGAATATTCAAAAATCCTTTAACCTTAGTTAAGAAAAATAAGCAAAGAGGTGTGTTCTTTGGAATCAACCTATAGTAAATGCAAACAGACACACTAAAGGAAAAACAGAATAAGAGCTGGATTTTCAAGGGAGCGTGAGGAACTCAGTTATCCCTTTCCCATAGAAATTCCAGCCCAGGAAGCCAAGAGCTGCCCAGAATTGTCCATGTGCAGGAGTAGATTTCACCTAAGAACTTCTGAGTTGGCACTGGTAACTTGTGTAATTCAATTTGTTTAAGAGAATAGCAACTTTCCTCTGCCTCTGGGTTCTGTACTTTTGCTTTGTTTAGTATTCTCTTTGTGTCTTTCCCAGTAGCTCCAGAGCACAATTTTAATCCTAGGATAGCTATTCCCAGGTTATATATTATTTATGCCACGTATTCATTAGAGCTTGGTTTATTCTCTTGGGAATTTCTTTCCTTTGTGCTTGTGCCCTTGCTTCCAGCCAGGCTTTCCAGGACAAAAACATTACACAGTGAGATCACATTTTCAGAAGCGCTTCACAACAACGACACAGAAAACAGTTCACATGTCCTAATGCAAAGATATACGGTGCCTCATTCATCGGCTGGATTTCTGTGGTTACAACCCAATTGCTGTGTTTTCAAGAAGCTGGTTGGCTGTGAAGTTGCAACTTATTTTCAAGCTCTACTTCCATAAATAAAAATGCAAACTACACGGAAACACAATTTGCTGTCCAACAGTTCAGAAAGGCCCTTGGATCATGGATCACTTGGGCTTGTACCCCTCACAGAGATAAGCACGATGGCATTGGCAGACTGCCTGGCACTCAGTAGGTATTTTCCACGCTGTGCCATTCTGGACAGTCTTGTTACTCTTGCACCTAGTTTACATCACAGATTGCCACAAGAATTTTATTTCTGTGTAGTTCTAAAACCTCTTGAAGAGCTCTCTCACACTGTGCATGAGTCCACTTTATGAGATCAGCATTAAGAAATTCCAAAATCATCTTATTTTAAGCAAAGTGCATATTTACTATTTCCACCAGTAAGCCCAATTTAATGCACAGAAATAAAAAAAAAATTCCTATTGCATTGTTGTATATAGTAAAAAGGAAATAAGTTTTAAAGAAGATTTTTAATCGACTGTAAAATAAGCAGAGTGGAGGAAGATACAATTAACCCTAAGAAGCTGTTAAATAGATTTTTTCCCCCTAATACTAAACCTGACTTTTAAATTTTATGAATTTTTGTTTGACAGTAGAAAACAACTCTGAGAGGTAAACTTGGAAAGGGTAAATTTCCCTGAATTCAAAGCAGCGCTGAAGCTCATCGAGTTTCCCAGTTTTCGCTCTTTGCTTTCTCACATTTCTACTTTTAATTCCTCACTCTTTCTTTCAGAAATCAAATGGAGGAACATCATCATGGATAATATTTTGTGAAAGAAAAAAAATTTTGAGGGTAGCCTTTAGCAGATATGTAAAACCTTGTCTACATGTATGCTCTATGGTAACTGTCTCATCATGTCACTGTTGGGAAACAAGATAATGCCGAATCTCCTATACAAAATGAGTGGAATTTTCAAGTTGCATTGAAAAGAATTTCTGAGGTCAGAAACAAGTGAGCAATTTGGGGTGCTTAGTGTGTTTTCATTGCAGAAATAACATTTTCAGACACTTGTGGGAAGAGGATATGAGGAAGTGTAGACGTTTATATGTATGTGTTCTTTCACTTGCATTGGTAACAGGCACTAAAACCTCAATAGAAATGTGTGCCACGATCGTCTGGTGGATGGAATCAGCCCTACTTATACATCCTTGGCTGAAAAATCTCTGGCTGCTGCCCTACAAACCAAATACTGTTTCCAATGCTACTGATATTGTTGCAACGATAGTTTCTTTAGCTCAAGGAGTGTGGCACGAGCTCAGATCTTTGAGGAAGGTCATATTCACATGGAATGCTAATAATAGTCAGTGCTTCTTCTTCACTACACTTCACAAACAGTAACTAGTCCCCAAAATGCTGCCAACAGTAGTTAGTATCAATATCCTCATCTCACATTCAGACAGAGACACACAGGTTAAATGCCTTGCCCGAGGCCATGCGACAAGGCACTAGCAGAGTGGGGATGGGAACTAAGGGGTTACATAGTGGAACTCATGCCGCTCTTACAACTGATGTTTGGGGGGCTTGTCTAGGTATGCAACCATGGTTTGTTGTTACTTTGAGGTCAAAGGCACAAAACATCTTCATTTTTAAGGTAACAAAAAAAAAAGATGCATATGCTAGTTTGCAGAAGCAGCAGCAATTATGTGGTGTTTCTAATTGCTGTTTTTTAATAGACATCAGTAAAATGCTATTTAGTTTGTTATCAAAGGTTAAGCCTTTGCCTTGTTCTGTCTCATGCTAGAGGCACCAACATGCCACGCAGTGAAGCCAGCTGACAAAACAGCAGCAGCGACATTTCTAGCAGATGGCACAAAAAGGAAGTTGTTGACAGTACCACAGGGCTGTACCTCAGCTAACTTCAAGGGTCAGTAAGACATTCAGATATAAAAGTTGTATTAGAAGGCCACTGTCAATTTAACTGCAGCCCAAATGTAAAAGTGTAAGAAACAAGCTGTCACAAAATCTATGCCCTTATTAAAAATTCCTAATGAAAGCTGATAACTACTTTCTCCTGCAGATTCTGAAACACAAATACTGCAGTAGCATAAAACTGATCTGACTGATCTCAAATATCCATTTGGAGAAAAAAATAATATATAGAACATACAGTAAAATATGGCAGTTTTTTCCGCTCTTTTAATAACTGGAATTGTTTTAGGAAAATAGATAAATATATTCATTTATGAACTGATAGTATTTTCTTAAAGAATACACGCTGCTATTTTGCACATTACCTTTCCAAATATACTCAGTCTCTTAGGATCAATGAAGGGCTGTTTCAACAGTGATCTGCAAGAAAAAAAAGGGGTGTTTTACTCTGGTAAAGTAAAATGGGTAATTTTACTTGTTGAACCTAGTATGTAAAGAAAATTATCTGTACAGTAAGGAATTACCATACATGTGTATCAGGTAGAAGAACAAATTACACTAATAAAAGTATTATTGCACTGGGAAATGTGATTTGCTTTCTAATTCCTTCTCTATATGGCAAACAGTTGGTGTTGGACTCATCTCACCTAACTTTAGGTAGCTGAATTTAAGCATCTTGTCTAAATTGCCCACTTACATCTGCTCTTCAGTTAGAGGAGAGAAGAGAGACACCCTCAAACAGCCGTTCTTCCCACCCATGTAGGAAGCCTCTCTCAGCCTGGGGAGAATCACTCTCCAGAAATGCCAGGATTTTCCACTGACCAGAGCTTAAATGACTGGCTTTGACCAGGTGCCTAGTTTTTTGACAGCTAAAGGAAGGTAAGATGAATGCAACTTCTTGCATTGATATAACTATCCAAATAATTAATTCTCTCATCAAGGCCATTAATCAGCAATGGTGAATTTTATACAGAAAAGACAGATTAACTTGAGGGCAAAATCCAACTGCTTTTGAGGAGACAAAACCAGCCACAGTACCTCCTCTCAGCCAACGGCACACTCCCTTTTTTCTATGCAGTGCATCCAAAGAGAGGCCAGATGTAATTAATATTTGAGCAGAGGACTCAGATCTCAAAGCACAGCATATGGCCTGCTTCTGATGGATGGATGCAAAATAATTCGCTCTGCATTCACACACAGCCCATTCCTGACCAACATGAACACTAGGAGCCCTATTGCTCAGGTATGTCATGTCAGAGACAGTTGCCTACCCATGCAATGGTTGAAACATCAACCCCTTTCAAGAAGAAAATAAAATCTGGCTTAAAATCTGTTTTTCCTTGAGAATCTCTAGAAAAAGTCCATCCAGACCTAGCCATTTTGACATGCACACCCTTAGTGAAGATTGTTGTCAAAGCCATGTGTGATTACTCCACAGAGGGAAATGACTCTCTCTGCAGCCGGTGGATTTCTATCAGTCTAAGAATGATAATGCAAATGAGACATAACAGGCATTTGACCAAATTTTACTCTCATTTACACCACTTTTGTCCGATTACTCCAGAACTCTGTAGTGGAAATTAGAGCAGCATCCTATTGTATAGGCCTAAAATATTGTAACACAAATGCATTAACGTGCGCTGCAAGAAATCTTCCTAAGGAATATAGACAAATACGCATTAGCTCAGATGACATATTTAGAAGATGTCATGGAAGGACAACTGTACCACGAGAAGCACTGACACAAAAAGCAAACACCTCTTTGACCTTTAATTTGCTGTTTGTAATGAAAAGATTACTGTTTCAAAATTTGCAACTGCATTAAAAATAAACATTAACAGTATTCACTATGCAAAGAAAACATTCTGGGCAGTTTCAGTTAAAAATGCTCATTTGTCAAGGTGGAAGCAGGGTAAAAGAGGATAAAAGTTTGCACATACGTACTCTACGGCTGCTATTTGGTCCTTCACTTCCACGGATCCTAAGTGTCGGTGGACCTCCTGTAGAATCTTAAGGCCTTGAAATCCACTCCCTCTGCCATCAAATCGAGCTACGATGACATTATCAGAGTTGACAAGCACTGAGTCCCAGTCAATGTGAAACTTATCTGTAACCAACTGGCTGCCTGGAGCTTCATCACTGCAAATACCAACACACCAGACACAAACGAAGACTATTGACAATGTGATGCACTTTGCCGTTCTCCGATATTTTATTTAACCTAGATGGCAGAGTTCAGTCGGTTATGCAATCCTGTTGAATTATTGTCACTTCTGTCAATACCATCACATTAGCTAGTGCTGGTATCCCTGCAGCCGTAGTAAGCAAAATAATCTCTTTAACTTTATAACCACAATGTTGCAGTGTTGCCAATACTTGAATATTCTTTATAGAAAGAAACAAAAAACTAAAGCACGTAGTGCTGCTTACAGGTTAATAAAGCGAGCAAAAAAAAACCTGAATCACTAATGTCTAGCTCAGTTCTGAGAAGGTTCATGTAGAATTTGTTAAGTCACACTAAATAGATAAAAAGTTAAATTAATTCAGTACCCTGATTAGGGTTTTGTACGATATATAACACTGATAAGAAGGATGTCATCTTAGGAAAAAAAAAATAATTGCATTATTGTATCTTTGAATAGATTTTTTTGAAATACGGTACAAAGATGACTAAAGTACACATTGGAGAAAATTATATTTTCTCCATCTAAATTCACAGCAAGAAATGGATGCAGGACGGAGTGATAAGTTTTTTATGACCAAAAAAAAAAAAGGTGGTTTACAGCAGAAAAGGTGGAATAGAATGGCAGAATGCAGTTTCTAGAGGTACAATAAGCATTTTCCATTGAAGCAAATTATATACTATTTTCCTTCCAAAGAAAATAAAATGTCAGTTTTAAAAGGGAAGCTTGTCATTATTTTTCCCCTAAGGTAAACACAGAAAAAGAAAGCAGGCTACCATGAAGTTGTACAAAATGCAAAATACCTCTATGCAGGCTGAATCTGCCAGTTGAATGCAAATTAAAATGTAACAGTGTCTGTGCTGGCTGTATGGAAATTAGATTGGACAGTGTCTGTGGGAATATCCTGTCTAAGGTGAAAGAAAGATGAAGACAGAAATTATTATTTTGCCAAAGAGACTTATATAAACCTGCAGGGAGGAAAGAGAGATAAAAATCTCCTACAATAACTACTGTCTTACATGTACAATAATGTGCTGATTCAGTATCTGATTTTGGCTGTGGATAACACAGACCACCTTCAAGGTAATCACTCTATTAATTAGCAAGCATATGATGAATACATGTGTTCTCAAATTCAGTCAGATCTACCTATGTAGCTGCTATATCACGCACTGAAATCAGGAGTACTTGGTTATAGACTCAGTCTCAATGTTATGCTCGATTCACCATTATCTCGTGCATCAAGTTTATACTTGGCTTTATAAAAAGAAAGGAAGGGCATTGTTTTGTTTGCTTAATCAATTTGGTTGTGATTACACTAACTGCTAACAACGCAGAGCAACGAATTTGGAAATACTGATTGTCAAGTGAACTGTGCAGAAAACACACGTTTCAGAAGTATATTATCATTATAATTTACAATAAGAGCAGGAGCAGAACAATTCTTTCAATTTCTGCTTATTGTACACAGCAAGGTTATCAGAAGCACTCCACGTTGACATCGGTATTTTCACAGAGCTTTTACCACTACTTCCAATAGTAGCAGCCTCAGACCAGTTATAATTATTTTTTTAAAGCTCTTGCAACTTTCCACAGTAAGATAATATCTCAGAAATGTCCCTGTCTGGCTAGGTATCTTTCCAACAGTTTAATGCACCCCACACAAGTGAAAATATCATAAGTCAGCCTGCTTCCCCCCCACCTAACATAAGAACAAAACAAATACAGTGTTTGCATTTGTTTTATACATGTTATATATCCAGGCTACATATGCATATGTGTGTGTGATATATATATATATATATATATATATACAATGTTATATCTCCAGATACTTGGGAACAGAGGAAGAACTGTTACATTTGTAAGCCTTTCTCTATATCAGAAAGTGTTTAAAACGAAAAAGGGTTTTAAATGAAAGATAATACCCTCAGATAATTTCATCTGTTAAGAAAGGAACAACAGACAGAACCTCAGCAAGGTTCTCAGTGGGTGAGAACTGGCAGTGATGTTTTCCCAAGCTCCTTCTCTGGAGGGCACAGCTGGGCTACTTTTAGGCTCAGAATTTAAACAGTATATGTCTGCCATCCCTGCATGATGGGTATTTGACATATTGCTTTTGGAAGCAATTTTCCAGTGACTAATTTATTTCAAGAATGTCCATATAAGTAGTCTGTGACAGGCATGAAAGCCATTTCCATTGAGGTACATGTCAAAATACCCATTAGCATCAAAAGGTCTCTTTACTCTTCAGCTGCTACTATAAAATGATACTGATTATCTGAGGTGTGCTTCTGTCCTCCACAGAGACAGCACATATTCTATGCACCATTTAGGCCTCACTTTTAACCTTTTAAATGGGGCTTCTGCAAGGTATTAATCCTTTATGCAAGCTTCAACATCACCCTGAGGGCTCTGTAACAAAGCAAGTTTGCTACTACTGTGCAATAATAGATGCACAGCCTGATTTGTGAAGTTTGTCCTGGGATTACAGCTATCTCAAAGGTCTGTTTTTGTTTTACGCTCATCACTACCTACAGCCTAATTACATTAACTACTGTTCAGTGGTACTCTCTTCATAGAATTACTTCTTGACCTCACTAGTAAGCCTGGAAGAAAGTCCGTGTCACTTATGCTTGGGTGTAATACAAACGCAGAAGCCTTCTTCCCACCTGACTATGGATGGCCATAAGGGAACCGTGGACTAGCCAAAGCACTACAGGAAAATCAAAGCCAGCACCAAAAGGGCTACGTGAAGCTACATGCTCTTCAACATCCCTCAAGGGTTCCTTAAGGAGCATCATCTCCGGAGTCAAACAACAAGAGCAGAATGATTCATATGAAGAATATGACTAATTCTTCCCGAATCATTTTTTTTTTCTTTGTAAGTGTCAGCACTTGCACTTTCCCTTTTTTATTTTTGCTCCTAACTTTCAAGGTTCAGAGCTGCCTAGTGTGTGTCTTTGACAGCGACTACACTCAGATTATGAGTCCACCGTGGCAGCGCAACTGCTGATGACTCGAGCATACTACTGAAATTCACCATTGAGGTACCATTTAAATAGACAGAAGCCATCAATAATACACCAATATCATTGACCTTAGTGGGTAATTTGTACGCTTCTTGCAAGGCAGTCACATACATCTCAGACTGTCTGGAAAAGGGGAAGCTCATCGTAAGTTCATATATTGCTGAAAAGAGAAGTAGCTGTTCTTTCAGATTCTACAACCAAAAGCTTAAATTAAAGTCTGTTCATGACTTGAGTTACAGCCTACAGGGGATAATATAGTGTTAGCAGAGAGGCTGTTGCTGCTGTACTCTGAGCAATACTCTGCCACTCTGCTATCACGAGTGCAGCAAAATTTGTTCCAGGTTTTGCACCACTTAAAAACTAAGTGGCAAGATTTTAAATAGGAATTTCAGAAGTTACAGGGCTGACCAAGCAGGGGGGGAAACAATTTTAAAAGATACATGGCAAATAACTGTTATCATCAATGCTTAACTTCCAGTACACGTCTTTCTATTTCTGCAAAACAGTGGATTTGATGCAGCATATGGAAAAGGTAACGTCATAGCGAATATGTGACAAACACTGCAACTCAGAGGATAAAATCTATGCAGAGAAATATCACTGATAAAAGTCATCTTTTGCCTATGGTGGAACTAGGTGGGGAAAGAAGACCATTTTGCAAAACTGTTGTAATAGAAAAATCCGCTTCATTTTCAGATTTCATGAGCATCTCTTTCACAAGCATCAGCTTTCAAGCACACCCATCATTACTGCTCAAAAATCATGGAACCTGAATAGCCTCAAACATGGAGGACAGAAAATTCCAAATGTTTTGTCTCTGTTCATATACCCTGTTTAGATATAGCAGACTGCAACTAGAAAAAGATAGTGTGTTTACAACTCCTCCCTGCAGATATGGCCAAACAAATTGAAACATATCACCAGAAGTGATTCCATTACTTGGGTAGAATCATGTGATAGACAGGACTGAAGCAGACAGTATGGTACAAAAAATGAAATTGTTATTCTTAAAATATCTTTCCGAAACCCTTGAGGCTTTGAAAATCCAATTTTGAGAACAAGAGATGTAACACTGTCCTGTGTCATCAGAAAAGGAAGGGAAGTTTTGAACCTCCTTGTCTTTTTCTAAGAAAGATTAAATGAGCATTTTATTCACATAGTAAGATATGTACTGCTGTGGGGGAAGCAGGAAAGGGGCTCAACTATTCTGCAAGCCTTTTTTGAGGACAATACTGAAGAGAAAGGGAGAGAGCAGGTCCATCACTGCCCACAGCATCAGCACCACTACCACAAATGAAACAGTTGGAGCAACCCTCCAGTCCATCCATCTTTTAGCCTAAGCTAAATGAATTTTCCCTCTGGGCCTTGAAAAATATTACAAAGTTCAAAGAATGGGGAAGAAAATCTAAAAGAGTAAAAAAGAAAAGCCTCTCCATCAAATATTGTGATGGAACAGAAACACAACAGAGCAGTAAAATACTGCCACGCTCGGCAAAGGCAGGATGAATACAGGCGCTAGATGGATGGCTTGCCAAGCCATTAGTGAATCATTCACATGACTTAGGGAACCCCAAAAAAGTAAACTTTGCAGCTGTTTTACAGAGAAAGACCTGGCCAAGCAAAAAGGCCTTCAGGGATGTCCTCCTCACAAGCATACTGTTAAGTAGTGGAATCCACCACATATTTTTACACTTCACCATGCAGGTAAGCACCATTCCTTGACTTGAAACAACTGCCAGTTAAGATGAGTAACATCCTTTACAGCAAATGAAAGGTACACAAGACAGCTAGTAATACACAAAGTGTTACCGTACATCAGATCTCGAGTATTTCCCAATATTTGCATTATGCCTCTCTACATTTCTTCTAGTCTTCTAGTGAGTTACTCACAAAGCTTTAAAGAAAAAAAAAAAAAAAAAAATCTTCTCTTCCAACCCTACTGTCTTATCTTGCTATCAGTCCCAAAAGTGTATTAACTGAAGGCATAAACAGGTTTGATTGCCTGTGCAAGGCCTAAAACCTTCATTTCAGTAACAGGTGAAGTGATTCCTGTTTATTACCAAAATATAAGAAAACAAGTAAACAAACAAATAAACAGAAACCTCTTGGCAACAATTCACTGTTACTTCAGTGAATACCTGTTGTTTTTTCCCCCCTCAAAGATCAGAACAATCTCTCAACTGATTCAGTTTTAAAATATCCACTTACATATTGGACAATTTTAAATGGCGTTAAATAATAAATGCTGACATTTAAGACACATTATCTACAGATTTTGAAGGAATGAGGTTAATTATGTTCAAGAAAAAATAAAGAATGATTATCACCTCTCATTTTATTATCCAGATTAAATGCCAGAATCTTTACTTAATCATTTCCTGTGTATTATCAAGGAGTGTATCTTCCAACTTTTTTAATGAGTAAGGTGAACCATAATGAGAAAATCAAGGATCTGAAATTTAAACTTTGATCTTAATTATACAGAAAAGAGATGATAATCATTCTTTCAAGCAATTACTGTACACCTCTCTAATCTATAGCTACACTGTATGTATTATATCAGAGGGAAACTGAGTGTGAAATGTATTAGTGGTTTAGGAGAACAAAAGGAAGAAAGGAAAGTGTTATAATCTATTTAGCATTTTATGGCCTATGCATCACAATTCTGGAAAGAAAAATAGTGCTAGCCGGACATAACTGGTTTCTATACAAGACCTATCTGTTACACAGTCCAGCCATACAGAGGTCATAAATTTTAACATAGCAATACAATGATCTTCTATTTGAGTGTTGCAGCATGCTTTGCAACTGCTAATGGATGAACCTGCACAAAATCCTTATGATGAAGGTTACAGGATATTCAGGGCCTGGTACTTAAGTTGAGCTTGTGTCCACGTGGAGCTGTACTGAGTTCGCACACAAGTTTCAGACCAGGACCAGAATCCACTGGTACAGGCTCCCCTCCAGGATTCAGCTTTAACACTTAGAGACCTGGGTGCCACATGCTGGGAGTTCAAATTTATCTGTAGGCACCCTTGCATGAATACAGGAGCCTTATTATAGTCATGGACCTTTGATACGGCTATTAGCTTTCAGTGATTTGAAAAAAATTTACCGAATAATACCAAACTTCCTCCCCTTTATCCATTTCCAACTTTTGTTATCGCAACTGTAACCCTATTGATTCAGAGAACACATTAACACCACATAGAAGCTGCTGCTGAAAATTCACAGTAAAATTATGAACCCAAACCACCAAAAGCCCACTTTATTCTGAGCCAGTGAAACTAGTCACCAGTGCAAAAACCCTGCAGAGCCAACACCACACAGGCAAACCAGATCCTGACAAAATGTATGACACAGGGAAGATCAACCTTCACCAGAGGCTTGGGGTGACCGTGAAGCAATCACTGTAGCCAAACAGCCAGTCAGAGCCTGTTAGATCTTATACGCCATACTTACCCTCCAGCTTAGGGGACAAAGCCCATATGCACTTAGAAGCTTATATGCACTTAACTAGGCATTTAATTTGCCCTGCAGACATATTAGGTGAATTTCAGGTTTAAATTAACGTTCTCTTTTTGTCACCTTCCTTCCTTCACTCCCTCTCTTTTTCTTAAGTCCTTGTCAAATTGAAGTGTTACTAAGATGGAAAGCAAAAGCCACTTCATATCTGCTAATACTTCACTTTTCCAGATACGTATATCTTCTCTTTACATACATCTAAGTGTATGTTGCCTCGATCAAGATGTTATATAGAGCATCCTTTCCAAAAAATGGATATACAACTAAACCAACATTCTTACCAAGGACATTGGCAAGCATTCTTTTTCGAACTTTCAGTAGCTGGAAGATAATGATAATTGTATTATAGCTGAGGATACAAGCAAGAATGCAGGTGCAGCTGAACAATATGTAAGACAGCAGCGCTTGTCATCAGCCGCTAATGCAATTCCCGTCAAACCCTTCAAGGAGTAGGAACAGGGTGTTCCTGTTCAGTCAGTCCCAACTGTACCACTCTGGGACTCAGGAAAGTCAAATATCTGGGAAGTGATACCATATATACAACTAATCAGTGTTTCCTGTAAAAGCTACATGTTCTTCTTGGACCTGAATACTTACTTTTTTTTTTTTCTTTTGAAAGTAGTACTTCTGATAATGAAATAAACCTTAAGATGTCAATTTGGAGTTGTGTGGGTCAACAAATCACCCTCTGCATGCACACGGATTTCCAATTGTTCTTTCTCAAGAGCTAGGCAGAATTTATTAGGCTCCGATAATCATCCCACAAGGGAACCTCCCATAACTTCAGTGACAGTTTTCAGTTTTATCTCTCATTTGGGGACATCTTTAAGTCAAAAAAGGATTGCTGGCAACCTTAGTTTAAAGTCTGCAAAAAGCAGCTGAAGAAGTATAACTTCTTTCTCTTCTAGGGAAGATGGGGACACAACACATGCAACATTACAAGAGCCAGGATAGATTTCAAATTTTCAGTTTCATACTTACATTAGCATATAGAGTTTCCTAAAAATAACTCCTGCTAAAGCTAACGTTGAGAATGCAGTATTGCAAAGGTAAGGATCTGACTAAAAAGAAGCAAAGTCTCCATATTATAAATGTAGATACCACAATGTGGATTCGTAAGTGGATGAGTTTCCTTTTTATCCCACATAATAAAAAATAAAACAATTATAAAACATATCCATACATTGTGACTTGGCCACATTATTCGCTCACTGGGTACTGACAACTTTTGTAAGTTTAAATTCAGACCCTCAATACTGTTCTCAGTTATTTCAGTTCTTGATATTTAAAAACATTTCCTAATAGTGTTTCCTTAGCCTTTTTTTTCCTTTTCCTCTCATTTTTGGCCTTGGCCTTCTCCACGTTTCTGATCCTTCCCTCCTGTCTTCTCTGGGTTCTACATAAGTATATAACCTCATATTCTACCATAACTGTACGTGGCAAATTATGGATTTACTAGGATAATTGAAAAGGAAAGCGTTACACTGCTAACACCTTAGTGTTTCCTTATTCTCAGAAAAAAAGAATAAGCACAAGCGTGTGCAGCTCCCTGTAACGCTGCTCATGTCAATTCACAGAGGCAGTTTGCCTTTGGCACACCTAGAAGAGCTGCTTAAAATATAATCATGCTTCAAGATCATGCTAGCAAATACTGCAAAGATAAAATAACCCATGTCCTGTTTCTGCACAAGAAAAGAAAAATGTGTTCATGGACCACTTAAAGCAGAAAGCCTCCACAGCTGCAGACAAATACAACTGAAAAACCTGACTTTTAAACACAAACCGGACTTAGAAATAAGCAGGTTTTTTTATGCTCTCTGTCCTGTTATCTAAGAACCGATCTGAGTAGAGGAATTTGGGATCACTCAGCAGCTCAAGCTTGTAAATTTGACCTCACATGCAACAATATGATCTCTGCTGTCACTAAGGGGAGGTCTACTCCAGGTAATACAACTCCGCTAATGTGGTATTTTCATGAATTTAGCAGCGCGCTTCCACATCTGTGTTAGCAGAATTCACATAATTTCCTTCCAAATGGGGCTGGAAGAAGACCTGTAGGTATAAGAAAGCTCTCTATACCCACGGCAGACCCATGCTGAGCAACGAATGATGCCCTGAGCTGGCTGTCACCACTCTTCCTGGGTAAGATGCAGGTATGCTCATCACTGCTCTCTTCTCTGCTATACATTCTGTAGACATGCAACTTGAAAGCTGATTGTCTCTGAGAGAAATACACAGACTAATTCTTTTCAAAAGAACAGCGCAGGTTGCCAGGGGGTACCTCCTTTCTCCCATAGAGGTTTTCTACAAACAGACTTTGGATCATGCTGCCTATAATGCTGTCAGCCATTGATGCTCAAAAGTAATTTTTTCTTCTTTCCAGTGTTACAAAAAGCAATTTTGCTTTATGCATCTTAACTGAGCCCCTCTTGCAAGCTCTACCCATTTCTATCAGGGATAAAACAGAAAAAAAAGGAGCACATGCTCTGAATGAGATCCTCTGTGTGTAGGGATCAGTATGGGTCCAGGAAAGACTGCAGAACTACTCACAGCTACACCATCAGAGGGCCAGTGCTTCATGTATATAAAAGTGCAATGAAGCAGAGCTAGGTTTGAAAGAGCTAGCTCTAAAAACCCCAGGCATCTCTACCAGATAGTACCTATAACAAAATCTTTCTGAGAACAAGCCTTTTGATTTATCAACTCAAATCCATGAGGTAATATTCCTTCACAAGGTAAAAAAATATATATTCCTATTACAGAGTTAAATGCTTTCTGTGAAGCACTTTTTAATTATTTTGAGTGATTCTGCACAGATACTTACATTATTAATAGAAGGGCATACTGGTTTCGATCCATGAAATCTTTTGGCAGTGACAACTGTAAAGGGAGTTCTTTTAAGAAAAGAGCAAAACATTAAAGGCTGGTAGTTACATAGATGAAAAACAGTAACATTGTAACAAAGCTTTTGGTTTGTTAAAATAACATTTTGCCAAATTTACCATAATCCTCAATGTGAAGCATTTTAATTTCAGTTCTGGAATTCTTTTTCTTAAAAACAGCTTCTTTCAACACAGCATTATCTTCCAAAATATAAAACTCTGTAGAAAACAGGAAGAAAGAGGAAGTTGAAAGGTACGGAGAATCATCACATCAGAGATAAATCAAGATTCAAAAAAATTAAAGAAAGAGAGACAAATGTGCAATGATGTCTTGTAAATGACTTCCTTCTGTAAATACTTTTTTTATAATGCAACTGCTTTGCAATTCAGGAACTGAGCAATCAGCTTAATTCAAAACATATACATCTATTCCATTTTCTGGCTTTAGTAGGCTTTGGTTTTTGTTAAGCACTAACAATGAAATCGCTGATGAACAACATGAATACTAGTATCCCTGACAAATACTAACAGCAGCTGTTACAGGGAAAGGCTAGTCTGCTGGGCAATATCCTAAGCCTCAGGCACGCACATTTTTCAAGCTACTTATTCAAAGCCAATATTTAGCTAGCACAGCTCTACCTGATCACGGCATGTCCTTCTCTGTCTTCTGCACTTCAATCAAAAGCAAGATTTCAGTTTGGTTTAAAGATGCAGACAGATTTGAAGCAATCCTTTTGCACATGAAAGAATGATTAATTAGTTCTTCTTTTTTCTTTTCTTTTTTCACTTAAATTACCAATCTTGCTTCCAAAATGTAGATTTTTTTAATTAAACAATAAACCCGGCACATAGGGCCAAAACGGGTAATCTAAGGAGAATGTTTTTTCTGGGCAGTCAACCAAAATGATATAATTATAGTCTGAGGATGGAATAATTGAAGTAATCCTTAATCATTCTTTTATGAATTGAAGAGGATAATCTAATCTTGCACTGAAACATTAATGGTAAATTATCTCTTTTATTATTTGGTTACTTATTGTTACAACAAACAATGTTCCTCTATCCTGACTTGCTTTGTTTTGCTCTAAGATGCTGTACATAAATCTCTTTTATAATAATTCACTATCAACAGTATTTTAGATATAAGTAATAAAGAGTGGAAGTCTACCTTCACAGAACTGAGTGGCTCTACAGAAATCAATGAATTTGCTTTGAGCAGTAATAGCTACCCCTTATTGAGTTGGATAAAACTCCCTCCCCTTGGTGTGCTACAGCACTCAACTTTGCAAATACTATCAACAGTGACATTGAAAAAAAAAAGAGAGGAAAAAAGGAAGCCAAAGTGCAGACATTAATTAACACTTGATAGCATGATACTATTGATCAGTACGCTACTTCAACATGCAATGTTAGGTCCATTGTTATGGCTGAATAGTGGCTGGCCCGTGACAAAAGGGATGCAGACAAATACAGTTCAGGACTTTTGGATTCTGGGAAAAATTCTGGGGATAATCTATTGAATGAAAATAGAATAGGTAAGGATTTGTTTAGTGGTTTTGAATTGGAAAGATGTCCCCTTTCCTTAATCCACACCTTCATGCTATGTGGAGCCGCAGTGGAATTGGAGGTAGCAGAGTTGTTACCTCTACTGCACCAGAGAAATACCTGAGGAAAATTCTGCTGCTGAAGGACAGTTTTCCATTACAAAGCACCTCAAGCAGCCAGAAAACAGCAACAGATTTGGTGTCATACACAGAAAGCAATGAGTAAAACTTGAAAATCAGTAAAACTTGAAAAAAAGCCTTTATTATTTGATTTGCCATCATTGAAAAGTCAGTGGAGTTGCTCTGATTTGAGAAATGTAAGAGAAGAACTAAGTTCATCGTATATAGGTCAGATTCTATGATCAATTGTCCAAAGACTATACCTTACTTCAAGATAATTGGATTGTAACTTTGAAAACATCTCTAAAAATACAGAAGGTGTATTGTAATGGCAGCATAATTTACATAGAGAGTGAAATGGATGAGGACCAACCTGCCATCTAATTAACTCAGGCTTAAACAGAAGATGAACGCTATGCATTTAGTATAAAACATATCCAGGGAGTTTTAGTCTTTTGATTAACTTCGCCCCTTATCATTTGCAGATGTGGATGTTGCGAAAAGATAATTAATAGAACTTTATATGAATAAGCCACCTTTTAATTTAATTTACTGGTAAGTACCTTTCCCCTCCCCCATGCACCCCCAGGACGATAATAAAATATTCCATAATTTTCCATTCCAAAATATTCCATTCCATTCCTATTCCATAAGGAATACTCACTTGCAGTGTTACTTGTACTGTGCACGCTGACAACTGGAACGCCTGGCCCTGTTTTGAGGGGAGAAGAAAAACAGAGGAAGCATAGGGTAGTTAGTACTCAGTATTTCAGTCAATAACAAAGAATGAGAACACCAGTGAGCACATAAAGCCACATCCTGGAAGCCCCGTACACACGCTTCCCTTCAAACACAGCAGTAACTCCACTGGTGTCTCTTGGGAAGGACCAACAGAGTGTGACACGGAGACTGCCTTCTGCTTGTTCAGCAAGCAGTCTAGACCCCTGCACCTAGAAGGAGCTTTTTTTTTAATCTCCATTTTTTAGCTAGAAGCGAAGAATAAAAAAATTAAAGAGGCATTTGATGGCACTGTCTAAAATCCAGCGGTTTGACATTCAGAAACGGTAACTTTAGGTTGACTGGGAAGTGAATTAATGATAATATTCACTTATGCTTTCTATGGAAAAGCTACAGAGGTGTTGAAAAATTATCACACACTTCATTTAATTATCTGTTTAAGAAGCTCCTGTGGTACCTCAGCTCTGGAAGATCAAGAGCATCATGGTTAAATCTAGGTGTAATGTAATCTAATTTTATTTCACAGAATCACAGAATGTTAGGGATTGGAAGGGACCTCGAAAGATCATCTAGTCCAATCCCCCTGCTGGAGCAGGATTGCCTAGACCATATCACACAGGAACGCGTCCAGGCGGGTTTTGAATGTCTCCAGAGAAGGAGACTCCACAACCTCTCTGGGCAGCCTGTTCCAGTGTTCAGTCACCCTCACCGTAAAGAAGTTTTTCCTCAAATTTAAGTGGAACCTCCTGTGCTCCAGCTTGCACCCATTGCCCCTTGTCCTGTCAAGGGATGTCACTGAGAAGAGCCTGGCTCCATCCTCATGACACTTGCCCTTTACATATTTATAAACATTAATGAGGTCACCCCTCAGTCTCCTCTTCTCTAAGCTAAAGAGACCCAGCTCCCTCAGCCTCTCCTCATAAGGGAGATGTTCCACCCCCTTAATCATCTTCGTGGCTCTGCGCTGGACTCTCTCTAGCAGTTCCCTGTCCTTCTTGAACTGAGGGGCCCAGAACTGGACACAATACTCCAGATGCGGCCTCACCAGGGCAGAGTAGAGGGGGAGGAGAACCTCTCTCGACCTGCTGACCACGCCCCTTCTAATACACCCCAGGATGCCATTGGCCTTCTTGGCCACAAGGGCACACTGCTGGCTCATGGTCATCCTGTTGTCCACTAGGACCCCCAGGTCCCTTTCCCCTACGCTGCTCTCCAACAGCTCTGTCCCCAACTTGTACTGGTACATGGGGTTGTTCTTGCCCAGATGCAGGACTCTACACTTGCCCTTGTTATATTTCATTAAATTTCTCCCCGCCCAACTCTCCAGCCTGTCCAGGTCTCTCTGAATGGCTGCGCAGCCTTCCGGCACATCAGCCACTCCTCCCAGTTTTGTGTCATCAGCGAACTTGCTGACAGCGCACTCTAATCCCTCATCCAAGTCATTAATGAATATATTGAATAGAACTGGTCCCAGAACCGACCCTTGCGGAACTCCGCTAGACACAGACCTCCAACTGGACTCTGTCCCGCTGACCACTACTCTCTGGCTTCTTTCCTTCAGCCAGTTCACAATCCACCTCACTACCCGATCATCCAGACCACACTTCCCCAGTTTAGCTGCGAGGATGCTGTGGGAGACCGTGTCAAACGCTTTACTGAAATCGAGATAGACTACATCCACAGCTTTACCATCATCTATCCACCGGGTAACATCCTCGTAAAAGGCTATCAAGTTGGTTGAGCAAGACTTCCCGTTGGTGAAGCCATGCTGAGTGCCCCTAATGATCCTCTTATCCTTCATATGCCTAGAGACAGCACCAAGGACAAGTTGTTCCATTACCTTTCCATGGATGGAGGTGAGGCTGACCGGTCTATAGTTACCCGGGTCCTCCTTCTTGCCCTTTTTGAAGACTGGAGTGACATTCGCTTTCCTCCAGTCCTCAGGCACCCCTCCCATTGCCCACAACTTAGTAAAGATGATGGAGAGCAATGACTTCCGCCAGCTCCCTCAGCACCCACGGGTGCATCCCATCAGGGCCCATGGATTTATGGACATCCAGGTTGCTTAATTGGTCCCTGACCCAGCCCTCATCAACCAAGACAGATTCCTCCTCTATCCTGACTTCTTCTGAGGCCTCAGGGGTCCGGGGCTCCTCAGGACAGCCTCCAACAGTATAGACAGAGGCAAAGAAGGCATTCAGTAACTCCGCCTTCTTTTTATCCTCTGTCTCCAGGACCCCCACCTCATTCATCAGTGGGCCTACATTGCCTCTAGTGTTGGCTTTACCTGCAATGTATTTGAAGAAGCCCTTTCTGTTGTCCTTGACCTCTCTTGCAAGGTTTAATTCCAAGGAGGCCTTAGCTTTCCTACTTGCCTCCCTACATCCTCTGACAACAGACTTATACTCCTCCCAAGTGGCCAGCCCCTCCTTCCACGATCTGTACACCCTCTTCTTCCACTTGAGTTTGCCCAGCAGTTCCCTGTTCAACCATGCAGGTCTCCTGGTACCCTTCCTTGACTTCCTACCTGTTGGGATGCTCTGATCTTGAGCTCGGAAGAAGCAGTCCTTGAATGCTAACCAACTATCTTGGGCCCCCTTACCTTCTAGTACCCTGTCCCATGGGATTTCCCCTAGCAATTGCCTGAAAAGGCCAAAGTTGGCCCTCCTGAAGTTCAGGGTTGTGATTCTGCTAGCTATTCTGTTCCTGCCACATGAGATCCTGAACTCTACCATCTCATGGTCGCTACAACCAAGGCTGCCCTCAACCTTCACCTCTTCAACCAGACCCTCCTTGTTAGTGAGGATCAGATCCAGCAGCGCTCCTCTCCTAGTTGGCTCATCCACCATTTGCATCAGAAAGTTATCATCAACGCACTGGAGGAACCTCCTGGACTGGGGATGGCTGGCTGAGTAGGCCTTCCAGCAAATATCAGGGTAGTTGAAATCCCCCACAACAACCAGGCCCTGTAATTGCGAGACTGCTCTCAGCTGCCTGTAGAAGGCCTCATCACCCTCCTCATCCTGATCAGGTGGCCTGTAATAGACACCCACAACAGTATCACCCCTGCCAGCCTGCCCCTTAATTCGCACCCACAAACTCTCAACTCGCTCCTGATCCGCCTCTGGACAGAACTCAATACATTCTAGCTGCTCACTCACATAAAGAGCAACTCCACCACCTCTCCTTAGCGGCCTGTCTTTCCTGAACAGGACATAGCCATCCATGACCACATTCCAGTCATGCGAGGCGTCCCACCAAGTCTCTGTAATTGCCACTAGATCATAGCCCCCCGACCGAACATGGATTTCTAACTCCTCCTGCTTATTCCCCATGCTGCGTGCATTGGTGTACAGGCATTTCAGGGAGCGAGCTGGGCACACCGATTTCATCCCAGATTCACCCCCTGATTTCACCCCAGGGGGATGGGGGGCCTCCTGGTCTACCTCAACACTAGAGCGTTGCCCCAGTGGTGCAAGCCCAGCTACCACCCCATCCCCCTTCATTTCATGGTAATGTCAGATACTATATTTTTACTGTACCACTGAGAAACCAAAAGCACCAAGAATAATTCTCCAGGTTAGTAAGTACTGTGCAAATGCAAAAGATGGCATGTGAAACTGGAGTGACCAAACATTCAGGATACTCAGAAGCGTAGCTCAGATTGCTGTCCCTGCTCTGAGGACTCCCACTAGTGTAAACTTGCAAAAGAAAATGTTGTGTTCCCACCTCCAACATGGGATTTGTACATTGGAAACAGTTTGATCTCAGTGAGACAGGAGTTTGAATTACATGCAGACAGTCACTATTGGGCTAGGAAGGATGATGCAGAAAAGCTGAAGTCCCCGAGGACCCCATGGCTGATGAAGGCATGGACCCTCTGAAATTAGGAGTTCAGACTCGCCTTTTTTGGAGGAAAAAAGATTCCCTTTGGGAGTAGATCAGTGACAGAGGTTAATTTATGTGTTTTGAGTCATCCTGAGGAGGTTGTCTCTCTCAATTAATTATGGCATGAGCCTAGGGAAACTTAAATACCTGAAATAAATAGCGTGATGCCATTCACAGACTCTGACAGCCTCCACTGAAGATTTTTATCAATTTCATTCTTTGCCTCAAGGGAGACTATTGACAAAAATCTTACAGGTAGACTGCTGACAAATCAAAGCTTTCTGCCTTAGGTCTTCAAAAGATAATTTCTTCAGTTGTCTCTTTCTCTTTGTTTTGTTCTTCCAGCTCCTTTTCCTTCTTCTGAATTTGTCATTTTGCCTTGAATTCTGTTTTAAGACAGACAGTTGGGGGTGAAAGCATTGCCACTTTCCAGGCCAGCTCTATTTGTCTTACTAAAAGATGGAAGGATGATGACAGATTTTGAAAAAGGGTAGATTAAAAGTAGTAGATTACAGTAGATTAAAAAGCCAATGAGAAAAGAGAAAGACAGACTTGTGTTACAGGCATTGTGTTACAGCTCACCAGAACTAAGCACAGCTCTTGGATTTCCCCTTGACCTCCTATAACTAACACTAAATCCACAAGGTATTTCCTGCTGTATAAAACGGGAAGAACAATTACTCCCTTTGTGAAGTATCTTATTCCAGTGGAGAGATTAACTTCTGTTGGTGTTTATGAAGTGCTAAAGGAAAAATCCACAAGCAGTGTGGAAAACAAGTGTAAAGGACGTGCTTGCCAAAGCTGAGAGGGTGTAGAGCTAGTCCTCCAGTTACCAGGCTAGAAAAAACTCCTCACTTTGGAGAGTCTCTGAAGGTGCATACAGCTGGTATACTGAGACAGATCTCCTGGCTCAGGGCAACTAAAAAGGAAAAACTATCCTAATAAAGCTGCTTACGGGTAAACAGGAGGTGGAAAAATTGAAACTTGTATAGATCAAAGCAGTCCAGAGTCCCCCAAGGATTTTTCTGGGCAAATTGTTTTTGTAACAATTCAGTCAGGCTTTTTGTTGTTGGAAAACGAGTGTCTATGCATGTAGGTGTAGTGTCATCTGTCTCCTTGAAGCAGTTTACCTTGTACTCTTACAAGCAGCTCCCCACAGAACAGTTTTAATACCTGGTCTATGGTGATGTTGCCATCAACTTTGATACTGTCAAATATCCTCCCAACCACAGGCACTTTGCAGAGCTGTGGCAGTACACGGGGGCCACGCTGCTGCCATAATTGTCAAGCTCTGATGAAACACAAGAGAAGACCTCTAAATAACCCCAAGCTGACAACTACACGTTAATGTTAGAGTTAGGAGATCTTAATGACAGTGTTTTATCATCCCTGCCCAACACCTGCAGCTTAGGGCAGCCTACTGGATGCAACTCAGTGGAGTGTAGGTTTAATCGTAGGAGGATGATCTACAGTCTTACCAGCTCAAACAGAGAACTGCCATCTTCAAAGTCACTGAAAGTCATGAGCTTGTGAGCAATTTCACGTGCAACCTCCTACTGGCATCCACATTTTTATATCAAAGAAACACGTTAAAAATAACAGGCTGAATATATTTTGCTAAAATAACAACATGCATCTATGTTTTTGGGCCCTAGTACATTGCTGATTCAGGGCAAAAAAACTCTTCCCAATTTACCAACCCTCCCTCTCGCAGGAATATGAGACTTTCCCCATAGGGCCTATGGGAAGCATAAGTGAAAACTCTGCTTAAACCACGAGGAGCTCATTACTAGTGCAGTCTTTATTCAGATAAGGGCCTCAGGATTAGCTCCATAACTTCTGCCGCAGCTTTAACCATGTATAAACCATACAGTTGGTATTCTTTTTCTTATTTTTTTTCTATCAGCTATGTATTATAGGTGCACTTTCACAAAAAGCAAAACCCAACCTTATTTTAGCCAATATATATTCATAGTTTGTTTGTTTGAATAGATTCAATTCTCAAGCTGGCAGATATTTTATTTTTGTGCAAAAAAATGTACAGTTGCAAAAGAAATAGAAAAATGCATGCAAATAGAACGGGCTATTCACATGTATTTCAGATGAATTATGTTCTACTCTTTTCAATCTGATGCCAGGTGAGTAAAAATACTGGGGAAACATTTGTAAAACACAGCAAGTTTCAAGGTCAACAGGCCTAGCTATACACTTTATTATTGATTGTCTCATGCTTTTCTGAACCTGTTTTTATAATCTTACTTATTTATCAGTGTTTATTTCCTCAGTGTAGGTTATAAATTTCTCAGTGTGGGATGGTTCTAGTTTTCTCTTTATACACACCAGCTCTGAACCCAATCGGTGCCATTTAGTGCTACTAGAATGCAGTTAATAAAAAGCTAAAAGTTATTTAAAGCATTTGTATTGATGAAGAGGATCTGTCTGCGTGAATTAAACCATACCTGTCTTTTGGTAGACACATACACATACAGATGTGGGTGAATGTGTATAGATATACTGTACACATACACGTATACACACATAGAGACACAGTGTCACAGAAACCATAGCCTCATTTGTTAACTAGGTATAGTTGTACAAGACCAATCCCAATACATACTATAACGAAGCTGTTATGAACCACAGTACTGTCACTATAAATTCCACATTTTTTCGGTGAAGGATTTTCATTTAGGCTAAATTTAAAAGTCAACGTCCTTTACTAGGACTGAAGCGTTAGGATTGGAGCAGCTTTCGGATACCACTTGTTACTTAGCTTTTACACAGAACATCTTTACTTATGGTCTTGCAATAAGCTCTGTACAGAACTTTGAGTAATCCACTACTGAGCTAAATGTTAGACTCCAGCCTAATTCACTTCTCAAGGGAATACATTAATTCAGAAGCAAACACAGTACTATTACATGCTGTGCATTTGACTTACCTTTACAGTGCAGTAAAAAATGCCTGTTGATGGGGCTAAACTTCGCACTGAAGTATGTGCACTGGTCTTTCAAGAAGTTACATGAGAGACATTGACGATCCAATGATCCCACTGTTGATACACTGGGGAAAAAAAATCGATCAGAAACATTTTCCATTGGAATAACATACAATAAACCCAGAATTAGCTCATCAGAGTGACAAAATTTGCTTCAGTCCCTAAACTTGCCAAAATATCACTCTCTTATTTTGTGCCTGATGCAAACTGTTTTCAGATGATTCAGTGGACTACTGTTCTGTAAAGTGGGCAATGTGGATAGGATCCAAAACCTGCCCAAAGCACGACTGGGGTTCCAATAACTAGCAGTGCTGCAGGGTAACAACATTAGTAGGATACCATGAAAAGCCTCATTAACTTCAGATTTGAGTACTGATGTTTGTGTAAGGCGAAGGTGCTTTGCCCACACACACTAAATTGCATGATTAGACCCCATAAATACTATTTTTATTTAGAAGATTTTCACTACTTTTAAAAATAGTCATATTACATGCTTGCATTTAGGTTTAGCTTTTTAGATGCTTATAAAGGACTAGCATAGACATAAGTGGCTATCTTGTGTGAAAATATTTTCCCTTTTTTTAAAAATGTAAAATATTGGCATTTTTAGTTTTGAAAAACTGTGGTTCTTTCCTTGTTACAGCTCAACATAAATGATTACCCAAGCCCTAAAGCAGCAATTAAGCTTAGAGAATGTCAGGCATAGCACTTATGGCTTGAGATGAAGATGCTCTTAATGCAGTCCCATGTACTTCTTACCTATGTAGCTGTCTTCCTCTTGGGGATTCTTCAGTGCTTAAGAAGTAACTGTGCCCAAAAGACAAACAAAGTTAAACTCAGTTTGGTAAACTAATTTGGGTGGTGTTTAGAGAAGTGAGAGACATCACAAGTAACATTTTTAAAAATTAAAAATTCCCAAATATACATGAAGAGCAAATACTTATATATAAACCTAAGCTCCAAGATTAAAACTTAGACCCAGTATGCAGAGTAGTTATTTCAGATGCTATATGATTTCATATTAAAACAGTGATGAACACAGTATTTCATGGTTTCTGTTTAATTCCTGTAATGCCCAGGAGTTCCAGTAGCAACTAGAACCCCTTTCTGCATATTACAAATACAGAACAGAAAGTTTTTCCTTCACTCCAAGAGTTTGCAATATAAATCCAAGGAGTATAAAAGGTCACAATGAAATTATATCATAAAATACAATAGACCTTATGATACCCAAGTGCCTTTTTGAGCTGTAGAATGACTTGTTCTTCTATCTAGAGACACAAGCTAACACCTTAGGCAATGGTTCACAGACCAGGTTGTGTGGCTGGAAAGAGGCTTAGTAGAGCTGCTGCAAAGATATCAAGGCAAGTCCTTGGTGTGTCCTGGATGAAATCACCACAAAGTTTCTGCTTGAGAGGCAGAAGGAGGGTAAGGAACTCCTCTCAGGTGGCTGAGACAACCCACATGCAGTCTGCCACCTCTGCAGGCTGAGTGCATCCAGACCTCATTTTTTCACCTGAACCTTGAGGAAGTATCAAGAAATTTTCTACAGATATATTTTCAAAACCCATGGAAGGGCTCAGTCAGAAAGGCTGTTTCTCCAATAACACTGGAGATGACAGGCACTGTTGCAACCCCAAAAAGGTTCTTGCTGAAGTATGATTTATTTTGAAGAATTGGACACATCTATTTTTTTTTTGCCATACATATATGGCAAAGATATGTATATACATATATGTGCAGATATACATGAAGACTAACCAAGATCCACTAAAGTTATCTGGAGCCTTCAGATGTTTTGTGTCATTTCTTCACTGCTCCCAAAAATCACCAAATATGTGCTGCATTTCCTTCCTACTGTAGCACCAAGATGGGCTTTGGAAAGATTTCTGAGTGATCTGGATGAGAATCAGGGTTTTGGATAATCTCTCTGTAAAATTTGAATTTATGAGGTTGAATCAGATCCCCAAAGTCCAGAGACATCATGCAGTAACAAAGAAAGCATGAAAACTGAAGATTTTGGGTTTTATAAAATACTAAAAATGTACTATGACTTCTTTTCTGGAATCCAAAAAAGAAGTCAGCAAAATGTTATTACTGCTGTATTGTGTGTTCATTTCTTTTTATTTAAAAAAACCACAGTGAATCAACTGATGTCACGGTATGCTCCTTTTCCCTCTGCATAGCAACACATGCAGTAACACACTGGCAGATAAATCGTCTTACAACTGCATTTTATGTACTTGGGAGTGTAAAATTTATGGTAATGCTCAAAAATGAAAGAAATATTGTTGCTTAATTTTAGAGATGCTATTTCCAGTTAAATGGATTCCACTTTAATAACTCGGGTATTTTCATAAACAAAGAGAACAGTGCTTACATCTTTTGAGTATTTTCATCATATGCCAGGATTTTGATAACTTCCCAGTTTCCTGATGTCAGGTGTCTCACGCTGATTTGTTCACTTTTAGCCTGGAGGGAGATGGAAAATATTAACCTTCACCTTAATTGTTACATTTTTCTTTGCCTAGCAGTATTGTCTGCACATGTCATTACTGACTACAGCTTTTTAATGTGCAACATAACATCTTTAAATCACAAACCTCACATTTTGACAGGCCTGAACTTCGAGTATTCTTTCCCTCCCAAATATAAACTTTTCAAAGTCATTAAAATCATCTCAGTTTCCATCACAATTTTTCTTTCAGTTGCCCATATGCAAACAGACAATACAAGTCCTATACTTCAAGTTAAGGATCTTGTCAATACACATATTTTGTTTCTCTTAGTGTTTCTTTTCCTTCACAGGGGCATAGCAGTGGAATCTAACTCAGACCCCTGGAACCAAAACTCTGCACCAGAGTGTGCTTGCGAAGCTTTCGTGTTTATCACGTGCTTGTACTGAGCCAAGATTACCGCAAGGATGCTGGGCCAAGACAGGACACCAACACCACTCTCATCCAAGGAGGCAGGCAAACCTCTATGAGAAATGCACCGTACAAACTCAGACACAGAAGTTCACAGGATTTAAACCTAGTCAAAGCCCCTGCTCCACCATGCACTCTGGAGAAGCCTCTCTTTATCCAGGGTCTATAAGGAGAGCCTAAGAGTAGCCTCCAAATTTTGGCAGCTGAACCGAGTTGGGGAGCACCCCTTGCACCCTCTCATAAATTGTTTCTATCCATAGAATCATAGAATGGTTTGGGTTGGAAGGGACCTTAAAGATCATCTAGTTCCAACCCCCCTGCCACAGGCAGGGACACCTTTCCACTAGACCAGGTTGCTCAAAGCCTCATCCAACCTGGCCTTAAACACTGCCAGGGAGGGGGCAGCCACAACTTCTCCGGGCAGCCTGTTCCAGTGTCTCACCACCCTCACAGTAAAGAATTTCTTCCTAATATCTAATCTAAATCTACCCTCTTTCAGTTTAAAATCATTCCCCCTTGTCCTGTCACTACTTGCCCTTGGAAAAGCCTCTCCCGCTTTCCTGTAGGCCTCTTCAGGTACTGGAAGGCTGCTTATCCCAGCGCGAGCCTAGGAACATAACTGCTGCAAGGGGAAATTCAAAAACTCTCTCAAAGAAAGTGGTGGCAGTTTTCTCAGCCAATGTACCAGGAACTGAATTAGGAAACACCAGGATGCAATGTATATCTACCTTGAGGTAAAACCAAACTCTGTAGCTGGAAGCTGCAGCAGACTCCTCACCAGCTACAGGTTAAAAACAATGAAACCTGAAGAGTGAGAAGCTCATTTGAGACTGCTTGCTAGTGCAAAAGGTAAAATTCTTCCTTAGGTTTCTGAAGATTAAAACTTCAACCATGAACATACCTGAAGAGTGGTTTTTTCTGTACTAAGGCTGTGATGCTTGGCTTGGATGTAAAAAAATCCTAGTTTTCAAATTCAACCCAAAGGTTGTAAAGAAAAGAAGTGATACTTGAGCTTGTATTTCAGCTTTAGTGGGTGAAACTGAGCAGCTGGAGTTACAAAGGAGGTCAGCGGGAGGATTTAATGCTGCTTTCTGGCCTGTGCCCTAGGAATCCGGAGCACTTGTCCATACCTAATCACGGTGGTCTCAGTGGTTACGTGGCCTACAAAAAGTCATGAAGGCAAAGAACTTTTTTTTAATCCCTGTATTTTTGAACTGTACGTTGTAAACTGTGAGCTCTACATCAACCGCAGCAATAACCAGAAAGCAGAAAATGCTCAAGGACACCTATGAGACATGTCTGGAAATGGCAAGGCAGAAACAAGTCCCTTAGAATGAATCGGTTTTCTAACAGAGCCACAAAGAAAGAATTATGTAGCAACTCTATGACAAGGTTTGCAAGTACCAACTGAAATCAGGACGTTCTGCTAGGTGCAGTACATAAATTTGTGACGATGGTTCCCTTGTTCAGGAAGCTTCTCATATTCAGTGCTGCCTCCAGAAATTATTAAAATACAAATTAGTGATTTATTATAAGTGACTATTTCTTCTCTAGAGAGACAGAAACTGCAACTATTGAAAGAGATATTTAAATACTGAGATCACAGAATCTAACAAGAAACAGCAATAAAAAGCCCAGCCAAGCATTAATAAATATGGTTATTTTTCAAGGTTACAACCATTATACATAATTTATGAAGCTTGCAGGAAGTTCTGGCCTTGATCCATTAAAGTTACTTTATAATCCTTATTTTGTGGTTGGAAAAAAGAGACTTTCTAGAGTTGCAAAACCCCAAGAAATTTCTAGATATGTAACACATGATTCAATCCCATTTTGAGACTAGTTTCTTTTAAATATTTCATAAGTTACTAAAAGCATTTGAAAACAATAAAACACACATCTAGCCCTCTACATTCAGGCTGTAAATAACATAGGATAGACAGCAACCATTTAAACAGTAACATCCCCTCGCAAGAAGATTTAATTAGATGCTTCTGCTAACCTGCTTTATGTCACTGACACATGCTTTTCTACAGCACAAAGAAATGCAGCCCAAGAAAAACCATCATTTGTCAGCACTTGTAACACTGACAAACAAGCTTCAGTGATTAAGCTAATCTAACGTGAGCCATTTAAATTCACTTCTTTGTCACTGTATGTTCACGTGGGTTCTGTGTTTTAACTTTCCTGCACTTGGAGGCTGATTTCTGTTAATGAGCTGATATCTGTACTGAGGAGTACAGAGAAGTAATGAGAATCTGAATGCCAACTTCCAATGTTATCCAAGCTTCATCACAAAAAAAAATGTGAATATTTGGGTACCGGCAACCTGCTGATTGCTTTGAATTCTGCAGGGCACCTGTTATGCCGCTGTGGCTCTCACAAGGTGTGACAAACATCTGATGTGACAAAAGACTTTATGTGCAACGGTTAATATAATTTTTATGCCTCCATGTTTGCTTTAGAAATAATGGACAATCAGATTAATGCAGTGTGCAAAACACATCATATAAACACATTTCCTGTCCTTTATTGCTCTGAATCAGCCCCATTACCACGCAGAATGTTGCTTATTGATGAATAATGGTTGATACATGCGATATCACATTTCCTCTTCTTCTCAGGAGCAGCTATATACTTAAAGCCAAATTTGTCATTGGTGATACCATTCAGACTTGTTTATTTATGGTGATGGCAGTCAAAATAGAAGTATTTTTGATTTTCGGAGCTGTACAGTACCCAGGATAGAATACTAAACTCTTAATCATAAACTTGACTTTATTCTGCTGGGATTAAAACATGTATTTAAAAGTAGGTAAATATTTAATTATCTTATTGAATAGGAGTAGGCTTAATCGTCTGCTTAAATATTTTCCTGAATCAGGATCAAGTTTCCTAGGCTCTTTAGTAGTGAAAAATGTCAGAGCCTACAAGTTTAAGGCAAATTTCATTGTATCTGTAACATACTTGGGAATGATGCAAGTTAATTTTCAGATCTACATCATTATTATCTCATGTATTTTAAAGATACTTACTCACACTAGGAAAGATACCAAAATAACTGATTGACTAAATGGTTTTGTTCTGGTGTGAATTTTTGTGCAGTTACTATATTAATACACGTTTACCAGATTGTTGAGTTACTGTTTTCTTCAGAAGACAGAACTTGACATGTCTTTGATCCATTTTTTTCTTGTCTGATTCTTTCTTGATATATTTACTCTAGTGAATAGGTATCTCGTTCTTCCTTCTTCAGGTTAAATTTTCATTAAAGTTCTTTTGCTCTTTTTCTGTCTGCAGCATGCTGTGAACATATTTCAGACTTAATAATGTTCATACCAGAACACTGTCATAAAGGGAGTTAATACAGTTGCTTGGTGCCAAGTCTGCTATTTTGATGTTTTGGGTACCTTGATAATCCCTCCTATGTCATATGGCTCTGCTAAAGTATCTGGATTAATGCTCTGCTGATTTAAATAGATGCCTTGGAGTGTTCCGTTCCAGGGCATAATTTCCTTTATTAGTTCATCACAACTCCATACTGGTGACCTTCAAAGTCATAGTGCAAATTTATCTTCTTTCAGATTCTTCTTTGGAAAAAGCAATGACCCTGGGAAACAGAAGCCACTGGAAAATGTCAGAATGGTAATAAGAGTCCTAATATTCACAAAATTTTAAGTTTTAGGTATTGCCTCCCTTTACTGTTGTGTGTAAGACTAGAATTCTGAATATTCTGAATTGACATTTAATATTATATTTATGCATGTATAGTGTATATAAAGAGGGTAAAATAAGTGTTTCTGCAGGTCTCTTGAATTTCTGTGGCTATAAAACATTATCATTGACAGAAGGGTTTGACAAGAAAACATCTCTACTTGTCTATAAAGGTACAAAGAAAACATGAAATCTTCCAGAAAGAGTACTTTGGAAGTACCTTTCATTTACAGACCTTACATGCCACCACAGCAGAGCTCTAAGAAAAGAGAGTGAGCTCCACTTATTCTGCAGGAAGTTATAAGTATGTCCCTCTGCACCAAGTGACAACCTGGACAGGACAAATGACCACAACACAAGTGTTCAGACTCTACTGAAGTGCAAGACTTTGCCTGGGTCATGCATCCTCAGTAAAAGTCCTAGATGACCACCAGGATATTAAAAATATCCTGAACCAAAACCTTACCTGAACAATAAACATGGCTATATGGTGAAATTCACCCCGGCCTCCCTGCTTCACTGGGACAGTCATGAAGAACTTACTGCCGTCCTTGGAGAAAACTGGTTCTTCATTCTATAAATGTAAAATTGTGTTGGTTTGTCACACTTGCCATTCAACTTCTTAACAAAACATCAGCTTAGGTTTTTTGTCTCCTTGGTTTTGGTAGTTGCTGTGCTCATAAGACAATTGGAGAAAAATCCTTAGACTTTAAATATATTCTGCTAAGACTAACAAAAATGTAGTGGCTAAAGGTAAATATAGTTCATGCCAGTAGTTACCATTGTGCCCTTGCAAACCCCCCTCCCAATGAAAGGTCTGGTAGTCTCATCCCTAATGCAGCAGGACTTTCTGGGATACATTCCTTTACAGACATACAACTAATGACAGAGATAAGTCCGACTAGTCATGAGGAGAACAAATATTTCCATGGTCTGGATGCAGCAAAACATTACTAAGTACATGCTTAACAACTCACTGATTTTGATAAAGTTGTATAGAAAAAATAAGCCCATTGAAGTGATATTCTGAATCATGGTTTTACCATAAACTGTAGCCTGACGTGATACCATCTCTCCATGTCTAACTTTACACAGAAATATTAAAGGAAAATGGCTTGCTATAAAGATTTTTTAAAATGATTTCTCATTTGCACATTGCAAAATGAAGCCTGAAATGTATTTTAAATAGAATGTGTTTCATCCATTTATTGGATAGCTCTTCTGAAGCTATGAAAACGGAATCATTTGCTGACATATTAGTTCAACATATTGTTCTGGATATGAGTTTAGAAATATTATTCTTATGCATTCCAATTATAGCCCGTACGACCTCTAGTCTTTGAACTCCTTTGGGTTTAATTTGGTGAAGTTATTTTTTAATCAGAAAAAATCAGCACAGTATATAGGACATGCTTGGAATGGGATTCGTCTGATCTATCTTTAACCATTCAAGAGTTAGGTAGTTAATCAGCTGGTCATCTAAATGCTCAGCTGAGTGCAGAGATCGGAAACTAAAGGGAACATTGCCTCCAAAACCAGACAGCTGTCTCAGTTTGAAGGGCTGAATTGCTCGCTGGAAGCGTGTATGTCTTTCCACCACTGACACGGTTAGCTAGATAGTGAAATGTCCTCTGTGTGATGCTAAGGGACAGGATTCCCACTACCAGAGAAACAAGCTGCCATCGGAATGTTTACACAGACACTGCTATAATCCTCAGCTGTTAAATTGATTTAGGATCCTAAAAAGCATGCAATTTTAAAAGGACCGGATTTTAATAGCTTATAAAATAACATATAATTAAATAAAAATGACAATGAAGCAATTACACATTATACACCCAGAAACAGCATTTATACTATACCTGTTTAGGAATCCACAGGTCTGACTGCATTTCATATTTCTAAAAGAGAAAAAATTGCTTTTATGGAATAGCTACAGATCAAAAATATTTCCCACATTCAGCAAAAGGTCTCTAGCTATTTCATGGGGTTTTTGCTACTGTGTTACAAACTTCATGTCTCTTCACTGGCACTTACACTGAAACAAACGATAATTTAATTACAAAGTCAGCTGCTTTATTCAGAGTTTTTGGTAGAACACCACAGGGGACCTGAGAATGCCTTTCTCAGTCCTTTCTGATTAGCTATCAAGAAGCTTTACACAGGCAGTTCTATTTGTTTTTTACCTCTAGGCATCATCTGACAACTGGATATTTTAGGTCCTTCATCAACACTGGGCAAACAGCCAGAACCAAGCTCGAAGTGTGAGACCTTTTCAAATCACAATCCCTTGCTTATAACAGGTTGTAGTATGGTATTAGTGAAAAGAAAAAAAAAAAACAAATGCAAGTGATTGTTTTTTATTGGTCACACCCATATTTCACATCATGCCATCTAAAAAAAAAAACCCCAAATACCATGCACACATTGTTGGAAAAAATATAGAATACATGCCAACTGTTGTAAATTGTCATAGTCACAGTGAAGTCATGAAAACTTATTAGCCGTAGAAGCATCTGTATATACATGGCCTGAAAAATGAAAAATCTGTAGCTGCAATAGCTGCTGGTTTTATATGTTACTTTTTGGAATAGAGAACATGTGCAAAATGCTAAAAAAAAAAAATGAAAAAACCAATAGGTTTAGAGATGAAATCAAATGGTCTGATATAATGTTAAATCCTCACAACATGCCCTTTCCTCATCCATTACTGAGTTCAAAAGCATCACCATATCCCAGCAGATGCAGCGTAGGAACCATTTAGGGTTACAAGCATGAGCCCTTTCTGAGCTGTGCTCAGCATGGTGACACTGCATCGCTATCCTTCCTCACCCACCTACAAAGTCCTTTGCTGCACTTAGGTGCTTCTGGAGTGGGACTTCTCAATCTTTCTCTCTTATATTATGTCCTGGATTACAGCTCCCTGGATACCTACTTCAGGGCAAGTCCAACTGACCTTGGAATACACAAGAGTTTCCTTTCAGAAGTGACTGCTCACAGTGGTTCACAACCGACTTCCTTAACAGAAGGGCACAAGGCTTGAAGGAACCAGGTAAAAAGCAACCTAATCAACAAATCTCCATGTTCACAATCTTAAGCTATAGTTTGGGGACTTATTTGTAGTCTCCGAGTCACAAAAAGCAACGTGCACTATGGAGTAAAAGAAGCAGACAAGCCCAGAAATAATCCCTAACACTTCAATGTGACTGACTTCAGTAGCAGACACTGATGGGAGCCTTTTGACTCTGCAGCCAAACTTAGACCTAGATTAATTAGTCATAACCATTTACACTGCCAAATTATACCCTCTACCTTGGAGCATCTGTTGGTACTGATATTAGCATGTGTAGAAAACATACTTTTAGCTAGTTCTGGGAAGAGACTGTGACTCAGAATGGGAAAGCAGCCAACTACATTCAGGACACAAGACTGACTGTGAAAATGGAGAGATGTAATGCAGGAGTGTCAGAAGTCAGTCTGGTTCAAGGGATGGAATGTGGCTGGATTCAAATAGAAAAATGTATTTCAGCCTTTCCATTTTATTTTTTTCCTAAAGCTATTTAATTCTGCTATCAAATTTGCAGGATTTATTAGAATTTTGCACCTTTTCCTTAAACATATGTAAGCTGTGAGAGAGACAGAAAGACCTGAAATGAAACTCTAGTGGAAGAGAGAAGAAACCATGCAGCTTAAAATATCTGACGGAAGACAAGCTTGTCACTGCGCTACCTACATCCAAAACACACAATGTTCAGCAACTGCAGTTTCCGCTGAAGTTAATGAATGAACAAAGCTTAGTAATCCTGAAAATGTCACTCAAAGTTGTTAATTGCACGAAATCATTTCCCCAGATTTGGAATTTTCTCACATCTATTTCCTCCCTGCTGACTAATTATATTCAGCTTGCAACTACTGCATCTGCAAACTAATTTCAAAAAAATCTTTTTCTGAATATGAAAACAAAATGCAGGAAGAAACCTTGAAAAGAGAGCTTAGGAAAAAGTCTGACTTACCCTGCTGCAAGCCCCAGTTGTAGTTTCGCAAACTGTAAGGATGGAGATATTCTGAGGTCTGTTTAACCATCTCACCACAGCCTTGGTGTTGCTTACCCATTTCACCATGGTGATGTAATATTCCCTGAGTAAACATATGCAAATACAATGTTCAGATCATTCCTATTTCAGATTAGACAATTCTTGTTTAAAAAATATAGTTCATCAAATGGTGGATTTGTACTGCATGACAGTATCAGTACCGAGGGATGGAGACAACAACCCCAAATGCCCAGCATCTGTGTTCCTACAAGTGGGAAGGCTCAGTCCTATCACACTGTTCCCCTGGGAAGTTTGTACTCCACTTGCACCTCCTTCTCAGCCATTTGTAATATATAAACTTTACCAACTGCAAAACATGTACTTGTGAAACATTTGCAAATACAGATGAACCATGTACTTGCCAGCCAGCTTAAAAACAAACACTAAATTCCAACAGAAGCCAGTATTCTATTCCGAACACCGTCAGAAGACACACATTTTTGCAAAAGAATCCAGCCCTACTGCCAAACAAAAAAAAAAAAAAAGGTCTGTAAGTCTGTAATGTCAGAGTGCAGGCGAGACCACTTCAAAATGTCACTTGTTATAAAATAACAAGTATTTTATAATGAGACTTCTGCATAAAAGGGAAGGCACACCCAGTATCAGTGCGTGTCAGCTTCTGTTTTAACAAATAGCTCATAATATCGGTCCAATTGTCTGTCCCTCAATGACCCTGGCCGAGCAAGGGAGGCTTCCTAGGCACAGACTCATTGTATGGAGTATCTGCCTCCCTCGTCCCAAAATCCTGCTAGGCTGTCAGACAGAATGCTACAGAGGAAGACCTGTTGCAGCTTGTCTGCCCAGCCAGGCCATTTGCTTCACGCCTCTACCTGTGGCAGCTGGCAGCTGTCACAGTCCAGCTATGTGCAACAGTGGAGCGAACTTGTCTGGAAACTCAGCCCCCCCATTCAAAACAAGGGTCTTAGCTTGCATATAATTAGGCTTTTAATCTAATACTGATGGAGATCCCATTACTCTTTGACAAGACATATTTAATTATACATTCAAAAGACTTCTTACTAGATCAAAGATGCTAAGCAGTGCCATCAGCAAAGTTGTGTACAGCTCTGATGCTGCACACAGGAGATGGAGGAGACAGCAAGTCACTGCAGCTTCACTCAGCCTTCGTCTGGTTCTACTTTGAAGAACACAGCTGAGCAACCCAATGTGCACAACTTACTTTTGGCCTTTACATTTGACTTTTAGCAAGACAGATATTTTCACATGTGGATAACAGAATGAGGACTAGAAATGGTGACTTCATGTATATTCTGAGTCTAATACTTAGTTTTTTGGTTTAGAAAGCTTTTCAACTTACTCAGGAGAAAAAACATATGCCAAAAGTAACACGAGATCTAACATGAGACCAGGTGACACAGCCAACAAAGCAATGATCCAACAAACAAACCAGAGTGCAACATCAAGTCCCAGGTGTCTTTTCCTACACTTTGTGTAGCCAGTTCCAGGTTCTTCCTTATCGACCCCTTTTCCTACACTTTGTGTAGCCAGTTCCACATTCTTCTTTATCGATCCCTTTTCTCACAGTAGGGCCACTATAAGATGATCATGGGAACCATAACACCCATTTGTTGATACTCATCTCCTCTATCCCCACCATCTCACCAGCTCTCAGGGTTCCCACTGAAATCCCTGATTGTCAAGAAAACCTCATTCAATCCCTGCCTCACAGACCTGCCTTTTTGTTTTTTAGCCAGTCCCCATTTCATGGTCTAACCAAGTTTTCAACTCAGACTTTTTAGAATCTCTTCCCTCTCATCTGCCTTAGGATTTTTTTCTTTCTGAATTCCAAAGAGTTAGCTTTCTTCTTTACTCTGTATAAAACCAAACAGACAACACTAAAACCACAGTGTCCTTCCACAGCATCCCATGATCAGCCCATACTGAAGGAGCTTGTACATGACTCACTTTATTCTAAGTTGGACTGAACCAGGCAATGCATAAAGAGCTTCAAGCTCCTTGTCCAGACAGAGAGTTACTTCTGATTCCACATTTGGTATTTAAATCTGTTGCTTGGCTTCAAATTGGCCTAAGGCAATTATATAAGGTAACCGGTATAAAGACGGTACAGCTTTCCCTTAACGCCTGTAAACAATGTTCCCATGACATGTATACAGTCAGCTCAAGAGCAGGAGCTGGAACATCTCACATGGGCTGAGGAGGTGCTGCACACCGAGAAAGGTCAGGTCTTGGGGACTGAAAGGGACAGAGGTTATTCAGTGAGAAAAAAAATATCCAACTGTAGGTGTTAAGAAAGCAAATGTCTTTCCTGAGCCTATGGCAATAAACTTTTTTCTGAAGACTTGATAACTTAATGAAATGTGGATTAATTTTTTACTGCTGCTAAAAAAGAAGTTAAATATCAAAGGTGTTTATCATCCTTTGCCAAGCTTGAGATCCATTTTTTTTCATCTTTTCTTCTTATAGAATATTTTCCTTTATTTTGATTATCTCAATTTATACACAGTTCTATGGAGGTAGTTTAACAGTTTGCTAATACATTTATCATCACTCAAGAATGACCAGCACATCTTGTTTCACTTTTAAGTTTTGGGATGCTTGTGACTAGAAAGTTATATGTGTGTCTTGCTGGCTGTGATTCCAAGTGCTTAGCAAAGTCAACAGAGACAATAAGCTGAACAAAGAAAAGGGATTTGCACTGCATTACACTGGAAGCATAGTTACAATCATAATTAAATTTGAACATTGGATATTTATATTTGAAATAGACTAACATCACAGGAAAATAACCCACAGTATTAAACTTAAAAATAAGAAACTGTTCAAGAAAGCGTCAAACTTTGCAACTTCGTATCATCTGCTATAATGAAGGAATCTGTTGATGTTTTTAATAGATTTGAACTTGGATAATAAATATAATAGGGTTCAGCTAAAGAAAGCCAACCTATTATGCTCTATTAGTTTGCTGGAAGGTTGTTGTCCAAGAAGGTAAGCAACAGAAACTTGCCCCATGCACAATGCTCTGGAATATTTACTATATTCTTAAATTATTTATATGGTTGTGTATTGAAAAGCATATGAGAATTTACAGATACTGATAGAAAATGTCATTCTCAGAAACACACATAGAAAACAACTCAAACTGAGACACGACCTGCAAGGTAGCTAAGACAACTACAGTTTGCTAGTATTTTGGTATACTATATGACTGGTGGCCACCATGTTAGTCAAGCTAACAAACTCTGCTCCCCATTTCCTCGCAGCCATGGGCCCTGGCCATGACCATCTTGGCAGCCCACTGATGGACTCTCATCATCCCCCATGAATCCCCGAAGCGGTGTGGGTGATGCTCTGCCTTTAATGGGTGATGGACAGAGCAACCTCCCTCAGTCTGCTGGCCACACGCCTAGAGTGGTCCAGCCTTGGTGACAATAAGCACACGCTGTTGTCTCCTATTCAGTCCCAACCACAAATTCCTCAGCAGGACGGCTGGGCAAGCAGCTGAGTCTCAGCCTCTGCTGACCCAGAGGCTTGTCTTGGCCCATCTGCAGAACTTGCATTTCTTACCACTGAACAGGGAAGGGAATAATCAATAAATACCTCGGCGTTGTGTGGGAAAGCTTCAAGGAAATAAAGTCTGTGAATATATTGTTATCCTGTAGGCTTTGGCTGAATAGATTACAGACATTTGCTCTAAGGTATGATAGTGAATTAATCCTTTACATTAACCTTGTGAGATAGGTATTGTTATTGCCAAGTTACAGAAGAGGGGAGGGGCAGAAGCATGAAAGAAGTGACCAGACATAGCATATCTAAGAAAAGATGGAAGTAAATCCCAGTTTTCATAACACCAAATTGCACAACCCCCATCTCTTCCATTTCCAGTTAGTATCAAATAAGCTTTCTATTCCAAAGCAAGGTTCAGATAAACTGACTGCCAGAAGTATAAAATCAAGCTTTCTAGATTCAAAATGTGATTTCAAACTAGAAGTACATAAATATCCAAATGATTCTGTTGATTTGGAAATGTGTGGATAATAAAAACAAAGGTGAGGCTTGAAAGAGCAATATTTGAATTTATGCAAACTCCATTTCTTAACTGTTTCCAGTTCCATTACAAAAGATTAATTAAAATCAATAAAAATAATTTAGATTTGTCATACAAAGTCAGAAGAGTCTGACTGTGCATTTCAGTCTCTTTAAGAGCAGGTATATAAGCAATGAGAATGCGGATATCTAGCATTTTTTCAGGCATTTAAATACTATTGGAGAAAGTAAGAAAGAGGACTGACAATTTCTTATAGCGCATTTTAAAACTACCTGGTCACAGTGTCTGGGAATAGTGCAGAGCCAATGCAGCATGCTCATTGTGGCTGAGAACAGAGAAAGCAAGCAGTGGATGACGTCCGCGTTGAGACTTTCAAGAGCCAATGCACAGTTCTAGCAAAAAAATCTTTTCATCATGTAAGGAAGCACAGCTCTACTCTAGTAACTCAACTGCAACTTCTTTCATGTGTTATTTTACTTTTTCTCTGTCTTAGCGTTTCCCACTTTGGAAAAGAAATGAAATTTTTCTGACTGACAGGTCTAAATTCAAGCATGGGTTTTGAAAAATCAGCCTACATAATTTCTTAATACCATGTTAATATCCCATATCTAAATATCACCAGCTACAAGGATTCTTCAAGTCTGGTAAGTTACAGTGGCTTGAACTGACCGCTTGCACACAAAATCATAGAATGGTTAAGGGTTGGAAGGGACCTCTGGAGATCATCTAGTCCAACCTCCTGCCAAAGCAGGTTTGCTTAGAGCATGTTGCCCAGGGTCATGTCCAGGCAGGTTAATCCATATCACTTTTTCAAGATTTGCAGCAGGAGGTATTTGCTTTCCAACTGGAACTTCAGGAGCTAGCAGGGTATGAATGCACACATATTTCATCTTATATGTATACTGCCTTTCTAGGATTAATGAGAAAAAACCCTGCAGTACAAAATTCTGTTTGCTACTGAAGAAAACATAATGTAATTGAACACGTGGAACAGAAACACCAAGGGGGAAACCGTAATTGCACAGAATACAACCACATGTTTAAAGGAAGACTGTCAATCTTTTTGTGGCATTAACAGTGCACAGTAGCTGGTAAATTCTTCCACAGAATAAAACTCTCAGGAGTAAATTTACAAATGTTATTGCTATCTTTATAACAGAATGATCTGAACAAAACTTGGGAAATATTACCAAGAACCTTTATAGAATCACTGCAAGCAGTAAATGAAGGCAGAACATTGAATTTACTCAATCTGACATCAAGTTCCCAGATGCCCTAAAAATCAGAGAAACACTTTTCTGTCCTCAGAGGTCCTGCACTGCATACAATCTGGGGAGAGCTGGGAATCTGAATGTTACTTTTTATGGTTATAAATAACAGAAACCTCATTCCCTACCCATTTGCGTGGTTTCTCTGCATAGGAGTGAATCTCTCCTGTAATAGCAGTTGGTTATGACTTGTACAATATGTATTTCCAAAATGTATCTGCCTTGAAAGATCCATGAAACTATAATGATAGTGTCACATTCCATTTAATTCTGAAAGACTCCCATTACCTATTTACTAATGACTCCATAATGAATTGAATAGAAAAGTACTGAAAAAATTGACCCCTACAAGTAGCTATTATTTTTATTAAAAAAAAGCTAATACTTTAAAAAAATCTCCCAAGCATTACAAACTCCAATGATTTCCACGCTAGAAAGGCCTGTTCAAACCTCATTCTCATACCTGTATATATATATTGATATATACGGATTGATAACCAGCGTGACGACTGACTGCTACTCAAATCCAGAGCCAGACTGCAACATTTAGAGTATACTTGGCTGACAACTATATAACTTTTCTAAATTTTATAGCATGGGCATTATACCTTAATACCCAAAATTAAGATGAAACTAACTTTTTTCCAGGTTTAAACAGTTTTACTCTGTCTTCTGATAGAGCAGCAAAACATAATTGTAAGTATGAATATTATTTCAACTAAACAGCAACAATATCTTTATCAAGGACTCAAAAATCTGGCAAAGATGCCCCTTAAGGCTCACAAAAGAAATTCCACAAATTGAGCTACTGCTAGCCCTCAGCTTCAAGATGCAAAAAAGGTTTTAAGATACCCATATTCATTCATTTGATTCTACTTTTACTTTCATTCTGCTGGGGTGGAAGAATGAATCTGAAAAATCTAGAGAGAAATCATAACCTCTGAACAACATTTTAAAAATTTTTTTTTTCTTGGGATTTACACATTGCTTTCTCATTTCACTTCTTTGTGCCTTCTGACATTTAAAGGACAATTTTAATGCTGTTTAAGAGAGTTAAGATGCTAATCTTGATGGCAAGCAATCTCTTTCAGATCCTACACTATCACTTAAATTAAGAAAGGGTTAGCAAGCTGCAGGAGATTTCATTATGTTTTTTCAGTAGTGGCCCATCAACAGAAACACTTCAGAAAGCACAACTCATCAAAATCATTCTTTTCACCAACACAATCAGTAAGCATTCCAGCTGACATAAATAACTGGCAAGGCATAATTCACTATTACATTATTCCTGCACTAAATTAGGGTACCTCAATTTGTGTAGAAGAGAGCTATGCCAGCTTAAAATTGGTTGCAATGGTTGTGAATCATGGCCGACTGATAACATCCTGGTTGTTTTGGGAACAATTACCATAAAATCTTTTGGGTTTTGTAGGAACTGCAAAACCAACAACTACATACAGAAGTGGGTTTTTTTTTTAGCTAGTGGTAGCTTTATGGTTGCCAATCCTTTTCATGCCTTTCTCCATCCGAAAACGACCCGAGTGAAGAGAGGAAGTGGCACTTCCCTGGCCCTTAGGCTGCAGCCAGATCTGGACTGTGGTAACTCTTTTATTGTTATTATTACCTACATTATATAATAATTCAGGGTTAGAAGATCATTAGCATGTGCACTGAAACCACAATGGGAATTCAATCAAGGTGACTGCAATTCTACAAACTAGAATACACGTATGGGAAGGGATGAAAATTTTCTTGCCCTTAAACAAAAGTTTCAAGGCACCTCGAAGTGAGGACAGGTAATCGGGAGCTCAGCTTAAGGTAGTAACTTTAGCAGGAGAGTCACCGGTTGCAGCCAGACCTCATTTCTTCAGCCCCAGAGTCAAAGGGACTGTTAAATTAGCTCAGAAGTTCCGAAGCAGTTTCTCCTGAAAAACATGGCACAGCCCTTCTTAGTCTATGTGATCTGGTGGCATCACATCTCACCTTCTGTCACCTCACTGCATCTGTCAGCTGTGATGAGAAATGAAACTTTCCGTAACCTACTGGATTTGAAAAGCTCAGAACATTCCTCTCTAAATGAACACCTTGATTACATGTTCTGTGCATTTGTAAGACACTTCTATATTCTGCTATCTCATTTCAGAAACTGAAAGCAACAAAGCTGGCACACAGCAAGGAAAGGCTGGCAGTGAATGCCGTAACAACCTCAGAACCAGGGCAACGTTCAGCCCCTTTGACCATAGCTTAGGATTCTTGATTTCATATATTTCAAGTAAATTGGAACTTCTAAAGACATCAGACATGAGCAAGTCCCAGATCCTTGTGATTTTTCAGAGGAGCACCAATCCAGTACAGCTGTATTTTATTTTATCATCATTATGTTCAGCTGCAGGGATGAAGATCAAGTGCATTCCAGTCAAAGATAAGTGTGCTGATGTAAAAAGGCAACGATTAGCCTGAGAGACAGGTTAAATTAAACATGATTTTCTAAACAATGAAATTATATACCTTGATTTAAAGCTGTCAGGTGGCATCAGTTCCAGTGTATGTGCTGGTCCATACAGATTAACTACAAACAGCTTTATTGTTGGGTTTGTTTGACCTGCCTTTGAAAAAAAAGAAAATAGGAGCTTTAGAGGCACTGAATCAATGATAGCTAAATAGAATAACTCATTAACATAATTCAGTATCTTTATAATAATGAGAAATTATTAAAATTTAAAAAATAATTGTACAACCATATGAATTACATAGTTAAAAATATGAAGTATTAATAGAGTAATTCTCTCACTGCCCTTTACCAATGGCAGACCTTTCTGTACAGAGCAAGTGACCAAGTGGTTTGGCCCAGTTCAGCAAAGTCAGATGCAAAAACACAGCCAGTTCCTAAAACAACAGTTAAACACAGCCTCCAGCAAAGTCTCTTCCAGACACTATTGTTCTTTCTTCCAAAAAGCTGTCCTATATCTGGGAAAACATTCCTCCTCTTCACCTTTTTCCCCCATCTTCCTTGCCTGGCTTGCTGTGACAGAAACCTCTGGTTTTGGCGCTGTTCAGGCCCCAGCTGCTCTGTCGGGCCAGCTCTAAGAGAAACAAAATGCTTCCTGTTGCTAAAGGGTAATAAAATGGCAGTTTTAATATATATCCACTAGGAAGAGTGTGATAAGCCCTGAGGATCTACAGAGAGGTGGGACTTGTCCTTCTCCGGGTAACATGACTAATGGAGGTTCCTGCGATGAAGAGAAAGAACTGGCGATAAAAGGCAAGGCTCTGCAGGGCTGGCAAGGAGATGCTACTAGTCCCACATCCCTGTCCTAGCCAGATCATATTCAAGCTTCTTTTCCATGTAAGTCACAGGAATCACAACACTATGTAGCGTCCTTGGGATATGGGGGATGAAAAGTGTGTCTTTCATTGGGGCTGACGTCTGTTTAATATTAGAATCATAGAAAGGTTTGAGTTGGAAGGGACCTTAAATGATCATTAGAAGGACAAGGTAAAATCACTGATTCTACAGACTTAATCAGAATAAACTTCAAAGTTGTATTTTTGGCTCTTCACAGGGGTATTTAGAAATGCAAAATCGCTTGGCTGAAATACAGCCACAAATTCCCTTTAGAAATTGGACTTATCTCAAAATACAGATAGTCTGAATACTGTACCGACTCATTTCTGAGTGATATGGGAGACAAGAAAGAAGTATTTGTGTATTTTTACTAGTGCTAATAAAAGTTTTGCAAATCGGTTTAATTAGACTACTGGAACTTATTTTTTTTTCATAAAAACATTTACAGGGGGGTGAATGACGAGAGCTCCTGCAGCCTGCAGTGAACTTGGGCAGCTGAAGGTGTTTTTTCCATCTGAGTAGAAAACTCTCACAACCACATCTCTCCCTTGACAGTGAACAGCCTCAACTCCTCTACCACTCAGGGTCATGACAATTTAAATAGCATAAATTTTGTATAATACCCAAAACATTTGTTCAGCAGTGCAAGAACTCTTTACATCAAAATCCTACTTTGCTCTCAATGTATTCAACACAATTTAAACTGCCTTTTTCATGGGTTTTCTTGAAGAATACAGTCTGTGTGTATGACGTACACAAATGCGCATGTTCCAGTATTCACAAACATATGTGGGTTTAATTTTATTTTTTAATCATAGATATAATTTTCTCCCATGGTTTCATTGTATAATAAAGACCAAACCTTTTTTTTTTTTTAATCTCTGTTGCTATACCACAAGCTTCATTACTAATTAATGAAGTCTAACGGGTAGCTAAATTGGCATTAAATGGAGACATTAAATAAAGATAATGTTTTTTCATTAATGAGATTACTGAAGTAGTATCGTGCATCACTTTTATGCCGACTTACTAATGAAATAGAATTACTCATTCCTTGTTTACAAAGCTGACTTTTAAAAATATTCCTTATTTTTTAATTTGCTCTGTCACTCAAGGTCTTTTGCCAATGCAAATATGTAAACTGCCTCTGAAGATACTGTTACTTCATTATTTTAGAGTATTAGTTTATAGCACAAATACATTACATTTATATCATGCATATTATTATTTCATAATACCTGGTATAGTCTAACTGTCCACCCATCAAGAATAAAGGGTCATCGGCAAGAAATGGTAGCAGGAATAAGGTAATAGTAATATTTTCTAAAGCCGTCAGTGAACTTCCCTTGAAATGTCAGAGTACCACCACACACACAGACCTACATATTCCATCAGAAAGGAACTCAGACACTTTTAAATTGCACACAAGGGATGGATAAACTGATAAGTTGGAAGATAATACCAGTGCTGGAGCTCAGCACAAAAATGACAGCTAGGGAGGCACCTAATCAGGAAATCCACAGAAATTGAGAAGCGATTTCAGACAGTATCACTGTCTGGGCTGTTCTTTCACTTTCCAACAAGAATCTAAAAACCCTTCTCTAAATCTTCTGAAACTCAGTGATAGCTCTATTTTTTTTTCCCTCATTTTGATGGCCAGAAAAAGATTTTACTGTGGCTTATCTTATTCAAGGCCAGTCACATTTATTAATAACAGCATTATTTACTGAGATCTATATAACTGCAATGGAACATGCCCCGAGCTCTGCACACAGCGCATATGACTCCAGTGCGGTTGTGACAGAATGTTTTTTCCTGTGCAGTCCTTCAAACATATTACCCTTCTCTTAGAAGTGGTGGATTGATTTTACCAAGCCATATATCAATGATGAAATTACTACCAATCAGTTTGTCTGCTGCTCCCTCACCCAATAGTTTCTTTCCAGCAAAAGGTGTTACAGTCTACTGAAAAAAAATGTAATTAGTATTTCCTGAAAAGCAACATGAACAAAATGAGCCTCTGTTACTGTCTGGAAACATGCCTTCCATATGGTTGAATACTATCACTGAACAAGGAACAGGAGGTGGGGGCTGCACTCCCACTCATCTTACCTTAGGATATGGATATTGTTTTCCTTTCGGATATAGACCTCCAGTAAACCGGGGAATAACCATGTTGGGCACCAGAGAGTCATTTATGGTCAGGAATGCCAGTCTTTCACCGTCTGGAGACCACCAGTGGGCAATGTGAGAATGAAGAAGTTCCTCTGCAAAACCAGATCTCCTTAGGGTCCATAAAAATAACTATCACATAGTTTCCAGCTCATTCAGTTGGCACTGATTTGTTCTTTCTGTGCCTACTTGAAATGCATCTGTTGTAATTTCAGTAATTTCACATTAACCTGGGTTGAATGTTTGGATAACAAGGCATATCGAAAGACCAAACTTCAACTATTTTCCTCAAATGAACACCTTCACTGACGTCAATAAATCATCTAAACATGAAAGACAAATGTAACTGCCATATGCTTAGTTCTATTGCATTTCATTAGATGTGTTCAATTTTTAAATGATTTGGACCATTTTAATAGACAGGTTTTTTAGGATTGGCAATCTTACTTTTTCTTTTAATATAAAATTTTAGTATATACGATTTCTCTGGGCTGTGGCACCAAGGTAATGTGCAGATCCTCACAGTGATATTTATGTAACAATTTTTGGAGTGCAATATTTTGGCTTTCTTGCTTCAGTCTAAAGGTCAGCTTTAATTCTTAGAAAGTTCAATTTTTCTGCAATGTAACTTTTTCAAAATCCAAACAAAATTTTTTATTTTAATGCAAATTTTATTTGATTTCCAAATGAAAATATTCTCCAAAATGTCATGCAACATTTTCTTACATTTATTGTCTTTGCATTTCACATTAGAAAGAAACAAAACAGAATCAATCATAGAAGCAGCACTCAAACTCCTGGAATCCCAGTAAAGCAGCTCCTGACCCATTTCAAATTCATGCTGTACAGGTCTTCTGTCTTCCACTTGTGAAAAGACTTAAATTATTTTCATTATGTATTTGATATGTTGACTTGTTTGGTGAGCATTTTGTATGTAAATTTGAAGAATTTGGCTGGAAAACTAATTAAGAATAGTATACTAACTGGAACAAAGGCCTGACTGCATACCTAATTTAAGAGCCTACCTACAAAACTACTTAAATTGTCAATGGAGACTCTCCAAAATGCTAATCAGATTCTAAAAGTTTTGAAGCGGTTTAATGGGTTGAATTACATAAGGTTAGGTGCAATGAAGCTGAATCCCATATTCAAAGTCATATATTCTGGGTCATGCTTCTCTCCCTGGCTGGATAACTGAAACCTTTTACACAGGAGAACAGCAGAGAATGAATGGTGAATATCAGATAGCAAAGATCAAAATTGTTCTTGTTTTAAAATTTTACTCTTTGTATTCAAACAAGGTTATTCACACAAAGAAAAGCTATTCCCAAATGCTTGTGTAAGGTAAAATGCTAATAACAAACTCCTGCAAATGATAAAAGAAAACAAATGAGGTCAAAAGGAGGAACAGTTCTGAATTCAACTGAAAACCTCTTAACTTCATCTGGACAATATTCAGCCTGCTCAGCTTCTGATGCTATTAAAAACATTACTGAAAGTACAGAACTGCTCTAACTTAAACAATGGTTAATAGGAAAGCAGCAGTACATTCATTTGTGCCAACAGACTGTGGTCCTCCAACATGTACAAACAGAATTCCCTTTTACCCCAACTTTAATTATGTATACTGTGGAGAAAAGCCCACTGCCTGTCTGACTGCACCCCTAGGAAACCAAAGAGTTCTCTGTAAGTCAGGAAATGCAACAGCTATTTGGGCCAGGGATTAAAAAACTAGGAAAAGAATGGGCAAAAATCACTTAAGGAAGGCTTTAGGACATGTATCAGGAGAAAGGCTTTGGGATGCGTACCACTTCCCACATATTTCAGAAACTTTCTAGTCCCAGACTGGACACCTTTTGCTTTCCCTTCTCATGACAAAGGTACGTGTATAGCTGTAGAGACAGGGAATAAGAAGAACAAACTAGGGCAGTAACTGATGTGGAGGTATAAGATACTTGGATGAATACACTTGGCTTCCTTTTCAAAAAAGAGGAAGCAGGCTTGTGGCCCTTCTGAAAATCAGCCCTGTATGTGACCTATGTATCCATGTGTTCACAGGTAAAAATCACCCATAGAACATATGAAGAGGTCTGTGTTTTGTTGTCAGCTAAAGAAGTCTTGTGAGGCTTTAAAGCCTTTCAGACCCCAAACATTAATTAATAAAATGTGTCTGTAGGAAGGATGGGCACACAAAGAGAAGCAGGAGCATCACCTCAGACAAGCATCATTGCTGTTATTGTGCTAGCTGCTCCTGTTCCTTCCGAGTTACCCCATTTTCTTTTTCTGTTCATCATGAAATATTTCCAGCTTAAAGGAACAGACATTTGTTTTATCAACAGCTTTGTTGATCTTTAAAACAAATGAAATTATAAAAAATCCACATCGACCTCTTTCAGATACATAGGAAAGCTGAAATATAAAAAAATTAGCATATTGGCATGTTTCAAATAAAAGAAATTAGTTTTGATTCTCTTTACTTCCTAAATGTAGATCTCATAAATGCAGAGGTCCAAATCACATAAAACCCCTGACATTTCTTCCATTAAAATATGTCTTAAACTTCTATCTGTATAATTTTAGATGGGGTCTACTCCACCCCTTCCAGACAGCTCAAATAAAATGCCTGGCAAATATCAGAACTGATCAGTTGCATCAGGCAACCTTTTGTGGTCCCTTCCAACCTGAATTATCCTACGAAATCCTTATGATACTTTGCAGACTGGAAAGGAATGTTTTTTAAAGAATCTCATATTCCATTTTGAATATGAGACTTGAATATACTCCACTCTATTCTGTGGAGTAGAGCTGTATAATGATCCTTCATTATGTCATTCACCGCAGCTCCATGCTGCCCCCAGCTGCACCCCAAAGAGAAAAGAAACACAAGCTGCCCTCTTCTGAACAGGTGACCTCAAAAGGCTTGCAGAATTGCTGCCAGAGTTGCCTTGTTGCATCCATGACTCTGACTCTTACTAACTTAACTTTGTTTTAGCAAACACTCTATATACTATTATCAACTTCAATGAGCTACATATGCTTAAATTCTTCAATTTACTTGCAGCCATGTTAGATTTGAAGAATATGAAGTGCACATAAAATGATATTCCATCCCTTCGCCCTTAAGTTTTGAAATGTGCTGATACATTAAAGAATTTCAAAACATTAATAGAAACCTTGGAAGTGTGTATTTATCAGACACAGGCATTTATATGGCTAAGGGATGCAAACTACCATTCTAGTTTCAGTTTACTTGGGCAGAGATTTTAAAAAATATTTATATGAGCTATCTGCTCATAACTAATGAAATCCCACGAGGAAGATCATTTCTAAGGGCCCCACTGAAGTTTCTTGCTATATGCCGTAAAACCATTGCTAAAAAAACACTCTGCCCTGCAAAACTCCACATAGGAGAAGCTGCATACTTCAGGTAACTGAGTATTTAACACTGAGCTATTTATCCATAAAACTAATGAATCTCATAGAAAGAATAACTGAAATGTGTATTAATTTTAAGCTCTTGTATCAGATGGATAATCTACTCCCATTTTTTAATGTATTATTGTGTTAAAAGCATTTTGGGTACAGAGAGAAACATCCTATGGTACTATGCAGAAGATGGCTTCAGAAGCCAGAGGATATCACAGACTCGGCTGCCCTCCACTCCATTTAGGCAGTGGTTTCCAGCAACAGCAAGTTTTCCAGGAGTCTAGCCCAGGTTGATTAAAGCCAAAGCAGCAGCCACTGTTGAGGTAAGTTATAATACTTTTTGATCTTGTCAAAACACTCAAATTGGATTTAAGCATGTTCTTAAATTCAAGCACAATGTTAACTGCCTGGCTTGAGGGGCTGGAGGCTCTCGTGAGTTATGCTAACACACAGCACAATAACCACCACTTAGTCTGAAGGAGAGTGATTTTAAAAAAAAAAAAAAAAAAAAAAAAAGAGTGAGGCACCGGGCAGTATCATCTTTGATCTCCTTTCGCTATGTCCAGCAGTAAAAAAGAAAACGTAGCCAGTTCTGCTTCTACACTACGATTCTTCTGTGCCTTCTTCTACTAGGATGCTTTAACTGTAAATAGATTGGCACTGTTGTTTACACAAGCAACAAACCCAGTCCTTTCCCTCCTCACTTGCACTGTAAACCCAGAATAGCTCCAAAGGTATGAATAGAGTTATTCTAGATAAGCAAAACAGAGAGTGCTTAGTTTTATTTGAACAGCTCTATTTGAAAAGCCAGCCCCACTGAAGCTGGTAGTAAAATCCCACATCAAGATTTCACTACTATGGCATTTTTTACATACTGCCTAGTCTTCATAATACGTTTTAGTTGAAAATAAATTAATCTTTCTCAGAAAATACTGTTATATGCAAAACAGCAGTCAATACAAATTACAAATAGATACAAAGGCAATTTTGCAAGAAAATGAGAAGGCGAAGAAGCAAAAACAACCTTAGACAGCATTTTCTGAAATGAATAGATTTGTGCCATTGGGTCCATACAAGAACTTCTCATCTGTTTTAATATATAGATATATTTGTCCGGCTTACCTTCATACAACCAGTCTGCAATTCCATTAAAAATAATTCCTTCTTTTCCTGAAGATGTCAGGCGCAACGAGCTACTCTTTACATCAGGCTGATAGTAGATGTTATTCTCAAAAATATAAATCTGGATGAGGTAAGAGGGACGGAGAGAAAAAAGAACATTTTGGTAGATTGAATGAATGTTCAGCAATGAATATGTAATTTCCTCAGGCTCAGAACAGTCTACAGAATAATTCAGCATGAGTTTTCACCAACATTGGCTTCATATTTCCTTTTATTATCAATTTGGACAAACTAAGCAAACTTTTCATACTTATGCCAAGCCAAATTCTTCTTTTGAAATTGTCTTCTCAGCTGAAATGTTTCGATTCACTTTAAGAAATATTATTACATTCCTCAGAATCATACAGGAGACAAGTTTTATAACACTTGAATAGATAAAGAAATTTTGCATTAATTCCATTCTATCTAATAAAATCATCTATTTTTCTAGCTGTGAAATTAGACACACTTCTGCCAGTACATACAGTGCAGTACATTCATCATAAATGTAAGTTACAGCTTTATACCACGGTGTGAGAACTTACAGGAAAACCAAAAATAAATAGCAGACTGCTGTTAACTTCTCTCAGCTTGCCGACACTATTTCTGACTCCGACATACAAATATTTTACTCCAAGTGTGCTATAAAAATGCCCTTTATTTTCAAGCCTAGGCTTGTCCTTCTTTTCCTGCGAGTAGCAGACAAGACAGACAGTCCTTTCCTCCTTCACTGCCACTTCTCAGCCTTCTCTGCTTTTCTTTCCCTGCTCACTTTGTTGCAAAGGATTTCAAGTTCACTAATTTTGTGAGACTGAGCTCCAGGCTCCATGACTAAGTGCAATAAAAGAAAGATAAAGGGCAGGGGGGAGAAAAAAAGGGAAAAAAAGAATAACAACAGACTTTGGAGGAGTACAGGGATGGCAAAAAAGGCAGGAGACAAATACAGCCATGATGAGGAAGGTTTATGACATGGAAATCCTTATGTACTCAGACGTATGCTCCAACGGGCTACACGTCTGCCTTTCTCCTGTCACCCAGGAGACCTTTGAGCACTTCACTGCACCACAATTTAGGTACACGTTGTCCCAAACTTCTTCATTGGCACTATCTTTCCCAGTCCGGGTTAATAAGAAACAAACATCAGAGATACTAACAAGCCAAAAGGTACAGACGGGTATAAAACACAGAATCACAGCTACCAGCATTTCCTGTAATAACGCTCTTAATCCTTTTTGTCTGTACTCCTGCATACTCTTTTTCCTGAGTTGTCAATGCCTGTCACTAGACTCTTATTTCAGCTATAATCGTCTCAGAGTTGTAGCCTTTTTCTTTACTTTATTGTTAAATTACAATGGTCACATATGTCCTTGCACAGCTTAACAATAGAATCAAACCAATATCAATATTATGCACCAAACTCGATTCACATTAAGAAAATGCAGCTAAGAGCACTAGAGAAGCAACACACAATAGAAATTTTTGTACCATGATTTCATCAGTGTAAATTGATGTAGAGTCTCAGGCACTGCTAACATGAAGTAAATATATTTCCACCAAAGACCATTTTAAAAGCCTCGTCATTTATCATTCTCTCATACTTCTACGACAAATGACTTATGGGAAAATACTAACCAGAGAGCAAAGTATTATTATCACTATTACTGCTGTTCTCTTTGCTTCTAAATTACCATCTGAAATAGATTTCCCTATGAGTCCCCAAACTAATGGCATTTCTTGATTTTTAACAGTAGCCACTTTGTGATTTCTGCTGCAGAAAGCAATAAAGCTGAGGTTTTTTTTTTCATACCATGAGCAGTGCAATGATTTTAACCATTACGGGGAATCAAGGGTGACTTGGAACAAAGTACTTTTTGGTCAGAAATTCAAAACTCAGCAGTGAGTTCAAAACTGAAGTGAAAATAGTTGATCCAGTTTGAATAATCCAAAATGTACTGATCAGTAATTACATTTATAGTTTTATAAATAATATTTGCTACAGTTGAGAATTTATGGGAAGCTGAGGTATGACTCAGCATTAACACCAAAAGAAAACAAACATTAGAGAAAGCTGGACATATCAAGCTTTTGAAATAATATCAACAAACACTTCTTGTCAGTGTATATTTCCACAGTAAAAATGTACTACTTTTCCTAAGGTAAAAGAAACAGATACAAGTAATAACAAGGCATGGCCAATTGCTTAAACAAGGAAAATACAATAATTTAGCCAAGTACTTGCTATTTAAGTGAACTAAAAATATTCCTATCAGACTAAATTACAGATAGCATAAGTAGTGGAAACCACTCTATCGACCATTGCTTAGTAAGGAGCAATTTCTTACAGTCGACAATCTCTTCTAATATCAACATCTGCTTTCAGATTACAAAAAAAGCCCACTAGATCAAATGATTCTATTTCATTTAAGCCTCTTTAATTAAACGAGCTCAATCTAATTCATTTTTGAAGATCAGAAGTATCATTTTTGCTTCTCACCCCCCTTTTCAGGACGTTTGCATTTTTAATGGTGAAGATACCTGGAGTGTCTAGTTTCTGGAATGAAAAGCTTTCAATTAAAGCCATCATTGCCAGTCAAAGTACAGGATTAAGATCTACTTGTTTTATGAGTGAACCATGACAAGGTCTGTAATCCTGTTGTCATTAGTTAGCAGGCATTGCTAATTCCATTTGACACATTTCAGATAAGTAAATATCTAAGAAGGAATACTCACTGTTGTGCCACTGATTGCTGGCTTCCTCAGCTTTATCCCCCATTCCTTTCATAAAGTGGCTTTGTTTCCATCCTTAACCAGTTCTCAGCCACCCTCTGAACATCCCCACAATCCTCTTAGTCTGCTCTGTCACCTGAAGTTTCCCTTCTCTTCTCATATCTTGTGACACGTGTTCTTTCAACTTTGAAAGCTCCCCCAAAGAGCAATGTTTTTCTTTACCATACACATTGGAACATTTTAAGCTTCTTGGAAAAACCACCTAGTGTCTCTCTTCCTAGCAAGCCTTGAGCTCATTGCTAACTTGAATTTAACATTAAAAATGATGAATTTATGTTCCTTTGCAAAACATTTATGGAATACAACCATTCATGTTCCTCCGCATAACTAAACAGCATGTAAACGCACATCAATGATTTAGGGTTGGCGCACTGGCAAGTATCGCTCTGCACTGCCTGCAGCATTTTGAAAGATCAATATCCCCATGCTTGAGGCTGTATAAAAGCATCTCAGAAAGATTCACCACTATGGTTAGTCATTTAATCTCATCTGTAATTTTGAATACTTGTTATATTTCAGGGGGTGCCATTTACCACGTGGACCCCACAAAGCACTGTTTGTCCTGACAGGAATGGTTTTGTGCACATTTCCTACACTCATGCTGCCTAACCGCTGCAGTCAGGACTGCATTCCCCTCCATTCCTGAACAGGCCAAAGCACTCATCTGTAATTATTTAACTCGTTCACCTCTTGGAAATAAGGACTTGGGAGTTAAAATGTTGATTTCTGCAGCAAAACAGGCAGCAGAGTTGTAATAGGAGTGACAACATTATCGTGAAGGCTACTAGTAGTGGCCTGAGAGGCTCTTTGCTTTGCTCTCTAAATCCAGGCTGTGGATTCAATTAAGCACAAGTACTTTGTGTAGCCACAAAAAACAATCTCCCATCTGACATTACTGCCAAAGCAATGCAGCCAGGAAAGACATTTCTAAAAGGCATGCTCTTTGTGAATTATTCTTCCCAGCATTATATGGTGCAAATGTACTTCATACATAACTCTAAAAATACAAAATTTTAACAGATCACCGCTTGAAATTGATTTTGTTTACAAGACAGTGAACAGATCTTGCTCGCTGTTGTCTAGCATTTGCACATACAACACTGACCAGCACCTAAGCGTCTTGGCTTCGTGTCCCTCTGAAATAGCCGTGACTAGAAGCAGCATGTCCACAACAACTATGGTTTTACCAAAGCGTAGTGAACTGGGCTTTTTCTCCCTGGTTAGTGCTCAGCTCCCCTTTGCATGCTGTGGCCACGACACCGTTCCATGCTCCTCCTGCTGCAAGAGGTGTGCCAAATGTGAAGTGGCTTTAGGAGGAAAATGGACACTGGATTTATTTTATGTGGATTATCACAAGCTCACCAACTAAGAGTAGAAATGGAACTATTCCTCAGCTGAAACATGCAAAAAATCCTACACCGGGCCCCAGAAGCAGAGGAAGGCCTTAAACATAATGGTCAAACACTCCCCTCCCTGCAAAACACCCAAGTTCCTTTTCTTTGGTTCATACATTTTTAGCTTTCTTGCTCCATTTAAACATCGCCACCAATGCTTTCTGACAAAAACAGTATCCTCCTTACAGTTCAACTTCATGCTGCACTAAAATATATTTCCAAGCTTCTATTTCAAAAACACAAAGAGTAGATGGATGTTTTTATTTTTTAGGCAGCAGCTGCTGATGATGATTAGTTGCAGTACAGCAATATTTTGAGAGCCACAATTTGGTCTTTAAAATTGAGTGAAAGAGAGAGCAAGTGGCTGTGAGAGAGCCCGAACTACTACTTTTTCTACAACAGAGACTTAAACTCTCAAATACTGCAAGGTAGATAGCAAATCACGATGCTGGAATAAAAATTATTGATCAAAACAAAAAATTATTCTTGGAGTAGAATCTTTCAAATACATGTGCCTAAAATCCTGACTCCAGTAAGCAAAACCAAACACACGCACAAAGGTTTCCAGGGTGGGGACTTCACATACTTCATCACTTTGTATATTGTGTTTTGGGCAATGTCACATAAACCAAAAATTTCCCTTGCTAGTCTATCTCCACTCAGGCATTTGGGAGTAAGTAAAGGTAAAAGCACTTTTCTTAGTATACACTTGGGTCTAATTACTACATCATAAGTACTAAAATGTTGACTGTAACTACTGAATCTTCCAAAAACTGCTAAAAGAGGAGCTGCTAACCGTGTATCAGACAGGTGTTCTCATGAATACACCAGTGGCTTTGTGCCCAAAACGTTTTCACAGCTTTTAGGCATGACGATAAGAAAATAAATTGAAAAAGGCACAAAGTGGAACCAGGCTATGCTATCTTATATGAAAATTATTGTTATGCTTTTTTAACCTCTTCACCACCTATTTCCCAAGTATTTTTAAAGTATTTAAAATTATTTTTTAGCTAAGACCCTTAGCTAGTAATGCTGTAAATGGGGATAAATATCAAAATCTATGGACTTCAAAATTATTTTTTATTTTCTTGGAGATTTTGCACAGCTAATCACATCATGCCTTAAACCAAATGAAGAAAAAAACATGGCATTTCTTTAATTATTTTATTAAGTATTTTCCAATTAATGAAAAACATCTGCAAGAATGTTTTGGATTAGTGAGAGATTAATTCTTGATAATGATCACATTTATTTCAACTCACTGTGAAGAATTTGAAGCTCTGCTTGCTCTAATGTTCTAGTTACAGCACTAATCCTTCTCCTTCTTGCACATCTGTCAGCCTCTAAACTATTTTTTCATAAACCTTCTTCTAAATTAATTTCTTCCAAAACACTTATTTATTGTTTGCAATATGTTTCACAATTACATGCTTTTATTTCAGGCTGAGGTCTTAAGCAGAGCACCCAGTCCGAGCAGTTAGTTCCAGATGGCAGACAGCTGTGAAAACAGAGACATCTAATCCCACAGCTGAACAGCAAACCCAGTGCCAATAGCTGGAGAGGCCCCCTGTGTGTCTTTAATCATTTCAAACACTACAGGCAGAGAAAAGCCACTAAATTACAGAAAAACACTCCACTTTTTCCCTTTAGGTGCTCCACTGAAGCCTTCTGCATGGGCATACCCACACTCAATCACTCCTCTGATTGCAGGGTAGCGTATCGGCAACAGTTCAATCTTTTTACTCACCAGTTGGGCAGCAGCAGCAGTTTGCCTGGAGCTGCGTGGAGGTCACCATGCGATTGCTTACCCTGCACACATGCAGCAAGTGTGTGCGGAGCAGGGCTTTGAGCTCTCTACCAAAGCAGGGGCGGCTTCTCTACCAGAGGCTGCCAGCAGTCAGTTAGCCCTGGCAGTTGAGACAGGGTCACTACCAGATATTTGCACGTGTCCTAGAAATTCATCCAGACACCAAAGTTCAGCCTTGTACTTATATCCAAAATCCCCATTTTCTTCAGGTGGAAGAGAAACAGAGCTGCAGCCCTTGCTGACAAAACCTGTCTCCTTCCCTGGAACCAGTCATCAGTCTCACTTGCAGAGAAAAGCTGCCAGAGAGGCAAAATTCTGTCAAACCTGACATTAAGGAGGTAGATTTAACAATCTAGCATTAGTCCTTTCTCTTATGCATGGATAAACTTATTTTTGTATGAATATGATAAGGTAGCTTACCATACAACAAGTTCTTAAAACAGATTATACAAACACTAACTGTATAATGGAACCATCTTGGGTCTAGAAGCAACATCACTCACTCATGTCATGCTTTGCCCAGGCTGAAGTACGTCTCTCCGCTCTGGACCACAACCAAGTACTTGTTGGCCTGTGTCACACTTAGTCATCTCCGTTTAGCCCATGCCCAGGGCTAAACAATAACCAGTTGTTCTATACTAGTGTAGCGTGGCCAGAGTTTAAAAGCCATGAGAAGGTACTGCTGTCCCCTAATGCACAAGTTTTCAGATCCCCAGTCTAATACTTTGACATTACCTGATATGAAATGATAGCAGAAGTCACTAACAACAAACAAATAAAACAGAAGAAAATCAGTTAGCACAGCCTTTAAAATTGTCTTTACATTTATCACAGGGAAAACTTGGACACCTATCCCATGATGGTTAATATATCAAGGTCTCATTTTCCTAACAATGAGTGAATTTTTATAATTAACCCTCCAGAGTTTGAGCGTGGCAGATTTGTTTGACTTCCTGATTGATACCATCAGCACAAATAGCTTTTTCCATCAATAATAACAGAAATACGTAATGCAAACTGTAAGTGTCAGTGGGCTTTGCAGCCACGATTTACCCTTAAATAAGCTTTAACAGCTCCTGAAACTAGCTTTTCAAGATAAAAATTTAATACCCAGAGTCCAGCACCTTATCTTGAAGGAAAGAAATGGTGGAGTGTGACTAATGGCATGGTTTGTCATTACATGGATTCATCAGGACAAACACCTAGTTCAAGGAAGGTGCCAAACAAACGCCAAAGCTACTGAGCAGTAGCTGTATCAATACACCTTCAGTTAAAAAAAAAAAATCTGTACAAGCAGCACTGGTCTCTTCCTGTACAGGTGAATGTCCTACCTGGGAAACGAGGAAATTATCAGATTCTTCCACAGACTCTCTGACCAACAAATATATAAATAACCATTCCAACTTGGAACTTCAGTGCTCCCCACTTAATACCCCAGATAATACGACAGTCTTCCTTATTTTTCACGTAGGGAATATGATCTACAACAAGACTAAGGAATTTCTGATTATGCCCAGAAGGAGACCTTCAGGCATTCAGGAAATGCTGCTGTCAGCAGAACTCCAGCAGTTGCTCATGACAGTGCTAAAGACGTCAACCTAAAGCATCTTCAGGCAGGCCATCTGTGGCTATATTCCTGTGTGACTGTGGCAAGTACATACAGTTCACCACTCTTTGGACTAGCACAGGTGTCTTCAGAGCCCAGCGTTCTATGTAACAGACCACTCAACTGCACTTTTTGCTCTATGCAGAGGGGTAAGTATTTTTACTTATGCAAAACCAAGTGTCATCCTGTGCACCCACACAGAGATAGTCTGGCTAAGCAGCTAACTCCACCATCATCATGGCCGATAGCTATATCTCAGCATAGGATCTATCAGACTTCTTCATTTCCTAAGGATACAGCAAAATTCCATCCCTCCTTCTTGTGAGACTGCCAGCTAATTAGTTGGATAATTAATTCTTCAAAAGCTTCAAGATGTTTTTCCATCTGGGCTTGCCTCTTACCATTTGTTCTGTCTCCTGTCTTACCAAACATTAACTAGGGCCAAATCCAACTGCCCTTAGATTAGTCACTAAAATTTGTGAAATTGTGATGAAACACATGAAACATCTGAAACAGATGAAATATGTTTTCTTGCTAACTGTTAAGACAAAGAATATGAGCTATTCATTAGACAGAAGAAAGTCAAATAAAGAATACTTTTTTAGTTGATCAGCAGATTTTGTACTTTGCTCTTCAGAGATCAAACCATGACTTCTCCGGTTTCAGGTTCACTATTAAGTTGGCACAGCACTACTTTGCAGTTTAACCTCATACTGGGAAGAGAAAGAAGATCCCACAACACACGCAGCAGCTGTATTTCTCCTAGTCCTGAGTTCATGTTGGAGCATGCAGGGGAGCAAAACACACAGCAATGGGGCAATCATGGAATAGAATCACAGAACCATAGAATCATACAGGTTGGAAAAGACCCTTAAAATCATCGAGTCCAACTGTTAATCTAACACTGCCCAGTCAACCTCTAAACCATTGTCTCAGTTTAGTCCACACCCAGGGCTAAACAATAACCAGCTGTTCTCTTACCCAATCTCCCCTCCCCAACTGAGAAAGAGAATTGGGAAAAGGAGGGAGACTCAAAGGCTGAAATTTAAACAGATTTAATAAATAAGAAAAACAACATCAATACTAATACAAAAGACACAAAATTATACTCAGCTCATAGAGTGATGGCAAGTCCCTCCAGGGACAGTAACCATTGAAAAGAGCAGAGCAAAGAGCCCACCCCTCCCCAGCAGCTTTCCCATTTATAGTGAACCTGACATTAATGATATAGAACACACCTGTGGGCCAGACTGGGGCAGCTGCCCTGGATTTAACTGCTAATGGCCTTGATCACCACCCCACAGCTGGCCACAAACAGAAAAAAAAAAAAAAAAAGTAACAGAAAAATGATTCTATAAATTTTATCCTTGCAAAACCAGGACAACCATGTCCCTAAGAATAAGAATAACTTGTTATGCTACATAGACCACAGCTAAAGGAGTGCAGTATGTAAGTACAGTTTAAATAGCTTTCATATAGCCAGTTTAACCAGCAGTTAACTAGCAGTTAAAACCCAGAGTCAAAGATCCTGGCACAGAGCCCTCACACATAAATTTTACGAGGAAAAATTAGCTTGAATCTACATAGTTTGATCAAAACTTGCTTGGCCGTATTTATACTGCATGATAATATGTATGTGTACATACATATTTTTTTTTTTCTATATATATATATATATCCAAAAAGTCAATGTTCTCTGTTTCTTGAACAACATGCTGCTCCATATGCAAAGTTCAGCACAAACAAGGATCTTAAATAAGTGGTATCTTAAATGAAATAATTAATTTAAAAATTATTTTTGAGTGATTTTTAGGAAAAAAAAAGCGGATTCAATTCCTACTGCTGTTTTCACCACAATTATGGAAAATGCAGATATCTGTGCACTTCCTTTGATTTGTAAATAATATCGGATCTAACTTTGGATTACAGGAAGAAATTAAAATCAAACCTCTGCATCCACACGGAAATCATTTGGTTGAGGTTTTTCAACATTGGCTGTCAAGATTACAAGTCTGGTTTTCATTTAAGTACTTAACATATTTGTTACCACTTTCTGGTTCACAGATCTGAAAAATTATAGAAATAGCTCCATTTCAGAAACCTACTATTAGTTTTCACCAATTTAAAAAATACTGCAAATCAGCCATAGTATTTGTCAATGCATTACCATTACAAATAAATACCTTTCTTGGCATCTTCTCTACTGCTGTTCATCATCCTCCAAAGCTCTGATAGACACTTTTTTTCTAATAGAGCCACTGATTACGTTATTTGTAGTCACAGTGTAAAGTCTGTTCTCTTTCTCAAGTCCAAACTGAACAAACATTTTCTTGTCATCTATGATTTCACTTACTATACTCCTGGGACTTACAGACTTAAATTGGGATTGCCAGACCATTATTACATCCACTGCTACAGAAGATGAGTACCCCTTTCTGCCCTTTTCCCTTGCCAAAATCTCATTTAGTTGAAGCAGCTTCCTACTGAAGAACAAGGTGTGCTTAAGATTATGTGTCAATGCAACAACAGTACTAGTGCTATTTTCTTTTTTCCCCTCTCACAGGAAACAAAAATACTCATTTAGGGAAGAAAACACTTTCTAACATCATCCAGACGAACTGGACATACAACTTTATATAGGAACTGTTGTTTATTATACCCAGTTAGAAGTTTCATGATGGCAATCCAAACCTCCTGTTCCGTATCAAAGCTCCTCTACGGCCAACAGCTACAGGGCACATGCTGCAGTGAGCCACAGGAATCCTTCAGGTCTCTATTTGATTGCAGGAAAGCAGTGGCTTTTCCTGTGTTCTGTGATGAACTGTGGTTGTGATGCCATTTGGCTTGTTTCTACCTACAGCTTGAGACTCAACACTCATCTTCAAAATAACTCTGCTGAATAAAGTGCTGGCACAGGGGTCACTCAAGCTGCTCATAGGCTGCATGCATGGTAAGGATGATGGGTACACCACCAATCTTCCTGTGGCAATGCACTATATATGGGTGTTTCCAAGTTAGGTGTCGATTTACTGTTCCATACATGTGAAAGTGAGATCCGTTGTATACAAAATCACATGGACAAACCAGATTTCTAAGGGGTACTTTGCACATATTGGCAAAGTAGCAAGGTAAAAGGTACTCAGTATCTGCCTTTCTTGCCCATGGTAACAAGCTGTGGAAGAAGCTCCATGGTAATGAACTGAGACTTCACTGGTGTGACTGATTAGTCTACTGATGTCTTTCTTACAGGTCCTGCAGTGATTTCCAAAACCAAAGAGATTTGCTTTATTTTGGATAATATAAAACACAGGAAAGTGGCTTATAAAGCTTTTATAAGTGTGAATTTTGGATGGTTAGATTATTCATTAGTGACTTTGTCAATTACAATTACACAGACTTTTTCCAAAATTCTTTTTTTTCCACATCTTACAAATTTTCTATACAGATCACGTATGTTACAGGATGATAATTTGAAGGAAAGTTTTATGGAATTGTATTGCACAGCACCTTTATGTTATATCCGTTTCCCCTACATTGTATCTGTAGTCTATTTAGATTGTGAACTCCCAGGGACAGGGATTGCAGGCTAAAATGTCCGATACAGTTTGCAATACGGCTGCTTTGCAAGTCTCCAGTAGTGCAGAATGGCTCTGATCTCCTCTCTGCAGATTTTTTTCTTTTGCAGGTCAATCTATACTGACTTACTCCAGCTCTTACCCCATCGTTCCATGCGCACCACAGAGCACTAAATTATGCAGATACTGGGCACAGCAGGCACCACCAGCTACCGCAGCAAAGCATGGCAGTAGACAAAAATCTACCCTTATATGATCTATGTTTCAAAATCATCAATTGCAAATGAGGCAGAAAATAAATAATAGATAATAACAAAATTATGATAATTGTAATCAATAATAACTATATTCACTCTTAAAGGTACCAACTTTCTAAAGATTGTGATTGACCTAGGCATGAATTTTCACAGGGCAAGCTTTCAGACCTTCAGATTATGTGCTGTACTTAAGGCAGAGAGAAAGTAGTTGTTGATCAGTATGAAACATGGAGACCTCAAAACACATACATCCCAACATCATATACTGCCTTTTTTATTTTTTATCAGTTACAATATATTAATTTTAGTTTTGCAGTCATCAAGTTGCCACACATAGCATGAACAACAGACTAGAACACTGAAGCACCACTTTTCTGCTGTCTAGATTAATGCCACTGCATCACAGTAATGTGTTAGCATAATCGTTTCTGAATAACTGCAAACAATCTACAAGGCTATTATATTTAATTGCTATTTAGGTAGTTTATAAATGTACTGTAAACAATAGCAAGGATGCACTCATAATGCAGCTATGAGATTAGTTACTAATGTCATGGAATAAACCAGGCCGTGAACTCACAGAGTATCAGCAACTCCATGATAACTCTGATGTTTATGTCCTTGATTTCCAATAAAAGTGAGGAAGCATTGGCCTCTTTTGTTTAGGCACACATTAATTATGTTGCCTTTCCAATGATATTGGATCATGACGTTCACTAAATTCACACTCTGCCTAATCCTATGATAACTTACTCATGAGTGCAAACATTGTCCTATATGTTATACAAACAAAATCACATATAGTATATGAACTATGACCTATGCAAAAAGATACTTTATAAATCTTTGTGATTGCACAGAAGATTACAGTAAGACTGCCTTGCCCCCAAGCTAATAGTCTGGATCTACTGCTTCCTCCCCGTGGAGCTGCCTGAAGAACTACACTGCCTTCAGGACTGTGCAAAATGTCTTTGAGGGACTGGACTGCTCAGTCCTTTGGTCTTCGTCCGTGCAAGTGATGTGTATAACAGACTTGCACAGTTATAGGTAACTATAAACAGTGTATGCTCAGGAACTCACACTCCTTGCTCCTTGCATTTACTGATAGCTTCTGACTAATGAACCAGCATGGAAGAGCGTGGACAGAAATGTCACTCTTAGGTGCCTGGGTTGCTCCTACAGACTTATAATAAAATAATAATCTTCCCGTAATGTAAAATCTTTTAAAATTATCTCTGGTATTTCGAAGGCTCATCTCACACTGATATCAAGCATTCAATTACACCCAGACTGATCAATCTGTAACAGAAGCTAAAATGAACAACTTTCAACCTAGTTACTCTGGAAGAAAAAAAGGCAATGATGGGAGACAGGAAAATATCTAAGATAACTGTCTGGACTGGGTGCCGGAGGAGGAATTTTCTCTGTTTTCTTTGACAATATGTAAGAAAGTAGTGTCCTAACAGCAAGGACCAAAGTAAAAAAAGACAGAACTGAAAATGCTGTGCTATAAAGTCGTATTTACATTTTCTACTATTCTTACGGTAATAGATGAACCCCAAGAACTTTGTACATTATTCAAATGTTGAAGTAGACCAGGATGCCTGTGAGCATCTTCTACATGAGAAACCCAAGCAGGGTTTAACACTGAGATGTGTCCTCTCAGCTACTACTGCTCACCCAGCCTATCTTGTCACATGGTACACATGCCTTTGTCTCCCCACTGTGCACACTGTTCACACAGTGCACAGTTGTCTTTACGATGGGGCAACATTTTAGTGGATGACATCTACCTGTAGAGACTCAACGGCCATTTACCACTTCACACAGACAGGGCATTCAATGCAAGAAAGCCAGTTTGTCTTAAAATATCTCGTTAGGAATGTGACAAATAGGAATGAGAAAATTGTGACTAACTCTTATAATAGCATTTTTGTTGTTTGGGACAGTTCAGTCTGTGAAGCAACACTTGAAAATAACTGTTTGCTTTCTTTCCACACAAAACTTCTGTTTCTGTAAACGCACTGGCATCTGCCATAAACAGTGAAGTAAAAACGTGCAGTGTTCTGCAATACTAGCTCTATGACCAAGTAATCCCTATTAGTCACTACTGATCAAGCCCTGCTCATATACATGACATTTATATAAGCACATGAATACTATTAGTGTACTACTTCTTCACTACACCCTAGCCCCAACTAAAGTGATAAATACTTTGATCTGCAAAGGTTTCTGTTTTCCTCATTAATGCTGCTTCCACCAGCTTAAAACAGACCTTTCTAATACCAGTTTGCTTCCACAAAAGTGAGAGTTTTAAGTGTTGGCTGATTCCAGGTCCTTCAGCCTTCTTTCCTCCCTGCCAATCAATGCTTCATTTTCTCTTACAAATCAACAATACTGTACAATAAGCTGATTTATTAATCCTTATTCTCCAGGGCTGTCCTGGCCTTGAAGCTGTCAGTGAATATACACTCCCCACAACTACACCTCCACAAGCAGCCCTCTGCATTTCACTGTCTGGCTCAGGCTGAGTCAGCATGGAAGCCTAAGTCACTTTAACACAGTGCAGCAGGAGTTTAATCTGCTCTGATCCTTGAGTGCAAACACAGCGGGGAAGTCATAACCCCATTGCAGGCAAAGAAAAACCATGCAAGGACATTTATGGGTTGGTGATGATGGAATTTAATGTCTCTTTTTCAAGAAGGACTTGGCTAAAATTTAAACGCGGGCGATTTAAACGCGGTGAAACCAGAACAAACAGCTGACAGCGGCGGCAGCAGCGAAAGCGGCGGCAGCAGCGAAAGCGGCGGCAGCGACTCGAGGTTAGTGCGGGGGCGAGGGCAACATCGGGCTTAACCGGGCGGTTTTTCGTACTCTGGGCCCCCCTTGAGCCCCCCGCGAGCATCAGCCCTGAGCTGCTTCCCTCTGACCCCGGACCCGGACCCAGAGGTTCCCGGCAACGAATCAGGAGAGGAGGGGGCGTAGCCGGAGGCACCGCGGAGGCACCGCGGGCGATTTAAACGCTCCACCCCCTGTTATCGTTGATAAAGAGCCTCCTGGAGGGCAGGGACTAGTCCCTGGCCAGAGGGAAGAGGGAGAGGGAGACTCAGCAGTGCCTGTGTGAATCTGCAGTGACTGGGTGTGTCCCAGGGCAGGAGAGGCTGCAGCAGTTTGCAGCTCGTTGGGGAGGGCACTGACTCCCTCCCAGTGCACAAGGCGAGGAAGGTGCCAAGGAGCTGTGAACCAGGGGTGCCACCAACAGGTATTTCCCAGCTCAGTGAAAGAACAATGGTATCTACCCGGTGGAAGAAGACCAAAATGGATGTGGGAACCCAGACAGAGCTCCCACGGAAGGAGGCGATGGTGCAGGTTGCAGGCTGCAGGGAATGCTACACCGTCTCTGTGGTGTCAGGGGGCTGTGTGCGCTGTGAGCAAGTAGATGATCTGCTTGGCCGAGCGGCACAACTGCAAAGCCAGGTTGAAAGGCTTCAAGCCGAAGTAGAAAGGCTTAGGAGCATTCGGGAGGCTGAAATGGAGATAGACTGGTGGAGCCAGGCTCTGCCCTCCCTGCAACAAAAATGGGAGCACCTGTCGGAGAGCTCCCAGGATCGAGGGACCACTGTACTCTGCCCCTCTCAGGTGGAAAACGATAACCTAGAGGAGAGGAGTGAGTGGAGGCAAGTCTATGGCCGTGGCAAAAGGCGAGTGCCCTCCTTGCCTACCTTGCCTCCACAGGTGCCTCTGAGCAATAGATATGAAGCCCTAGTGGAATACAGCCGGTCCAATGGGGATGTGGTGGAGAGGCAACCTATATCAGAGGTCCCACCACAGTCAGAAAAACCTGACAGGCCTATAGCTACCTCCTCCACAAGGAAGAAGAGGAGAGTTTTAGTGGTTGGAGACTCCTTCCTAAAGGGATCTGAGGGCCCAATATGCAGAGCTGACCCCCATCACAGGGAGGTCTGCAGCCTGCCTGGAGCCCGAATCAGGGATATCACCAGGAAACTCCCCAACCTGGTGAAGGCCACAGACTACTACCCCCTGCTGATCTTCCAGACAGGTGGGGAAGAAGCTGCATCCCGTAGTCTGAGGGGGATGAAGAAAGACTACAAGGCCCTAGGGCGGTTGGTGAAAGAGTCTGGAGCACAAGTTGTTTTCTCCTCCCTATTTCCATTTTCAGGTGATGACGTGGGATGCAATAGTAGGATTCTCTCTATTAACGCCTGGCTACGAGACTGGTGCTACAGGCAGGGCTTTGGGTTCTTTGATAATGGCTGGTTTTATAAGAAACCAGGCGTGACAGTGATACATGGGAAAGGTTTATGTCGTAGGGGCAAAAGGGTTCTGGGACAGGAATTAGCAGGGCTCATTCGGAGAGCTTTAAACTAGATTCAAAGGGGGATGGGGTGGTAGCTGGGCTTGCACCACTGGGACAATGCTCTAGTGTTGAGGTAGACCAGGAGGCCCCCCATCCCCCTGGGGTGAAATCAGGGGGTGAATCTGGGATGAAATCGGTGTGCCCAGCTCGCTCCCTGAAATGCCTGTACACCAATGCACGCAGCATGGGGAATAAGCAGGAGGAGTTAGAAATCCGTGTTCGGACGGGGGGCTATGATCTAGTGGCAATTACAGAGACTTGGTGGGACGCCTCGCATGACTGGAATGTGGTCATGGATGGCTATGTCCTGTTCAGGAAAGACAGGCCGCTAAGGAGAGGTGGTGGAGTTGCTCTTTATGTGAGTGAGCAGCTAGAATGTATTGAGTTCTGTCCAGGGGCGGATCAGGAGCGAGTTGAGAGTTTGTGGGTGCGAATTAAGGGGCAGGCTGGCAGGGGTGATACTGTTGTGGGTGTCTATTACAGGCCACCTGATCAGGATGAGGAGGGTGATGAGGCCTTCTACAGGCAGCTGAGAGCAGTCTCGCAATTACAGGGCCTGGTTGTTGTGGGGGATTTCAACTACCCTGATATTTGCTGGAAGGCCTACTCAGCCAGCCATCCCCAGTCCAGGAGGTTCCTCCAGTGCGTTGATGATAACTTTCTGATGCAAATGGTGGATGAGCCAACTAGGAGAGGAGCGCTGCTGGATCTGATCCTCACTAACAAGGAGGGTCTGGTTGAAGAGGTGAAGGTTGAGGGCAGCCTTGGTTGTAGCGACCATGAGATGGTAGAGTTCAGGATCTCATGTGGCAGGAACAGAATAGCTAGCAGAATCACAACCCTGAACTTCAGGAGGGCCAACTTTGGCCTTTTCAGGCAATTGCTAGGGGAAATCCCATGGGACAGGGTACTAGAAGGTAAGGGGGCCCAAGATAGTTGGTTAGCATTCAAGGACTGCTTCTTCCGAGCTCAAGATCAGAGCATCCCAACAGGTAGGAAGTCAAGGAAGGGTACCAGGAGACCTGCATGGTTGAACAGGGAACTGCTGGGCAAACTCAAGTGGAAGAAGAGGGTGTACAGATCGTGGAAGGAGGGGCTGGCCACTTGGGAGGAGTATAAGTCTGTTGTCAGAGGATGTAGGGAGGCAAGTAGGAAAGCTAAGGCCTCCTTGGAATTAAACCTTGCAAGAGAGGTCAAGGACAACAGAAAGGGCTTCTTCAAATACATTGCAGGTAAAACCAACACTAGAGGCAATGTAGGCCCACTGATGAATGAGGTGGGGGTCCTGGAGACAGAGGATAAAAAGAAGGCGGAGTTACTGAATGCCTTCTTTGCCTCTGTCTATACTGTTGGAGGCTGTCCTGAGGAGCCCCGGACCCCTGAGGCCTCAGAAGAAGTCAGGATAGAGGAGGAATCTGTCTTGGTTGATGAGGGCTGGGTCAGGGACCAATTAAGCAACCTGGATGTCCATAAATCCATGGGCCCTGATGGGATGCACCCGCGGGTGCTGAGGGAGCTGGCGGAAGTCATCGCTAGGCCACTCTCCATCATCTTTGCTAAGTCGTGGGCAACGGGAGAGGTGCCTGAGGACTGGAGGAAAGCGAATGTCACTCCAGTCTTCAAAAAGGGCAGGAAGGAGGACCCGGGTAACTATAGACCGGTCAGCCTCACCTCCATCCCCGGAAAGGTGATGGAGCAACTTGTTCTTGGTGCTGTCTCTAGGCACATCAAGGATAGGGGGATCATTAGGGGCACTCAGCATGGCTTCACCAACGGGAAGTCTTGCTCAACCAACTTGATAGCCTTTTATGAGGATGTTACCCGGTGGATAGATGATGGTAAAGCTGTGGATGTGGTCTATCTCGATTTCAGTAAAGCGTTTGACACGGTCTCCCACAGCATCCTCGCAGCTAAACTGGGGAAGTGTGGTCTGGATGATCGGGTAGTGAGGTGGATTGTGAACTGGCTGAAGGAAAGAAGCCAGAGAGTAGTGGTCAGCGGGACAGAGTCCAGTTGGAGGTCTGTGTCTAGCGGAGTTCCGCAAGGGTCGGTTCTGGGACCAGTTCTATTCAATATATTCATTAATGACTTGGATGAGGGATTAGAGTGCGCTGTCAGCAAGTTCGCTGATGACACAAAACTGGGAGGAGTGGCTGATGTGCCGGAAGGCTGCGCAGCCATTCAGAGAGACCTGGACAGGCTGGAGAGTTGGGCGGGGAGAAATTTAATGAAATATAACAAGGGCAAGTGTAGAGTCCTGCATCTGGGCAAGAACAACCCCATGTACCAGTACAAGTTGGGGACAGAGCTGTTGGAGACCAGCGTAGGGGAAAGGGACCTGGGGGTCCTAGTGGACAACAGGATGACCATGAGCCAGCAGTGTGACCTTGTGGCCAAGAAGGCCAATGGCATCCTGGGGTGTATTAGAAGGGGTGTGGTCAGCAGGTCAAGAGAGGTTCTCCTCCCCCTCTACTCTGCCCTGGTGAGGCCGCATCTGGAGTATTGTGTCCAGTTCTGGGCCCCTCAGTTCAAGAAGGACAGGGAACTGCTAGAGAGAGTCCAGCGCAGAGCCACAAAGATGATTAAGGGAGTGGAACATCTCCCTTATGAGGAGAGGCTGAGGGAGCTGGGTCTCTTTAGCTTAGAGAAGAGGAGACTGAGGGGTGACCTCATTAATGTTTATAAATATGTAAAGGGCAAGTGTCAAGAGGATGGAGCCAGGCTCTTCTCAGTGACATCCCTTGACAGGACAAGGGGCAATGGGTGCAAGCTGGAGCACAGGAGGTTCCACTTAAATTTGAGGAAAAACTTCTTTACGGTGAGGGTGACTGAACACTGGAACAGGCTGCCCAGAGAGGTTGTGGAGTCTCCTTCTCTGGAGACATTCAAAACCCGCCTGGACGCGTTCCTGTGTGATATGGTCTAGGCAATCCTGCCCCGGCAGGGGGATTGGACTAGATGATCTTTCGAGGTCCCTTCCAATCCCTAACATTCTGTGATTCTGTGTGATTCTGTGAAAATAGAGAGAAAGAGCCTACAAGAGCCTATGACACACTAAAGCTGTGTGGTCGTAATCTGGGGTGTTTTGTTTTTTTTTTTAAATAATAACAAGGACCGTCTACTCCATCTTTACCCATATACTATGGGTATAATCCTAGTTGACTGACGTGAAGAGCCCATTGATCTGAACTGGGCCACGATGTCCTATCTTGACCACTAGAACAAATGAACTAACTTTCAAGGACACATATCATAAGGAAAAAAGGAGATTCAACCCTGCTGAAGAGAGGAGTCACTGCTACTTCCACTGACAGAAACATGACTATATTTTTGATGGATGCTATGTGCCAAATGAGAAAATAAAATGTTATTATACAGCAAGCAGAACCTATCAACAGAAGAGCCAGAGGAACCCTGCCATACAGCTAGAGTTCAGGGGGTTTTGCTGCCAAGCTGTTTTTTTCCCTTTAGCTTGCTCCTAGCTGAACTCTGTAGGCACTGGTACCATCACAGAGACTCAGAAGTCTTCTGCAAGTCTTCTGCAAAAATTTTACAAAAGGTAAATAAGATTTGTGTTTACCATTGGCTAAAACCACCTCTGGCTTAGAACCTGAACCGCAAAGGCATTAGAAATGTCAGTTCTTCAAACTCTTCTGTTTTGACATTTTGGTGCTTTACCATCGTGAATTTTCCCCTTCCTTTTCCCTAGGTGGTAAGGAGGTAATAGAGAAAAGAATATATCTGGTCGTCTTATCTCATAGATAAAACTGACATTTATATTACATGACTTTACCAAAAGATGAATATGAGCAAATTTTCTACCCCATCCTGTTGTATATCGCATCTTTTTTTTTTATATCAAGTATGAAGTGAATAAGCGATTATATGATCCATAGACACAGGTAACCCTGCAATGGTTTTGGGCAGGATTTTGGACTTATCTGAAAATACCGTCCATAATAAAACTTGTTACCTAATCTTTCCTAATTCTGATTAGGAAAAGGTTCAATCAGATTTTGACCTCTCTTCTCATTGACTGTGCATTTAGTTTTTATGGGTGGCTAATCCTAAAGAAATGTAGAATTCTGAAGTATAATTTTCTTGTTTCTGCATTACATAAAGCTATGCAATTTTCACACAAGAAGCACAGCAGTCCTATTTTACAAGCCATTGGACTTGCAGTTAATATCAGCTAACAGACGGAAGTGTGAATATTCAGATATGCTTTGTTACACATACACATGTTGAACAACATGATAGTCAAGATGACAGGGGTGTATTTTCATTGCTCCCTGCAGGCTGCTGCCCAGAAAAGTCCTGATGATTGCTCACAGAATCACAGAATCAATCAGGTTGGAAGAGACCTCTGGGATCATCGAGTCCAACCCTTGCCCTGACACCACCATGTCAACTAGACCATGGCACTAAGTGCCATGTCCAGTCTTTTCTTAAACACATCCAGAGATGGTGACTCCACCACCTCCCTGGGCAGCCCATTCCAATGTCTAATAACCCTTTCGGAGAAGAAATTCTTCCTGATGTCCAACCTGAACCTCCCCTGGCGAAGCTTGAGGCTACGTTCTCTTGTCCTGTTGCTAGTTGCCTGGGAGAAGAGGCCGACTCCCACTTACTACAACCTCCCTTCAGGTAGTTGTAGACTGCAATAAGGTCACCTCTGAGCCTCCTCTTCTCCAGGCTAAACAACCCCAGCTCCCTCAGCCGTTCCTCGTAGGTCAGACCCTCCAGACCCTTCACCAGTTTGGTCGCCCTCCTCTGCACTCGCTCCAACACCTCAACATCTTTCTTGAAGTGCGAGGCCCAGAACTGGACACAGGATTCAAGGTGCGGCCTCACCAGTGCCGAGTACAGAGGGACAATTACTTCCTTAGACCGGCTGGCTACACTATTCCTAATAGAGGCCAGGATGCCATTGGCCTTCTTGGCCACCTGGGCACACTGCTGGCTCATGTTTAGCCGGCTGTCGATCAGCACCCCCAGGTCTCTTTCTGCCGGGCCGCTTTCTAACCACTCTTCCCCCAGCCTGTAGCTCTGCATGGGGTTGTTGTGGCCAAAGTGTAAGACCCGGCACTTGTTCTTGTTGAACCTCACGCCATTGGTCTCGGCCCATCTATCTAACCTGCCCAGATCCCTCTGTAGGGCCTTCCTACCCTCCAGCAGATCGACACTCCCACCCAGCTTGGTGTCATCTGCAAATTTGCTGAGGGTGCATTCAATCCCTACATCTAGATCATCTAGAAAGATATTGAACAGCACCGGCCCCAGAACTGAGCCCTGGGGAACACCGCTAGTGACCGGCCGCCAGTTGGACTTTGCCCCATTCACCACCACTCTCTGGGCTCGGCCATCCAGCCACTTTTTAACCCATCGAAGAGTCCACCCATCCAAGCCCCGCGCAGCCAGTTTGTCTAGGAGGATGCTGTGGGAGACAGTGTCGAATGCCTTACTGAAGTCTAGATAGACTACATCCACAGCCCTGCCCTCATCTACTAAGCGGGTCACTTGTTCTTAGGAGATCAGGTTGGTCAAGCAGGACCTGCCTTTCATGAATCCATGTTGGCTGGCCCCAATGCCCTGATTGTCCTGCATGTGCTGTGTAATGGAACTCAGGATGATCTGTTCCTTCACCTTGCCTGGCACCGAGGTCAGGCTGACAGGCCTATAGTTCCCTGGATCGTCCTTCCGACCCTTCTTGTAGACGGGCTTTACATTTGCTAATTTCCAGTCAGCTGGAACTTCTCCAGTTAACCAGGACTGCCGGTAGATAATAGAGAGTGGTTTGGCAAGTTCATTTGCCAGTTCCTTCAATACTCTGGGGTGAATCCCATCCGGGCCCATAGCCTTGTGGGTGTCCAATATCAAACATGTGGGTCTCCTATCAAACTTGTGTGTCTATACTTGTTTGCATGTGTCTTTATGAGAGACTATGTGTAGATATATACACACACACAAATATCTATGTGAAAAAATAATTCGATTGCTAGCACAAAGATATGTCAAATTTCCAATATATTTGATTACAAAAGAGTTATTGATATGACACTGGATAGAAAAGTGCACTACCTGTGGGCATGGTTTACATGCTGATTCAAATATTAGCTGCATGCTAGAGTAGTGATAATAGAGTAACAATCAGGGAAAGGGGAAAGGAAACATCTTTTATCCTCCTTCTCAATTTACTCACTATAAAGATGCTGGGCCTTTTATTGTTCCACATGAAAAACAGTAGTAGAGGAATAATGCTCCTATAAAACATAGGATTTGCTCATTATTTCTTCACTTCTTTCAGATACAGCCAAGTAGCTATGCTCACAAAGGGCTGGCAATATCTAATTCTTAATAGTTAATATTTTTAAGTTACCTTTGACACCAGGACACATTCATTACATTTCACTAAATAAAATGATGAAGTAACTTCTGCTATGCTCAACTTAGCCTTGCTTCCATTTATAAATGTTCCTACTTTCTAGAGCTCACAAAACTTTAACTGAATATATCCAACCTTGATATGTAAAAATGTATTTTTCCCTGTTTTCCAGAACCACTTGTGTGTTCTGGCTGCGTTCTCCTTTCCCCTTTTCTAAGATGGAGAAAACTCCTTTTGTATTATCACTTTTGAAACTAGAGAATGTGCATTTAATGCTTATCTTCTCCTCCAACTTCATCTATATTTAAGTGGAGTGGGCACCTAGAAATTAATAATTGAAAATGGAAATTAGTTCAATAGAATACCTTCAGAGAAACTAATAATTTAATTTTTTCTTTGAAGAGTAGTTTGAATTGAATTACTTAGAAAGGCAAAAAACATTTACATTTTATAACGCTAGTTTGAGAAATCCAAGATGAAGTGCAATGTGTAGCAGCAGCTTAGGAGGAATACAGTTTTATTTAAGACTTTTAGGTAACTCCAATTCTTATGTGAAGAAAAATATTATATTTCCCATGCTCACCATGACCTCGATAAAGAGCAGTTCTTGTATCAAATATAAAGCAGAAGAAAGCTTCTGCAAGTATGCTAAGTGGCTTTCATGTCATTTCATAACAGGATCTGACCATTTAGCACATTTCATCTAACACAAAAAAAATACCAGAATGCCCAGTCTTGCAAAATCATACACAATCTAACTTTAGCCGCTGGTCAAAAGTTGCTATTAACTCTATCTTTTTGTGTGCCTTTTTTCTGGAAAAATCTTCACTTTTTGGTTCAAATTCTCAGCCTCTGACACAGTACGTTTCCCAGCTGGAATCTAGAAACATAATGAAAACACGTGGAAGAGAAAATAAAAAAAGCTTTAGTAGCCTCCTTGATTTCTCATTGCCTTCAGCATTTGTTAGAATTATGGTCAAATCCCTTAAAGACTCAACTAGGTGAGCAATGCTCAACCATACAGGTTCCCTTTCTTTATAGAAACATCCTCAGCAGGACAAAGGATCTCCAAATATGCTTTGAAGTATAGAAGTTCTGTAACGAGCCCCTCACACATTTAAATAAGAAATCATACCTGAGGTTAATGTCATATTAAAATGTTCTTGTTTATTCTGGTTTTCAGAATAAATTCAAGCAGACATTTTCCTCTCAGTTTTACTGCCATTTGCCTCATTAGCATCATGATTAAAAGGAAAGATGAAATAAAGCCTTGACATTTCCATATGTGATTTTAAGTTACTCATATAAAAATACAGCAAGTCAAAAGAGCAAAAGATTTTGAAAATAAACCCAGCAGATGAAATATATTTATTTAGGACTTACTTCATTAGCATTAATTAAGCTTCTACTTGGCTCATGAACCCTGAGAGATCTTTTCTTCTTCATTTGCAAATGGAAGTGTTTTTGCCAGAAGGGGGTGCCAAGTACCCACAGCATTAATTATGCAAAACCAAAACACATGGCCAATATTTTACAGAAAGGTAAGTTACCAATTCTTATAGTAGTTGTACTTTGAACCTGGATAGAGCAAGTAGTAAATGAAGCTTTCAGCAACTAATGGCTGTTAAAGGATCTCTTGAGCAAGGTATTCGTCTAGCATAGTCCTGCTAATTTCTCATTTACTAAAATTAGTCTAGTGCTTATCTGGGTACTTAGCAAATAACAGAACATCAAAGAACTTTTCTGCTGCAATATTTCTATTGTCTAAAACAGTATTTGAAAGCCATAGAAAAAGGCAAAAACTTTGAAGAGGAGGCAATTGTAAGGAAATGTCATGTTAATACAGTAATTATCAGTCTGATAGATACTTGCATTTTTGGTGGGCAATAGGTGTTGATGGGGGGGGAAGGCAAAATGAACCTCCAAACAAGACAATCAGGATAAAGGTGACTGATCAACAAAGCAGAGGGGTAGAGAGTTCTTGAACTGGTACATTTATTAATAACAATTAAAGCAGATTTTGTTCTGGTTTGTTTCTGGGTTTCTGTTTGTGTGCTTGGTTTTAGGTAGTTTTAATATCAGGTGAGGTCCTTTTTCACTGGATTTTTTTTTCAGTCTTTTTGTAAAAGTTTCAGCTTCTAAGCCCTGTAATCTGTGAGTACCCTCTTCCAATTTTCTGGAAGAAGAGGGCAATTTCTTGTTTTCTAATATTTAAAATATTTTCTAAAAATTGATGAGAGTATCCTGATTCCACAGGTCAGCTATAGTAAACAAACTGTTCTTTGTGTATACAGGATAATAGCTAATTCTACACAACGATGACCTAAATTACATTAAAGCAGAGTAAAAGCTCACCTTCAGTCCTACCATTTGATAATCATATGTTTTGTTGATGGCATCAAATTTTGACAAAGCAAGCCATCAAGCTTCCACAGAATGATCTTTTTAGTAGTCTGGATAGCTTTGCTATTTTCTTGATTTCTGCTTTGTTAAAATATGCATTTATTTATGCACAGACATTCATATGTATGCCAATCGATCGTTATATATTTGAATGGATCAGCATAAATAACTCAATCTCCCCTCAAAAACACTTCATACATCAAAAGAAAAATAAGCTCAGTGCAATAAATAACATAAAATACCTATTATAAATACAAAGGCAAAGTGACTTACATGGATATATATTTATAGAATAAAGTTAAAAAGTTTCATAGAAGATAAACAACGTTACCACCCAGGCAGAAGAAACTTCATCTAAAACTTTTAAGAAAAAGCTATGTCAAACTGAACAACTTCTAACCACACTTTACTGGGAGCTACTTGAAGTAATCTATCCAATAACTCATCAGAACTATCTGTATTGCAAGAAGCACTGCAGAGGAACACTACATCTTTCATGGAAAACTGTGCATACCCTGGAGACCAGAGGTCAGTTTTTATGTTCAGGCTTCTACTGCGATACATCTACATAGATAGATCCAGACAGAAAGGGTTGTCTCCCCTGTGTCAGATAAAAGCCAGGTCCAGCACAGAAATGTGAAAATCTTTGCTACAAACTATTGGAGAAGATAAGGCCAAAGAAGAGAGAACATTAGACAAAAATTGGGTATTTCAACACCAGAGGCCCTTTAAAACCCCCCAAAGCATTCTCCTCCTCAATAAAGCCTTCCTACCGCGTATGGGATATCTGGTTCTCAGATACATGCAATGAGGTCTCTAATCAATTAAACTGGAGGCAGAAAAATGTTGACGAAACCGATTAGGTATCTAGTTGTGCTGGTTTGTTTTCCCTGGAAATATTTATTGTTGCAGTAATTTATTCTGTAGAGGCGAGGTAGAGAGATAATCCATTGGTCTCTTTCAAAATTTTAATAAAATATGAGCAAATATGAGAAATATTTAGTAAATACATAAACAGCTCCCTAACATACTAAGACACAAGAAATGGTATTTTAGATCTGGGCCAGTTCTAACACAGTTAAAAACCAGCAATTTAAAGAGTGTGACCTTGAAAAGAGTTCTCAGAAATAACAGCTATGTGACCTTAAAATACATTAATTCATTAGATAAAAGTTTCTTCTTCCCAACGGCAAACATTTTCAATTTCACCACCAAAATGTCACGACTCAAACAGCAGATATTTCTCTGCGCTCTTCTCTTAATCTACAAAATCCTCTAATCTAGGTAAATAGCAAGAAACTGAAATAACTTGCAACCACCGTGGTAGCTTCAAAACAATGGTATTATGGCCAAGTCATCTGGTATCTGAGATAAACCTAACTCTGTTGTTCTTCACCAGCCACATGTGGCCTGCTGTCCCATTAGACAGCCCAAGAAATTATTCGTAACAGTAGACAACTTAGACTGATGCATGATTTTCACAAGGATGTCAAGTATTACTGCATGCTTGATTTCACTGCAGCCATATTCCCTCCTCTGTGCAATAAGCAGTTCCTGGCTTCATACAAATCTTCCTGCTCAAACATTTAATTTGTATTTTTTTTCTCTTCATCTTATATTATCTGTTTGAAACTCTTGACTCTCCCTCATTTGAAGAATTCAAATCAAGATTCCTGTGTAGGCTACATTGTTACTCAGGTCTTCTGCAGAACTAAGGACTGGAAACATCTTATTTTACACTATACCCTATTTATTGAAAATAGTTGATCCAAGTTCATGTGTTATCCCCCATTATTTGGATTTAATCTAGGACCTTGCAAATAGTTATAGCATAAAGTTAGGATCTTTGGCTCAGTCAGACATATCTGCGCCTTGTGTTTCACATCTTGTGCTAATTCTGCTGACCAGTCAGGGCTATAGTATTGCTATTCTTTTTTGCACCTGGAAGGGTGCTATTCCTCTTCATTTTAGAGATCTACATATACTTTGTTTATGTGATGGCCATGGGGTATGTGTCATGGGTCTTTCCAGATGAAATTCTTGTATATAAAGTTAATTTGTTCTCACTTGTTCTTCAGTTGTAATGAATGGCTCTTGGGAGATTACTCAGGTTCATACACTATGACTATTTTGTTTAGAGTATGTATTCCACTGCTTGTTTTACTTGTCATGAATCATTACTATTTCCTTATTATATGGAGAAGACACGTAAGTATTGTTTAGGAAGGGATTTTGATAAACCAATCGTAGTGTGTTTGGCAACATGGATCTGTGAGACTGCATCTTTGTTTGAACCCAGACACGTGCTATTGATAGCTACTGCTGACGAATTACCATGCTTTAGATCCCTCCCTCTACAGAATCACAGAATCAATCAGGTTGGAAGAGACCTCAGGGATCATCAAATCCAACCCTTGCCCTGACACCACCATGTCAACTAGACCATGGCACTAAGTGCCATGTCCAGTCTTTTCTTAAACACATCCAGAGATGGTGACTCCACCACCTCCCTGGGCAGCCCATTCCAATCTCTAATAACCCTTTCTGTAAAGAAATTCTTCCTAATGTCCAACCTGAACCTCCCCTGGCGAAGCTTGAGGCTGTGTCCTCTTGTCCTATCGCTAGTTGCCCGGGAGAAGAGGCCAACTCCCACTTCACTACAACCTCCCTTCAGGTAGTTGTAGACTGCAAATGACTTCCTCTTTACCCAGTTTCACTGCTGATTGTTTCCTGTACTATCTTTATTCAAAACTCACAGATAAAGTGTTTGTTCTAATGACAGATTTTATAACTGAGAACCATTATGGCAATGCGTTCTCAGTCACACATCTTTTTCCTGCTTAACCTGTTCTGCTGGAATGACGTCTACTGACCTGTTTCTGCTAGAGGCAGCTGTTCCTTCCGACAGTAGCAACAACCCTTATTCACAATAGGCTTTATTCATTCATGCTCCTTCTATATTTTTGGCTTGCTGCTGAAGTGGGAGGGTAATGTGGCAAGGCACTTCTGTCACTTCAGAAACCTCCTTTTACCACATAAACAGCTTCAAGAGGACATCCTCCTTATTGGCAATTCTTATGGAAGCAACCTTCAATATACTGTCATTGCAGGTGCACATCTATGACAGCACTTGGTATCATTCAGAGTGCATGGAAGATCTTGTGTTTTAATCAAAATTATTTCCTAATTCTGCAGACCATATGGCACCATAAAGCCCACAGTAGAGCAGATATTTTTAAAGCATGACATTAACTTTACTAGGGACATTAACAAAGATGACTAATGTTATCCTCACTGAAGTATGAATTATGCCAACGTTTTCAAATTTGGATGGTTAAGGTTGTACCTAAAACGACCACCTATTTTTTTGCAGTTCTAAGACACCTGTGTCCATATCTGAAAGTATTTATGCATATTTCTAGAATGACAATCTAGACAAAACTGATAAAGATAGCATTATTCTGATTTACTACTTTTCTGAAGTTTATGATAGAAAGTCTGCCCCTGTTCTTAAGATACATCACAGGAAAACAAAAAATTCACTTCTCAACAATCACTGCATGTAATTTTAGTTGTACTTTAAATTACTAATCAGAGGTATAGCACAGACAAATCTTACAAACTGCAATTTAATTTAAAATATTTTTAAATTCTGTTCAGTTTTGCAAATGCATCACCTTTCTGCTACAATCTACACAGCTTGCCACATTCCACAATACCGCCTGGTAAATAACCTACACATTTCTCACCATCAATCCTGTCACCATGCTCTCATTATGCTTAGAGAAGAGGAGACTGAGGGGTGACCTCATTAATGTTTATAAATATGTAAAGAGCAAGTGTCATGAGGATGGAGCCAGGCTCTTCTCAGTGACATCCCTTGACAGGACAAGGGGCAATGGGTGCAAGCTGGAACACAGGAGGTTCCACTTAAATATGAGGAAAAACTTCTTCACGATGAGGGTGACCGAACACTGGTACAGGCTGCCCAGAGAGGTTGTGGAGTCTCCTTCTCTGGAGACATTCAAAACCTGCCTGGACGCGTTCCTGTGTTATATGGTCTAGGCAATCCTGCTCCGGCAGGGGGATTGGACTAGATGATCTTTCGAGGTCCCTTCCAATCCCTAACATTCTGTGATTCTGTGATTCTGTGATTATTAATAAATGAATGTGGTTAATCAAAACATACCATGCATGTTCCAATTACTTTTTCCTTCCTGCCTCCACTTGCTTAATGCAATACACATTCTAACCAGAAACGTTTTCTACATTCTCACCATCTTGATGAATGATACAAGCAACGGGGTATATTCTCTAGACATTCAACTTATAGCCTCTGTGCATGAACAAGCCAGACGTGCAAAGAGGCTTTGGGATTATGGCTGTGGGCATTAATGAGCTTATTAGAACACTGTAACAAGGATCATCCAAATTTCTTATTCAGAGAGTTGAAGCTTTTATAAGTCTCTTGCCTTCAACAACCAACACAGGTCAGTTTAAAACCACTGCTTCTAAACCACTGTGTTCTAAAACAACAATTTTTTTCTTCTCATATTGAGATTGGTCATGATGATCATGGATGATTTATGGTCATAAAAAATGGTAAAACTTTCAGTAAAAAACAATATACGAAACAAGAATTTCTGGTTTTATTATTATGAATTCAGTGTAGCACAACTGACCCTGGCAGTAATTTTCATACTGAAATGAAACACCACTTTTCATTAAATCCATCACATCCACTTTTGGATGTTAAGCTTTTGCTTTTGCCCACAATTTTCATTGATCTTGACCTTGAAAACTTCGTCAACTTTCCTTCTCTCATATTAGTAGTCATAAAGACGGTTATTCTGAAAATTACTTGAGTGCATATTTAGATGACGATGTGATTCTTTCAAAAATTGTACAACGTGCTTATTGGGATTAGACTGGAAAAATATGTTTACATGTCCTTAATAAAAATAAATAAATAGATCCCCTAAAAGCTATAACAGGACCATACTAGCATCATGCAGAAATATATAACAAAACCTATCTTAGGGCTTTTAATTTTTGTTTTTACTTCAGTCTGCCTGATGTAAATACATTATTAAACTATAGCATTTTTAATGACTGTTCTTACCAGTTGCTGTCCTTGGACACCCCAGGCTGCATACTGTAAAACTGAATCCTCTACTTCTGGAGGGTTTAACTCCCAAACTTCCCTTGAAAAAATGTAAACATTTTTACTTGAACACACTGGCATCACCTTATGTGCAGAACCACTGACAGTGACATCTTATTAAAAAAAAAAATGTGACCTACCTTGTGTGTATGTTATAAATCACATACGAAGCTGTATAAGAATAATGAAAAACCTGTGACAAAAAGAGAAAGCATAAGAATTACAAAAACAAATACTGGATTAAATACAGACTACCATTATGATAGTCACAGTCTTTCAATCCTGTAAACACTGATATCTTTATTACTGAAAGAAATTGAATGTGGTACGAAGGACACACATACTCATCTATTAATTTAACTAGACACTTAACCTGTACAACAACTGCACAGAAAAGGTCCTAATCAGAAAAATCTACATTATTGTTTAACAAAAGGATTTAAAAAAAACCAAACCAAACAAAAAAACCCAAGGACATACATTAGGAAAACAAATCACTTTTTCCTGTATTTAGTTATCGTCAAAATGATTGTACAGGCACCACAGTTATTTTACATGGAATGCAGAGATATACACATATCATATGATATTTATTACTGTACTAAGAGAAAGTCTTCTTTTAAATGTAAACTACTGTCAGAAAGAAACATAGGGTGACATCCACTAGACTTACTATAGCTTCACATCTACAGTTACCGTATCTCTACTTGGCACATGAAGGACCTACTTCTGGACAGTGTCAGGCTAGTTCCAGTTAGATGGAAATGGATACAGTTGTAAAGCACAAACCTTGATATAGACATATATGTTGGCAAGTCTTTAGTTTATATTATCTGCACCAGGAATCTTTCAGTATCTACTCCGAAGAGAACAGACAAAGGAGGATCACACATGAACGGAGACATCAGAATTTGCTGTTATCATGCAAGAGGGGTTTCAGAGGCTGTTATTTTGGAGGTCATTCAGTAACAGAACCATCTGAAACATCGTTCCACTGATTCCGTTTCCGTTATTAGTTCCCTGTTAACGCACACCAAGAATTTAGCGTGTCCTAAATCCTTGCTGGTTGATGCTGCAAGAAGCCCACAAAGGTCTGAAGATTAGTAACTGTACTTTGTGCAACAGTTGAATTTCCCTTCTATAAAATTTCCCTTTTAGACAAGAATCACTTCCATTTTCCAAGTCCATGATGATTAACATCGAAAGTGTTGCTTCAGTGAGAAGAATCACACATATATCAGTAAGTATGCCCCGAACTGTAAAGTTTTTTTATATTACAGCTTATGATAAAGTGTTTGGTCATGCAAGGTACCAGCCTCTTCTGCAAAGTGATAAGCGTGACAGAAATAGAGACAAATTATAATAATATTATGATTGCTGTAGGAGGTACAAAGACACGAAGAAGAATATTCTAATTTGATTTATTTTCTCTAAATAGACATAAACATATCTACTACCATGTCTCTATACTATATGTACATATACATCTAATTATATACATAGCAGAAGTAGACAACTTGCTTACATACTATAATGTTTAAAGTTCAGTGGGGTTTCTGGGAAAAACTAACTTGATAATAACACAATTGAGGGCCTATCAAGACAGAGTTATTCAAGTGCTGCTGGTAAGACAATGAGTCAAACCATTGGCTTCAAAGCTCCTGCTTTCTTTTATAAATCTCATATTGCTAGTGGTAAGAGACAGCAGATCAAAGGGACATAAACAGTTAAATCATGGTGGTTTCTGCACAGGGTGTACATTGCCAGAGGCTACCCAGAGGGGCAATTGCCAGCAGCTGTTAAAGGGGACAGTCTCATACAGCCAGTTATAGCAAAGAGGAATGGGTCTCTCGCCCTTCCAGGAAAAGGTACAAGTACATCACAGATAATGTGTGAAGGGCTGGTAAGTATTTAGAATAGAAATATTTTAAAAGTAGATTATTAGACAGAATACATTTCAACCAGAAATGCTAAACTACTAAGTCATTTTGACAGCTTTAATAGAAAAAATGCTATAACAACATGAAGAACACTTCATATTTCATGTGGAAACTCTCCTCTTGCCTTGTGGTAAAATTTCTGTCTAAATGTTCATATAGAAGTAATAATATCTTTGTGTTAAAAGTATTAATACCTTTGAAAGAGCTCCACAGAGGAGACCAACATTACAATGAAGTCACTTTCAGACATGATGCCAACATTTTTCTCAAATTACTCATGTTAGTTTTACTTCTTACTAGGAATGCTATGAATAAATTACATCCTGCTTGCAATAGTCACATATTGCAACACCATCATTATTGAAACTAAAACAACAAAAAAAGAGGACAGAAAAATCTTTCAAGTCTGGCTTACATATTAAGTGTCATATTCCTAGGAAGCTCTCACAGTTTTGTATAAAGGTTTACCTGTGGAGATCCTTTTTAGGACACAGATTGAGAGCTCACACAGGTAAAGCTCAGGCCGCACTGTCCCCTCTCACGGTGTATTTATAGTGAAGTCTGGTCATCGTCTTCACCATTCAAATCCGAAGTGCTATCATTTCTGTTCCAAAATGTGTTCAAACATTTCTTGTACTCCATGCCTTCTGACTGGGGCAGTATCAAAAGACTAAACTAAGGCTAATATTTAAACATGGACAGCAAATTACTCCAGCTGACAAAAAAATTACATACTTAGGTAATGTGAAACTGAGGAAGAGGGAGAAAGGTTGTAGTGAAGAGAGACCCATCTTCTAGGTACAAAGAGGAGAATCAATTAATGAATATAGACACAGGGAAGGTCTCTAAGAAGTGAAGTAATGTAGGATAGCAAAGCCTTTTAAAATATTAAATGCGTTACAGTAATTTCTGCACTGTCATATCAGAGGAGGAAAATGAAGAAAGGAAAATGGCCTTGTATAATTTAATAATACAACTATATGTGCTAAGGTGGGACACTGTGAGAAGCCTTACCTCCAAGAGTGGCGTGTATGCTTGCTAGGGTTCAGGCCTTTCTGACAAGTAAATAACTTGCCTGTTTCTGTTGCGATAAGCTGCAAAATGTTCCCCACAATGTTCATTTAAGAACTGTGAAAATGGCTCTTTAGATCAGAAAGACAGCATACCTCCCTCCCATATAATTACTTTTCTTTTGCCACAGAATGCAGTAGGTAACTGCTGTTGCATATCATATATTTCTTCTGAATTTAGTCTTTCATTGATTTATAAACTGAAGACAGGTTTTTATGTGATGCTGCTCAACATTGAAAAAGTTAGCTTATTTGTGTATGAAAAAAAATAAAAGTACAGAACTATATTACAAAGGACCTAAAAGAAAAAGGTGAAAAAAGTATTTCAAGACAAATTGCTCCAGTCAAAACTTATTGAAATAACAATCTATTATCCAGCTATCAGCCAACAATACAAAAAACACACTTATCAATCATGATCTGAACTTTAGATGACATATGGTTCTGAGTTTTAGATGTCCTTTATTTTCTACCTTTCAAGGAATGTCTTTGCCTTTCAAAGGTTTCTAAAAATGAATTAATGTCATGGAACTCTATGCATAGCCCAGCGAGGTGCAGGAAAACAATGTGCAATACACACTTAGCCAAATACCCTCCACTAATTCTGTAACATGCTCTAGGAAATATTCAGTTTGCTGACCTTGGGTTATTTGGAAAACATCCCTCAGCAGAATAGTGTTTGTGCTAAAAAGCTGCCAATAAAACCTCACTAGCAGCATTTCTGCAGGGTGAGGAGGGCCCTCAGTTCCAGGGCAATGGAGGAGAGCTGATGATACTAGAACCTCGCAGCACTATAATCACAAAATGCTCAGGCATGCCAAACACCTTGATGCATCCTTTATCTATTTCCTGTATTATAAACCAATTATATTCTTTCACATGTTATTTATTTAGAGCAATAACAATGCCTCCTTGCTAGCACAGCTTTTTGCAAGGTAGTGAACAAACTGTCCGATATTTTCATTTTTACCCATGCAGACACCCAAACTCTGAACTCATCCCTGCAGTTCTCAGTGCTGCTAGACTGTAAATTCTCCTTTCAGATTCAAATAAGACTTCTCACAGGGCACAGCAGCACTCAGTCTGAGCAAGAACGATAAAAAATGACAGTATATGAAATACACGGAAAACTTCAGCATCTGCAGTAATACTTTCAGTTATTCCAAAGTCTACTAGCCAAATGGGGTATATATCTCACACACAATATTCCCATGGTAGGTATCTATTTATTTGGATTGTACCTAGCAAATAACAAAGAGACTATTTAAAAGTCTTCCCCTTAATTAAAAAAAAATGCAGCAGAGTATCATTAAGTAACTGAAAATTGCAGAATATGCTGTCATGCCCATCCCACTTATCTCAAAACACATACATTGTCTGGGAAAGAGAGGCAGCTTCTCAGATAAGGTTCAAAACTGTACAGATCTTTGTGATTCATCAGTGAGGTATCAGTCTTTTATGGGTTAATTTACACTTCTGATCACCAAAATCTAGTATTTTAAGAGATAAGTAGTCTGAATGAAAAGTGATTATATTATTATTCTGCAAACTAAAGGATTTAATCGGAATTAAAACCAGAATAATTAACCTTAGCTATGGAAAGTTTTAACTGCTGCAATATATTGATGCCTCCCAAATAGTATTATTCATAAAAAGAGAAAGATCAAGAAACTGCTTTTATTGCTTCACAGGCACAAGTCAGTTATTAAGCAGTTCAAAGCTAAGAGAACCCGACCTGGAAAAGGTTTTGCGTGCCTGAAAGCTTTTCTATTTATTCCCAGTATATCAGTTGGTCGAATAAAAGATACCACCTCTTCCCACAAATCTTGTTTCATTTATCTCTTCAGGCCATCACATCTATAATAATGTTACTGAGAAACAAACACTCCTGAGCCCAGCTGAAAAAAAGGACTACCTAAAACTAAAAATGATCCTTCCTAATTAATAACCTGAGTTACAGTCTGGATCACAAAATTCACATGAACCGAGAAACCAAGGGAGAGGCCAGACTGAAGCAGAGAAATAAACAGGAATACATCTTGCCCAGGACACTCACTTCTTCATTCACCCATGGCCCTTCTCACTTTTTAAGATCTTTCACACTTGTGAAATGGTTCGGCATGTTTTCAAACTGCCTCGGTGGGTGCCAGGCACAGGAACTACTGGCTGTTGTACACAGTTTGAAGAAGAGCAACACAAATAGGATTTTGCCTTCATCCTCTTTTCTACAATTGAATTAAGCATTTGAAGAACTACTGAAAAATCTATTTATGCTCAAAACCGAACCAAAAGACTTTGCCATGGTAAAGCGATTACAAGGCCAAGATAAAAGGTAACCAATCATTCATCTGTCATTCGTGCAAGGAAGTACTCCCACATGACAACGCACGGAAACTCATGCACAGCTCCAAGATCAAATCTTCAATAAACCTTCAGTAAAGACTCAAAAATACAACTTAGAAAGAGAAATGCAAACATATATTGATTCCTCCGGAATTAAAAGTGTCTTGGAAGAAAAATGCAGCCTGCAGAACATGCCATGAACTACAAATAATAAGTACCAGATGCAAAGTGGAGAGGAGATGAGGGGAACATAATAAAATATAGACGCACAGGATGGTTACTGAGACGTTTTGAAGGGATTACCGAAATTAATGCACTATGCTTGAAACACAGTCACATCAAAAGCAAGTGACATAGCAGACAATATGAGACTGTGTTGATGGCTTTGGGTAAGTCTATTCCACAGATGCACACATCTGACTCCACGTGATTTAACCCCAGTAACTGGGAGTGCAATGAAGTGCAACGCTGATCTAGTTGTGCATGAGCTTGCGATACAGGGCTTTGGCATGGCTTCTCAAGCATGATGCTGCACTGATCCAGGCACAGCATTTTCAGATCACACAGTATCTACACACAGTGCGACAACATACAAATGAAGACTAAAAGGAGGTTGGATGGCTCTATAACATATTCTGTTGTATGGCAGAGATCTGACTTATGTTACTTAATTTTCAGCTAGCATGAAATGAGCCAGCCAAAACAAATAATTGTATTATGTATTTTCAGTAAGTTGACTTGCTATATATTCAAATTCACTCTCTATACAAAATCAGTCTGTACAAATTATACAAAATTATACAAAGTCTATACATATTAGCTATATAAATTATGCAAATTATTATCTAAATTATTTCTCCTCTAGCTAGTGATATTTTACTCACAGTTTTGCTCTGTGTACACTGATGTAATTCATATTTCCAGCAATGAAAATGAGAAAAGACTTTGAGCAGGTTATTAATGTCATATACAAACTCTATGCTACTACACACTTGGAGAACACCAAATTACTTGTGGCCAGATTTCATCCTTCGTGGAGTCTGCTGAAAGTGAACGAGTTACAGTGGGAGGGTGTTAGTCTTTGCCTTATGCCATCAGGATTCCAAGCAGCAACTTCTTGCTCTCCAAAAAAATGCATCAACATTCACATAACAAACTTCTATTCCTCATTCCCTTTTTATGAGCTTTAAGACATGTGACTTTGCTAGGACTGCAGTGCACAGAGAATGGAATCAGTATCTAATGTGCTGAGCCAGAACTTTCACCAAACAATAAAAATGATATATTCTTTTCTTCCCTTTGTATTAGGACATGTGTGACGCCCCTGTTAGTAAAACCTGTGATGGAGTTAATAAGATGAAATAAGTAGCAGCATGAATACTGCCAAAGGCAAAGTACAGCTGCTGGATGAATTCTCCATCCATTTTGCATTTTATGTGCTAAATAAATTAATAATGTTAATGTTATCAATAACATTATTAGGTGGATTAGAAATCCACCTTCCTTTAAAACTCCATTATCATTCACTTCAAATGTTCCCCATTTGTCTGTACAGTCTGGCTCCATGTGTTCTCCAGCATAGAAACTGTTACTAAAGGGGATTAAACAACTAAATATGGCATGGCCATGTTTGAGTTTCATGTAATTGGCTGCTTGAGTGTGTAAAAAGTGAAGAGAGAGCTCTGCAGCATTAACTTCCGAGCCACAGACATATGAAACCACTATATAACACTTATACTACAAATGAAGAGTTTGAATAAAACACACACTACACCAATAAGGGACCGACTCTGCGTATTTATGAAAATAATATTGGTTAAAGATTGGAATTCTGTTGATTTCATACCATAGGAACAAATACAGTGAAACCTCACACTGTATTGATACCAAAGCTCAACCCACTTAGGGGGTATACACCAGAAATGGCTCACACTGTGCTGTAGTAAAGCAAAGATTTCATACAGATTATATCTGGGGTAGAGAGAGGCACAGAATTTACCTCCTTCATGAATTGTGGATTTGCATCACAATCCAGTAAATCTTTTCAGCTTACCTTAATTTTAAACTGCAGTTAATGATACTTAAATTCATAGTTCATACAGCTAGAAAGGACTGCTATGATCATCGTGCCTGACCTCTAAATCTGAAACAAAGTTTATGGGACCTCTCCTTTTAAATAGTATGATACACGGAGATTCCCAATGTGTTCTTCAATGGGTTTCAGAGTAAACCCTAAGAAACAACCAATCAAAGAATCTGTAACAATGAGATGATGCATTCCCACACATCTTTGAATCCTATTGTTTCCACCCAGTTCTGGAAGCAAAAAACTAGTGGTAAATTTTGCCAATATTGATGTTTAAATCTCTCTATATTTTTGCATAATTTTTGGCTTCTATAGGTGCAATATCTTCTTTCTGAAAGCTCTGTAACTAATTGCAAAGAGTTAATCTAAGATAGTGTGATGCATTTGAGCACTGAAGTTAAATGACAAGGTTCTAACTTTGCAAAACATGGTATTTATTTGGTTCAATCAACATCAATTACTTGCCGTGATTGACAAGAACCACTGCATATCATTGGTAATAATTTATGGTTAGCATTAATATTTTGGGGTATGAAATATTGCCAGCTGTAAGAACTATATGCTGCCAAACCAAAATAAATATAAAGGCGAGACATTTCTAGACACGTAATTTATCTGTAAGAAAAAAGGCTGTCGAGGAAGCCTAAACAAAATCACCTCTAGAAAATCTGCTAAAGCTTCAACTGTTCCACATATAATTTTTTAATAAGATTAATTATCTCAAGAAAAAGACATCCACTGTGGAATATTAATGAATTCACAATCAATTAAACTCAGTTCATCTAACCAACAGTAATGCGATACAAAGCACAGATCAGAATAACTGCAGCAACTTCTTTTTCTTCTCCTACATCAAGAGCTGAGATAGACCACCCTATATTTGGATATGCAACTCAATCATTTTTGAATATATAATAACTTCAGATGAGTGAATTATTCAAAAAAGAATGTTCTGCATTGCTACTTCGGAAAGCCTCATATATCACTGTCATTTGAAATTCTATTAGCTACACTATCACATAAAATATGTTTCTTGAGTCTTGTATGAGATGACTTACGACAAAAATTTATACGATTTTTTTCTGGCTTATCCACCTTCAGCGTTAAAAACCAGGTATGACTTCACTGAAATCATTGTTACATGACGGCGAAGCTGGTAAATCTCAAGCCTCAAGCATAACGTACACATTTTTTATATTGATACACATGTACATGCACATCGTTCTCAAGTGTATGCTCACACTCGTATTCAGTATGATTAAAATTTTTACTTTACGAATACTTTTGAGATTTATAGAAACTTGTCTTTTCCTGAATTGATTTGCAGGCAGCTTCACAATGTCCATCCGTATTTTGATCTGGACTAGCATAAGGGGAAAAGGAAGATATCAATTCTGACAACACAACCAGAACTTTATCTCCATAGAAATATGAGGCTGGTGAGGGTGGTTGCTTCTGGCCATTGCAGCTGAGGATACTAAACCTGCCTGAGAAAAATATGTATTTAAAGTACTTTAATACTGCCTGATACTTTCAACAGTCTGATCTTTTTACAGGGTCCTTCCAGCATAAGCTGAATCTCGTACGAGAGGCATCCTTTATGGGAAACTTGGATTGAGTATTTCCACACACATTGAAAACTGTTAATTGAACCCAAAATATGTTTTAAATCACTGACTCTTGAAGGCAGCTCTGCACCAAGTCTCCTTTGAGTGTTCTGTGATGGTTTAAGTTACTTTGCTCTTTGAGATACTGTGGAAGAAAGAATCAAGGCAAGACTTGTTTTTTTCCTCAGTTTTTCCAAGGTAATATGTTCCTTGCATATTGTATTTATTCAAACAGATTGCTAAAGAGAAAATTGGCAAATGCAGAAAAAATACAACCTTGTTTTGAAGAGACACACTTCTACATGTGGTGATATTTTAAAAAACGTGCAATTGAAACATTATGTGCAAAGACTTGGGTAAAAAAAAGTTGTTGAGAAAATATTTTCTAAAATCATATTCCATACAAAATAAAATGTCCAGGTTCTGAGCATGAAACTGAACTGAAGATGCATGAAGATACAAAAGAAATTTTGAAGTAAAGACTACAGTCTCTTGCTCTTCTCCAATCTGACTCACTCTGGCAGCAGTAAGAAAGCAGATACCAGATGCTCCTCTGCTGTTTGCTTACAAACGACATGAGGAGATGAAAAGACCCTATGGAACTGGAGAAAGGATCAGCAATGAGAGAAATGGCCTGTGGGTCTGAAGAAATGCAAAGGAAAAACGGAAAACTGGGCTGGGGGGAAGCAGATGAGTAAACTAGCAAGCACGTAAGATGGAAGAAGGAAGACAAAAAGATAGGGCTAAAAATACCAGAATGGGAAAAACAAGAAATAATGAAAAGAGAGAACAAGTTCAGAACAAAACAGAGTCTCTTAAAGGGCTGAAAATAAGAGAATCGGATCAAAAGAAAGCAGGCAGCAGGGAGGGATAAGCAGATCTGCAGCGTGTGGGCATGGTGACTGGAAAACACAAGGACTGATGAAGGAAATCTATGCAGATCAGACTGGCATTTAGAGCCTTCCTTGTTTGGAGGATAGAAGACGTGAGCAAAAAAGGCAGACGGTTTTCTCAGAAATCTGACAGGTCAGTACTTGAATACATGAACTTCCTGCTTTTCACTGCCTTGCTTAGCATCATCACTAGTTGCTTAGCATGGACATGCCACATGGAAAAGCAGGAATGCACCGGGTGTTTCACATGTGATAAGCCATCTTCGCTTCTCCAGGAGTCTCCCATAGTGGTACCAAGATACCTTAATGGTATTCTCTGGGTGCCAGACTTTCCAGGGAATTTTTTGTATGCTACCGGGTTTTTGTTCAATAGTATTCAATTCCTTATTTAGTCTTCTATAAAGTTTTTGTAAGAAAACGACTGTCTGCCTTGACTTTGAGTACTTATCTGCCTGTAGGTTGAGCTGTGAACAGGTTTCCCAACTATTGAAATCCATGTGGTTAAACGCTCTTGTATTGCAATCAAACCTTTATGATGCAGGCAGTCAACATGGCCAGCACTCCATCCCTCCACACCGTTCTCCAGAAATCCTGTTTAAACTCTTCTAATGATTTAAACACTGCAATTTAGATTTCTCCCCTTCTTACATCAGTTCTGCACTGGTGTGTGAACACCAGTATATTCAATAAACTATACCTATGTTAAGACAGCATGAAAAGAAAATCTCGTCCATAGGAGTAAGTCCCACAAGTATCACTACAGCTAAATCTCATCTTTAGTTTTAAAATTCCTTTTTGGTCATGCCCAATTCATCTCCCTTATCTCTATGATGTCTTTGGTGCTGCTGGTCCTGCTAGCTGGCTTATATTGTCCCCCTTCTGTTCTACTACCTTGCTACAAAACTAAGCAAAATATCACCTCTATATGCAGTTTCCAACAATTGAGCTCACAGCTAGTTATCCACTTCAGAACTTCCCATTAGCAAGCCATGATGCTGCTTGTAGTCAACTAGGCCTACCTTCACTAATTTTCTCTTATTGTACCATATTTCTATATTAGTCTCTGTTGTGGACATTTTATGATATTATAGTTCCTTTGACGGAGGTAACATGAAGTAGACTCTTGTAGCAAATAAAAGACCTCTTCATGATGAAGCGATTAAAAGGTCATGATAAGAGAGCTATTCATTTAGCACAAGGGACTACTTCACAGTAATCTCAAAGAAGCTATAACAAAGTGATGAATACCTCACACCAAACTCGGCTCTCCAGGAAACATCTAATCTGGTGCTATATTTGCAGACAATAAATAGAATTAAAAAGGTTAAATTTGTGCAGGTGGTTGACTGCCTTCACTGGAACATTAATTTATTGCCTAAGACCCCAGGCTAACAACCTTTCATGATCAAATACCCAAAAAGACTTGTCCTTACTTAAAAAGAACACAAAAACTGGATAATAAAGGGGCACATCTTAATATTTCTCTAAAAAGTGGACCCAGCCATTTGATCTGTTAAGTCTGTCATGCTATCAGTGTTCCTCAGAGCATGAGACCGAAGCTTGGTTTAAAGCATGACGTGCAACAAAGACAGTTTTGCAAAGATATGCTTAAAACATTCTCTGGGACAGTTACATAAAGGTCTAGTCTTTGCCATCTATTTCAAGGTATTTCAACCCTATCTATGTATGTATTTTAAAAGATCTTTCATTCTATCGGTACCAAAGTAACTGCTAACCCTCGTTTTGCAGGAACTCACTTATTCAACACTCCTCCTTTCAACACTGCTGAGAGATGCAAATGCCAGCAGATTTATCTGCTTTCCTGACTGACCTGTTGGCCTAGTCAGAGAAGAGACAGTCAGGGAATTTTTCTCTGATCAAGGAGCCAGGAATGCAGCCAATGCCTCTTCTGAGAAAGATGGGATGGGTTTCTCATGCATAATGTAGACAGGAGGTACTCCTGCTGTACAATGAGCTACAAGAAGAGAACTGTGAGACAGGACAGTCAAAATGTTTGAAAAACACACAGACCTTTTTTGTCTTTGGGCATTTGCTGTGGGACAAAGTTTTCAATTACAGGATTATGTATTACTTCTTAAAAGCCAAAGCAGTGCCAGCCATCCCCATTTATATCCACTTGCATGGTGGATTCAATTATGTTGCTCCAATGGTGTTTCTAGTGAACAGAAGCTCTGCTTTAGTGTTTTTTAAGCAATGACCTGGATCAGGCTGACCCTTTTCCTTCAGGCTAAGTAATTCTATATTACTAGAATGACACAGGCTTTCCATGAAGGTTAATTGTCCCTGCTTCAATGAAGAAGTAGCAAATTCCAGATTCCAATGATAAAGCAGCTAGCTTCATACTTTACTGCCTTATTTCTCTAGATTTTGTTCGTTGGGGAAGTGACTGGTAGAGTGGTGGTGGTTTTGTTTTATTTTGTAATCTGTTTTCATCCCTTTCCTTTGTAGAATGTTCTTACCACATCTTTTGTACTATTTTAAAAAAATTTTTTAAAAAACTACTTTTGTTCTTGATGTTACATATTTCCCAGAGAACTATTTCCTGCTCTGACTGTACACTCACAGAAGATATCAGACCATTTCTTAAATTACATCAGATATTAGCTTTTGCTAACGAATGGCAAAACAGCTTTGGCTGGTTCCTCTTGTGTTAACATACCTGATAAAATGCAGTGCAGTTTGCTTCCTGTTTGGCACTGTGCTTTTGCCAAGACATTTAAAAGTGCACTGGCAACTATGCCATTCATCTTCACCTATTGGCTTGTCAAAGCAGAGAAAAGCAACTTCAAGAATGAATTCAGCAGAATAGAAAAACTGTCTATATTTTATTAATTTGTGTTGGTTGGTACAGAACATACCAAAAGTATAGGTCACAAATATTTCTGCATAACTGATAGTACAGATGGTATTGCTTGTATTAATACGGCTCCCCTGAGAATTAATTTTGTTATGATGGTAGACCTTTTCTCCCTGTCTTTCAACATTTCATAATTTTGTTGATTGTATTGATAGATTTCTCCATCTGTCAACTCACTAGTTTCCCTATTTCCATCCAGAGACATGAGTTTCAGTATTTCATTAAAGCCCTGTTCTGATAATCTGTGCAAACAAGATTTACAAGGTAGTGCATCGTGCTTATGAACTGACTGGTTTTCATAGTGGCTGCTACGCACGTGAACAGGCAACAGTTACTGGTTTCAAGCTGTTGTAGGACACCTTTTACTACGAGATGCAATCTCAGATTGCTATCTCAAATACAAAGTTGCATCAGTGATCACACTTTGAAAATATTTTTCTAATAATCTCTGAGTAACAGCTGCAGTAAGTGCGCTCAAAATCTTTCACATTAGTCATCAGCTAAGCAAGTATCAATAGCACTTAATATTTGCTCATACGCAGATTAAATGTTTCCATGATCCAGCTTCACTACACCAAGTGAAGGACTCCGCTGGAGTTGCTCTTTTAACACTGCTGCATGGGCTACAAGTCAATTTTCAAAACCTTCTGACAGGTCACTTGCACATTTTCTGAGCTTCTACTCTAATCTCAAAATGTTTGTGAGAAAGCTAGTGATTTCAGCTAAATAAAAAAAAATTGTTTGATAAACAAACCAGATCTTTCTATGATTTATTACACAGAACATTCTCTTTGCAATGTTTTTCTGGTAAGCACGCTTAATTTCAAATGTATTTATCATTGTATATACTGAGTTGAACGCAATTATGAATGTGATCTTCAGAGGGACTTTTTTCTTTTGTGAGCCTCTGCCTTAGTGACCAAAACTATTTCATTTAAAAAGCTTTGCCTATGAACTTCATGTAGGAACTGTGACTTTTGGATGAAAATTACATAAACAGAAAAGTTAAATTGTACATAAACCCTCTGCCATTCCCATAATAATTAGAAAAGGAATATAGTCCAATAAACAAAGATTCTGGTAGGGTTTACTATAGCAAAGATTAACAAGTTCAACAGCCACTCTGTGAGGACTGAATTCAAATATGTTTGTGAAACCCAACATATATGTTTCAGATTATATTTTGAAGCAAATAATCTAGATTCAGATTTTGGCAGATCATCTGACAAAGAAAAGTTGAAAGAAAAAGATTCTTGACAGAAAAAATCCTCTGTTAGGGAAGCCTATCCTCACTTTAGGCCATTCAAATCCAGGTATTGAAAAAAATAGTTTACTGCCTGTTAACCGATCTTACCTTTGATGTGAATGTATCTGAAAAGAAATGGGTACAGGAAACTTATATCTCTGATGAAAGTCTCTTTATTGATCACTGTAAACTTTGGTTAGTTCATTAATGTGTGATTTGTATCCAGAAACAAATAAGTAGTAAATTTAAATACGTCCTACTATTGAGTTGCAATATATGCTCACAGTAATTCACTCACATACACATATAAAAGAAGTGACAACTGGAGATTTTCAGTTATTTGCACAATGAAACCTGAAAGAGTTATTTGTTCACAGAGATGCACTAAGTAATGACCAACCCATGGGGACAGGCTATAACTTCAACAGATTATTCTATGTTGGAGCTCTCTTGCAGGGACAACAATAACACCAGAGTTCTCTCATGGCCATATTTGACATAATTTTCAATGCTTCTGCATATAACATATGTGGGGAATAGAATTCTAAAACTTTCTAAAGACGGATGCATTTAGGTGTCAGATGAAGTCAATGAGATGTCAATAAGTCAATGAGATGCATACCTCTAGCAGGATTCTTAAAGATCATCTTTGGTGCTTATCTGCACCTGTAGGCATTCAAACACCTCTGTAAATGGGACCCATAAGCCCTTGGAAATTGTTACCCTTAGCCTTTCCACACGCACTAAAGCCATCATAATCAAAACATAAAAATCCAAGTGATTTTACATCAAATACCTGATGTGAAGTGCTTATATTCCGCTCACATACTCAAGTGGAGCAAATTCCGTAATATAACCACTTATTTGACATTTCATTCATCTTCCTTGTAATTCAATGGGCAGAATTAAATGATTAAACCTAAAGTGATTATGTACATCATCAGTAAAAACAGATTAATCTCTTTTTTAATTTCAGTAGTGGGGGTTATAAAAATGTTTAAGCACCTTTAATATGAGGAACTACCTAGTAAAATTCACATTTGTGTCCTTTTAAAAATAATAATGGGACTTTAATCAAATTAAGCTTCTCAGATTTCCAAGTAAGCAGTGGTTATTTTATTATAATCCACTGGCCAGACTCTCAGTTGCTGCACTGTTTTCTAATTCTTGGGACTCTACTGAGCTATGTCTATTTTGAACATCTATATCCTCTTTTAAAATATTTGACTTTGCCTTTTGTTTTTTAAAATGTGGTTTATTTGTCATAAGAGATACACAATAGGCCACATACTCAAGAGGGAGAACAGCCATTTCAGTTTGGTCTGTATCTTGACCATTAAGTTCCCTGAAAGCTTCTCTTCCCTTACAGAAATTTATCATCAATTTTGCAAAGTCATTACAGAATCTCTGTCACTAATAATGGTGTAGCAGTTTGAATGACTCTTACTCAACTCCCTTTAATTATATTTTACTTATAAAATCTATACATTCAATATGGAAGCTGAGATTAAAAAAATATATACAGAAACATATATGATGATCCAGGCTTCTTTCAAAGATAAGAACCGTGTGTCAGATTAATACAAGGAGCAAAGCTTTGCACATGGCAAGGAGAAGAGATAGGATTCATAGTAAATCCACCCTCTCACAGGGTGCAGATTTATTCTCCATCTGGTTCTGTGGCCCGAGACTGAGTGGTGTAACCAGTTCATCACTCTCTCAAAATCTGGATCTCCTCTTACTGAATTCAGTAACAAAATTTCACGGTCCTCAGTGGTACAGAGCACAGCTATCCTCACAAACATAAAGAGCCATTTCAGGCATCTATTTCACACACAGACCTCAGCTTGCCATTAAACAAATAAATGTTTCATAACAGTCTACGTAGTGACCTTACTACACACCATTCCCATTCCAGCTCACATTAAGTGAGCACAGACACACATGGATTACAAGTGAATGCTTTGGGAATGAGATTAAATGTGATCCTAAGAATTAGTACTTGTTAAAAAGTTGATCATTCCTTCCTCTTTTCCTCAACATTCAGAATGATAATCAGCAAGAGCAGCGTGCTCCCATCAGTAGTGCTGTGCTTGTAGAGCAGAGAGACATATTAGATATGTTTTTTTTTTCCCTCTTTTTTTTTTTTGTTCAAATTAGGTCAGTGGTACCTGACAGCTAAGCTATATATAACTACTGCGTTCTTTCTGCTAGTAGACACTTCTCTATCAGTACTTAGAAAGCAGGTAAAGTTAGTCAGGCAGCTAATGATCTTTGACAGAAGAAATTTTAACTCTCTCATCATCCATTCCAGTTATTAACAGAAGGGGCTTCCTCCAGAAGACTGCTTTCTTTACGTATGTATTATTCTGGTAGAGCTGATCTAACAGGACTCACACCTAGGAGCCGATTACTATTTTTATCTAGGAGAATCTGCATTTTCCAGTATTCCCAAGCAGATCCTTTTAAAGCTCCATTTGCATTTCTGGCATAGCTCCTACCTGAATGAATCTCTATTAGACCACCACTAGCTGTAAAAAATAACACTAAAATTCTCTAGCCTTCCCATTGTGGCCACTGCAGCTAATCTGACCACAGAGCTTCTCCAGCAATTAGCCTTCTGGTAGCTGTAACTCTGAATTACAAAGATGAGATAAAGACATTGTAACGCTTTGTACAGCAAGACTGCATCTAGGCAAGGCTATCCATGTTATTCCATACTAATAATAAAACATTTACTTCTTTTACATCTTCTCAAAGTTTTTTATAACACAATAAAGTGCTGCATTATATTCCATAATACATCTTAAGAAATAAAGTGGTTTGAGTGTAGAGTGCTCTGTCCATAGCGTTTTAGCAGTAAGTTACAAGTTATCATTAACTTTCTAACAGCGATAGATGATTCCTTGGCTAATTAAATTAGCATGCAATTAATTCTGAGTACTAAATTGCTGTGTCCAAATGGACAAAACCACTCATTTTAAAAAAAAAAAAAAAAATTAAAAAATGCCTGGAACTTGACATTCTTCAATGAACTTTTCACATGCAATTTCATTTTACTTTAACTAAATATTTGCTAGTAATAAAAAATAGGAGCCACTTAAAAACAACCTATCATAATTCGGAAATACAAATGTTCTATCAATATAGCAAATCATTACTTTTCAGTAGGACAGACACCAACAAATTTAAGAACTGTCATTACAGAATATTAGCTTTAAATTCAGTTTTCCATTTATATCTGAAGGCAAATATATATATGACGGCTTACTTCATGATCTTCTGAATTGCTCCTTTTGGCAATTTTTTTCCTATTTACCTAATTTTCCCAATCATGATGTGTTTTTTCTCCATGCTGTATCAGATTTGGCTTAATATGCATTTCTCTAACATGCTATTGCAAGAAGAGAGCTTCGTGAAGAAACTGGAACCTTACAACCCTGTCAGCTAATGCAGAAGAGCTGATCAACATTCTGATCGTACTTAATGCAACTTAAACAGGTTTCGCAATCAATAAGGAAAATGGAATTTGTTAAGTCTCAAAGATGTACATAAATAGACTTTCTCTGTTATTGGATTATCCTCTGCACTGAAACAGAGTAGGGGACTGTAATACTAAACAGTATGAGATTAAGTATCCAAAATGTTTTGCTTGATGCAAAAATGAGAGAAAAGTCTGACTGAGAACAAGCCATCATCTCACCTCAAGGCAAAATGAGCTGCCCCTAAAGCATACTGAAGCTACTGGTTTAACCAGGTTACCAAAAGTGTCTGAGGGTGGAAACTCTACAAGCTAAGACATTTATTTCATTTTTTAACTGTCTTTACAGTTAGAAAGATTTCTCTTCATTCAAACATAAATCTCCTTGGCTACAAGTTAATCCTATTACTTCTCCTATCACAAGAGCACATAAAAGAAAAAAGTTTATCATCTTACTATTCACAGGAACCTTTTACATATTCGACGACTTACATCCCCAGACTTCTCTCGTGGAGACTGAGGAAATCCAGTTCTTTCTTAATCTAAATAACGTTTTAAAGACTTCACCTGTCCTACAGAAAACACATGCTCAAACACTTCAGTGTGATACTTCCTTTTTTTTCCTGAACAGTAGGACGTTATTTTTTTGTGTCCAATCTGTGACCTGCCCCATATCCCCATATCTTTTTCTATGATACTACTGTCTATAATACACTGCCTGTTGTGTATTTGTTAACTAGATTTATTCCCAACTAAGTGTTAAGAGCTTGCCTTTGTAGCTATTGAATTATAACCCACATACTCAAATCACACCTCCAATTTGTTCATATAGCTTTCAATTCTACCTTTGTCCCCCAGGCTGCCAGAAACCGGTTTGGTATAATCTGAAAATTTAAATAAATTTACTCCATGTTCTATTATCCAAATCAGTGCAGAAAATGTTGAATATCATTGGTCTCTGCCAGAGCCCTATGAACCATAAATCCGCCTTTTTTTTTTTTGACAGTGAACCATTTATTTGCCAGCATTCACTCTAAGCACAGAATTGCAATCTGCTTTTACTTATGGTGGTCCCATTTGGACCATGTTTCCTCACCTCCCTGACTGCAACACCACGGAAAACAGCAAGTAAGACTCTAGTGGAAGAAAGACGTACCACACCTGCTGCTCCTTATCTACTCCCCAATTTTTTTGCACAATTACAGAGAGAAATTGGATTGATTTTATATGATTTGAACTTTACAGATGGACGTTGGCAGTTACCTACCATCTTGTTATCTTCTAGGCATTCTCAAGCAGCCCAACTTTAACTCCCCCTCCAAAAAAAAAAAAAAAAAAAAAAAAAAAAAATCAATCTCCCTTCCTTTCTTCACCAAAATTCCCCAGAACCTCCTGTTTGGTCTCTGTTTGGGGAGGACCATTGTTGGTTCTTTTCAGCTTTATGGATCTTGTCTATCTTCCACATGTCTTCACAGATAACAAATAATCACAATTACATTACCTCAGCTATTTCACAGAATCAACCAGGTTGGAAGAGACCTCTGGGATCATCGAGTCCAACCGTTGCCCTGACACCACCATGTCAACTAGACCATAGCACTAAGTGCCATGTCCAGTCTTTTTTTAAACACATCCAGAGATGGTGACTCCACCACCTCCCTGGCCAGCCCGTTCCAATGTCTAATGACCCTTTCTGTAAAGAAATTCTTCCTAATGTCCAACCGGAACCTCCCCTGGCGAAGCTTGAGGCTGTGTCCTCTTGTCCTATTGATAGTTGCCTGGGAGAAGAGGCCGACTCCCACTTCACTACAACCTCCCTTCAGGTAGTTGTAGACTGCAATAAGGTCATCTCTGAGCCTCCTCTTCTCCAGGCTAAACAACCCCAGCTCCCTCAGCTATTTGCCTACACCAATTTTTGTCAGGGCCAGCACAGAAATTCTAACCTCTTATTTCATTATCTTAAGCTAAGTTCTTACCTATTTATTGCTGATGTTAAATGCGTTAACCATCAGATCACAGCTAACCTTGCTCCTGAACAATGGAGCAAAACAATCAACACTTAAGCCTTCACTGCAGCATCTGTTATTAGCTCTTCCTTCTCTCTCTGAGATACCAATTGACCTTCTCATTTTTCCTTTCATTAGTGCTGAAATACTTTTTAATGATTCTTCACCTTAACTCAGTTACCCCAGGGGGATTTCCCAAATGTTAGGTCCTGTATGTCCTGGCCATGCCACTACTACGTGCTGACACAAAACCTGAGTGAACAATTCCCTTGTTCCTCCTCCTTCTCCTCTCTTGTACTTTGACATGCACTGTGGGACAGCCAGCCATGGTGCCAGGTGGGGAGGTGTGGAGCTCTCCTAAGCATCTTCTACACTGCCCAAAGGATCACCATCTGCACTGTAATTCATACACAGCTTTCACATCCCTGCTATGGTATTTGACTGATTTTCTCTACTTGCTCCTATTATTCTGTTTCTCTATGAAGTTGAGCATAAGGCATTTGTTTTTTTTCTTTGGGTCATACATTTTCTCCAGACTTCTAGCAAGGCCGATTGAAGACAAACAAAGGAGAGGACAGATAAAAATAGAAAACACCCTGATTTCTTGCTACTGCTCCAATAAACTGCAAAGAAAAAACAAGGGGAGAAAAAGAAGCAGCTATTGCCCTACAACTATAGGCCAGTTAGGCAGCTTATAGCAACTGTGCTGTACGTGCTGTGGCTCAGCTAAGCACTCGCGCATCAAGATTCAGATGCAAGTTAAATATTTAACTGCATCATGTGGTCAAATTTTTTATTAATTTCAGCGGAAATCCTGTGTGAATACAGGATGCCTTTTTCAGTATCATTTAAGAACCAGATGTAAAATAGAACTCAGGTTTGTAAAGTGGATCACAGGCAAAATTTAGACTACAACCGAATATTGCAGCCCTGGGGGAAAAAGAACCACTGGAAGAAATTCACTTATTGACTGCTCCTAGAGGTGTTCTTTTTACATTAAAATTCTGCATGCACAGGAAAAAAAATTTACCATTTTGAAACAGGTGCTAAATTGCTCTGCTATCACACATAAAATACAGTTGATATCCCCAACAGCTAAACTCTCTGCTCTTCTCTGTTGAACATCCTCAGACCACTATCCACTGCACCTTCACATGCCATGCCCCAGCAATCACTGCTGCCCTTTCACACGCTGCTGAAGAAGGCAGCAACCGTGGTGCCATACCTGCTGGCTGCCACAAGCACCCAGGTGTTTCGGAAGTGGGGTTTGCTCCCTGTCTCCAGCAGACAATCTCTCCCTGCCTGCTGAGATCTGAAGATGCGCTGCACCAGAGACCACTGCTCATGCACCCAAGGGGACAAGGACTTCAGGGGCTCCTGCTGTGGTTCACAACCAGCTGCAGCAAGAGAGAGAGCGTACAGCAGGGTCCTCGGCTGCGGACCGCAGGCGGAAGCAGCTCATGCAATGATTAGTCTGGGCACAAGGGATGTGGACCAGATACGCCTCCTCCAGCCTGTTTTGAGTCGAGCTCTCCCTGCTTTCACAGCCAACCTCAGGGGAGCTTCCCGAGTCACTCTGGGGGCATTTCAAAGATGCAAGCAATTCTAAAGTGGACTCGCAGGGACATCTTTCTGTGCAAATTTCTTTTCGAGCCAGGCATGTTATAATACTAAATGGGAAAACTTTATATTAATAAATAACTAAATCTTGTTTTGTCAGTCCTTACCAAAGAAGAAATTAGTCTGTTCTTGAGGAGGTATTTTTGGCATACTGAATAACACAGTATTGTATCTCCCTGTTAAGTAACACCAACCTCAATATGTCAATGCTTTGTGCAGCTCTGGCCCTCATGGCTCTTCTTTCGAGATTTTTTTTCCTACTGAGTTTGAAGTATGACAACTAATGGGAGAAAAAACATCCCAGGCCTTTTTAGATAGAGATATTGTGTCTTGTATAAAATGTAATGAAGTCAGATGAAAATACATATAACCTTGGGGTTATACAGTCTGAGTTCTTCTAAATGTGCCGTGCTCTGATAATACCTGACATTTAGAGAAACATCTCCCACAGTTATGAAACAAAGTTGGTAACTTTCCAGAAATAAATCCACTCAAAGTGTGAAGTTTTGTACAAAGCGCTGAAAGGCAAGTGGGGAAAATAGTCTAAGAACAGGATAAGGTCTATGAGTTTGCCCATACTTGATTTTTTTTTTGTTTTACACTGAGACAAGAAACAATCTGCATCTGATTTCACATTAAAAGACCCTTCAAACTGAAAAACTAAAGCAAAGCAGGTGTCTCCATTTTGGCAGCACCCAGGGCTAAACAATAACCAGTTGTTCTGTCACCCAGTCTCCCCTCCCCAGCTGAGAAACAGAACTGGGAAAAGGAAGAAGACTCATGGGTTGAAATTTAAACAGATTTAATAAAATGAGAAAACTAATATCAATACAAATACAAAAGACACAAAGTTATACTTAGCTCATAGAGTGGTGGCAAGTCCCTCCAGGGATAGCAATCGTTGAGGAGGAGAGAGAGGAGAGGAAAGAGCCCCCCACCCCCAGCAGCTTTCCCATTTATAGTGACCCTGACATTAATGTCACAGAATACACCTGTGGGCCAGCCTGGGGCAGCTGCCCTGGATTTCACTGCTAATGGCCTTGATCTGCATCCCACAGCTGGCCACAAACTGAAACAAAATAGAACAGAAAAGTGATTCTATAAATTTTATCCCCACAAAACCAGGACAGTGGGTATGTTGACTACTTATTCTTCATTATGAGGAACAACTTCATTTCAAACATACCTAAATATTTTACTCAGGTGTAGAAGTTGCTTTAAATAATATTTGCCTCTAGCTACAGTTTGCTGGTACTTCTTGAAACATTGCTTTTCATGCTTAGGACTGGCAGACGTTGAACATTAATATCTTCATTGACTTCTTTTTTTTCATTACAGGGGCTTTCCACCAAAATGCACTGGATTTGCTTTTCCTTATTATTGAAGGCTTCAGGAAAAACAGTTCTGCCATTTCTGAGCACAAATCTAGGAAACTCTTGCTGAGGCAGAGGAGGAGGACAGCCAACAGCATGTGGCACAGCAGCAAAAGAGTTCTCAAAGCACCAGCAGCAGCACTGGTTCCTCAGGGTTAGCTGAACCCATGTTAAAAGCCTTCACATCTCTGCGAGCCTGTGGCTCTGAGCCTAACAAAATGAGATTCCAGATTTGCCTGGCCTGGAGTAAGAAACTCATTCTCTTTTCCACAGAGGAAAAAAAGGAACTGTACTTATGAATCCTCTTCTCAAGGAATGGACAATGTGGAGAGAGGAGGGCTCCCTACATACATATATGCATACACTCACATAATCACCTATTCTGCAGTCCTTCACCAGACACAATCTGCTACAAACTGGTTAGACTACTTTTACTGAAATGATTTAATTTCTTTTTACAAGCTTCTATTTTATCTTAGGCATATCTGAATATAATGTTATAAACGGTTATAAAGAAGAAAGAAAAATGGGAAAACTGAATATGTGTCTATATATATATTTAATGTTCCATCTTAGAGTGAAATGTTACTAGTTGCAGAGAAATTGAAATTGAAGCTCCATCTTTGATGACAACATACTCATTAAACCAACCATTATATAAAACAGTCTCTGCAGACTCTTATGATCTTAGGAAATCAAAGAGAAAGAGGTGGAATTGCCATAGGATACTCACAGTAATGTAGGATATACCCCATTTCACAGAATATGAAAGGAATATGCAAAAAATTCAAATGTCATTCTGTGTTTTAAAGTATTACTATGATAACCATGCTTAAGATGCTTGTTTTCCTTTGTTGTGAACAGAAATATTTTAAATGCAATAATGAATTCCTGGAAGGAGAAAATTACACAATTTCACTAGGAGTCTAGGCTCAGGTACGGCCTGACTGTCCCCTGCAGCAGGAATGGGGAAAAGCAGTAGCATATACCTGACGCATCCTGTGTTTTACCAGATATTCTCCTTTACACATACCCACAACTGCACATAACCTGTGCAAGGCTTTTCAATGGCACACCTGGGATTGAAATGGAACCTGGGTTAAGGTTGTTTTGAGAACACGCTGCCTCCTGTGTCTTCTGTGAGCTTCCCAAACGTCCTTTTTTTCGTTCAGATGTTTACCAGTAGTCTATACATAACTGCCAATACAAACAAGTTCATGGCAGTGATTTCAGTGATCTGAGGTAACTTTAAAATTAGGAAAAATATTGAGAAATGTTACTTTAAAATACTAGTATTTTTTTTCTTATCTTAGTAGTACTACAAAGCTTGTTGTGCTCACATGCATGACAGAAGCCCTGGATGATTCACTTTTATTCTTATATTCTGCCAGAGCATGTAAAAAACCCAAAAATTTTAAAATCACACATTTAGTATAAAAAAAATCCCCTACTTTGAAAATATTTTTAAAAAGCATTGGTTTTTTTAAAAAAAAAAAACAAATTTGAAGATGAATGAAGCATGTAGAAATTAAAGCTACATTCATAAAATATTATGGTTACATTTTAAATTAGGGCTGGGTGACTATAAATGCTTTACCTCGTAGAAAATGAGTATAAAATGCTACTATTCAGATGTGGTATCAGTCTTTATTTAATCCATAACAAAACAGAGCACAAGCTATTGAACACTGAAGTAATAGCTCTAGAAGTTTTAATGTTCCATTTTCAACCAGTATTTTCTACCTTCTTCCATGTATTCTGTTACAAGTTCAGGTTATGGCAGCCTTATTCATATTTAATACTATCTTAATTAACTATAATTCTCCTTATTTAGCTGGTATTACCAGAGAATAAATATATTCCTCAAGGCATACAGAATGGGGAAGTAGCATTGGCTATTTACAGTACACGTTTTCTCTCCTAAGTGATTTCTTTTTAAATTGCAATGCCATTTTGCAGAGCTGTGCCCTCCTGTATTCATGAAAGCCACTTTCAGTGATTTTAGTTAGAGTGTGAGTGTAATTTAAGGATTAGAAGTAAAGATAAGCTGTACAAACTGATTATTTGCGATCTCAAGAGGTACTACTACTAAGGGGTTAGAAAACACTTCACAGGCAACAAATAGAACTGGAAAAGGTATCCAGTTTCAGGTATTTTAGAGGACTAAATAGAGCTCAGAAATAAGAGTTTCTCTGCCGCATATGAATACAGAGAACAGTATTATACTTTTCTATTTTTAAGGCCAAAAGTGACCATTATAATCATATATTCTGAGCTCCTGCCAACCTCGTGCTAATGGCAGACATTATTCCGCGATTGACATATCATGCCCATAATTTCTATGATTTTGAACATCCCTTTAAGGAAATCAAGTCACCATCATAATCTAGAGTCAGCCCATCTTCTTTCTGTAGCCAGAGTTACAGCATCAATGAATCCCGTCTGCTTTAGGGAATCACTAAAATAAAGCAAATACGTTCACATCTCTGTTTTGAAAAATCCTCCCTAAGATTTCCTTTCCTCTGAGTTAAAATCCTTCCCTCTGATTAAGCCTTACTAATACCTAAACAAACACTGCCAATTGTGAAAAGCAAGTAGGACTTTTAAAAATTAAATTATGCCCATTTTTAATCTCTCATTAACACTCTTTTTGGTAACACTCAAATGCCATTATCAGTTGAGGAGGAAAATTGTACTTGTGAATGTCTTCATAACTTCACATTTAGCTTTCCAGAAAGAAAGAACTGCTGTAGTGGGAATGTCTGACACGTAATGGTCTCTGATGGAGGGATGGAAGAATTTTAGTTCCTCTTTCTTCACTCCCTGAACCAAAGCTCACAAAGGCATGAGAAGAGGCACTTCTCCCTGTCCTACCCCTCTCAAGAGGATGGAGTATGTTTGCTCTCAAGGCAACTCTGCATCTTCCTTTGCCTCCCTGCTGCCTCACTGTATGCTAACATGGGGCCTTTCCTGGATTTTATCAGAACAATTGTACTACCAAAATAAATTAAATTAAAAATAAACAAAAATTCTGTTCTTTAAGCTTTCTCTTCCTGCGGGACTCCTCCAGACACTGCAGTGTTGCAATTTTGCATCCCCCCATCAACTGCTCGCCCCAGGCTTTGCCACGGGCTTTGTGAATGAAGCCTCCTGGAGAGGACCCGCAGCCCATCTGCATCCCCACAGCACCAGAGAGCATGAAGCCAGATGTGAAGGGACTGAGTGGGACATGCATCTTGCCTGAAACACCTATCTCATTGGGGATTAGACTCAAACAATAATGTAGTTACGGTCATTGTTTTCTTGAAATCACTGTTATGAAGTCTTTAAGAAACCATGAGAAGAGACATTGAAGACAGTCTATCGCCTTTTCCACTCACATTAGTATTATGGTTAGAATAGAAAACAAACCAAATATAGCCAAACCTTTTTTTTTTTCAAATGCGTCATGATGATAACTCCAAGGTGCTGCAGTCTGATTGCCTTATTATAAGTTCTGCTAAATTACATGACTTGGAAATTTAAGTTCATTGATTACATTTTTGAGAGTCTCTCAATTTTTTCTACATCATATCCTTTTTACCTCTATGCCCTACCCTTTCATAATTTCATTTTTCATACTTATCTTGGTTTCTCATGTTTAGGTTCCTTTCTTCTTTTCTTTCTTTTAGTTTTGTCTTTCTCTTTTCCCTTAGTCACTGCCCACACTGCACACAGAAAGATTATGCTTGTTGCTCCTTTTCCCTTTTTTTTATTTTTCCTTCTCTTTTTTTCCTTCCTCCTGACTCATTCATTCCCTTCTTCCTTCTTCGGCAGTTTCTAGAGAAGGTAGGCTGCTTCTGCACTGAAACACAGGCCTGCTGAGAGTGAAATACAACCTCAAGAAATTTCTGAGCTTACTCAGCCTCCCTTCCAAACAAGCCTGTGGGTAACACATTTCAGACTCAGGTATTCTGTTTTGCTCCCAGTAACCAGGGCACAGTTTCAGAGAAAAACAAAGGAAATGTCCTGATATCTTTAATTTGGCATTTATCACCAAGATGATCCCACACAATTTTTGGTCTATGTAGAAATTGTGAGAAAATTAACCAGGTTACAGCAGTGTGGGCGAAGACGAACAATTCCATTCGGTATTAGAATTCTCCAGACCTTCACTCCAAATGGGATTTCCTGGCAGGACACAGACATGAATCTCCCTGCTTATAAGACCACACAAATGAAAACTCTCTATTAAAGATGAAGGATAGCTCTGTACAATTTTCCCATTTAGTTTAGGCCCTTCAATCAGTTAAATCCCAGCAATGGGACCGGGTTTAGCAATTATAAACCAAAGCAAAATAGCATTTGGATTAGTTGATTATTCAGAATTCCCTGATTGGTTTTCTTCTATTTTACAAATCCTAAAATCAATAGAATTTCTAATCTGTATCTATTTTTATCCTGAGAAACACTCTTGATTCACTAAAATTTGCTAGCCCGATTGCAGATGAAAAAGTGAGTATCAATGTTTTTCTTAAATTTCTAATTATTATTTCCCTGCTTTTAATTTTGCTCACATAAAAAGAACACTGTGAGAAATCGGGGCACTCAGACTAACTATGAGTTTGTCAATACTTCCAGTAATCTTACTTTGATGAGGTCTGGTTTTCCATCTCACTTATTTAATCTCATGTTTACTCCAGTTCTCATTCTATTAGTTTTCGAAGAGTTTCTTAGGAACCACAAGGCCATTACAGACTACAAAGTCAAGATCACCAACAGAAGAAGAGATGAAAATTAAAGTCACCATTTTAAAGCAGAAAGTCACTGTGGTCAAATAGCATCTGCATCTCTCGGGCTAATAACTAACCTTGAAATTTCAATTACATTTTTTGTAATTTACAGTATTGACTACTACCCTTTTAATATCTATGCACTACTGCTGAGGAAAATACAATTAGACGAAATTATAAATCTTCTCTGTTCCAGTGGATACAGCAACAGCTTGTAGTTTTTTAAGCAAAATTAGCAGTAAGTAGCTGACTGAAGATATGCCATCTGTAGTTTATTGTTAGGAAGGCAAGGAAATAGAATGTTTTTCATGGTAAACTCTTTCTACTTTTTCCTCATTCATTATTTATAGTACACAAACAGCATTTTCTAGGGTCCTTTTTCTGTATTGTTCCACACAGATGCCAATGCCACTCTCAAAATTAGGGTTTTTCAACATTGAAACATCTGAGAATGCGCCCTGAAACATGCAAGATGCAAACTCAGGCTACAAGGTGCTTTCTGTTAGAAGGTACTGGGAAAGCAGGTAAAAGACAGTGTTCCGTGACCTTGCAAAATGTAAAGCTGAGAAGTTCCTAACAGAAGACCGGGTGCTTGCTGGAAACAGAAACATGTAATAGAGCCTGAGGGGCAGCAGCTGTCCCCTGTAGTGAGCAGACCCTGATTTAGGGTCATTCTCACACAACCAACTTGCAGAGGCCCCCAAAGCTGCCAGCAGTGTGGCTGGAGGGTGCAAGGGGAGGTGGGTTCTCCCTCTGCTCCCACCGCCAGCCCTGCAGGAAAGGGCATGACCTGGATTCCAGCAACCGTTACTGTCAGCAAGAGAAGGTCTCTGTTAAAGGCATCCTAGGCATGATGGTTCCCTGCTTAAGATAATAAAAAGGCTACTTAAAAAGAAAAGCTAGCATCTCTGGGAATCTCCCAACAACTTGATGTGACCCTTCACAGGAGAAAGGTCAAACTTGTCTATTCAGAGCACTAAGCACAGGACAGACCTAGGGCTCAGACTTTGCCTGCCAAGCTGAAGGCTGCACTACAGCTTATTATGAAAGAGGTTTTTCCAAAACCCCCCCCCAAAAAAAAAAATAGAGTTTTCACAGAAATACTGACAAAACCATAATTATTGTGGCAATAGGAGGTGATTCTATAATAAACTATATTTCTTCCCCGTGAAGATATTAATTTACTTTTTTGAAATGTTCATTGCTAAGCCTAAGATTGGGTTTTTGAATTGTGTTCAGAGGCAATTTATGCATGAGTAAAAATACACTCTATCCTAAATGTACAGAACACTAATTTAAAATGATCTATTTGCCATAATATACATTCAATCCCCTACTGAAAAGTTCAGAAGCTTCTCCTTCACATGCAGCACCATCACGCTATTCTTATGCACTGCAAGTCCTGGCATACATTTCAGATGAATTATGAAGCTTCTATTTCAATTTTTACAGCAAAAAGGTATGGGTTAGATACATGGGTTAGATATAGTACGGATACGCTAGCAAGTACAAATTTCCTAAGGTGCAGATTCAAAAGCATCATCACGAGGGCAGTTTCATTTATCAAAATATCAAGCAGTGCTAATGCTCTACTAAGTATGGTTATTTCCAGAAAACTAGTTACCATTTGCAACCACCAGCCTGTGAAGCTGAGTAGTATTCTGAAAATCAAACCCAATTTTCTTCTGTCCTCTTATATCTTTTAGTGTTAGCATTTGGACTTCATTTTTTGTACTTAATGAGTCAAAAAAAAAAAAATCACATAGGACTGGGTTAGGTATGATCCCATCACACCACATCTACATCTGTAACTGTGTGAGATGTTAGACCCAAGTACTAAGTTAGATAATGTTTTGATAGAAATTTTAAGGAAAACTAAAGCACTTAAAAGCGTTTTTGGTTACTCAGGAAGATTTTATCTTAATTATTGAAACAATATCCCATAACAGTGTTGTAAAACACACCACTTTTTGGAGATCCAGGTCTTATACAACATGTAAATCCTGACACTGATTACTTCCAGTTACAAGTTAGACAGTACAGTTGTTTTGTTAGAAGGAGGAGGTTTACTTTAAGCTCCTTGCTCACTGAAGTAACTACTACCAGGCATACTTTGTCAATTAATGTCCATTTGAATTTTCGGTAGCGTTTTGTATTTTAATTCCTGTACATCAAAATATCAGGTAAAGTATCTTTGCTGGTAAAAAAAATCCTGTACATTAAACATCTGTGCTCAGGAACAACTGTTTGCTGAGTGATACGACAATCATCTGGGAACTACATGTCATAAAAGATCTGCCCAGAGAAAAGGAGGTGTCAGATCAAGCGTCCTTTGAAGTTGATAGTTTATTGGTGAGAAAGCCCAGCAAGGAGTCATTGGAGATGTCACTGTGGCTGAAAGAACACAGGCAGTTTTCAGCAATCTGTAATGACCAATGGGAAAAAAAATATGGTTTAAGTGCCTTCAATTTTAAATAAATTAAGAAAGCTGAAAATCTGATATATTAAAAAAAAAAAACAACACAATTTTGTTCATTGGCTTGTTTCTCCTTGGTGCTTTCCCATGGCATGATTTTACTGAGCCCTCTGCGGTTATTTTGGCTTCACATTATTTTACATAAGATGTGAATTAGGCTCACTGATTTTGCAATTGCTGGCTCTTTTATTCTCCAGGTAGTTTGAAGAAAGGACTATACTCAGCCTTTTCACCATTTCAGTATGTTTTCACTTAGTTAAATAAAGCTGTTGCATTGCTCCTTTAGGCAATAGCGCTACATTCACTAAACTGAAGATAGCACATCAACAACCAGCTAAGAGAGGTTGTAGTAAAAGTCTTGTGACCTATATCTTGTCTGCCTTGGACTATGCTCTTAATACCACGTACAGCAGAAATCAAAGCAGCAAGGTCACAGCCCATGCTCAGTCATGAGAAACACAGTGAAAGAAAGCGCATCTTAGCATTGTACCACATTTAATTCACTGACAGCAGTATTTGAACATTCTTTACATGGCTTCTCTAAAATCAAATGTGATTCAAATCCTGCTTTTTTATTATTAATCAAACAGGAATATTCAATTACACTCCCCCTTATAATTAAACTTTCACTTTACGTAATATGGCATTTATGCAGAATCTGCTGTTGCAATCACTGCTAGAGAAAATAAATGTCAACTTCAAAGTTAATATCTCCTACAAATTAGAAATTCTGTCTTTGTACATCACGGTTATAGGTTGTAGACTCTTAAAATAATTTAAATTTGGCTGAACTCTATTTCAAATTCAATCAAGCACATATTCTCTTCCCATAACAGGTGATGATGAAACAGATTATTTGAAACATTTAAACCAGAAGACATTAAAAATACATCAACACAAAGAAACACTGAAAAAAAGTCAGGTGGAAATGTCTAAGTATATATAGCTCATAAAGAATAATGAGAACAGAACTTGTACAAAATTACTATTAAAATTCACTCAGAGTTTTATCTTTAATTCACTTTGAGTATCTCTGGAAGTCAATTCATCTAGGTGCATTCTAAGCTGCATTCAAGAAAGCCAAGGCACATGGTTTTATTAAACCAAATTATACGTATAACCAAGGTATAACTAGTACTGTAGCAGAAGATCATTTGTTTTATGATATGTCCTCAATACCTGTAAAATTTTAACCCAAAGGTCCTTACTCTTGGGACTTAGCATGTACTTTGTAAACTATTGTGTATCTTAACAGAACCTTACAAATTAATGCAACTTCATCATTAATTTGTTGATGCATTTATTGTTAATAACATGAACTATTCACATCAGCCAAACAGGTCACAGTCTCTACTACAGGACATAATGTCTCACTCACATCAAAGCCAACACTGACTGCTTAACATACGCAAGAACATTCAGAGAATACTGTTGCAGCACCAAAGATGATGAACTTGTAGGGCTAGTTCAATGAACTATAAAATGTATGCATAAAAAAAATGCAGGCGTTTAGGAAACTGCAAACAGCCAGTTATAAGCTCACATAACCTAGGAAAAACAAATAAATTCTCTGGCTTAACAGGATATAGTCAAGGTTGTTAGGTCAAATAAATTTCTCTGCTTAAGTGATCCAATCAGGGAGATTTTGTCTTTATTACATCCTGGACTGCAAAGGCAAGGCAGTTCTGCAGGTTTCTAAGACTGATTCATGCTAAGACAGATAAAGTTTCGGTCAACTAAAGAAGCAATGAAAAAATTAACCCCTTCCACCCATGGTGGGATAACATGATTGTTCTGTAACTTGTCAATGCTCCAATTTATCCCAGAGATATAATATTAAACAGGCTGGTTAAATAAACCCCTCCTCCATTGTCTTATGCTGAATCAATTCTGCACCACTGAGTAACATCTGCCTTTAGGGCAGACGGGTTCCTAAGAAATACACAAGTACAACTCTAATATGGTGATCAAGATGGCAGGTGAACAAAACACAGGTAAGATGCTAAAGTGAAAGAACAAACAGATATTACAGACAAAGAAAAAGGAAAATTGATTTGCCGACAGCTGTTGAGATAGCTGAGAACAATCAATATAAAGCAGTTCTTGGAAAGAGACCCTGTGTGAAGGAGGTAAGAACACAAAAGGTTGAATTGGCAAGTGCACTGAACGTATAACCTGTAACTATCCAATGGCCTCTCATGTCTGATGATAGTATTCATGAACCCATTACACTTAGTAATGGTAGCTTGCTAATGCCATACAAAAACTGAAGTGCATCCTGAAAACAGTGGGAGAAGGTGAGAGGCTGGAGAGGATGTCTAAGCACAGACAATGGGAATGATACGATCCTGCAAACTCTTGAGGATTACAACTGCAAAGAAAGTCAAATATGGTAAAGGGGTCTGTTCTGGATCCCCCAGAATTAGAAGAGACTAACCATTTTCAAATTTTGACTTACCTTCTCATACAAATTTTTTCCTAATTTCTTTATGGAAAGATTTTCCATCACAGATCAATCTGGATGCCTTGTTAAAAATGAGAAGTAAAGGAAAACTTGAGGAATGTTCATAACTTTGACACTTCTACTCATTTTATTTGCCTGAAGCTGGATAAGAAGTGCTGAAGTTTTGAATGAGAGATGGGAGGCAGGAGAAGAAGGAATAACTGATGGTCAGCTCCCAGAAACATGATTATTTTAAGAAATCAGTCAAAAAAGCTGAAATGTTGGCAATGTTGATAAGCTTTTACATTTCAGCAGGAGAAGCAAAACAGGCGAAATGACTATTTTTAGTAGCACTACATCAGAAAAAAAGGAGGGAAGGAAGGAAAGAAACAATTATCAGAGCACAGTATCGTGGAAATATACACACACACACAAAAAAAAAAGGAAAAAAGGCAACTGCCATATGATTACAAGCCATTACCAAGAAAATATGAACTATAACTATTTATCAGGTGTACTGTTTTGTTTTGATCGGGTTATACACGATTACCAAGTCGTTGCATGAAAGAGATAATCAACCCCTTGGGGAATTTACAGAATAGCCCAGGTAACTAGATCAGTATTCAGCTTTGATTACTACAAAGAGGCATTTACAGCTAAAATGTTGCAAACTATCTAATGCAGGATGAGATATGCATCCAGGTAAAATTCTTGAAAACCAGTGCTCACTGTTCAGTAAAGACCTTCAAGCATTTGAAATCTGCTTGAATTTTCAAAGTGAATGAAACCTGAAAATGTTCTACTATCCTTTAGGAGTTACATCATGCTGTTTAACATGACATTAAAACAAACAAACAAAAACCCCCAAGCACTTTCCCAGTGAAAAACCCACACCTGACATTGGCATTCTGCTAGTCTCACAATAACCAGTTAATAATCTACATTCTTAATTTTCTCTAGTAAAGTTTGACAAAACTGGAATGATCTATTTAAGCATTTATAATTACAAAATCTTTTAAAAAAATTAATCAGTAACTGAAAAAATCACAAAGTCCAACTTTACTAACCTACTGTTCTAAGTTAAGCTTCTGCTCTGAATTGCCCCTGGAGAAGTCTTCTTTCTCCATGGAAAATAGTGAGATACCAGAGAGGTAAATCTCCTAACTTACACACCTAAAATTGTTGATTAGGATTCTTTCCATATCTCTACTGAAATGTCTTGCTCTTGGGCTACTCATTTCCACTGATGAGTGTGATTTGTTCCCTTTCACATTTTTAGGGACAAAAAGGGACAGCTTTTTGTTTTGTGTTTTTAGAAGTTCAGTCTTATAATCTACAAAACACTTTTCCTTCAAATCCCATAGAACTGACAGTCTCGAGAACATCACTAAAAGAAGAGAAGACTGAGCTTTCAGATTTCTTGGAAGGAAGAAAGATGCAAGACATAGGGCAGATGAACCTCCACCTTTTTCTTCAGAGCAGCTCTGCAGCATGGACCTCACCTGTCCAGGTTACAAAGTAGGATTCAGTATACTTAGAAGCAGTGAGCCTTCACCAAGGCCAATTTATCTGAACTGCTTATGCATATTTAACAAAACCAAGGGTGAAGTTTGGTCTGGTAAGATTTATAATCAATTACACTTTAACCACCTTAAATATTTTGATTTTGTTCAGTTACAAATTATATAATGTTAAAGTAAATCATCATCAAAATTTATTTATGCCAAAGACCACTGTTAATCAAAATGAAGAGTAACACCTAGACATCTTGACTAATATTATTTATTCCACTTTGTTAACACCTGCTTTTGGGAGTCAGGACAGATCCCTCAAGGACCCTGATGAATCACACTAACACAAGTTTTTCAATATAAAACCTTATTGTGCTTTAAATGTCCTACATATTGAGCACTATATGCTCTTTCTGTTACATAGTTAAGAATTGTATGCAGTACCATTTTTTAATTTCCAGTTCTGGCAAAATATCTCTAAAATTTTAATTCTGACGACCTGTACTTATTACTGGTTGATAAGCCAAGGATTTTCAAATTAAGATTTCATTTAAGATTCTCTGTTCTGTAATAAGATTCCAGTACACTGGAAATGAAATCAACAACTGCCCTGTGAACAAACTTCTGATGAAAAACATTTAATAGAAATTTTCCCCTACAATTACCCATGTCATTCCAGCTCTTCTATGTTCAGCCCTTACAATAACTCAATTGTTACATGACACAGGTCTACAATGCATGGGAAATGTGGATTCCTAAATATTTTAGATGGCAACACTTGCAGCTTCTGCTCTCGACAGGACTTCTATGCAGAAGACCACGGATGGTGTCAGTTGGCTGCAAATTAGGAATCCAACAGCTCTCCAAAATTTGCTATCACAGTGGGAGAAGAAGGATTATAAACAGTGCCACTGCCATTTAAAATAAATTACTTTCACCTCATATAGTAATTCCTAACCTGTAAGCTGGCTCCAAAATATTTTCATAGTAGATTGGAGTATTACAGACATATTCAAACCTGCTATATTAGCAGGTTTGTTAGCTCTTCCTATTTGACTTTCTTCAAATTCTTACTTGTCTATAAATCTTCCCCTCATGAAAATTGAGCATCACAATGATCCCCATTAACTGAGTAGAAATAACAGTTTTAAAGTCTTTATTTCACTCCTGCATGTTGTACATGAAAAGGCTGATCCATCACCACCGAATCAAGTCAATGAAGACAATGGAATCAGGAGCCAGCTCTTAATTACATTATTTCTTAAGAGCTAAGAAGCTAAGAAGTCAAGCACTGATTGAAGCAATCCCAGATTTCAAGGACATCATAATGATGAGGTACTGGATGAGGTACTAAGAAGAATAATCTCTGCTCAAGTCAAGGATATTTGTATCATATTTTAGCATGAAAGCCAGAGTCCACTATCCTCAGCAGATTATGCAGGCACTAATTTAAAAAAGAAGTATCAGATGAATAGCAATTTTTGAAGTGAAAAAAGAAAACCTGACTAGAGGACCATTAGAAGAAATAAAGACAACTGACAACCAGCTCACTGAAATGCAGAACTGATTCTCTTTGTGTCATCTTCAAGCTCATTTCCCAGTACACTCTGGTTTCCTCTAATTGACAGTTTTGAAACAAGTTACAAACTTTAAAAGATTAGTACACTAATTATGTGGTAAAGTATATAACATGCTGTACATTAAATTTCCCGAGTCCTGTAGTCTACACTCAGTCTACCTTCTTCAAAGGTACTCCATAAGCAAGAGTTGAGCCATATGAAATAGTTTCATGTTATAATGCACCCACGACACCCGCAGATACGATGCATAAGAACAGAAACTACACATAAACAGGCTGTAAGCATCCGTGAGTTAGTTCAGATGATAAATGTAAAAAGCTTTCCTGCATTGCCTTACTGGGGTTGATCATGGTAACTGGGAATAATGGTGAAAGAAACAAAAGCTCTGCCAACTTGAAATCTTTACCGACTGCAAGCTGTATTTGCACGTAAACAGCTGAAACACACTGCACCCATCTTATACAGACATCTTTCTTCTTTTAGCCTCCATTTATTTGTGCACATATGTGCAAAGTCTCCAACTTCACAGCTAACAGCTTGTCTGACAAAGCCTCCTGTATGCCATCTGAAATTCTGCCAGTTACGTTAAGTACCAAACAAACCTCCAATCTTACTGTGAAACAAAACAAGAAGGTCTGAGAATAACAGCCCCCCAAGTGAATGCAATTAGTGCTGTTGGTTTAAATGTAACAGGGAGGAGAAAACCCCATATGCGGTCTCTCATTCTGTTGTATCTGCTGTATGATTCAGAGTAAACGCATGCTGTCACAGTCACATTGCTGTTGGACGTTCAGATTAAATGCAGGTCGTGTGTCATCAGTCCACTTCCCTTATATATATCACAGCATAGACAGACATAAATGCACTGTATGAAAAACTTCACTAAAAAAGGTTTAAAATTTATTTTCCAGTACCAAAAACATGTATATCAAAGACATGAGGTTTCAGCAAGTACACTGTAAAGTCACATTTCCTGATAAGTCTTTTTCCCCCAACAGGGCTGCCTAGCCTGCATATAACTGTGCTTTAGAAATGATTCTGATGGTTTAGCTGAAAAAAAGGAAAAAAAAAAAAGTTACATTTAAATTGTGAGTTAATCAGAAGCAATTTCAGTTCAGCATTTTAAGTAATTAAACTTGAAAGTCATTCCAATATTTCTGTATTTTCTAGAGTGGCTGAAGGCAGCGGTTAGCCTGGGCAGAGGGAAACAGTATTTCTCTTTGAAGTTCAGCCACCGTGTTCACTCAGAGTTTAGAGCCAGAGTGCTTTGAAGGGAAAAAGGGACGGTTATTATAATTACAGTCTGCTCCTGATTTTTAATTTTTTTTTTTTTTAATAAAAACTGGGAACAATGTGTTTCACTAAACATGCACCAAAACCTGAGCTATCAATTAAAAAAAAAATCAGCACAAGAAAAAGACATACTATCATACTAGTATTAGGCAACATTAAATCCATGAAAACTTTTTTTTCTTTCTTATTCCCTGCCCTACAAAAGGGGATTTCAGGCGCTGTTTACAAAAGCTGGAAGCTCCCAAATTAAATTGATACTTATAAAGTAGACTGAATGACTAACAGGTCAGAGAAATATCACACTTAATTTAAAATTTTACTGCCAACATATTGTATAGTTTTCCTAGCAGAACTTCTTGGAATGAGGGGGGAGAGAAGAGAAGGCAAGGTGAAGGGCAACAGCCTTCAAACTGCAGCAGAGAGAGAGATTTGACCTGCAAGTTGGGGATGTCTGCAGTTCCCCTGAGCAACACCGCTGATATTAGTAATAGTTCCTCCATACTAATGGCATCTCTGCAAAGCCCAGAAGCTGTGGGTGATCTGCTCCTGACTATCCTTGGTTTCCATTGGATTTGCAAGTGTGATACGACTACCTACAGTGTCTCATAACAGCAACTGTCTGACCAGCAACAAAAATCACACCAGTTAGGGGTAAAAAGTCCAAACATCTGAAATGTCTAAAAATGGAAAACACTATAGAGAAAACTATTATTATTAGCATATAAATTTAAAAGATCCATTCTGGTAAAAATGGTCTTTTCAATGCCCTGCTAATATCATCAAATCCTTGGACTGTCCTTGATTTGGTGCTCAATGAATCTTATTGAAGCCCGAATCAGAAACTCTTAAAAATCAGCCACCATAAAGACCCTTCTACTGTCCTGAGCAGCAGCCAACCAACAACCGCTTCCCTCTCAAATGCAAACATATCAGGTCAAGGCTGACTACAGACACAGGCTGTACGTGTGCGTGTCCGTGAAATTTAGCTAACAATCTCAGCTGAAATTGCATCCAATCGCATTGGTAAAATGAATCAAAGAGGGCCTGCTACCCAGGGTGGTTTGGGGTTTTTTTTCCCCCATAAATTCTAAACACGTATTATACCAGCCTTCATATTCAAAGTTTTAAAAGTGAAATGATCACCTTGCTGAAATCTATGGCATTTTGCTTGAGTAGGATCAAGATTTCAGTAGGTATAGGCCAAAGGCTAGCTAAGCTAGCTAAAGCAAACCTCTCACCTCTTCCATTTCCTCTTTGACTTGCAGACAATGCTGACATTAATGGAGATTATAGGGTTGTTTGCTAATCCTCACCATATGTTAATTCTATGAGGTTTCCTTTCCCAAATAAACTATCTGCATTTCTTTTTTAGAGCACAATACAAAACATGCTTTTCCAAATTCAGCTTCCTGAGCAGTTCGATTAAGGGCAGATGCAGGAAAATAGAGATCATTTATGTCTTTTTCGGGCAATACAATTTTGTTGGCTTCTCATATATACTATATAAATGCATTTAACTTTTTTTTTAACCAACACATCAATTACAGAATCACACAGAATCACAGAATCAATCAGGTTGGAAGAGACCTCAGGGATCATCGAGTCCAACCGTTGCCCTTACACCACCATGTCAACTAGACCATGGCACTAAGTGCCATGTCCAGTCTTTTCTTAAACACATCCAGAGATGGTGACTCCACCACCTCCCTGGGCAGCCCATTCCAATCTCTAATAACCCTTTCTGAAAAGAAATTCTTCCTGATGTCCAACCTGAACCTCCCCTGGCAAAGCTTGAGGCTGTGTCCTCTTGTCCTACCGCTAGTTGCCTGGGAGAAGAGGCCAACTCCCACTTCACTACAACCTCCCTTCAGGTAGTTGTAGACTGCAATAAGGTCACCTCGGAGCCTCCTCTTCTCCAGGCTAAACAACCCCAGCTCCCTCAGCCGTTCCTCATAGGTCAGACCCTCCAGACCCTTCACCAGCTTGGTCGCCCTCCTCTGGACTCGCTCCAACACCTCAACATCTTTCTTGAAGTGCGGGGCCCAGAACTGAACACAGTACTCAAGATGCGGCCTCACCAGTGCCGAGTACAGAGGGACGATCACTTCCCTAGACTGGCTGGCTACACTATTCCTAATAGAGGCCAGGATGCCATTGGCCTTCTTGGCCACCTGGGCACACTGCTGGCTCATGTTTAGCTGGCTGTCGATTAGCACCTCCAGGTCTCTTTCTGCCGGGCCGCTTTCTAACCGCTCTTCCCCCAGCCTGTAGAGCTGCATGGGGTTGTTGTGGCCAAAGTGTAAAGACCCAGCACTTGTTCTTGTTGAACCTCATGCCGTTGGTCTCGGCCCATCTATCTAACCTGTCCAGATCCCTCTGTAGGGCCTTCCTACCCTCCAGTAGATCGACACTCCCACCCAGCTTGGTGTCATCTGCAAATTTGCTGAGGGTGCACTCAATCCCTACATCTAGATCATCTAGAAAGATATTGAACAGCACCGGCCCCAGAACTGAGCCCTGGGGAACACCGCTAGTGACCAGCCGCCAGTTGGACTTTGCCCCATTCACCACCACTCTCTGGGCTCGGCCATCCAGCCACTTTTTAACCCATTTAAGAGTCCACCCATCCAAGCCCCGGGCACCCAGTTTGTCTAGGAGGATGCTGTGGGAGACAGTGTCGAATGCCTTACTGAAGTCTAGATAGACTACATCCACAGCCCTGCCCTCATCTACTAAGCGGGTCACTTTGTCATAGAAGGAGAGCAGGTTGGTCAAGCAGGACCTGCCTTTCATGAATCCATGTTGGCTGGCCCCGATGCCCCGATTGTCCTGCATGTGCCATGTAATGGCACTCAGGATGATCTGTTCCATCACCTTGCCTGGCACCAAGGTCAGGCTGACAGGCCTATAGTTCCCTGGATCGTCCTTCCGACCCTTCTTGTAGATGGGCTTTACATTTGCTAATTTCCAGTCAGCTGGAACTTCTCCAGTTAACCAGGACTGCCGGTAGATAATAGAGAGTGGTTTGGCAACTTCATTTGCCAGTTCCTTCAATACTCTGGGGTGAATCCCATCCGGGCCCATAGCCTTGTGGGTGTCCAACTGGCACAGCAGGTCACTAACCGTCTCCTCCTGGATTACGGGAGGTTCACACAGCCCCCCATCCCTAACTTCAGGCTCTGGGGGCCGAGTCTCCTGAGGACAACCGGTCTTGACATTAAAGACTGAGGCAAAGAAGGCATTGAGCACCTCTGCCTTTTCCTCATCCCCTGACACTACACTACCCTCCTCATTCAGCAAGTGGTGGAGGCTCTCCTTGACCCTTCTTTTGCTGTTGATATATTTATAAAAGTTTTTTTTGTTGTCTTTGACTGTAGCAGCCAAATTGAGCTCTAACTGAGCTTTGGCCCTTCTAATCTTCTCCCTACACGACCTGGCCACGTCCTCCCAAGTTACCCGACCCTTCTTCCAGAGCAAGTAGGCTCTCTTTTTTTCCTTAAGTTCTAGTCTAAGTTCCCTGTTTAACCAGGCCCGTCTTTTTTCCCTACGGCTTGCCTTTCTACAGACTGGGACAGCCTGCTCCTGAATATTTAGCAATTCCCTTTTGAAGCATGTCCAGCCTTCCTGGACTCCTTTGCCCTTCAGGACCGACTCCCAAGGGACTCGGTCCACCAGCCTCTCAAACAGGCCAAAGTCAGCCCGCTAAATTAAGTCAGGCTAAATTAAGTCTCCTTTAGAGCAACCTTTCTTATCCAAAGGTATCTTCCTTTTAAAATTACAGCTTAAAGCAATCTTTATAATATGCCTAAATTTCAAGATACCAGAATATGAATTCTTGCCCATACAACCCTATCACCCACACAGAAAACATACATCATTTTTGTCAAAGCTGGCAGGTCCATTCCTGTTCTGGGTTTGTGCCCACCTCAATCACGATTCACCTCCATGCAGTGAGGTTACAACATGAACTGGAGTTGCAGAAGTCAAACAGACAATTTTCTACTTCTATTCTTTTTTTCCATCTCCCTCCCTTTCCATCTCCCTCCTCTTTAGTCTTCCTGCAGTTCAAGAGCAGCATCTGTCTTTGCACTTAACCCTCATTTTCCACAGCAGCTATTCCCAGCTACGAGCATCATCTCTTTGGCTTCAGGCCGCTCTCCCAGGGCTTGCAGGAACCCTGACAAAGATGGTATTTCACAGAGATGCAAGATCCAGGCAACAGCTGTTCTCTGCAGAGTTCTGGCAGTCTGGAGCAAGGACTGCAATCTTCAGGAGAAGGGAAAGGCAGGTGTCCAAGTTATACCCAAGAGATATCAACTCCTCTTTTCGCAGTTAACACACTTCTTGGCAGGATCTTTCCTCTGAGCGAAACAAAGCTTTCACCTCCCAAAGAAATTCAGAATCAAGTTGTGAATTAATGGGCACAGTCATGGAGACAGAAATGTCAAAAACGGTGCTGCAGCCAAGTAAGCGCTGACATAGTTGCTACTATTTTAAAGGGAGTGAAAGTACTGAAGTGTTTTCCAGGTAGTCATCAAATTAAGGAGGACTCTGGATATGATCCATTAAGGGTAGAATCCGTACAAGGGATTTATGCTGCAGCTTCATACTTCTTCCTTCTTAAAATGCCATCACACTCACACATCAAAATGGCTGTGATGTAGAAGAAACAAATAATTATATGCAAATACATGAATTTGAAAAAGGCAAATAGTTAACTGTGCTGTCATTGTTATATGTCCACCAGAAGATGTTATGAATAGCTAAAGTGTGTCTTTCTCTCAATGTGTTGTCACAGGTTATAAAAGCAGGTTGTTCACAGATGAAAATTTAAGAGAGCACTCATAAAAATGGAGTTGTAACATTTTCTTTGAAAAGGCAGGTCCTTTCTATGGACAGCATTTGTCAGATATGTCCTTGCAAACCATTGCCCTGGATAGCAGGGGAAAAAAAAAAAAATCCATACCACTAGTATTCACAGGTTCTGAGAAAATATTGGGCGAAGTGCAAAGCATTCGTTTTCATCCTTTTCCACTGTGGTAGCTCTCTGAGGAGAGATGATGTCAGTAACAGCTACGGGTGAACAGCACTTGTGGCTCTTATCATGGTTTCTCCACTCCTGGAGGGGAATGTGGGCAATACATCAACCTGAACACCCACCCTACCATGTAAACAGCTGAGCCAGGCAATAGGAGCTTCTCCAAAGAAACTACACTTTCATCCCTGAACCATAAATCCACAAAATCTGTAGCTGTGTACGATGACAGGCTAGAATGTCTTCTTCATTGGGGCCATAAGGAAAAGTGAATTATCCCACAGGACTCTTAAAGGGATCTTCGGCACGTGGGGAAGATGGGCTCTGCCTTCAGAAACCAGGCAGGCAAGTGCAATGCAGCTCGACCAAGCGGTGCCTAGCACGTGGCAAAACAGTGTGGGTGGAGGAAGGCGTTTTGTCTGCTTCATGCTTGCAGACAAGTATACAGATACCCAGCGATGCAGAGATCACCTCTGACAGCAGTGATGCTACTGCCAGTTTAGAATATGAATCCTATATACTAGGAGACTATTAGCTATTTTTGAACAGCTGTGTGTGGGTTGGAGACACTAGTCACAACAGAAAAATCATTTCAAGGCTTTTTTTTTTTAAGTTTACTTAACATTTGACAAACAAAATTATTGCCATAGCAACACATGTATTCTGTTGAACAAATATCTGTGTAAGTACCACAGACCTAAAGGTCTAATTAGCCTATGCTGGTTTACATTGCTTCAAAAACAAATCAATACATTTTATTGCATACTCTTTTTCTTCTAATTTTGGTGTTTATCACACACTTTTTAGCACTACTACTTTATTATGAACTCCTCCTGCATGCCTTCATAGGCTGGAGCTACCTTAAAACTGGAACACTTTGGACTTTGAATATCTTAGCAAGAAATCAGTGTCTTCATTTTTTTCAATTTTCAATTAAGGAAAAAGAAATCTGAAAACTGAAGGTCTCAAAGCTGCAAAACTGTCACAGCTCTAATGGCCTCTCTTTCCACTTCTGTGCAGCTTAATTCTTCCAATTTTCACCACCACTAATTCTCCTCTGCTTGTCAGCATTACAGCTCATTTTGTGGCAAGCACAAGAGGACTACAGGATTATTTCTAAATATACGATTTCGATGAATAAAAAAAGACAGAATAAAAGCACCACCTCCTTACCCTTGAAAACAGAAAAGCATTTTGCAACGCTTGAAAATTCTTATTACTTTGAAAGCAATGGTAAAATGGGAAAAACAGTGAAAAATATTTAAAAACTAACCAAATAGACCTTGGTCATCTGAAAGCTCCTACCTATTCCATAGATGAAAGAAGGCTCAAATGTACTTTGGAACTAAACTCTGTATCTTCCTGACGTTTACTTCTAGTTAACATAATTTTCTTGCAGAGTTATGTGGAAGTGCACTCTGAAAATGAACACGCGACCATGGAGAACAGCCATGTTCAAAAACAAAGTACTCTCTGCGTGAAAGTCTGATAATGCTCTGAATTTAGAGAGAGGAGGGAAATGGAGATACTTTCTTGGCACATCTATAAATTGGAAAATGAGAGAGACTGTTCCTGAAAGCTCTGCAGCCAGCAGAGACAGTGTTATTTCAGTCATAAAAAAGCCTTTCTTGCATGGTAGATAACCTAAAAAAACAGTAGTAGATTAGAAATACAGTTTCTTGATTGGGGAAGAACTTGAGACTTTCAGCACTTTTTTCCTCAAAAGGCTGTCTGGATTTTTGAACACAAGTTATGCAGACATTTGCATGGCTTTTCTTTATTAAAATTTTATGTAAATACATATGAAAATACCTATCTTCACCACATGTGCTGTCCAGAATTTGGATGTTTTTAGATTCTCTAATTTCCTTATGCGAAAACAATTAACCCAAACAATTAACAATTTACTGCTTTCTGTTTGAAATAGCACCACAACTTTTTTCAAATGCCACTATGATGGTAATTTATATCAATCCACTAGAGGTAGTTTTAATCCATCCATTTCTTACTTAAAGAACAATAAAATAAAATGATGTTGGTGCTTCACTTCAGTTACCTAACCTGGGTTATGTAAGCATGGTTAGTTGATTTTAATTGTTCAGTCAGACGCATTTGGTTTACACCATACAACTGAAACGAGTTTTTAAAGACACCTTTCTATGTGAATTTCACTCTTAAAGGGGTTGATAAGAAATGGGTAGAATTCTCAGTATATCTTTTTTTATTTTTACTAAGAGGTAAGATATTAAGAACCTAACATATTATTTAAGTCAGAGCTGAAAGAGGACAACTGCAATAGGATGCAAGGGTAATATCATATATGGGAGGCCCTGTAAGAAGTGAGAAATATTATGCAAACATGGGTTTATTACAAATGCATCCATATATTTCTATTCAGGAATAATTAGAAGCTTCAAGTTTTATGTACATTTGGGAATTCTATGCATTCTTTCATAACCACAATCTTCAATCAACAACTAATTTAAGGTCTAGGATGTTACAATTTCTAAATAAAGGGGAAGATTTTTTCAATTCATACGCTCAGCTTGAGTACCTCAATCTACAGATCACAAATCAATTTTCAGAGGATACTGTCATGAGTTGATATTCCAGATCAGACTTAGATTTAAGGTTTTAGGTTCTTTGCTTTCTTATTTAGAGAAAAGGAAAAATAAAATACATCATATTAAATCCAACTTACATTTTATTTACAGGTTCCTTTTAAAAATGCTCTTATTCTCATTAAATGTACATTTGAAGTGTTAGGACAAGATTTTTAAGTGAAAGACTAATATAAGAGAACTTCATACTCTTTTGTCTTGTTTTTTAATTCACTCCTCTTGGCACTTCTTTTTACATTTTGCATGATTTTCTGACTGGATAAGCATTAGCAGTGTGTGCTTGAATGACTCTGCTCTATGACAGCTTTATGCATTCAGAATAGTCATGGTTAAGATCTCTGTGGATCTAATTATTGTGTTCGATATGTAGGGTATGCAATACAGTGCCTAATATTGCAAAAAGTATAATTCTGAATCGTTTAATTGTTCTTTATGTCTTTATCCCCTATTTGCCGGTTTCCACATCCCCTCTCTTCCTTGCTGTCAAAATGGCTGGATTCCCAAAGGGGAGATTATTATGTGCAGGGACACGACAAATTATTCCTCAATTAGAAATAAAAGAAGAGCCTACATAAAACATTTTCTGTAAGTATGCATCAGTCTAATTACTTACACAAGGACGGGAAGGGAAAAAACACACTCCTGATGTAACTGATAAGCATGTTTCAAATATCAGGGTCCATATATGTTTGTCAGAGGTAAAAGAAAGATAAATCAAGTTGTCAACTTGTCTCCATTTAGCCCACACCCAGGACTAAGCAACAGCCAGTTGTTCTATCACCTAGTCTCCCCTTCCCAACCAAGAAAGGGAATTGGGAAAAGGAGGAAGATTCATGGGTTGAAATTTAAACAGATTTAATAAAATAAGAAAACCAATATCAATACTAACAAAAAAGATACAAAGTTATACTTAGCTCACAGAGTGGTGGCAAGTCCCTCCAGGGATAATAACCATTGAGAATATGAGAAGCAGGGGGGAGAAGAGAGCAAAGAGCCCTCTATCCCCAGCAGCTTTCCCATTTATAGTGACCCTGATGTTAATGTTACAGAATACACCTGTGGGCCAGCCTGGGGCAGCTGCCCTGGCTTTCACTGCTAATGGCCTTGATCTGCATCCCACAGTTGGCCACAAACTGAAACAAAATGGAACAGAAAAGTGATTCTATAAATTTTATCCCCACAAAACCAGAACACAACTACAGGAAGGGTCTTGGTAGCTTCTCCTGCTTTGTACTAAAACAACGGCAATAAGCCCAAAAGATATGCTTATAGGTTTCTCATTTATTCACTCCATGATCCACTCTGTACTGAGCCTTTGGAGTAGTGGGGATAGCTGTTCAAAAGCATGTAAAGTCCTCCAGCCTCAAACCTCATTCAAAACGTAGTTTTGAAAGGGTTTGTTTTAGCTCTGTGCACCATGAGTGATGTTGAACTTCAGGGAAACCTGAAATAAATTAGGTCAATGATAAACTGATGCTACCTACATGAACTTCTTTGTTTGTAACTACATAATAATATTTCTCTTTTGGTAGAAAGTAGTTCTCAGGAAGGCTGATTGCAAAATCATGTAGATCTTAAGCTGCAAACTTCAGTATACCATATAATCTTCAATCAATGCAAATTCCTGATTAATGTAATGTATTAACTGACTTAGCTTTTTTAAAGAATGATAAATAAGAGACATGTAATTTTAATCTTATAGAAACAATTTAGGGAGCATGTTCCACAGATATGCAAAGGAGACCCTAACTCTTTATATTCTGTTCTCCTTAAATCTTTCCAACCTTTACATACGTTTATCAATGCTCCACACTTTCAGAGACAGGAGAAGATCCAAAGTAACAAGGTCTTTTTGCTTCATCTGTAATATGGAACTGAGAAATGTGTTTTCCTCTTCATATAAGCAGTTATAATAAACATGTAATGAGGAATAATTCAGGTGTGAAGTGGAAAAAACAAGATGTAAAAAATGGACAAAAATTCTGCAGGTGACTTCCTGATTTCTAGTCTACTACATTGGCCAAAAGAGTGCCAAAATGGCTTCATAGTGAGTCAGCTGTTCCAGCTATAGTCGTCTTTACCTAATCCTGCCTTCACTTATGCTAGTCCAGATCTGTCACCTTAATTTTTGCCACAGTAGCTGGCAAAAGTAGTAGCTGTTTTAACTTATTTAATAATGGCTTCACTCAAACCAAATACCACAGAGCGGTTCTAGTAAAGCCCACTGCCAATTAGTTCAGTACAATAGTTTTTACTGCATCCACTGAATCAGTATGAGCTGGGAAGTATAATGAGTAGAAGACTAAGCTGAAGACAAGCAGAAGAGAAATGAAGAGCATATTTTAGGACTTCCTTGAAAGATTCCGCCTTTCTGACACTTCTCCAAACAATATAGATCACTTTTATGTGCTATGCCCATGAGAATAGGAAGAGAGTCACAAATAAAAATAGACCTTCAGTACTAAGAAAGTACTTTATATCATAAGCTTGTCATTCATAATGATGTAGTCAACACTGTTTGATTATTTATACATATTACTTCATTTTAAAGTTTTATTATGTCTTCCAACAATTTCCATGAAGATTGTAATAGAATACCCTCCTGTACTAAGTTATTTTTATTTATTGATTTTGTAAGTAAAATCAATACAAAATATTGTCCTCTAGAATATTATATTTGCTACTCCAAAGCAAGTGAACAAAAGGCAAAACAGATACTGTGCATCAGTGCATTAAGAAGCTCTTATATTGTTATAATTACTGTGCCACTACAAGTTTTAGTTGCCATATATGGAACTAGAGATACCAGATTTAAGCAATAAGCAGGAAATGAAAAGAGAAAAAAAATACCCTGATCAATCCAAAGACCTACAGCACTTTGCAATAACACTTAACGAAGCCTGCAATAATACCCAATAATATATGACAGAGGAGCAGGGGAATCAGGCAGGAGTACAGTGCAGTGAAGCCTGTTGTGGAGACAGCCTTCAAGACAGCCCACTTGTGCAAGATGGACACTGACCCGAGTGGTTAATCCCTGCCTCTTCATAGTGTGAAATAGTTTGGCCATGACATTGAACCTCCCTACCGTTTCCAGTGCTTAGTCAAGGGTCTCTGCCCAGCACATCTTTGCACAGCAAATCATGGCCCATGTTCCAGAAGCACAGCTAATCACAGGTCTCAACAGAATAATAGTAACTGCTAGAGAAGCAGAAATTTTACAGGTCACCCTTAATTTGATCAAAGAGAGCTAAAATCTAGTAGTAATGAAAAGGGGTCACAACAACATTCACTGCCTATCAAGTAAGTTTTCACTGGTCACATCCACACTAAATGTAAGGACCATGACATGGAATCATGGAATTGTTAGGTTGGAAAAGACCTTTAAGATCAAGTCCAACCATCATCCTGGCACTGCCAAGTCCACCACTAAACCATGTCCCTAAGCACCGCATCTAAACGTCTTTTAAATACTTCCAGGGATGGTGACTCCACCACTTCCCCAGGCAGCCTGTTCCAATGCCTGACAACCCTTTCTGTGAAGAAATTTTTCTTGATATCCAACCTAAACCTACACTGGCGCAACTTGAGGCTGTTTCCTCTCATCCCATCATTTGTTACATGGGAGAAGAGACTAACACCTGACTCGCTACACTCTCCTTTCAGGTAGTTTTAGACAGTGATAAGGTCTCCCCTCAGCCTCCTTTTCTCCAAACTAAACAGCCCCAGTTCCCTCAGCCGCTCCTCACAAGACTTGTGCTCTAGACCCTTCGTCAGCTTCATTGCCCTTCTTTGGACTCTCTCCAGCACCTCAGTGTCTTTCTTGTAGCGAGGGGCCCAAAACTGAACACAGTACTCGAGATGCGGCCTCACTAGCGCTGAGTACAGGGGGACAATCGCTTCCCTAGTCCTGCTGGCCACACTATTGCTGATAGAAGCCAGGATGCTGTTGGCCTTCTTGGCCACCTGGGCACACTGCTAGCTCATATTCAGCCGGCCATCGATCATCACCCCCAGGTCCTTTTCCACCAGGCAGCTTTCCAGCCACTCTTCCCCAAACTTGTAGTGGTGCACAGGGTTGTTGTGAACCAAGTGCAGGACCTGACACTGAGCCTTGCTGAACCTCATACAGTTGGCCTCAGCCTATTGATCCAGCCTGTCCAGATCCCTCTGCAGAGCCTTTCTACCCTCCAGCAGATCAACACTCCCGCCTAACTTGGTGTTATCTACAAACTTAGTGATGGTGCACTTGATCCCTTCATCCAGATCATTGATAAAGGTATTAAAGAGAACTGGGAAATATTAAAGAGAACTGGGATGCACAATCCCGCACTCATGACTACTCTTTCCCAGCAACTGATTTTTTTCACTTTATTCCAAAGCAGAGACTGGGTTCAAACTAGGATGAGAAAGTAGGATATCAGACAACAGAACAGTTCTCAGAGAGAACAAAAACAGTACACCAAAACCATGGCATAAATACACTTCTGTATATTCTTAAAACACTTTGAAATTCATGACTGGAAGGCACTATAGTAAATGCAGTCTTTATAAGTGATTAAATATTTAGAAAGAGAAAAGACTACTCCTAATTCTACCCGTATCTGTAGATGAACATCTCTTCTTATCCTAGATAAGATCTAGATGGCAGTTTTCAGTGTCTTCATATGGATATGTCATTTCACTATCTACACTAAAGTTTATTACTGAGTCAGCTTTGATTTCATGCTTATTTAATCTGCTTAGGTATCTTTGTGCATTTTGAATCTATTGACTGGATTCAACTCATCCTTATATAGTCTCTTTCATCCACTGCCGAAAACTGAGATGGAGGAAAAAATCCTTAGTACAGACTTCACACTACTATTTTTTACTTTCATCTTGTTTAAGCTACTGAATCCTTTCCCTTGACTAATATAGAATCACAGAATCACAGAATGGTTAAGGGTTGGAAGGGACCTCTGGAGATCATCTAGTCCAACCCCCTGCCAAAGCAGGTTCACCTAGAGCATGTTGCACAGGGTTGCGTCCAGGCGGGTTTCAACATGGTCAAGTTGAAAAGAACTTGAGGAATTTTCCTGTCTGAAATTCCCTGGAAGGGAGAGGTTCTCTTCTATGTCACTGACAACAGTGGGATAGGGCAGGAATTCACCAGACCAGAGCGCCAGAAAATTTATTCCACTACCAGAAAAGTTTGCTCACAAACATTTCTTTGTTAACTCATTTTGATGTTGAATGGTTCTGGGTGATAAATATTTTACAGTAGATGTTTTAAGGGGAAAAAAAGAAAAAAGGAAAGGTAATAGATTATAGATGAACAGTACAGAGGTAGGCCAGAGTGTTTCGTGTAAGACTGGAAATAAATGAATGCAAGTCAGTTGAAAGCAGGAAATCATCAGGGAGAAACACATCAGAGTTTGAAGATCAAAGGGATCAAATGCAATTAGACATGGAAATCTTCTCATATATCACCCAGTCCACCTACCTCATAGTATAGAATTGTTCCACTTTCATTACAGTTTTTTTTTCTTTGCATTACGTTCACACTTATGAAAGTATTTAACAATCATCTTCTATTTTTTTAAATTCTACAATTTTTTTTTTTAACTGCTGGAACTGCTGTTTGTAAACTGCATCATAACTACTGAGTAATAAGATTTAAAAAGACCTCTCCTCTATCAAATGTATCCCACTGCTATCATATGCAACACTCTCCCAGAATCTCATCCACAGACTGATCAAACTTCCCCCTCAAACTGAGTAGGTTGTTGCCTCTGCTCTGCTATTGGAAGATTGGCCCAAGACCCCACTGCTCTGCAGGTTAACATTTTTTACGTATTCTTCTACTTTGCAGTTTACATTCATGTATTTGTTCTCATGACATCACTGTCCTTTAGCACATAAAACATGTTCTTAACCCATCCTTTTATAAAACAAAGCAAGCATTTTTAGCTCTTTTTATGACACAGCACATCAACCTCCTGGATCTTTTCAGGGTCTTCCTTTACACACCTTGAGCAAAGGTCAACAAAATTGCTCAGAGAATTTTTTTAAAAGTCATGAAAAGTGTAAAATATCCAATGGAGACTAGCTGTCAGGAGAAAGACACGTTGACCCAACTATCCCTTTATTTCAGGATCTTGACTACTACTTCTGCACCCTGCTGTGCAAGGCCACATCAACTGACTTGGAGATCTCTGTACCATATTGATTTAGCACAGACGTGTGCAAAGGGTTTAGGGTAATACATATTTTTCCACCTTTCTTAAGATACTTTCATGTAATTTTCTAGTAAGCATGGATAAAGAGTGATTTCTCCTTTTTTCCATGATTGTTATTAGACCAAGCCCCCTCTAATACAGTGCTGTCATTTCATATGCTGCTCAAAAAACAATGCAAGGGAAGTGTTATTCAAGACACCTGTGTTGTTCTTATGTATGCAGAAAGCTAGCTGGCAAAGCATTTTATTCCAAAAATTTAAATGATTAAGTTGAGGATACCATTTTCTAACATGTGATGACACTTCCAAAATAAAAGCTTCTCAGTGAATTACGTTGTTCCTTTGGCATCTTGGAATTTATACCTTGTAGGGATAACACAGAAAAAAAATTATCCTGTAAATAAATGACAAACATGTCAGAAACACAAATCTCTGAGAACCTATTCACGTATAGAGTGTTCTACACATTTCTGTCAGCTAACAACAACAAAACCATTATTTTCAAACTATTTTAAAACGTACGAATGATTAGTGTATCTTTTCCAAGAGGTTTCCTTTAATTTTAGCCTCATTTTCATGGTAATGTCTAACACCAAATAGGTAAGCTTAATGAATTCTGTTTGGTATGGTATGAACAGGTTTTCTGTGACTAGCATGTGCTCTCCGTGATCCTCCGCAATCAAAGACATGACAGTTAATTATCCAGTTTCACTAAAATCATCCATAGACAACTCTTTTGAAGATGTTAGAGTAATCCCTTTAAACAATCCCTCTGAACCAAGTATTTTTGCCAGTTTGAATAACTATATAAAGTGCCATATATATGTCCAGCCATACTTTTTTTCAGTTTAGAGTAATAAAGTAGCAAGTACAACAGAGAGGAAACTTGATATGCCATTCGTGTAGTAAACTGTATCTCAAATTTACTCAATACCTCTTTAATCAACGTCCTGAACCAATTACCACTCATTATTCTTGATGCATGGTAAGAGAACACATGACCATATATCACTGTCAATGATCTTAACTTTTTATGCTAGTTTAATATACTACCATACCTACCATCTCAAGGTTAAAAAGAAAAAAAAAAAAAGGTCTCAAACATTTTGGAAAGAGATATAGGTCATGAATTTACTTTCACTTCCATTATTTAAGATAAGTAAATGTATAGATTGATAGATATGTTAGCCACTATTGGTAATAATTATCCATTTAGACTACTTTATCAGATATAAAAGAGTGGAAATGAGGACTATAAAAGAGTGGAAATGAGGACCAAATTTAGTTGCCAGCATTTGTCAACTACTGTATTCATTTTTTACTCTGCATATTATTTAAACTCATTTCTATACATAGGAACTTTTTGTAGTCTCAGACTTTTTTGATAAACCATCACAATGGCAAGCACTGTATAGGAATGTGAATGAACTGGGCTACCCTTCCAGTTCATGCCACCTAGCTGTACTTGGCATGAACAAGACCATCTGCCCAGTTCACCAGAAGATATATCCAATCTCAGTCATGTAACACCTCTGAGCCTGAGATACAACCAACAAAATGAGCAAAGTCCTCCAGTCAGGTATCTTCTCACATTTAATCACTTCCAAAGCATCTTCCAGTCTCACAGTGTAGCTAAATCATAAGAAATTGCTAAGAGACTGTGTACTGTGAATTCCTATTTTTTGCTGGAAGATGCTTACCTCACATTTCCTAAGACTGTTATGACTGATTTTCCTATAGAACTATCAAACATAAGACAAGGAATAAGGAAAGTAGATATTACTAATTTTGAGAAGAGGTAAAATAATAAAGTGGACAAAATATGGATTAAGTGAGGATTTTTTGAGATCAAGAAATATATTTGAAAAAGGAACTTTCTGTCTCAGAGAAAGAAAGAAAAGGAAGATGGAGTAAGAGAGTGCATAATCTGGGAGGGGATGGGATTAAAAACCAGAAAGTTAAAGTCTCATGAACACTAAACAAGATAGAGGAAAGAGAGGCAAGAAGAGAAAAGCCAGAGAAGTGGAAAAGGAAAAAAAGGAGGGGTGAGATTTCTCAGATAGCGTGGTATTAAAAGGTTCTGATTATGGAATCATGCACAGAAAAAAAGCACAGAAATCAAGCAAGAATTTGTGAATGCTTCCTGGCAGAACATACCAACAAATTACTAGGATAAATGCAAATACCAGGAAGCTTAAGACTATTAAGATATATAGTAAAAAGAAGAGTTAAGAATGACATACCATGGGATATCAGTAACAGCGAAGAGAGTGGAAGAGAAGAGCAATCTGTTCCTTACTGTGGCGCTGGCTGGTTCTGTGTTTCTCCCCATTCATTTGCTTGTCACATTTACAACAAGTTCTAAAATCCCATTTCACTGTAAGTTTGCAAAAATTACTGGAACACTAATATAAGCAAAAACACCCAAATAGACAGCCTTTTCCTGTTGTTGTTCTATTTTTGGAATACTATACAAACAGAACATAAATTGCAGTGAGCTACAATAACTTTAATACCAAGCTCATCTTTAGATTTTTTAGTTTCCTAGCAGTGTTCACTTTATGATAATTTTAATTTCATCTGAGATACTGAAAAAAGAAATTATGGCCAAAGCAGATGGCTGCTCTAATGAATACCACAGCTGAGAGTCACAGTGAAATTCTGCTCATGAGAAGTACTATTAATATAAAGGTTTCCTTTCTCAGCTTGGTAGTCTGCCCTTTTTAGGGAGGACTGTTTTTTTACATGTCTCAAGGTGCTGCAAACCAAACTTCTAATTTAATCGCTATATTTTTATTTTATGTGTATATATATTACCTTAATTGTTTTTAAGCTTCCTATATTGAAGTCTTACCAACCATCCACTCCAAATGCTCCTGATCTTTTAACGAACTGAATAATTAGGCCTAATAATACATCATGAAATAGCCAAGAAGTTTTCCATTAAAGCGTCCAACTGAGCTTTTTTTAATATTCAAAAATTTTTAATAAAATATGGATATATTTCTAACAGAGAACAACTTTCCTGTATCATTTAAAATACAAAAAAATACGTATATAAATATATAATATATTCAAATTTAAAAACACTTTTGTAGGACTCTTGAGAGGTATGACTCATGAATGCTTTCATGTCACTTGCGGGTCTCTGAACGAAAGCTACCACACACAACATTATTATGATCAGAGTAATATGTTTTTTCCACATCATTGAGACTTCAAAAACTCAAGTACAGCATTACAGGATCATATGTGGGTTGAGACTGAGGCATATGGGAAAAAGAACCATCAGCTCAAAAATAAGACTAAGTTCTCTAACATTAATACAAAAGCCTTATTTAACTTAAAAGATACGAGATCAGGTTACAGAAAAATTAAATAATAGCCATACAATCCCTACTAAAATGTAAGTACCATTTCAATTTGCTAATTTAAGTCTAACTACAGTATATTCACACTATTTCAAGTAAGTTCTTCAACCATTATGGTAACCTGAGCCTTCCTGGTACAAAGCCAGGTTAAGATAGCACTACGTTTTTCAAGAAAAGACTCTTCAGCTTTGACCAACATTCACAGACATCATTATATGACAAATATAAACCTCACAGCGAAGTGTAAAGGCCTATATGGTAAACTATTTACGCAATCCACTATCTGAAAGAAGCCTCCAAAAAAAGGTTACATTAGTACCAATGATCTGCCCTTAACCTCAAGGACATATTGATGAGCTAAAAGCACATTTAACACCATGTCCTTTAAGATGTTCATTATACTGCTGTACCAAAACTTCCATTACTGTTAGTGTTGCTGACTCAAGAAGACATCTGAGACAAAAATAATAGCAAGGGTATGGTGTGCTAGAGAGACACAAAGTTACTTCTGCCAGCTTGATCTTCTGTATCTTACTGAGGACTCAAAATCAAAGGGTTAAAGGAAACTGAAAGAAGTGAGATGTATCTTTAGAACACACGAGGACTACATGATATCAGTAAGCACTATAGCTAGTAGGTCCATTGCAGCTGCAAATTATCTAAATGTATAAACAAATAAACATCAAGGTATATAACAGTTTATGTTACTAATTGATACGGCATGAAAACAAGAAGAGTTTTTCCACATGCAAACCTTTCCTCAGCTGATCTAATACAACGTATACCCTCTTTCTACTAACCTTCCTCCAAGCTAAGTTTAGAAAAAGGTGAATTTTTGCAGGAATAAACAATATAAAGTCATAAATCCTCCATCAGAACTTGAACGGGAATTCAAGCTGTTGAGCAGAATTTGTTAGATCACAGTTTCAGACACAGCCATCCCCAGGGACAGTACAGAGACAAGCAATTATTATAGGAAACGCTGAGATTCAGATGTGCTTAGCACAGAGTATCTGTTACTGATTTTCTCTACTCTGCAAGTCTGGCCAGCACAGCCGATGAAGACCAGGGAGGGATGCAAAGGTCCTGTGCATATTCTAATTACTCCTTGATCATAAATCCCAAAGACAGAACAGCTGATGTGAATAGGAGTGGTACCAATCCAATCCCAACTCCCCATGAGGAAGAAGCAGAAAAATAAACTTGCTCTTACTCCCCTACTCAGCCTCAGTTTTAAACGTGTTAACCACAGCATGTTCACATATGTGTCAGCACAAACAATGAAGGAAGGGTCTTAAAAGAAACCACAGACAGATGAAGTTGACAGTGACAAGAACTTGAATCAATTCTTGTCTCAGCATCCACAAGAAGCAGCTGAAGGTCACATTCAGGAAGCTTTCCACTAGAGGAAAATATAGTTCTAAAATATCTTTAAGATAATGACACTGAAGACAGCAATTAGAACCACTACAAGCTGACAGTGCATCAGAGCCAAGTTAATTGCACCCAAAATGCTACAATAACAATGATGATAGTGAGCTGTCAAAATTCTCTATCATGGCTGTCCCTCCAGAGAGGGAACACCATGGGAAGTAAGATGACTAATGTTCACAAAGGTGCAAACAACCTAGAGAACTAAAGGCTGACTTACAGCACAGATGAGCCTCTGAAAACATCGATAAATCTATCCTCTACAAGATCCTGCTGAAAATCCTAGCAGCACGCTGCCTTATTCATTGTTCACTTGGCTGTTGCTGTCGCACTATGGAGATTACTTCATTATGTTTGTGTGATAGGTAGACAAGACCTGATCCAAAAGTCCATTTTAAAGTCAATGGGAAAAGTTCCACTGACTTTAATGGCATTTTCATCAAGTTCAGAAGCGATAAGCACTTTAGGTGCCTGTTAGATAAAGGTTGCTACTTAAATATAAAGTTAATTATATTACCTGCACATTGGAAGTGAAAGATTGTGGAAGAAAATCAAATTCTGATGTGTTTGCACTGGTTCTCTGAAATACAAGTAGCTTTGGAGCTCCCACGGCACAGAATACTCTCCAGCTTCAAGATCATTTTTGTATGGGCATTTGGGAAGAGCAAATATTCTCTATGGGACAGCTTTTAAACATCTTTACTCATGTTCTGGACCATTTGCCATTACTACAGGTTGTCCTTACCACAGGTACTGACACGTGAACTTGTATTTGGAGTGACTCATTTTTTCCAAGAAGGTGCTAGGATTTTAAGATTTTAACCTACTTGTTTTTTTTCTGCTTATGAAAACAAGCAAACAAAAAAAAGCCAACACCCCCCCACCCAAGCAATTGGAGTGAATGCACAATACAAAAAGTCTCTCCTTCAAGACTAAACACATTTCTTGATTAAGAATGTTAGCTACACTTGTAGTTTGTGTATTAGATTCTTCTGACCAGGAGCTTGCAATTTGGAATTAAAAAGCAGTTGCAACTCTTACCCGCTGTTGTGATTCTTTTTATGTCACTAATTTTTTTCCAACTTGTCTATTTTAAGCAAAATTTAATTATTATTCAATGTGCACTGCTGATAGAGACAGAATTATGCAGAATAACTGAAAAAGCAGATTTATTTTTTTCCCCTCTCACATTTTAGAATAATTGGTTTCCAGATCTGGCCAGCCTGTTTGACTATTTATAATAAGAAGTAACTGTGAACGTTCAGTCAGAGCTTAGTTTTTTCCTTCAACTGATTTTCCTCATTTTGCAGAACACGCACATTTCAGAACTTCTTCCAACCAAATCTGATTGCTGCAGTGAGAATTTTATCCATTCATGCATCTGGAGAGGATGAGATTTCTCATATACACTAAGGTATAGAAACATTTGGAAATTAAGAATCTAAGTGAACATAAAAGAAAAGGATGAATAAAACTATAGAGAACGGTTTAAGGAATATTTATGTATTATTTGGCACTTCACAAAACTGGACAGTTGAGTGGACATTTAACATTTCTTTTATTTCTTGGGAACTGTTCCAGAAAATAAAGATTATTTTTTTTTTTTAATCTTGGAAATCTTTATCTGAAGGGGGAATACTATTGACATGATAATACTAACTCACAGACTCAGCCAGGGTGAAAGGATCTTAGAAAGTCACTAGTCCAACTTCCTGCACAAAGCAGGATCAACACTGAATCCAGAGCAGGTGGCCCTGGACCAGGGCTTGGTCCAGCTGGGTCCTGAAAGTGCAAAGCCTCTCTGGGTAAAGTTTAATTATGCTTGATTGCATTTAACAAATGAAATAAGATATGCATATAATGTCTGGGGGGTTGATTTCAAGATAGCATCACAACAGACTTCAGTCGAAAGACATATGTCAACACTGAGAAAACTAGAGAAGTATTAACTTTTTTGTTTTGCATATGCTTTTACTTTGTCTATTATTCAAATTCTAGGTTATTTCAAAATAAATATTTCAATCTCTATTTATTTAAATATATGTATATACTTATATTTATGCATATTTAAACACATCCTTATATATATTTAAAATATGAAAAACAGCACAGCTCCTCTACACAGAGATTTGGTTTAGCTTTTTTAAAGATATTAAAAAAAACCCCCTAGTATCTCTGCTATTAATGTGACTTCAACCACATGCTAGCACATCAATCAACATTGTGGAATAACTCTGCCTCTTAATTTCTATTTTAGAAATTATTTTTAACAGTCAAAGACAAAATATCTCAAAAATGAAAACTCTGGGCTCCTAGACTGTGCTTAAGCATTCTATTTCATATATCAAATGTCTCTGAAATATTTTTTTTTTCAGCAAATGTTGTTGCATTTAGAAAAAAAAGGAAACTCACTAAGTCATCCCTAGTTTGTAAATCTAATTCATAACACTGCAGCCAAAGGAAGGTGTTAATTTGTTTTGGTATAAAATTCACGACCACTAACAACATATACTAGTCTGGCTGCAAGACTAAAACACTGAATGTGCGATCAATGACTACTTTAAGATTAAGTGACCAGTTGGGATTACATTCATCAATACTAATGGTATCTTATTTAAAAGTTTAATGAGAAAGCTATAATGCATATCACATTTCTCAGTGAGATACATTATTATTGAATTTCAGATAGAGGATATTATGAAAAATGAAATAAAAGCAAAAAAACCCCATTGTTTAAAATGGATTTTCTAATTGTATTGAACACATGAACTGGACTTCAGGCATTTGTTAAGAGGGCTATTCTTTAATGTCCTGGTTTGGCCTAAACCAGGCCGATTTTCCTTTCAGTGATTTTTGCTTTCAGCTAAGTCTCCTCTAATTCAATCTTGCTTATGTTCAGTACCTACAGGAAGAGTATGTCTAAGAACTGAAATGAGTCATTATGGAACATAGTGATATCTACATCATAAAGAACATACATGGCATTTTCAGTAAAATGTTTTAACATAATGGGTCAGTCAGATCCATGAAGTGATTTTGCTCCTCAGAAGTCATTTATTCACTGTATTTGAAGACGTGAGCCAGCGCTTGTATTTGAGAAATCAATAAGTGTAGTAGTTGAACTAACAATGATTCATGCTCAGGGTAAAACCTGTCAAAACTGAGAGATGTGTAAAATATTATTCTAATCCATATTCTTTTGGTAGCAAGGAAGGCAGCTATTATTTCTTGGGAGCATGGAACAAAGAATTTTTTAAAAAAGATGGGTGTACCAGTTGGCTCTAGTTGCTTGTGGTGAACTCTTGCAGATCTTAATCCAAATTAAGGCTCTGTTCAGCTTTGCCAGCCTCTAACAGCTACTAATACGGTCTCCAATTAGGACTCCTAACAGTCCTCGCCCTGTTATTTATTCAGGCTCTCCTTGGGTTCTTTTTAATTCTTTTTTTAAAAAAAACAACAACTTATTTTTCCATTCAGCATTGCTGAGGAAGACTTATTCTCACAGATATTTTATAAAAATGTCACCAGTACCTCATCTACAAAAATACACACATTACAATATAATTGTAAAACCAGCTTTCAGTTGTACACTATTTCTGGTAACATCATTAGTACATACAACAGATTATAGCAAGAGATAAGTGGAATTTAAAAAAACCCACCTTTTAAACACAGTGCTTTTTTGTCTATGGGCTGTGATGGACAAACCCTTTACTTACAATGGACATTTCTGGGACATTTCTGTGTATTATCAATGCACAGAAGAGAAATAGGGAGGAAGTGATAGGGTTGGCAGTTTCACAGCAGAAACTAGAACTTATGCTGTGTAAAATAAATTGTTCATAGATTAAGGGAGCTGCTGACTTAAATAGTGTAATATTGCCTATTTATACAGCATTAGCACACAGGGACTCCAGTCCCCATGGATCATTATGTGATGTAGGAATACGACCATGGGAAAATCACAGCTATATTAAGACTGAGTTTCTAAACTGCTGGATCTTGGAAACTCAGCTGGACACTACTTAAGTCTTCCTGAAATAACAGTATTCATACTTGATAAGAATGACAATATTATTGAAAATAAATAGTTTTTCTGTCAATAAACATTTTGTTTGAAAAGCTAAATGCCCTAGAATCCATTTTTACTGAACAATAGCAAAGCACAATGTTCTTTTTTCAATGCCGTCTTTGAACAAGAAGTTGAAAACACAAATCCTGATTTTTTTAAACTCTGGCAATTCTGAATGAGAAAAAAAAAGCCATCTTCTACGTAAATTAGAATTTTTATTTATTTATTTTGTTTACGTATGAAACTTGAAGTTGAACAGCAATCCTGTAAGTGTAAATGGAACAGAGAGACCCAGTAGGTTATTTTAAAAGCAGCAACACCTTGTCTCATCTGGTGGTTTCCTATGAAGAGTGGAGGGATGATTTTTTTTTTTTTTCAGCTGTTACACAAGGCTGAACTTGCATATATGAATCAATGCATTAGCTGATGAAATCAAGTACTTTCTAGAAGAAATAAAAAAAAACCCTTCTGCAAAATAGGTAAGTGGATGCATATGGACATGTATGTGACATGATAGCTTCCATATTAGAGTAAAAAAAACAGTGGAAGCATCTAAATAGTACCTCGGTTTCCCTACCTTTTTAGTTCAGAATTTTTTTTAAAGGAAGAAATTGTGACAGTCCACCCCCTGTTCTGCAGGTGTTCATAGTAACGCCCTGGCAGAGAGCAGCCCCATCATCCCATCACAAATATGCCAATGATATAAATACAATAATACATATATAAAGACAAATAATGCAAAAGATATGCAGATACTCCAGGTATAACTCTGCTATGCCTAATAAGTAGGAAGCTAGTGAGGTGTCTGATGAATTGAATTCAAGTACTTAGAGGACTGCAATTCAACATGGATGAAATGACGAAAGGCTGTTTATCAGACAAATGCTAAACAAACATAAGTGCCCATGATTCTCAGTATAAAACACACCCTTTCTATTTTCCCCATCTTCTATTTATGCGAACTGGTGGTTATGATGTTTTGCCACATAATTTAGAGGAAACCTTGGACAGAAGTGGGACACTATGTACTCGTACAAATACTCACTCCTATGGGATAATTCATGATAGCACATAGTGTGACCAAATTAATTTTGCCAGATTTTACTACGAAGCATATCATCTCCTCAAGCAAAGACCTCATCTTTTTATATCTTTAAAATGCCTTACATATCTCTAGAGCTATATAAAATAAAGTCAAATATATGTAATAGATGCCAAGATCACTGACAGCTTTTATGTTAAAAAATTCTGATCTATCCAGCTAAAACTTCAACTCAAAGTTAAACAACAGCCTTTAAAAGCGGAAAATTTGAGCAGCCCACTTTCATGAATTGCTCAATATCTGACCTCTTAAAACATCTAATCTTGTCATACCTAAGAGAGGAACAAAATATACCACAAAAATATTTGCAAGAAATAACTTTTGGGGGTGGATCTCACTTAAAATTCCCTTCTTATTTTTTTCTCACTGCCCTAAAACTGATAAAAATTGATCTTTCCTGTTCTTGATGAGACATAAAGATGAATGGGAAAGTCGTGTCTGGATCAACTTTTATTTATGATCTCGTAAGTTCAGGAGTATGCACATGCATGATTTGCTTCTGGACTCATCTCAAAATGAACAAATGATAGATGAAAGATCACCCTGAGGACCTAAGGAAATACACATGAAAAACAGGTTTATCTAAAGCAGCATGCATTTCTGGAGGAAAAAGTTCATAGTGTGAACTTTGTATCAGATCTTTACTTCATAGACAGCGCTACATAAAATATTGTTGTCCAGATCAGTGATGATTTAAGAAGTCTTTTGTTATTCTTTTGTACGGAATAATCCTGTTGAGAAAATATTGTTTCCATGTGTTAGAAGACACATTTCATTTAATCTTTGTTATGTATGTTTCCAACCATTAGCTGGTACTCCAGATAATGCTCTTCCAAGTCAGATTTTCATAAGCACTGTATAAACTATCCTTGGAAAACACCTGCCCACGTTAACACCAAACAGTGTCTTGATTAAAAATAAGACATAATGAAAGGTAATTTCTTTATCCTTTAATTTTTGCAGAATAAAAATCCAATAATTAATTTCACTGACCAAGAAGATTACTGACAATTGAACATTTAATTTCCACCTAATTGGTAGAAAGATAATCTCCTAATGCAGAAGAGATAATCATAATTTAAGACTTCATTGAGTTTTTCTCCTCATGGATTCTTCTAATCTGCAGAGAAACTCCTGAAGATCTTTTCAGTGCACTCAAGTAAGCCAGTATCAGAGGCAATCTCTAAAAGCTTGATGAGCGTGTCACTTATTGCCGTTCACCCTTCATTCGCTGTAGACCATGGTCAGTACTCCCTATCATTATCCTCTAAAAACAGATATTACAGAAGCAAAGTGATGACAGGCATCAGGACACAGCAGATAAGTAACTTCTTTCTCTTGGGCTTTCTTTGCTTCAGACACTGTGTTGGACTCTCGTCTCTACTTCAATACGTTAAAACTATAAATATTCAGAAATATTTTTCATTCCTACTGAATGAGTGATGTTTAGATCTAAAACTATTTTTCTCCTACCTTTCTGAAGAGGATTGAATTATTCTTCATCCTGTTCTTACCATAAGAACTATTAAAAGCTATTTTCACAGTGCTTTAAGCTAAATATATTGTTTTATTAAAATTCTCTAGCTAAAAATGATTAAAGTTGGAAGCCCTAATTCAGGAAGACGTTTCCTTTTCAGAGAGTGTATAAATGCTTATGCTTCTAAACTAGAGCTCAACTTCAATACGCACAAATCTGAGCCAAGAGCTAGAAAAACCCGCACATAATTCATCTTGCATTGAAAGCAGAAAATGATGCATTAGTAATAGTAAAGAGAATAAAGTAGGAAAAAATCCTGAAAGTTGGTATTCAAAAGGGATTTGAAAGCAGGGAGAAGGAAAGGACAGTTCATAGGGAAAAACCAAAATCACAAGGAAGGGATTATTACATCAAGTGAGGAAAAAAAAGGGTACTTATAAAGAAAAAGAGGAGCTGATCTCATTTACTTTCTCACTTGCTGTTCTGTGGCATATTATATTCTAGCAAAAGCATGACGAGAAGATGCCTGTGATGTCTGAGCAAAAAACCCACTAATATCCAGAACAAAGCTTATTTTCATTTCATGTGGACTCCAGGGACAACTCGCAAGGTATAATATAACCTTCTGCTGAGGGACACCGAAGTTCCCCAACAGTAAAAGAATTTCTTAGGACCTCAGTGCTCACTGCACTGCAAATTGCAAATTCACTGCCCCATTCTTTACCATTAATGCAAGAACAGAGTGTCTGATTTCCATTTTCTAATCAAAACTATAAATCAGGTTTTGGTAGTTGTGAATAACACCGCCAGCAGAGTGAGAAAAATTTTAAATGTCATTTTAACACAGTCCTTGTTAAAAGTAATAGTGAAATAACCTTTCCTCTGGAAATCTCAACTGGCTTAGATGTTCTGCCTCTCAGAGCATCACATTCTTTGCTCATACCTTGACAATCTTCAAAGGAAAATCAAAATCAAAAAGATATACAGCATTGCCAAACTGTCCCCTCTCTGCATACAATACGTACAATGGTCTCCCTGCTGCTGTGTTCACACTGCCACAGAAAAATCAGGATGGCAGGACATTCAGCAACAATGTATGTTTTCATTTCTCAAATTAGTTCCTACTTACTGATCTGTTGCCTTGCAAAATGAGACTTTTTCAGTGATGCCAACCAAATTACGGTGAGTGACAGAAAGGAAGCCTGAACTACACACAGTTGATCCACGCAAGTTTTGGAAAAGTCAAAAAACTTGGAGAACTGATGAAAGCATTTCAGAAGTGTGGAGAACTATGGAGTACTGCAGCAAAGAACACACGGAGAGCACCTCTAAAATTGCCACAGCCTTCTGTTAAAACAGAAAAAGCCAGACAGCCACAGTGCTTATGCCAGTAACACTGGCATATATTCTGTGACCTGTTATTATATAGATGGAAGGAATTCTATGTCCAGAAATCAATTTACACCACTTTGAATTCCTTAGAAAAGGAATCTTCTTCCATATGAAGTCTATAGAGCTACACAAAAACAGCTGCTATGCCACATTAAACAGTTTTGTTCCTTCTGTCAAGCATGATTTAAATGATTCATTGAATTATTACTTTTGTATTCAAAGATGGCTTGCAGATTTATGTCCCGTTATGCATAGAGGACATTCTTAATTGTGCTGAAACAACTGCAAATTTAATTAAAGTTTGCAATTCCAGACATAAAGTAAAGAAAATGCTGACAACAGTAAAATAATTATTCAACTATTCAACTCAACATTTATTTTTAATCCAAACATCAAAATAACCTTGTTTCTAATTACAATTTCATGACAAAATGTCTTGAAGAAACATTTGTCTATTCTTCTCCAATCTGTTCAGCTGAAACACACTAGCTTATTTATAAAACTGTTGATTAATAAATCTGTTCCAGCTGTATTACTGTATGTTACAAAGAACGCAGATTAATGTACATAAACAACCACTGTAATTTTAAGAACCCAAAGCCTTGACAGTTAGCAAAAGCAGAAATCCCATCAGATACATTACAGTGCAATTATACTCCTAAATCTTAACAAAGAAGGAAAATTAAGGGGCAAACATAGGTAGTAAAGTCCAGGGGTCTGTGGCAATTTACAGCAGATGGAGAGATCAACTAAATGCTCACAACAAGTTATTTGCAGTTCCTTGTACTGGGTATTATTAAAGACTCAAGCATTTGTTGCAACACACAACAATAAGCAAATCCTCAGTTTCATAAAAAGTTACACTCAAATGAGATACAAAGAAAGAATCTGGCCTGATTCTACTGAAACTAATCTGAAAAACTCCCAATTAAGTTATGCCATTTAATATCAATTCCAATTTTATAGGCAATAAATCTTATAGTTAACAGCTGGGGGAAGGAGTAAGGCAGACAGGTGGATTTCCTCTCATCCAGACTTATTGAGGAGAGAAGGCGAAGGAAGAATGAACGCTAATTTAACCCTTCATGTTATTAGGAAGCATTAGTTATGCAGAAATAAAGAGGCTTTCCAAGCCATTGCATACCTTTTCCCCACCAGATTTTGAGAAAACAGAAGTGCCTCACCAGCCTAACAAATATCCCAAGAATCAGAAAATTTAGAGGAAAAAAGGCTTTTTACCACATATTCACAATAAATTTTTTTGTAACTTCTGAAAGAACTGGCTTACACTCTTTTTGGTCATTTTCCCTTCCATCCTAAGGAACAGGTTCTTCTCAGGAGGGAACAGACTTCAACAGCATTATTATTATTTACATCAACTGAGGATCTGGCTGACAATATCCAGCTATTAGCCAACTTTAGCACCGTCACCACTAGCTCTAGAGGACGCAACAATCACCGTATGCTGCTGGTTTGAAAGCCATGAGCCCAGCTGGAGCACTCAAAGAGTAAGCATCACAAGCCTCATCCAAAGCCATCCAGGACTACCACCACAAACTGCTGCCAAACCCTGTTCATTTCTCATTTTAATTACTTTTTGTCCATATACCTGAGCAAAGGAAATGATGCAAAATGTAAATGCTGCAAACCTCACCCCTCTAAGTAACTACCAGCAACTGGACTGTCGAAGGAAAAGTTTCTTTTTGCAACAAAACCAAGAATGAAATACAGAAGGAGAGTTCTCCTGAAAAGTGATATATTCAGCAGGTATTGAGAGCAATTTGCATGTCAATAGACCACTTTTACTGTGGGGCAGGGATTCATCCCTGATGTTACTACATTTAGATGTAATAAAGTGTGACGGATATTTTCATGTTTTCCTGTATTTCTACATCAGATATATATGCAACTACTAAGAAAAGCCCAAGCAAACCAACCCATCCAAAATGAAAATTTCAATACATCAAATGAGGAAATTAAGTCAGTATAAGGGATTATCAAACTCTCTCACACAAAAAGAAGCAATCAAGAAGGGAAACAGCAAGGAGCAAATATTTTTCAGACAGGAATAAAACTGGAACCCTCTACAACAAAAACACTGAACTGAACAACAGCAGCTCTTTCCTGGTTTATTGGTCAACACATACCATAAAAAGAGCTTGATCTAGAATCCACTAGAATTGGTAGTAGAAAACCTACTTGGATCTAGTCCCAAGTAAACAAAACATTTTAGATCAACACGTTTAGAATATTTCAGATCAGCTTTCAGCACATTTTCCAATTTGCAGATATAAATTAAAGCTGCAGCTATACAGATCAATACACCAATATTACCAGGAGGCCGAAAAGGTTTGTATACTGACCTGGAAATGAGTATTTTATTGTTCTAAGAATTTCAATCCACAACACACAGCTATTGTATTATCAGTTACCAACACAAAACAATAAGTAAACTACTATACTGTAGTATAATGTGATAAATAATAGTAATCTTTTCTCATTTCTGAACATTGATTTCTGATATTAAGGTCACAAGTATTAACAGGTATTTGTAAATTTTACTGTTCCATAATAAATAAAAAAACCCAAAACAACCCAAACTTGCTTGAATGACCACTGAGTCCATCAGTCCAGAACTATTCTGTAATGAATAACAGTTCATATTATAATAGCACTTTTTATACAAACGCCAATATGCACAGAGGAAATTCATAAAACTATTTTTATTTTTGTTTCTGTTCAAAGATTTGTATTAGAAAACTCTATACGGTATTATTATTTGAAACTCTTTCTGACAACATAATAGCATACAAAATCTCTAGATACTAGGAGAAACAAAGAATACACTGCATTACATGGTCCAAGAGACTTTTAGACTATCAGGTTTCAGACCGCTGAAGCCAACAATAAAACTTCCATGACATGAATCAGCCTAGATTTTTTTAGTATAGTTCATAAATGACACGTACAGCTGTTTAGAACAGAAAGGAATATAAAAATATAGGCTTTCACATAATCAGTTAGTAACAGAACAGATTAAGGGTTACAAAACCTCTACTACTTAAACCAGCATGACATTTCAGAGGAGCTGTGGCAATTTGCCTCAACTGAGAACCCTGCAGTATTTCTGTACACACTTAAATACATACTTCACTATCATTCATCAGAAGGTGTTGGGAAGAGAAATCAAATACATTAATCATATTATATTATGTGGAATTGCAGATGAAATATACAAAAGAACAAGGGTTTCAGAGTTTTAATTTAGAGGCTCTTTGGTTATGAATAGTTGGCTTACCTGTTTAACATCATAAGCAAGAAGAACAAATTTTAAGTCTGGGGAAACCGAGTATCTTGATGCTTTGAATGTTACCTAAAATGAAGTAACAATAAAAGTGAGTTTGCAATAAGAAGGACCATTTTTTCCAAATTTTCTTACAGTTAATTTAAGATCTTCCCATTCATAAGACAGGTTTGGTTTAGAACACCTACGTAATTTTCACAAAAGAAGGACTCATATTTCTTAGTCCAATCTGCTGGTATCAGTAAAATGGCAACAGATGAATCTGGCTTCGAGACTAAATACAAATTAGAGAAGCTGATGAGTTTTTTATCATGATTGCAAGCACTAAGCTCAAGGATAACAACTATAACCAGTTCATTTACAGAGGACGAAGGAAGACACTTTGGTTGGTGTGCACCTCAGGAATGATTATAAGGGAGATTCATCACTAGGTTAGGCTTAAAAGTAACATACAAGAAAAAGAATAGGTGTGCACTATGTCAGTACGGTTTTTCTCTAACGCCAAGTACATAAATATTTTGCAAGACAATTGCACTAAAGAATAACTCTTTCTTATAAGAAAGAAAATGCTTAGTGGAGAGTAGAGTGAAACATAAGGTAGTATTATAAAACTAATATTGCTTTCTATCTATCCAAGACTACATGACACCCAATTGAATTCAGGGCTGTAATTTAATCAAGGGGTAATGTTGATGTCAGAAAGAATTTAATGCATGTAATGTATGAGGAAGGTAAGAATGTGCATTAAAGGGCACCGAAGGAAATAATTTTAAATTAATCTCAAGACATCTATTTGCAGAATGAAAGGAAAAGGGTGAAGAAGTGAAAAATACAGATAAGAACAGAAAAAGTAGTACAGAAAAAATAACAGAACTGCAAAGGTACAAGATGAAAGAAAATAAATGAATAGTATGCAGAACAAGATCTATCCACTATTCAAAGGAAGGCTTTCCCTTATTTTGCTTCTTAAGCATCCTGTTCCGGTTAGCCTAATCCCACTGAACTAATGAATTCAACAGGGATTTAAGGCACACAAAAGTTAGTCTTCCAATAAACTGAGAAGATGCTATGTTTTGATATACAGATTAAACTCAGGTTCCTAGGTAATATAATTAGAATCAAGCTATCCAAAGAAATCAAAGGGAAAAAAAATTAGTTTTGAAGATAAACTGTGTATTATTTTGATGCAAGAGCATGACAATATCAAAAGTTAGAAGATAAATCTGCAGTCTTGAGGAAAGAAGAGGAAAAAAAACCCTAAAAGCATCCTTTTGTATCTACAAAGCATTCAGAACAGATTTCTACTGTGCTCAAACTAGCTTTTATGAGTTAACCATCTTTAAGCAGAGACTATGTTAATGTTAATCTATGAATAACATTCCCTTTTCTTGGCACATCACTGAAAACATTTTTAGATGTGAAATTTCTCTGCTTTCTAGCCGTTTAGTAATTACTGCCCCACTACCTCAGTCTTCAGCAATATAGAACCCAGGCAACTTTCCAAATTCCTTCTCAGGGGTTGTGGTGCTTATCATTTCATGCATTTAGTAAGAATCTTCAGTCACCGATTATGCCACCACAAAAGTAATGATGCACTTAATGCAAACACCGGAGTAGCTCAGCTGCGAACTATTGGCAGTTTGAGGCAACACCAGCAAGAGCTACTCGCACATTCTATATCCAAGTATAGAGTCTTGTGGATTTGGGATTTAAAATCATTTGAATCCTACTGAAGATTCTGACCTTGTTCATTCAGCTTGCACTCACCTGCAAAATTCTGTTTGCCTCCAGAAATGCCTCAGACATATGGTGTATGTGCAATGCCAATAAGCTATAATCTCTTGATTGCAGGTAATGGTTTTGGCAAAATAGTTTTCTTTTTGTTGGTATAATGGCATTATTCTTGTTAAAAGGAGCATAAAGCTGTTTCATACTTTTTAATGTATCACTTATGAAACAATAAAATAAAAATGAGAACAGCAGAAATCATCTGTTCTTTACTAAAGCTGATAGCAATGTTGATTTCTTAATTTTCTGAATTCTTTTTTTTTGAATTATCATAAAAACATAATTAGCCTATTTTTTTAAAGTTGGATTTACAATCAAGCCTTTAAGGAAATATACATTTAATTCTAATAGAATTTCAGAGAAATTTAAATGACTTAAAGTCACTTCAAGTGATTTAAATTTCCATAGAGGTCTGTTTTGGGGTGTTTTTGATAAAGACAAGCACAATTTTGGCAATAAATTCAGAAACTGTCTACTTGTGTGTGCAGAAAAAGCCCTTCTAGGTTAACAACAGGAAAAAAAAATTTAAAAATCACCTGACTTATTCCTCCTGCCTAACATGGCTTGTATGCTCACAATCTGTGAGTTCACTAAAACAAAAGACAGATTTTGTTTTTTCACCATATACGTTATCTCAGGTATTTCATCAACCAACAGATGCCTGACTCCATAACTGAAGAGGTAAGATCAGCTGGTGATGGGCTTAAAAGAAAGTTTCAGTCCCTGCTCTAGGAGGTGAGATGTATGCCACTCAAGCCCTTGGGAGATTGTCTATTGGGACATTCACTACAGGGATTAGATATATTTATTCATCAAAAAGAAGTGAAGACTCTGATCCCACAGGTTTGTTCTCTTCTCAGAACACATTTTTGAGTTTTAAAGAAAGTGTTGAAAAATATCATATTGGAAACATTGGGAATTAAAAACCTCAGGTGTCTTGTTATCAAAAATGTGGAGGATGCTTGTTCCGCTATCATGTCTGTATATCTGCAACTTTTCAAGCTTCTTGCTTTGTCAGGAGCTGTTGAGCCTTCGTTCAGGAAGACAGACCTAAATGCTGGCCCGTATGACTACGCCTCTATGGTTTAGCTGTGCTTGATCTCTAAGAAATGTAGCTCTGGACAAATAAGCTCTGAAAGAGAGAGAAATATAGCTGGCTAATTAGGCACCGTCCCTGCATGCAGAATCAGGGCTTGTCTCCCTCTGCATCACTGCACAGTATCAGCTAGTTAGGAGACGGGGGGTAATTCAACAGGGTGCTGCACAGTGCACCCTGTATACACCCTCATCCCCTTTCCACATCACAACAGAGGAAAGGCAGAAGAGAAGGAAAAAGGGAAGGTAATTTCCTTATGTCCCTAATATTTGACAGTTCTACCTAGCCACATCAAGACTTAAAATCCCTATGAAAACCATCAGCTGTATGCAACCAGAAAACACTTTGACTAGATAAACTGCTGTTTTTGTGAATTTTAATGACTATAACACTTAAATCAGTGCCTTATTCATAGTCTTTCAAAAATATGCTATAAAGCACAGAGATGGAAGTTGCCTATAATATAGTCTAGCCCAGAGGTGTAAGAACGTATCTTTAACATGTCACACACTTTATAGTACTCTGTTTTCATAGTTTCAGTTGGATAGTTTCAAGTTAAATAATACATCACAGTTAAAATTGATTAGAGGAAATTTTCACTTTTGTGGAGTTCACTCTGTTGTTGTTGGGTTTTTCCTTTAGTTTTATCCCTTCTTCTGTTTCAGTTTCTTGTACTTCTGCTTTTCCCAGAAACTTATATCTTCCACCCTCCTATTACTACCCTTCTCCAATTACTGTTTAGTGCTCACTTTACACATATTTAGGCTTTAAAAATTTTTGTTATTCATCCAGGATAAAATATTTCAAGACCTCTAGAATGTTACTCTAAAGCCTGGTGGTAATAATACTGTTTAGGAAATTATACATTTCTCTATATCACATACTTACATCTGTATCAGAATTTTAACTTAATGCTATAACTGAAGATTGATGTATGGGAGTTCATTAGCATTCACAGGTATTCAGCTCAACTTATCAGACAGGCACTGACCCTGTGGATGGGGGTCATCCTGGACAAGTGGTTCTCAAAAACACAAACTGAGTTCCCCAAACCCACCTGAAACTCCTCATGTAGTCCCAAGATATTTTCACACACATGAGGAGGTGACTGTAGGACATTAAAAAGACATGAACAGACCTGTGCAGCTCACAGGAGCCTCGCACTGTTGCCTACCCAGTAGAAAATAACCTCCAATCAGTAAATCACTAAATTTTCTCCCTCCCACTCCCCATCTTTGATATAGTTAACCCTTAACTATTTTCTATATCAAGGAATGATCTCATTAGGACTATTATTTAGAGAGGTCCCACACAGAGCTACCGTAACCTGACAGTTTGGAGTACTGTTCCCTGCATTTTGTATGTTGAAACCTCCTTCACTTGGACAAAAACCAATGGCCACCACGAAACCACAGTGACTGCAAACCCTTCCATCTGTCAGGCTTTCCCATCTCTATGCACAGTGGTGCACTGCAACAATAAACCCTAACTCATAAAAACCCCTCTACTGAAAAGGTTTTACTGAGGGGGTTATTTAACATTTAGAGGAGCATGGGAGAGCAGAGATAATGTTACAATGTTCATAACCACCTCTTTACAACATGTGCGGGTCATTAAAATGTCCAGTGTTGCAACAATTACTAATATTTATGTGGTTATATAATGTCTTTTAATGTATTTACCATTATTCACCCTTTCATTAATCTGTTACGCAAGGCTCTTAAAATACAAGCATGTAAACTACTCTTGCAATTAAATCTACATTAATAAACAAAGGAACTATAATTGCATTAAGATGCTGCACTGAGCTTCCTATCAAAAGAGGAAGGGGGTGTGGTGGTGCGGAACACAAACCAAAAAGAATATCGAAAAGAACTATCAACAAGAAGGGCTGTTTATAAACAACACTTTGATAAAACAGCACAAAACAGTCCCTGTCAAAAGCTCTGCTTGGACTAAAACTCTTATTCTCTGCCTTTGGCTGCAAGGCCTCCACAGGGTTTTCACAGATGGGCTACCACAGCCTAACCGTGATTCATGAGCCACAACTACTCCTGCTCTGCTCACCCTTCTGATGCCATCCCCTAATTAGCAGGCAGCAAGAAGTAATCCTTCTCTCTCCATCCTTGTGTAAAAGATGGTCCACAGTAATACGACAATACAACATATTCTAGGGTGTACTCCCCCGGCAAGCCCCTGGAAACAGGTTTGCAACTTAGCAAGATTTGATGGCTGCGCACCAGGAAGCAGTTTCCCCTTGAGCTTGAAAAGCATTGCGGAAAGGCACCGAAATCAAGGGGGACAGCAAGTCAGGAATTGCTGGGTTTAAGAAGAGTCCAAAGCACACAGCTGGGGGAAGCTCTTGTAAATACAAGACTCTATTACAGAGTTTCCAAACTGCAAACAATTATACTTGTATTGTTGGGCATTGCAAACAAATCAATAGCCTCTTATTTGATGATTCAAAAAATTTCCCATCATCTGCACTCAAAAGCCTTAAGGAGTCATGCTAGATTAATTTCTGACCCAGGATCCTGGACTGAGTGTTTGTTAGGGTGCACGCACGGTATCCGAATAATTCTGTATACATCCACAGAATCACAGAATCACAGGATCAATCAGGTTGGAAGAGCCCTCTGGGATCATCGAGTCCAACCATTGCCCTGACACCACCATGTCGACGAAAGCATGGCACTAAGTGCCATGTCCAGTCTTTTCTTAAACACATCCAGAGATGGTGACTCCACCACCTCCCTGGGCAGCCCATTCCAATCTCTAATAACCCTTTCTGAAAAGAAATTCTTCTTAATGTCCAACCTGAACCTCCCCTGGCGAAGCTTGAGGCTGTGTCCTCTTGTCCTATCGCTAGTTGCCTGGGAGAAGAGGCCAACTCCCACTTCACTATAACCTCCCTTCAGGTAGTTGTAGACTGCAATAAGGTCATCTCTGAGCCTCCTCTTCTCCAGTCTAAACAACCCCAGCTCCCTCAGCCATTCCTCGTAGGTCAGACCCTCCAGACCCTTCACCAGCTTGGTCGCCCTCCTCTGGACTCGCTCCAACACCTCAACATCTTTCTTGAAGTGCGGGGCACAAAAGCAGTGGAACTGAGGGCTAACAAATAATGGTCTTACTGCTTTCATAATTATTGCAGCTTTTTTTAAGAGGGAGAAATGAAGGCAAAATTCCTAAAGGCTTCTTTCAGAGGATTCAACACTTTTGGAAAGTATCATAACAGAACACATAGTCCCTACACACGTCTTCTCTCATCTCTGTGTTTGCTTTTTTCATTTTGTTTTGGATTTAGGGATTGTAAGATGGACTAGAGAGGCTGAGCTAGAAGCATGATTAGGGACCAGATGGACAACCTCCCCTGAGCAAAAGAAACCATGTGGTCCTCCATGCTCTCCTCTCCAGCTTAGCCAGGTCTTGTGGCTGGTTTATGTGTGAACTGGTAACCTGCTCTTAGTGACTTTATGTAATAGTTGATGGCGAAAGGTATAAATAAAATGCTTGTTAAACACTGAAATTACTCTAGATAAATGTGGCATAATGTTAGTTATTTTGGAGCTCTAATGTGTAACAAAGTATTGCTAAATGCTGAGAAACTGCTAGGCATGTCACTTACGGTCATGGTGATAGGCACCTCAGATGATAGAGAACATACTGTAATCACATATTGAGGCAGCATCGCAAACATCGGGATGCCACACAGTGATTAATGTCTAGGGCTTTTTTTTGGCTCCATTTAATAGAAGAATTGCCCAGCCTCCAGCTGTTAACCTTTATATGCTGCTGGCTCCGAATATTAACTGTTTATTAGACAGCTTAACCAGGGTGCACTACACGAATACACTCAGAGGACAAACATGTATTAGAACATGTCTTTAAATTATGATCTCCAGAGATGCCCATAGATATTCTTTGTGCTTTACAAGCTACTCCCTTCACTGCTGTCACTGTATTTGTTATCCATAATATTGTTTTGCTGATAGTTTAATTATATAAAGGGCAGATTGTTTACTAATAGATTGATTATAGAAAAGGACAAATGAAGTGCAGTAATTTCTTCTACTTCTGAATAAAATCTAATGAAACTGGAAGAAAAATACTTTCATTCAGGAACTTTGGATAGTTACTTCCCTATGGAAGAGAAATGGGCATCTTAGAATGACAAGACACTAGTCTGTCTTCTTTCCAGGTGCATGACTATTTTTAAAGGTATTTTTAAAAGGGTTTTTTTAAAAATCTTATATATATAAAAAACACATGTTTTTAAAAAAACCTCCAGTCTACTTTTTTGCTGATACACATGCATAGTGAGCGTAGCAGCTCTTCAGTCAGGCTACCTGACTTTTAGACAATAAGCAACACAAAGAAGGATAAAAGAAATGTACTTTGCACAAAAATGGCAGTCTCTAAGATGCAAAAGAAGAGCCAGTGATCTGTACATAGCGGAAGACTGCTTCAGGGGATTAGTAATGAGGAAAAAAGAAAATCTCTTTTGAGCTGCTGGTTCAAATGCAGCCCAATCAGTAGTGACAAAGAGTCATTACTAGCCCCTGGCCTCTGCGCAATGAGTTTATCATGGCAGTTCAGTTTTCAATGGACAATTATCAACATTACTACGAAAAACCTGCCACTTCTGTGGGCTGCTTGAGCAGAGAGGCAAACAGGAGAGGGAACGCAGATTGAAAGCAGACTAATAACTCCCATCGAAAGGTGACTCTACCATGACTAAAACCCTTCGACAGGGAAGAATGAGGGAATTTGCATTGCCACAGCCTATGTTGGATCTGTGCTGTATTTTTTATTAATACAAGACAGCTCTGCAGAGTCATTAAACCAGGACCATTCTAATTATGCACCAGTGATTAAGCAGTTGTGACACTGAGAGAGGAAAACGTTTGATTAACGATCCAGGTGCCTAACTTTGGAAGAGTACATTTAGCAGTGGGAACTGGGGGACAATGGAGCTTAGAAGAACAGGACAGCTTTCGATTTCAGCCATACAGTCTGCCTCTGTAATGTTATGATCTCCAGTTAGGATCGCTGGCCACATTGTCAACAGACAACTCAGCACAGAAACATTTCCCATTACTCTCTGCCAAACATACACCAACAAACTTACTGAGTCTTCTGCTCTGTTTTTAGCTTTTTATCCTACTTCCATATGAATAATCTTTGCCAGAATTCACTAACACTCCTAGCTTTTGACTGTGTACAAAGAGGAGCTTCACAGGCAAAAACACACTTATGTTTTTATTTGTCTCTGTTTCATACATAATTGTTAAATGGTTGCTTACCCTTTTTGGATCAGTTTCCCACATTTCTAATTAAGAGTAGATATCTAGAGCTCTCTCAGTCTGTGTGATTTAAGGATAAATCAGTTCCATAAAAAGCCCAGAGAAGAGCAACTTTATGAAAAGAGGTGACACTCACAGAGTGAAGCAGCCTGTCCATACTGATCCATCATTACTTGGCAAGACTGGTTTAGCATAATGGCCTGAATAGCTTGTCATGCTGGCATTACACTTGACATCGCATGAGCCAAATACTTGCAGCCAAAAGTGTATTAATTCATCTGTGAGGAAACTCAAGTCTTATCATTACAGCCAAGTTTTATAGCCAGGGATGTCCAACCAGCTGCTTGCATCCAAGTTATGCACTAAAGGCAATACACAGGGCTGACACAGTTAATCCTCTACTAGCCAGCCAAGTGCTCACACACACATACACAGATAAGAGGGAAAATGTTTCTGCAATACTTTGTGGTTTGTACTTTACAGAGATTCACCTTTTCACCCACTTTTAATTGTGTCTGCCAGCCTTTTTTGGGCTAAGAGGTACCCTGAGGCACATCCCAGCATATGGAAGGGTGCAGCTTACAGAAAGGGAGCCTCACACACAGACCATTAAAATATAATTCTCTCCTCCCTTCTCCTTCATCTTTACATTGACCTAGCATCAAGTTCTTTCTCCTGAACTTCTACTCTCCTTTTTCTAGCTTGAGGAATTAGAAGGAAAGGTCACCAAGGGCTTTATGCTTTGAAAGGAGGAATCTGTATCAGCAAAAGCCAGGAACAGACCAGGAATAAAATAAGCCTTTGCCAAAGACCGCTGATGAAAATGAGTCATCCTTTTGGGTCCGCAGGTATAAAAGATTTTACTAAATTAAAAATACAGGGATTAACAATAACAGCCGGTGGTCTGTATGGAGTATTTATGAGGAAAGATTGACAAGGCACGTATTTACGCTGCAAACCCCCAATAAACGAGAATTACAGGGTAGGATATAAGTGGTATCATTGAGACTAACAGCACCAAGCAAAGTAAGTGTAGTCTAAGGCATTAAAGCATTTCTTAGCAATTACTGCTAATCAGAAACACATGCAAACCACTCATGTATATACTACTTACTGGTCAGGAGGAATAATCCCCAACCATCTAGTCTGCCATTAAAGCACAGAGGAACAAGTAAGACAGAGATTAAGAGAACTAGGAACTACATTTTTCTATGCATATTTATTAGCTTAAAGGAAAATATTAATACAATTTTTGAACACTCTTCCCCTTTTCTAATAGTGAAAAGCTCTCAACATTTTGAGCAGCATTCCCCTGTTTCATGAAAACTCTTATTATAATAGACATCGTGTAGATTCATCAGCATATATGCCAGACATGATCCTTCAAATGGCCTGAACAAAGCATGGACTACAGCCAACAACATATCCTCCAACATCTTGGTTGTTTACACAAAGGTTGAATAAAATGACAAATAACTTCAGCCAGAAATGGTGCACTGACAGAGGAATGGATTATATTTTCCATTTATATAAAATCTAGTCTAGGTTATAAACATATTTTCTGTAACCTTTGAACATTATACTCTCTCGCTCCTGTTGCATGAAAAAATGTTAGCAGACGTCCACTAAGAAATGAGTAAATAATACATATTACTTACAAAAGTTGTATTTTCCAATAATAATGTAGTTGTATTTGTTTCTACATTCAGTTCAACAACATGTCCATCCCTATTTTTATACACCACTGACGTATCTGCAACAACAAAGGCATTAACAGTTAGCAAACACATTGAGTATTTAATACAACATCTGTAGAGAATAAGTCATTAGAATATCTTTATTATAATACATAAACAAGACTGAGAGAAGAATTGTATTCATGATACCTAGTTTTTTTGATTTGCGTCACAAGCTTCAAAAATATCAGTTTATGCCCTATACCATGTTCGCCTCACTCAAAAATATGGGTTCATTTAAATGGAAACATTTTCTGAGGCACAAACATATCCAGTGGGGTTCCTGTGAATGAAGTGACATCTTGAATGTAAAACCGCTCTCACCTAGATATCACTGCCACTCTGACACTTTAAGGTCCAATCATATTCACTAGGAAAAGGACCATACACCAGAGTAAAGTTTTGCAAAGAAAAAAGCTTTTGCTGGACACCATATTCACATATCTCCTTAGAAGGGATTCTAACAAAACCTCTGCACTATTCTGCATCTCTGGTAACTGGATTGACAACAATACTTACTATATCTTAAGACAGTCCATGTCCTGTGTGATTAGTGCTGGGCCACAGAATACCAGTTCGTCACATAAGCTGAATGCTAGCAATGGAGGGTTACAGCAAAATAGGTCTATTTGTAGAACATTTACACACTATGGGATGAACTGTTGTAATTTTTTCCTTCTACCACTTACTTGATTTATAAGTTTCCATAAGAAAAATAATCAACTACACTTGAACTAAACAAAAAATTAATTGTGGCTCCTATGAAAAAGGCTTTGTATCTGTTTGTATCAATACCTGCAAAATTACCAAGAAATACACAACTACACAAGCCTTGATTTTAAAAAAAAGGTTCCAAATTTCCCACTATTTCTAGTAAGAGACTGAATAGATTGAGTGATGATTCTTTCATGTTACTTAAAACCCATATAAGAGATTTATATTTCATCAAATGAAACTATTTTGTAATAAAAATGCAGAAAACATAAGAAAAGTTATAAATTAAGCCTAAAGAAAACACAGAACTACTTTACTAATCCTCAGTAATGTCTGAGAAATTCATTACAGACCCCTGAATTTTATGAAGTGGGAAGTAAACATGACTGGAGAAAAAGGTTATGCTATCATAAAAAATACGCTTCACTTATTCAGAAAAATGTAGCTGTATTTTAATTGACTCCACAGAAACTCTACATATACAGCACAAGTGAATGTCCTCTAGTACATTCTGTAAAATTAATGAAGCCTTATTTGAAGAGCTTACTAAGCTATTTTAGGATCATGGATGGGAAGTGGGGTGGGATGGAGTTCAGGACAGGATTACTGGAGCTGTTGTTTAGGAAGGAAAATTAGATTGTGAAGTGTGGAATTAATAACTTCTTATAAAGAAAAAGATTTCAAATATTCATTTTGAATAAAAAGAGGTAACACTTTGTATAAAGCTTTTTTGGTTTCAGGTTACTGGCTAATACAGAATATCAAAGTTTTTGCAACTTCTTTTAGGGTTTTTGCATGTATTCTTAGCACTCAAAATCCCCAATGATGTTGTACCACGGTGCTAAGCAATATTATAGAAAAAATAAAGTTGTCTGGCCAAAGACCTCTCCCCAATTATGCGTAAACCTGAATGTGAGAAATGGCACGTGTAACCCAGAGGAATTGAACAGCTGTCAACAACTAGTCATGTTCATTCCTCCTGCTCGAACAGGGCTCTGAACAATGCATTTTTTTGTCCATAGGTGAGACTAACATGCCACCCAAGTCCAAACAGCAGTATCAGAACGTAACTCCTTCCCAGTTACCTACTCTTCTGCATGCCATGTACATCTGGCCAACAGGATTTATAGCAACATGCCTCATTAACTAATACTACCAAGAACATTTCACCCAAATAAAGAATTTTCCCTTAAAATTGCTAACAGGACCACAAGTAAAATACATAGTCCTAGGGCTCTCTTGCAAGTCATACACACAGTGTGAAACAGCACTTCGAATAGCAAATACTGTGAATGACATAAATTAAAGCCTTTGTTCTCAAGTTAGAAGAAAATTAATTCAAACAATCAGAACAGAAAACTGTGAGTCAGACCTCTTCAAAAGGCAGAATTTACTGGGCAGTAATTATACCTCTCACTGAACTTGGGCTTTCATCTCTACATTGGATTCAGTAGTTAACTCCCGAAGTGCATAAATTAAATGAACGCTTGTAAAATGCATGGAAGTTCTCAGATAAAAGATTATATCAAAATACCATGCAAGCGTTGAGCATAAATACAGTCTTCAAAAGCAATCATATTAATTTCTGTGGAAGTCTCATTGCAATCAAAAGTTTGTCAGGCTGGATAATGTGATAGTTGGTGCTCACACAACATAATGATGATTTTTTTTTATTGATAGCTCAAATGTAAATAAGAGCCATAAACATACATTTGTTTTGAAATTTTTGTTACCGAGGGTCAAAAAGTCTACAGAAGAAAATACCTACTCCTTAACATTGTCCATTTACACAACCGATTTAGTTTGTTTATTATCTTGGTGTCTTCACCACAAAGTTGTCCAGGGATCCCTGACACTTCACAAAGCCATTCAGAAAAGTAGAGTTCCTACTTCAAAGAAATTCTCGTTTAATTTAAAACAGAAAGTAGTATCACGTAAAAACCTCTTGCAGCACTGAAGAGCCATATCCATCTAAGGACATCACTAAAATGGAAAGTATTCTGTCTTGAGCAAAGGAAGATGTGAGGAAGCCTCTATAAAGAACATGAGTTATCAAGTCACCAGCCCTGGATGATGTACAGAAAACAGTCTTTACAACAACTCATTCAAAATTTCCTACTTGTAACAGTTCTCAAATTTCTAAAAACTTTGGAAACTCCAGAGCACTGGATGACTGGTAAGTTTATTCTGTGCTACTAAAAGGTGAAGACAGACAACCAAGGATGTGTACATAAGTTATCCTGACATCAGTCCCAAATAAAATAGTGCCACAATAAATCCAGGATTCTTCCTACAAAATACCTGTTAGCAATATAATTAATACCTGATAGTATTTTACAGAACATAGATCTTGTTAAACAAAGTTTGACAGGGTTATGTTTGATTGAGGCAACTATGCTGAAACTGTATATTGGGTTTTCTTCAAGGTATTTGATTTATTTTATGACATCGTGATTCCAAAGTTTACATTATGCAGAATTAATGGGAAACACAGTAGGAAGATTAAAAATAGTATCACTAAGAAAAATAAAGAGGAAGACAGGGTACTCTACCAAGTGATCTGTCTCACCTGGTTAACTGATTGTTATTGTAGGTGAGAGACTGGAATTGAAGAGCAGTAATGAAAAGAAAAGCTTATGGGCTTACACAGTTAAATAGTGAACTACGTGTTCTCAATGAAATATCAAGGCAAAAAGAGTTGATGCAATTCTTCAGCATAAATGGATCATGAATAGAAGTCCTAGGGTGATCTTCCCTCTGCTCACACCATTGGCAAGATTGATGTTATTGTAAGATGTCCAGTTCCTCAAATGCACACTATGAGAATGGGAAATGAGCACAGAGGAGTGCTAAGAAATTGCCAGTGTAACTCTGGATCAGAAGGAAAACATAAAAATGTAAGGTTGGAACAGCCAAAATTATTCAGGTTAACAAAGAGAAAGTTCAAAGACATCTAGGTCATATATATACACAGTTTTGGGAAAAGCTGACGACACATATGGACATTGGGATATGTGGAAGGGCTCAGCAAAGGAGATGACAGAATCAGCAGCCCTGGGACGTCTTTTCTTAAAGATAATTATTTAGATCTTTATGTCAAGAATTATTCTACTTTGAATGTGGGTAAAAATATAAAAGGTTGAGTTTGCATGGCTGTTGAGAACTCTTCTGACCTGGAATCTGGATTTAACTCCCTCTATTGATCTTCTTATCCCTTTCTGCAATGAATCTTTGGGAATGGGGGATTGTCTGTACAATATAACTCATGCCTGTAGCTCTGTGCTAAGACCATTTTAGTAAAAATCTCAAAACTCGCGTTTTTTTAGTTGACTGCCTGTGTGATCAAGTGATATTTATTTTTCCTTCTGATGCATAACTCGTCTCCTGTTTGTGCCTTCTACTCCACTTTCCTACAAACTATCAAATATTGATCTCAGCTGCAGATGGGATACAGGGGTTCGTTAGGGCTACAACCTGGATCAGAGAATTCGTGTGGGTGTATGCTTGGTATGATGCTCAAAGGCACAGCATGCAAAATCCACAAATCTCAGAAGAGAAATTTTTCCCAGGCAGACAAAATGGAGTACTGCTCTCCCCTGCCTTACCCTGCAGCAGGTGGTTTAGTTTACTCACTGAGATGGTCCGAGTATGGCTTACCAAACTGAGTCACTCGACTGCAAGAGTTTCTACAAAGACTGACATAAATATCTTCCTTGTTCTCAGTGTTGCATATTTAAGGTTTTTCATCAGAACTGCAGTGTCTAGTTTAATTAAACTCATTGGGTTTGTTAGAAGACAAACTTTATGACTGTCAGAAGAAGGTAACAAACTTGGTGATTCAGCAGTCACTGATGATAGGCAGCCAGAAAAAGGTATTGTAGGCTCAGCTATTATTATAGATAACTATCTTTGAGAAGAATTTATTCCACCTTGATTTTGAGCTTATTTCTAAACCTGACTCTGAGGGAGGCTGCCTGGTACACATACAGCTCTGTAGACCAAACCTGCTGCTGAACAGGTTCTCTACAACTTATTTGGCTTTCACAAAGAATGCAACATTAAATAAAATATTACAGGAAAACAAACTTTAAAACCAAAACCTTCTGTGATTATTGCAGTGTAATAATTTCACCTGAGTCAGTAACATAAATATTATATCCTCTTACAGAATTATATTAGCTGTAGAACTAACAATAATTTATTTTATCACTGTGAGGCTAAATGTCTAAATTCTTATGCTATTGTATGTTTTTAAAATAAATCTTTTCATCATGTGCTCTGTCTCTAGGCAAAGGACGTGGAACACGTGTTCTGCTGAAATTATTAATCCATACAATTGAAATCATAGTTTGGAAGTATATATCAATAAATATAGCCCTCAGTGATGCAACTATTACGTAAATATAGCATCATCATAATCTCAGGTGTTTTTAAAATGAAAGCAGCATTTCATATAAACAGCTTTACTAAGGCTATTGTTCCTGTTTTAGGTTCAACACTGGTAAAGGCTCTGCTCAGGATCAGGAGATGTTGTGGCAGGAGATGCAGCTCTATACTGTGCCTGGCCTAATATATATTATTCCAGGGAATGTCAAAGTACTGGCAAAACATTATAAAATGCAAAGAAATCAATGCAAAACTTTTCATATTTGACAAGCAGCTTGACCCCCATCAATTCTGCAATAACTTCTTTACCCTCATTTATTGAATTTACCCTAATTTATTGACAACACTCTGCCATGTCCTAAATGCTACAGAATTCATTTGCAGCACTCACTGTTCCAAATAGCTTCCCATTGCATCATATATGTCTACATTATCTAAAAAAAATCAGGCCCTTTTAAATTCTAATGAAAAATTATGTATTATTTGGGAGCAAAAATGGACTAACTCCCACCCTGAATTACATCACCATCACAGAAAATCAAGCCTTGAATTGTGCTAGCGTAAGAATTTGTCCCAGGGTCTATATGGACTTTAACGATTTAGCTTTCTGAAAGCAGGACGCTGAATGGTGGTCGTTTATTTGATGAGTATAAACGCCATTTTCACATGTCACTGTACTTAAGCAGCTCATCCTGCAACTGGTATTGAATAATTTGAAGAAAAAGATGATTCATAAAGAAGGTACACAGAGCATAGACAGCTAATTGCTGGCTAATCTGTACATAGCACTATAAATCTTAGCCTAAGCTAGCTGCCTAAAGGAGCCCAGAAGTACTAAGCACAGACTTTAAGTATTCACATCCTAACCGCCCCTCACTTACAAAGGATGAGCATTACAGAAATCTAATGGGCTTTTGTCCACTTTGTTTTTTCTGTTCTCATGATAATACAGACCAGGGACCCAAACCTGGGGCTTCCTCTACCCAGCAAGCACCATAGCAAGAGCAGCAGATACATCCCCCCATCACTCTAGCAGAGCCTGCCTTTCGCTAGGCCAGAGGAGGCCCAGCTGATGAGCCTTGGGGTCCCGTTTGAGGGCAGGGCCCAAGGAGTTTGCTGGGGATACAGCAGCATCGGTACTCAGGAAGTTCTGTGCATAGAAGCCACCCGATATGACAGCAATCTATCAAACAGCCTTGAGGGTGTAAGCAGCATCTAAAAAGTGAAGGAAAGAGATGGAGGCATCCAAGCAATGCTGAAAATCTGCTCCACAATATCTAGAATAAGGAGGCCTCAGGGCAGTCTTTTGAATCTACTGACAGTGTTAACCTGAAGATTGCAAATGCTTCTTTTCCCATTGAAAATATTTACTAAGTTTTGGGTTGTTTAAATAAAATTCTGCTTTGCAGCACAAACAGCAGCAGTAGCAAATCAGAGTCTTCTTTTTTCTTATATTTTACTTTTTCCTAAAAAAAATACAAACAAGAGAGAATGTTGATACCTTGCTGTCAACATACATGTCAATCAGCCTTTGCTGTACACCGTATTATTAGAACTGCAGATGGCATTTCATTAAATTGATTATAGAAAATGTCATGCTAATTAAAATAGAGAATGCTTTCTGATTTAATGAACAGGAGGTGCTAGACAAATCTTTGTCTAATTAAGTGTTTGCTAATTAAATAAAACAGTCATTTACAAAGATATTACAGATACAGACCAAATTTCAATATGCCAGATAAGTCACGTGTCAGCTGAGCAAGAGTTCCACTGCTTTTCTAAAAGTCTAGTCTCTTGTTAGTAGTGCTTTCAAGAAAACATTTATTCTGCACTAGTTTTATAATGCAAACTGTGTCTCTTCTAGACAATATTTCATTATATAGAAGATTCCCTATACAAAATGGCTTGCGAAGTTGTAAACACAGGTAATTCCTGTACTTTCTGACTTCCACAGGTCTACTTTCTTTGCCTTCTGATGTCCAACACAAACTAACCAAAAACCAGGTGGAGATCTTATGGCACAGTAGCTACAGAACTGGAAGCAGCATGGTCAGAGTAGCATCCCACTGGACACAAGCAAATTAGCTCTGCTGAGAAGGTGGACTTCTCGGTTATGACACAGAGCTATATGAACATGAAGATAGAGCCCAAGAGAGCAGACCTCGACTGTTATACTGATATTGATGGATTAATCAGCTTAATCAAAAACAACCTGGATTTTTTTTTTAATTACGTTTATTGCATGTTGTATATTTGTGCAGAAAGGGGTAACTAGCACAAACTGGGAGTGCAGGCATTTGCACAAAACCTATCCTCCTACCTTCTTCGACTCCAGAAAAAAGTAACCAGGCACTCTGGATTGGCCTGGAAAATTCAAATCTCCATCCATAAACAATGTATCTTCCTGTTTTTCTAACCTTGTTGTTAGATATCATATCAAATCACGCTCATCTCATTCCGATTTTCAGTGGTCCCAATTACTTTTGTATATCAATGTATGAAAATCTTCAACTCTTCTCAACAGACACTATTCATTTATAAAATCACAGATTTCTTTCCTATCATGCAATTGCACAGGATCGTGCCTCATTATTACAACTGCTGTAATCCCCATGCCAGCACTTCAGATGGGACAAAGGAAGTAGACAGCTCTGGAATATTAACAAATCCACTGAGGGACTGATTTACAAGAAAAAGAATACAACAATGAAATATATAGTGCAGTTAAACCAAGCCTTCTTGAGTTTGGAGTGAAGCAGGTGAGGAAATATTCACTGCAGAGCTCTGGGAGGCAAAAAGGGCAAGAAGGAGGACGTGGGTAACTATACGCTAGAGGACCTGAACTGGTCCTGACACTGGTTTTTGAATGGGCTCGGCTCGCCCAGCATGAAGAGCAGGACGGGCAACGCTCGATTTCAGGCGGCAGCATAAATCAGCCCGTGGCTGGTGTCGGGCTCTGCCAGACGTTCCCCTGGGGAAGCAGAGGCAGCTGCAGGGGATGTTTCTTCAAGCCCGAGTCTGCAGGTCAGGGCCTGAGTACAAATCCACGGCCACGTTCAGGTTCAAAAAAAGGGATCAGGGACACACGAGGGACACGCAGGGCCCTCCGGCAGCGGGGGAGAGGAGCCAGCTGGACGCTGTGATGTCTCAGCTCCCTGCTGCCAGCTTTGCTGGAGCTGGTTTGCCAAAGCAGGGGCATAAAGCAGCTTGGGGACGCTCAGGAGGATGCGCGGCTCCCTCTGAGGAGGGGCCCGAGCGAGATGGGGTGTGTGTGGAGGGTCAGAAGGTGGTGGGGCTCGAGGGAAGGAGCCGCACGAGACAAAAGGCACTCTGAAAAGTCAGCAGTCAAACTCACTCGCCCAGCCATGCTGCAAAGCACCTCACTGGGTGCTGCGGCTGGAAAAGAGCCTGTGAGGAAAAGCCAGGGAGCACGAACGCATTTCTCCTCCTTCCCCTGGGGGGAAAGGTCCCGCTCCAGGGCACGGTGCTGCACCCCACGGGGAGGAGGACACTTGTGGGGGCTTGTCACAGCATCCTTAGTTGGCATTGGGGGACTGGGGGTGAGCAAGAGGGGGCTCAGTGGGATCCAGCCGCTCCAAGCGGTTGCTGCAGTGGAGGGAGTGGGGGGGCTCTAGTTCTTTGCCCACCATCCTGTTGTAAAGGGGCAGCTGGGAAGGTGGTGAGCGGTTCTGGGGTGGCGGTGGGGGGGTACCGCCCCCGCCGCCCCAAAACCGCTCGCCCAGCTCCCAGGTGCCACGCTGGGACACAGCAGAGGGCGCCCAGCTGCACGCGTGCGAGCGGCGGCGGGGCGGGGGCAGTGCGGGGCTGGCCCCTTCCCAAAGCCCCGAGCAAACCCCATCGCCTCCAGAAACAGGGACCCTGGCCGCGCCTCAGCCCCTGCTCCGCGGAGGGCGAGGTGGTTTGCAGCCGGCAGCCCTGCATCCCTGCATCTTGATTTCAGTAAAGCGTTTGACACGGTCTCCCACAGCATCCTCACAGCTAAACCAAGGAAGTGTGGTCGGGATGATCAGGTAGTGAGGTGGATTGTGAACTGGCTGAAGGAAAGAAGGCAGAGAGTAGTGGTCAGCGGGACAGAGTCCAGTTGGAGGCCTGTGTCTAGCGGAGTCCCTCAAGGGTCGGTACTGGGAACAGTTCTTTTCAGTATATTCATTAATGGCTTGGATGAGGGAATAGAGTGCACTGTCAGCAAGTTCGCTGATGACACCAAACTGGGAGGAGTGGCTGACGTGCCGGAAGGCTGCGCAGCCATTCAGAGAGACCTGGACAGGCTGGAGAGTTGGGCAGGGAGAAATTTAATGAAATATAACAAGGGCAAGTGTAGAGTCCTGCACCTGGGCAAGAACAACCCCATGTACCAGTATAAGTTGGGGACAGATCTGTTGGAGAGTAGTGTAGGGGAAAGGGACCTGGGGGTCCTAGAGGACAGCAGGATGACCATGAGCCAGCAATGTGCCCTTGTGGCCAAGAAGGCCAATGGCATCCTGGGGTGTATTAGAAGGGGTGTGGTCAGCAGGTCAAGAGAGGTTCTCCTCCCCCTCTGCCCTGGTGAGGCCGCATCTGCAATATTGTGTCCAGTTCTGGGCCCCTCAGTTCAAGAAGGACAGGGAACTGCTAGAGAGAGTCCAGCGCAGAGCCACGAAGATGATTAAGGGAGTGGAACATCTCCCTTATGAGGAGAGGCTGAGGGAGCTGGGTCTCTTTAGCTTAGAGAAGAGGAGACTGAGGGGTGACCTCATTAATGTTTATAAATATGTAAAGGGCAAGCGTCATGAGGATGGAGCCAGGCTCTTCTCAGTGACATCCACTGACAGGACAAGGGGCAATGGGTGCAAGCTGGAACACAGGAGGTTCCACATAAATATGAGGAAAAACTTCTTTACAGTGAGGGTAACTGAACACTGGAACAGGCTGCCCAGAGAGGTTGTGGAGTCTCCTTCTCTGGAGACATTCAAAACCCGCCTGGACGTGTTCCTGTGTGATGTGATCTAGGTAATCCTGCTCCGGCAGGGGGATTGGACTAGATGATCTTTCAAGGTCCCTTCCAATCCCTAACATTCTGTGATTCTGTAAGGTGGACAGGGACCATCAGCCACAGGTAGCAATGTCTGTGACCAGCTCAGCTGGAGGAACATGACTGTCTACTGCTGAATTACTTCACAAAGACAACAAAGATAGAGCTAGATAGACTGAATGCATGCACAGAGAATGTAGCTGAATAAAGACCCAGTGATTGTACTGGGGCTCTACCCAGACACGCTGTGGAATCCAGGTGCACCATGAGCTTAGTTTTCACAGCAAAACTAAACCATCACACCCAGGTTTTTGAAAGATACATTCCTCTCCTATGTACTGTCACGATAACACAAAGCTGTTTCCAATTCCAAATTTCCAAGTTTTTCCTACAGTATTAACTAGTGACTTAAATTGTAATCCCTTGAGGGCTTTGGTCCTGCCAGCCATAGCAGACAGCAGAAATCGCTTGCTGGAGCTATTTCTTCTCCAGTCTTGTTGGATGGAGTAAAAGCTGTTTCTTCTCCAGTCTTCCTGGATGGAGAAATTTTTCTTCTGTTCTCTTCCTTTCCCCTGGGACTCTGCTTGAGAGTGAGCACAGCACCTCTACATAGATCTGCTCACTCAGACTTCCCAAATCCAGGCTTCCCCAGCAGGGTCTGTCTCATTTTCTCCATTTCAAGAGCACACTCAGAATAATACAGCTATAGCTGACCTTCAGCCTTCTGAAATGGTCAATACACCAATGTGACAGCAAGCTATTAACTTACATCATTTAAGGAGCTGTCTAACAATTACAAAAAATTGAAAGAAAACAGGAGTTATGCCATAATTAATCTCCTATCAGAAGTAATAAAAGTCTCCTTGACTTTTAGAGCACAGCTGGACAAAGCACTACAAAGCAAATGAATAAAAATAAATGAAAATGCAAAGATGTGTGTACTAGCATAATTGGGAAACAGGTATCTCACCCAAAGAGCAATCAGTTGATGGACTAAAGCACAAGATTTGACTATTTTTTCCATTCCTCCTCACACTTTCCCCATTCCACTTTTTTTAATGCAGAAATCTCCATCTGTATTTCTGTCACTACCGGGAGGAAAACGTTAGGGATATTCATTTCCTTCCCGAGAGCAAAGCACTAAACATGATTTCATAGTGTTAAAAGCTGGGATAATAGACTTGAGTCTATTAGTCCATTCCAATTTGTCTGAAATGCAATTAACAGTAAATCAGCACCAAGAGAAAGAGGAAGGGAAGGGGCAGTATTCACAGCAGACAGGGAGCTTTCCTAATAGGCTACATCACTGCTCGTGCACCACACAACTCCAGTAAGGTTCACCAGATTATTTACTGCTGGATACCTTCTGGTACCTACACTTTTATTTAGCTGTTCTCTCTGTAACAAAAAGAAATATAGGGACTTCAAATTAGAAAATATACTGTACTTAAGGTGCTAAAAAATTTGAAGAGCAAAAGCAGGGAAAGTTATACCAGCACTTTGGTTTTCTCACCCTACATTACATCAGACATTGTCGTAGATGCAATTTTGCCAGCACAGAACACTTTACATTTTCCTAAATTTCCCAAAAAACTGCTCAGCTTTCCCAGGTACATGGAAACATTTTTGGTCAAAACCGCTCAGCTTTCCCAGGTACATGGAAACATTTTTGGTCACAAATAAAAAAAAAAAAAAGAAAAAATCTAGTTGCTCTCTTGCATTGCACCGAGGACCATTACCAAGCCAGCTTGGCAATGGACTCAGCCAGCTGTTGCCCAAATAATGTACATGTCCCTGGACTATTGAGAAAATTAGGGAACAAATTGTCAGTCTCAGTCACACATCCTATCCCAGCCTCTTCTCCAGGGAGATAATAAGGTATCTCAATACAGCAGCACTTCTCTGACAGCCTCGGGCGTTGACCTTTCTGCTGAGACTGTCAAGAGGACAAGCCAGACGGGACGTGGACAGCTCTGCTTTGGAGTGGGCAGCGTGGCCCAGGACGGATTTCACACAGATTACTGAATTGGCAAGGCTGCAATGATTTCAAGGAAGGAAGATTTATATGCTGCTCTACTCCTATATAATTATTATTCTCAAATAAAACTGGGTATTTCAACCTGCAATAGCAATGTGAGCTTCCTGTGCCTCTCAAACACTCCTGAGAGCTCACCATCGTTCCTACTTCTGTGGTGCTCTAGATGCAACTGGCATTTCATAGACAAGCCCAAGTGAGAAAATTAAAATTCAATGGCTATGTACATATCACAGTAAAAGACCAGTCTTTAGAGCAGCCGTAGGGCTGAAGTTTGCTCACCCCCTTTTGTCTGCCTGAAGGTGTCTCAGCGAGCGGATTCAGCCAGAGCTGATGGCTCAGTGCCTATCATCCCACTCAGGCTGCGGGCTTGCAGTGAAAAGATCTCAAGTATAATATTGAACTGGCCTCAGGGCTGTCCTTAACAAGCTGCGTAATGCAGCCCATGAGAATCTGGCACTCCCATGCCAAAGGCAAACGAGGTCATAGCATAGGATTTCTTTACACTGACAATGCTGATGCTTACGATTTACCGCTCCCCAGCTAATTTCTGTAGTACATGGAAATTGTTCTAAGTCCAGTACAGGCTGTAGTAAACTTCATCTTGAAGAAATTATAATGAAAATAGAGGATAGAGAGCATGTGATTATGTAATGTAGTATCCAAACCCTAAGTGAGAGCAAGGATAGTCTAGAGTCATTATTTGCTACTGAAGAAACTTGCAGATGGTTTTGTGGGAAAAGTGTATTCACGGGCACTTGAGCGGTGTAGCAAGTATATGTATATAAGTATATGTATACTGTCAAATTAGTTTTACCCAGATCTTATCGTATGTTTCATTCAGGATGGAATGACCAATGTATCATAACTCTCCAACTTGTCAATGAAATCAGAGGACAATATATTATGTCCAAAAAGAAAAAATGCATATCAATCCCATTAAATACCGATTTTCAGAGTATGATGGTGGCAAATAATGTTCCCATTCAGTGATCCATTTTCGTTAATTTTTAATGACTTCACTTTTTCAGAATAAGCTTTCTACTGTAATGAAAACAGCAATCACCAAATTTACCACGCCTGGCACTGCTATTATAAGACTGCCTCACACACACACAAAAATTACCTCATTAGCCATTACAAAAGCAAACTCTCCTCTGTAATGAATGGTTTGTCTGTCTTGAACTTTGGCCCACAGGCAGTACAGGGAGAGAATAATCTAATGAAAATAATGTTGATTATTTGGAGTGTGTCATAATATTCAACAACTAGGAGAATATTTAATTCTATCCAGCCTGATTTGAATAGCTCTTTACTGCCTCTTCGATGACTAGTACACCACAGAGTGCATCCTCATTCACAAATGGTACCAAATCTTCAGTCCTCATCAAAACCAGGAAATTATTCAAAAGTCAAAAAATGCTTTGGATATACATACTAATCTGAAAAAACGCTGGTAACAAAAATAGAGATGGTTCCTTTCTGTACACACAGTCTCCTCCTTGAGGCTCTGCACACATGGATGCAAGCCTCCTCCAGCACCGCCAATACACTGCCACTTGGTGTAAACGCTTGTCAACACAGCTGCTATTTTGGCTAGGAGTGAACAAGGTATCTCCACAGCTCAAAGTCTGAGCCTCTGCCTCTAGAAATAGTTACATCATCATCAACTGGATGGTGATAATGTACACCATTTAACATGTGGAACATGCAGTAGAAGACATTGCTACTTATCTGTGAAAACCAATCCCTTCTATTTTTTAGTACTTTGTGTGCAGGTTGGAGAGTATCTGCTAACTATTGAGTAGCAAAAGGTAAAAGTTTGTGATCTTAGATATGTAGTTTAGATTTACTCTGAAATTCTGACATGGATAACAGTAAGACATATTTCACAGCTATCAATTTGCTGCCACTGAAAATGAAATTAAACTTAAAAATATGACGCTGAATAATAAAGTATCTGTGTGCAATAGAAATGCTTCTTATTTTAACAAATATTCATCATTATGGCAGTAGGTACAAAAAATTCAGTAAGCCACTCGTGCATTTACCCTCAGCCCTTTTCAGCAAGATATTTACCATGTGCTTCAATTTCATTGCACTGAAGCCAACAGCTTTGCTAGAATTTAGACACCTTTGTTAAAATCCTGACTGTACTGGACTTAATGAGAGTTTTGCTTCACAGTGCAGTGGACCCACAATTTAGCAGGTGCAGCTAAATGTCACAGAACTACACAATTGACAGGACATTTTTTTATTTTATACTACCAAAGAATAAATGAAATATTCTACCTTATTATAAAAATAAACGAAGATAGGCAATTTTCTCCTCACACTTAATTATTTAACCTGCTCTTTCCAAAACAGCAGGTGTCTCATTCTGATTTATGAGAAAAACATGTTGATTAAATGAAGATCATTAGCTCTTGAGAATGATCATGCAACCAGTAACATATAAATCACATCCAGGCACCGTTTTGTGACTTTATTTGTATCTTTTTTTATGAACCTAAAATACCAGTCTATATTAAATTATTTCTACTGATCAGTCATCTGGACTTTGAATAGAAATTAGACATTCAAAAGTCACACATGCCATTAAAACTTTTCCCCAGACGTATTAAATCCCATGTATCTAAATTTAACTCATGAAATAAAAGCACTTAAGAGGTCTTGTTTTCGTATGTGTTCATTACCTACCATACTACTGGAGTTCTTGGGAGATACCCATGCTAGCTAATTTGAAAATTAAATGGTGAGTGTGTAGGTCTCTAATCCACATAGATACGGAAACACACATTTGGCACCAACATTTGAAAACACTGGCAGAATTTCCTTTGGCATTCATTTGGTTTGGATACCATCGTCTAGTCTGTACATGCAATTCCACTGGTCTGCCGAAGCGTGGGGAATTAGACAGGCAGTGCCAGTAATTGTGTAGGATCACCAGGACAGCGCTTGTCTTGATCCAGTGGGTCCTGTCCCACATGGCACACTCAGCACAAGATCCATAAGAGCAGGAAGCTGGTCTGGAGGATGGAATGATGTAGAAAAGAGTTTTATCCTCAGGATGCAAGCAGAAAAGTCAGTTCTACAGCTCAAACTCATACAAACAATCCTTCTGATAGAAACAGATCAACTAAAGCCCCTCATACTGGCCTGGCAAGGATCCTGATTGTATTCTGGAGCACTCCCCAACAGTTTTTATTTGGCTCAAAGATGAAGTCTTAGTTCCAAAGGGAAAGAGACACAAGCAATGAAGTTTCTATCTTAACATTATCATCTCCATATGCTTTACTTTACTTCTTTCAAAATTACAAAGGTGACATGTTAGTTAGGGACATTTTGTGTAGCTCATCTATGCAATTAATTTAAAATAAAACGTAGCTGAATGGCAATATTACAAGAAGAAGAAAATCAAGGAAAGGTTGAACAATGGCACCCTTGGCAAGCTGACAACTGTTCTTTAACAGCTTGAACATCTGGTAGTAATTTGACTGCATGTCACCACAAAAGGAGAAGCACAGATCTGCTCCAGGTGTGATGTGCAAGTGAAACAATAGAACTTTCCTCCATACTTTAGTTATACATTGGTTTCAAAGAATAAATATTTAAATTACGGTTCCAAATCTATCCTACTGATTATTCCAGGGAATTACACTGCTTAGCTGCTTCTGATCAGATCATTCAAGCAATTCACCTTTTATTTTCCATTTGAATTATTCTCCCCTTTCAGATTAATATTATTATTGATTTTATTAGCTTCTGTTTTTCCCTAAGTAAAAGTGCCATTTCTCCATCAAAATGCTAACTTCGTCAGTAAATCTATACTTGCTCAATAACTGCTTTAGACACCTAGAAATTATTTTATTAAAAGTCTAACACACCTGTTTGGAGATTTTTTTTTTTATTCTTGCACCCAAAAAAGCCCAGGAAAAGAGCTAGAAAGATTGAATAAGCTATAGGATGAAAGGTGAAAAATATATACCCAGTGCTCATAACCTATAATTATAAAATAAATGCATCCAGAATAAGCACCATTATGAGAAAACCCTGAACAGAAACACTCTTCCTTTTTCTCCTCTACTCCATTACCAAGGATGTGTTACAGGGCACATATGAAGGGCTGATCCATAAATATCAACAGGAATGAAATCTGTTTTGGTGTAACTGTGCCTTTGGCAGAACATACATATTTTCAAACCTAAATATTTTGCTTTGGAAGAATATTAAATACCTTGCTAAATGAGAAATCTTAAATTTGTTTACATTTATTCACTTTTATCATCATTATTAAATATTTTCCTGATGTTGAATTTGTCAAACAGATTTTGTTCTATTAATTTCATTTTCCGTGCAATTAAAAAAAAACTTCATGCACCAAATAGACAGAAATGTTCCCTTTTTCTCCAAATGCAGATCACTTTTAGTAGTTCTAAACACGAACTTTATTCTAGTTTACAGGTTGAAATTGAAGTCACTGCAGGAAAGCTACTTAGCAGTTCCACGTACTCATCTGCAGTACTTGAAGTGGATTTTGTCTTCCAAATTATATATTCCAATGACATAAACGCCGGACAGCCAGAACTGATGTAAATAGAATAAAACTGCATTCATTATATGCAGTAGATTCAGACATTTCAAGGCCAAATGGGCCCATTACGGCCTTCTATCCTGAACTCTTCCAGAGCACAGCTTACAGGATTCTGACCCGCAATTCTGGCATCAGGCCTATAATTTCCTGTTGGATTTTTTTTTATAAAAAGCACGCAGCCTTGCTTTAAACACTTTAATGCAGAATCCACTGTATGTCTTGATATTATAATATGAGCTGACAAAGGAGAAAAACAAATCCTACCAGGATGCCATTAACATCTTACCTAAAGAAAGACCTTTCACTATAATAATGCCTAGGGCAACTATCAATAAAAGAAATCCATTTAATTTTACAGTGTAATGTGAAATACACTATGCAAGTGCCAGAACTTAGAGCCTCTTCTGCTCTGTTCAGCGCACCACTTCTTCTGTCTGCATCCAGTTTGTGTCAGTGAAACTATTCACTATTAGGGTAAAAATTCAAAATTATATCTAAACTTACCCAGCATACTGCAAACATACCTGTGGGGACTGGCCCTACACTGTTGCTTCAGCACTTTGCCATTCAAGGGCTTAGCACAACTGCTTCAACTATCCCCCCCCCCGCCCCATTATAGGAAGCAGCTTCAAATACTGCCCCTGTGATTATTACAGCTTTGCACAGAGGAAACATTTTTGTGTTATATATTACCCACATGAAGAAGTAAATTATTATATTTGAAAGTCTATCAGAATCTCTGCTTTCCAAAACAGAAAAAGCCTTAGAGACATACAGTTTAACAGATTACAGAAACAGGTTTCCTTTAAAAATCCCTACCCAGCAATGACGACAGACCTACATGTTCAGCTGTTGCTGCCCTGTTCAGAGCCATAGGAGGGTTTTGGACTCACAAGTGCCTGTGAATACAGATCCAGCCATCAGGGCTGTAACCACTTGTAGGGACGGGCTACGTCTCACAGCTGCACAGCACATGCTGCTGACAGCACGGAGCCAGGGAGGCTGCAAGGGATGGCGTAAAAGCATTAATTGCTTACAAAAAAAAAGGGAATGTTAAAAAAAGTCTGGCACTTCCTTATTGCCTCATGTCTCCCATCAAAACAGCCTACAGGAACAATGTAGAGGCTTCCTCCACCACCGTAGGTCAGACTTCAAGAATCCTTTGTATTCTATACTGAAACAATCACACTACCTTTTTAACATGTACCTGTGCCAAACACATAGACATGCACAATACCAAAACCAGGTTTTTCATAACATATTGGAAAATTCTCTCTACATAGAGAGAAAAAAAGGGCAGCATAAGTTGCAAACTCGCATCCAGGTTCTCAACATCCTTTTTTTCGCCCCTCACGTTACCTTTCAGCACAGCTCCATTCAGTGACACTATTTCAGTTTTCAGGGTGGAACCTATCCTGAATACTTAGCGATGGTTCACTTTGACTCTGAAAATACATTTTGTACTTGGGCCACCGAAAGTCACAGGTAGCAATGATGTATATAATCACTCAATTTCTATTACTTAATTTAATTAAGATGTGCATATAAATTTCTATGCCCCATACAAACTTGCACATATTCCATCCGCACAGAGCACAAACATTCCTTTTTCTGCAGTGGCATTTTGCCTAAATATGAAACCAAATAAACAGTGACATTACTGTAACACTTATTTTCAGCTCAGACAAAAAAAGTATTGTATCAGCTTTAAAGGCACAGCCCTGCACTGGCAACAGAGGTATTTCACTTTTTTCTCTCCAAGAAAAGACCCCGCAAATGGAGTTTCCTAGGAAGAAAACTACTTCCTCGGAAGAAAATAGCTACTATATTTGAGGATGTGTGTCTTGCTCCAAGAACATGCCTAGTTTGGGCCAAGAACACTTGGCCTCATACCAAGGACTCTAAGAAAGACTTTTCACGTTTCTTACTCCGCAGAAGGGCAAAGGAAGAAAGCTTCCAAGCTCCCCAAAGTGAAATATCAGAACTATGAGTCTGTGCTCTGTGATGAGGACATGCTTGGCATACTTGGTTTTGGAGAGATCAGAGGAGAGGAGAGAGAAGTGCCTTAATTCTCACTTAAAAAAAAAAAAAAGAAAAAAGAAAAAAAAGAAAGCAGCTAGCTCTTGGCAAGAGCAGGTTACTTATTCCCTACAGCAAGGAAAGCAGCCGGGAGAAAACTGTAAGTCAAAATATTTGAAACTCATCACTAACAAAGTTTGGCACAGCTTGGCTCTGGCTCTTACTGCAGGACTTAATCACTGTTCTTCCTACTTCTAGGAAAAATATTGGGAGTATACACCAAATAATGCAAAGAAAAATATATTCAGTATTTTCAATAAATAAGCGATAATTACAGGAGCACCTACGGAACATAATTTTATTTCCAGCTATGAAAAAACAGGCAAAAAGCTATCATCCATGCTTCTGCAGTCTTACAGGCAATTAAACACTCCTCTTCTGAAATACCACAACGCAATGGAAAAAATTGTAATGTAATAAATAATCTCCATTTCATTTTTTTTTAACGTGCTAGCTTTTTATGACAAAAAGCTTTTGAAATCCTTCAGCACAGAGTTATTTCCAAGTACTGGGTTTCTTGGTATTACTTCTAATTAGTATCTGACACTCTATTACATTTGTTTTTCGCTTGTAAAATAGGCAGCTGGTTATACGTATACCTGAGGGTGGGATAAACAGTACAATGCTAGCACATCCTGACATAGTTAAAGTGATGTGGCATCTAACACTAAACAATTTTTTTTACAATATTGCATTTGGTCAGTTAATTTACATAAACCATTATAAATTCAATAAAAAAAAGTCCTACAAATAACTACCAAATAGTAAACATTAGCTACATTGTGTAGACCACATAAGGATTTCCCGTATCCTTGTAAAAGAGGTAATATAATACTCATCTTCTTTAAGAGGATACTCATCCTGTTGTGAAGTTCTTGTACTGTCTGCCTGATAAGATAGTACCCATACACTTAACTATTCAATATGTCCAATTAACATCAATCACATCATATAATAATGTGAATAAATATCATGTACCAAGAAAATAATATAAATTCCACAACTTCATATACAGGTCATTTGAAAAAATACAGTTCATATAACATAAATGTGAAGTCAATGATTCTCTTCTAAGTAGCAATTTTAAAATGTAATTCCTACTAAAATCATGATTCTTATGAAAAAGAAGCCAGGGCGGTATCAAGCATTACAAGAACACACAGCCGCTGAGATGTCTGGCCCAGCAGAGGCAGGAGCACAGGCTCACAGGGAAGAAGGATGGCAGTTACGGCGGCCAAGGCACATCTGTCTGGGAAGTGCTCATCTCAGACCAGATTCTGAACCTGCGCTCACCTGACACAGTCGCTTAATCCAGACCATGAATTCAGATGGATTTATTTGTGCACTAGAGATGCTGGCCAAACTAATAGATTATTAATCAATATAATTAATGTGTTCCAAAAAGCGCAAAAATAGTGATTTTTTTTCCTTTAAATAGTTTTTTCTTTTATAATTATACTTTAATGACTTTTTTGTAAAGGTTAAATTAATCATTTCAATAATATATGGGCTTAGAAGAAATGTTAAAATACTTAAAAGCTTAATATATCAGGGCAACATCTGACTGATAAGTCATAGAAGCAAAAAACTGAGAGTAAACACCAACACAGACAAGGGCAGTACTTTCTGCCTCACGTACACCGTACTCACATGCAGAGTATTTTGCCTGTCACGCAGAGCAACTTCAGCTATAAAAGCACCCTGCCTAGCTTTGCATCCTTTGAGTTAGAAAAAAATTCCGTCAACAGCTTGGGCACAGAAACAGAGCACTCTACATAGTACTTTATTTTATGATTGCTCGTGGTGTCATTGATAGCGATGGAAGTGCACTCTGACGTCTTCATTAGATGGTAGTAAAAATTCTGGTGGCCACGAGAATTAAAACAAGTCATATTTTTCATTTGGACAGCACATAAGATGACCAGTATTTCTAATTCTGTTATTATGATAGGTTTATTTATGTCTGCATCCTTACATCGGTAATATACTGTAATAAAGATTGAACTGATGGATGCAAAGTATTTGAGCTCAAATAGCCTGCTGAGGGAGGAACAGAGTCATTCATTCCCAGGAAAGGGGCACTGGAAGAGCGATGCTGCATTGCATTTGATGGGATAAATTGTTGTCAAGTCTAGAAGAACGCATAAGAAAACATTTTTCTAGTTTTCCTTCTGCAGACATTTTTGCTGTAAGAGGTGCTCTTTCCCATAGCCCTACGTTTCACCAAGCAGAGAGTTAAAGCATTCACTATTATTCTAACCCTTGGATCACTTCTTTTCATCATTCTTTTGTTCTTTTTTCACCAGGTTTGACTGTATTTACATCAAAATTTCTCCAGCTGAACTGAAGGCTGGAAGCTAAATGGGTAACAGTTACCTGAAGACAATTCCAGAGCAACTTATACAGTCAGGGACCAGAGACACTGACACTGATGCCAAAGGGACTATCAAAGTCACCTAGCCTGACCTCTTACACATCATAATATTAATAAACTAAACTATCAAAAAGCCACAAATTCTTCTAAAAAGGCAGTAACAAGTAAGAAGACATATACATGCAAAGCAGAAAGTACCTTAGAGGAACATGCTTAACAGTAATAAAAGGTGTGCATGCTTCTATACCCCAGTACCTCATTAATACTATGAAAGTATTCATAGATTCAGTTTTGTTCAGAGAAGATCTTAAGAGCTTATTAAAGATGACACAAGAACTGATAAGGAAAACATTTAAACAGATACAGATGAGATGTAGTAATAAAGGAAGATTTTGTGTAAATTTTTAATTTCTCTATAAAGCTTATAGCTGGAAGGAAACAAATTACAATCACATGCAAAAAAAAATACCTAGTTGTCAGATATTCCATATTCAAAGTAGAGAATCAGTAGTTGTATCATGTTACACAACCATAAAATAGAAGAAGATGCCCCTACACTGAAGGACATTCAGTGCACAAAATGCATTCCCAAATGTGCTTCATCTTGGTGGGAAGCATCTTCTATAGGAAGCAACAGATGAACTCTCTTATTTATATGTTGCCTGGAAAAGATTTGGGGACTATGCTGCAGAAGATAACTAGCATTGCCTGCGACAGAACCACAATGGACATTTATGATCCAGATCAAAAAATAGAAGTTTGGTATTTACTCACTCTTATACACAACATGGCAAAATTCTTGCATATATTTGGTTGTTAAGTTCACTAGTGAATTCCTTAAATAAATTTTTTCCTCTCACAGAAAACTACTAACAGTAAGAAAGAATTTTCCTCTCATTACAGAAAACTGAAGAGATTGTTTCAGTTCACCAACTGGTGATTCCTGTAACACAGAGACACATACAAATTCAAACACTTAAACACTTAAATTTTGCATTCAGTCAACATTAAGAGTTATTGCTGTTCATGGACGATCCATGCAGTAATGTCTGAGTGTTACAAGAAATTCACAAACAGCAAATAGAAGGCACTAAAGTAAAAGTCACTTCACTCGATTTCAGAAGCAAATACATACTTACAGGCAAACATTTCACAGTCTCTTTGAATCTAAAGAAGCCAAAATGAGCTGACAAACCTTTCCTTTCTCATACTGCTATTTTTCAGTAGACGGAAAAGATAATCTGAGTGGCTCTCCTAGACATTCGTCAGGAGTGATCCTGGAACAGATCCCAGCAAACCTTCAAAGACGAAGGTGTTGGAGTCTGCATGCAAAATCAAGGACTTAGTCATAAATACATTATAGTGAGTGGCTGCACAAGGACAGCATTTGTACGTGGACTATAAATAAATGGTGGGGGAGCGATGTTCTCTCTTGAATCATGTAACAGTTGCTTTGATAGAATTATGGTGGCAAATGACAGGAAGGGAAGTATGATCACTTCTGTGCTGCTATAGCTAGAAAATGAAAACATGCATTTCCTGCAGAAGCAACAACACATCAGTTGTGTGACTTTCATCACTGGCTTTTTGTAATCTTGCAATGACTTTAACCTCATTATTTTCTATGTGCAGCACTTTATATAGTGCTACATGTAATATCTCCATTGTATTTTTGTCTTTTAAAGATACATACTAATCAACTTAATACGGTGTATGATATCACCAGACTTCCCATTAAATAAGGCCATTTGGAGGCTTTTAATATATGTCTTTATTAATTGGTGTCTAGTTCTTAACTGTGTATAGTATTTCTTAGCATAGATTACCCCAGTATTGATGGAAGGTAGCAGCACAGTATATAGTTATTTAAGCAAAAGGCACAGAGCATTGGTATTAAACTTGCTTTGAGACAAAATACTACATCCAGCTTAAGTACCCGTGTCAACAACTCCTGTGGGTAACTGTTGGTCCAAGAGAGACCAAACAAGTGCTTATAGCTTGCCATTCAGCTTCGGCAATCTGAAGTGCTGAGGACATTATCTGAAACCTTCCGGTGATCCACAGGATTGAGTTTTACTCTCCGCAGATTGTACACTGTAATTTGCATATCATTCACATTTTAGCGTATATTTCTTTTAACGGGAAGGAATATCTTTTATGACATATATAGCAGATACACTGTTATCGCTTCTTCCCCAGGTCTGAAAAACAGAGATCTTAGCACTGAGTAGAACAGAAGCAGTGCCATTATAATGTACTTTTAAATTCCTGTCTTTATTTTAATGATGCTCTATTTTTAATGATGTTTTTACACAGATAGAGGAGATACCTGACTTTTCCCTAGATGTGTAGTGATGGCTGAAGATTCCTGCACCTTCAACTTCTATCAGTATTGACTGGGAGGTTGAAGACCAAAGTCTGAAAAAGCTGCGCAAATGGTACAACGATACCTGACTACAAGGTGGAAGGGGAAAACAAAGAATGTGGTATATCATAAATTTACAGAGCTAGAAGTCCTCATAAATTTCCCCAAAGCATTATTTTGCAGTTCTAAAAGAGAAGAAAAGTTATCTTAATGGCAGAAGCTAGAGGCACTTTGGAACTGGGTGAACCGTATTTAGCATTAGGATAATAAATCAAATTGATTGACTTGTCCTTGCATGTTCTGCAAAAATCTTGGCCACAAAGTAGAGAAAAGCCTATCTGGTAGAAAAATCCACCTTATTCACTAGCTAAAATTTTCATTACAAATGTGTAATTTCCAGCACCAAGAAGTCAGTTTAATTACAAATACTATCAGTTCTGGGCTACGAACAGGTAGACCATCTGATATCCAACAACAGATGCCGGTTGTTGCATACTTCTTCTTAAATCTATATTTGAAAAGATCAGCCTTCCTGAGAAATCTATCTTACCACCAGAGCTTTTATAAGAAAAAGCAATGTAAAGTAACATCGTGGACCGTGTATTTTTCACAGGATGAGCTGTCCTGAAATTAGACTGCCTTTAAATAGATGCAAGTGTTTCTTCAGCATGCTGCTTTTTCATATACATCGTAGTCCACAAGTAAGACTCAGGATGTCATCTATACTACCTCTGCCTCTCACAGTAAATAGCAGTCATAACTCTTCTTTGATCAAGGAGAAGAGGAGGAATTTTACTGAAAATTGAGAGGTTTTTATATTTCTAGCATTTACCTTCTTTTCCTCAAATCCAGCTATGATTCCTTCTTTTTTTTCTTTATATTGCCACATTTCCTTTAGATGAGTACGACAAAAGGGCCACTATTCATGTAAATGAAACAACTTCTTATTCTGATTCATAATGGCAGTCAAACAAACACTACAGGATATGATATTATCCTAGACTGTAGGCCTCATAGGCTCAGATACATAAAAACAGGCATTGATGGTATCTCTGGAAGTGATGGGTCCAGAGCACATCCTTTAGAAGTACTTCCAGAGACCTCAGTGGGCTTTGATTCAGTCCCATGGGCCCTGACTCGCATCTCCTTAGTAAGGGAAGTCAAAGTCTTAATACCTGCTGGCACATGTCTGAACAAACAGCATTCCTGAAGAGAGCACTGATTTATGAGGAAAAGTCCCACTGCCCCCAGTGATACCACATCAAGCACCCAGTGTTTGCATTGCGGTTCCAAAGCAACTCATTATTTTTCCTTTTATTCCTACATCAGTATAACTTTCAGAATTTGAATCTATTAAACATTTAGAAGTCCCAAGTAGATTATTAGAAGCTCAAATTTGTACTTTACCAAATCAGCATTCGCTGATGCATCTCCAAATGTTAACAGCGTAAATATTCACATGTATGAAAACAAATTTCTGGTCACCTTAAGAAGTATTTTTAATAAAATCTTTTAATAAATTTGTGACAAATAAGTAAACATTAGAGCACTTCAGGGTGGCTTCGTTTGCATTTGTTTCATAATAATGATTGAGGACTAGCCTGCAACATTTTTCACGTCAGTAGTTCTAATGTCTACATATAAATACAGTTGTGGTGTGAACCTGGCTCTAAAAGTTTAATCTGATTGTGTATAAATTAATGAAAAGACTCTTTTTCTTCTCATTTGGAGACATGGATTGAGCCTCAGCACTAAAATATGATGCTTTCACCACATGTTCTAAGAAAGTATTTATGTAACCCAAAACATGTTATTTACAAGAAAAGAGACTATACTACTGCGAAAACTTTGTCCTGAGTCCTCACCCCTGTTTGGGATAACCTCTGGAATGGCCTGATAAAGGAAAGACTGTTGCCACAAACAGATTTTCATTGTCACTGAAAGAGATGAGATAGATTTTAATAGGCTGCTTAATAAAATCTTTATATATAAATAGTAACATTATTTTGGAATTATGGAAAGCAAGCAGAGAAGACAACGGCCTACTTGTGGGAGCTACTGACCAAATCTCAGAAGTAGCTGAAGACCATACTATCAACAGGTTAAGTTAATGGGGTGCCACAGCTTCCAGTGTCCACCAAAATGTGACGAAGTATGTGATTAAACAGAAACTATAATACACCTCCTCTTCCTTCACCACACCACTTTGCCTCTTTCCATACCTCCTTACTTGTAAAAAAGGAAACAGGTACTCAGGAGTCAACATTAAATTATAACTTTACTGATCAGTGCTTCCTTAGAACGCACTGAAATAACCCTGCTCTTTACGAGCAGAATGAAACACACAAAAACATCCTAAAAGTTGTAAAATACGATTCACTGGTCTGTGAAGACAAAAAGAAGTCTGTCTTAAATAAAGCTCCATGAATGATTCACAAGGCCCAGAATTCGCCCTATTTCCAGCAGTGTTCTCAAGCCAGTTTAATATTTCTAGGTAAATAATTCATGCTACTTTTGTTTCTAGCAATAATGCATTCTCAGAAATGTGGCCTGCACAGTATGCTGGGCTCTTTCCCTGGACTTTCAGGCTGTGCTGTCTGAAAGTACAGCACTTAATTCCACTACCAGAAGCGATCATCACCTTTTTTGAGTATGAACAAAGAAGAATGAATAATGACCAAGCTTTTCAGACAGACTTTCAGCTATAATATATGAAAATGGACACAAACATGGAAGAGTAAGTTGGTATCTGGATATTAGATACACAATCACCACAAATGATGGAATATTTCTTTGAACAGATACATAGTGAGAACTGAACACTCAGTATTTCCAAGGAGAGTCCCACTATAATGAGGAAGAACACAGAAAGATTTGAAATTACATTTGTGTTAAGAATGGTCTCCCATATATATGCTTACCTCTTATACTTTGCAAGGATAAAGTTTACATGCACTGATGCTCTCCTTCTCAAAAAATATCTTCATATATGCCACTTTCTGACTTGCTACAGGGAAGGCAATTATTTTACAAAGATTATTATTTAGCAGGTTTTTACTTTCATCCTGAAAAAGACCATACTATGTAAGATAATATAGTACTGTTGTATCCTGCAGCACACTAGCTGTGATAGAGCTGTAAAAAAAACAGTTACAAGCTTATAGCTATTAAAACAGACTATTTTAGGACATTAAAAAGGTAACACAGTTTTACGCAAGGACTCTTAAGTTTAATTATCACGTGCAGGCTCAGCAACCAGAACAAGCAGGGAAGAATACCTTTTCTGAGTTATCTGCAGGATTATCTTTATCTTCCAAAAAACAGTGGGAGACTTGAAATCTCAGGGTCTTAAAATGGGAGTAGGTTTGGGCCATCATGCATACCAGCAATTATCCCAATCACTGCAGTGATTTATACCAGTGCTGTAACATGGAAGAGTAAGGAACCACGGTGTTTCTTGCTATTTGTTTCCAGAAGAGCACAGCAGTTGCTCACAATGACTACTCTTGTTATGTTTCTCCCTACTAGTTTTATGTCACAAAACTAAGATGCAAAGCCATTATGATCCTTCCATGACAATGCCTGAAGAACTACAGTGTGCTTGCATAATGCAGCTATTATGTCACTCAAACGTGCATGAAATCCCAAACTGGGACGGAATACAACTATTCTGAACACAATTGAAATCCTCTTCACTCTGATCAATAGTAATAAGTGCGCTGAGATCAATTACACAAAACTCAGTATCAAGCAACATTAGTATTGCAGTGATCAAATGCACACATAGGAAAACTTGAGGTGAGAGCTGAAGCTGAGGGCTAAGTTTTATTATTTGAGATGTAATCAAAGCAGAGACAAAGAAAAAAGTCATTTTCAATAATATTTAATACATATGTGCAGATGGGAATCTACCTAGGCATTATCTATTTATTCATATTGGTAATCTTCTTAAAGAACAGTCTATTAATCACGTATTTTATTGCTGTCAGCTTTGTTTGCAGAATTGTCATGAATAATAAATAAGTTACTATATCAGCTCCAGAGGCTCAAAAAAAAAGTACAACAAATTCCTTTCTTCCCAATATGTGTGTCTCCTACAATTTTATGCCTCATTCTATTTCAGCCCCCCCCATGCCCAAACGATGTATTCCAAACTTGAAAAGGGAAAAAGCATGAGTTATCAGAACACGCTTCACTACTAAATATTAATCACTTAGTCTCTCACTGGCAGTGAAATCTACTTTATAATCAGTAGTGGTGATACTCTTTGATTCTGATAGAAGCCATTGAGACAGACTTATAACAGCAACCAACAGAAGAACGAAACAGAGTTTTCAGCATTTGGAATTGGTTTCAATGCTATAGTAATTTCAGTTAATCAACAAAGACTGATTCAAGCTAAAGCTCAGTATAGCTATTGATTTGACTCTGGATTTATTTTTTAAAAAGTGTAAACATCTTTGCTGCCAAACATTTCTGTAACTGGCATGTTTAGAGTTCTAGATTTTGTCATATTTAAATGTCTGTGATAGTCTAAGATGATCTGATGTTATTAGTTCCACTGACATTTAAGAGCTTTTCCAATCATAGTTAAAAAAAATCCCTCCCTCTGCCAACTTAAAGGTACAAAGATAAAAATAAATTAGAGTTAGATCAGTGATATAATTCACTATAATGCTATCATTAACTTAACTGACACTATGCAAATTTACATTAGCTCTTGATATGCCTTTTATTTATAGGCTTTTTATTGTAAAGATACAAACAGTACCATGCCAGAATAAATCTTGCAGTTTGACTGGGCTTAATCAATTAAAACTACATGATGTGCTTTAAAAAAAAGAATCTGATGAAAAATTACCAGTACTTTCCTTTGAAATACAGGTGATGTTTACCTATATGCTAGGTGCTGGCAGAAATGCTATGCAGAATTTATAAACATCTTTTAAATATAGTTTTAAGCAGTGCTTTTATTGGCTGCCTAATTCCTCTAAAAGTGAACTGCACTCTTCAGAACAGAACGTCTCCTAAGCAGTGGTGCTAAATGCTCATGTTTATGTCTCAGCTTAGTTGTACTCACAGGTACTTCTTGTCTGACAATTGTTACTTCCTTCCAAGAGGCAAGCCTACATAGCCCTGTCTCTTCAGTGTGTAACACCACAGAGGAGAGAGAATATTACAACCAGGAAGTTTCCAATAATCAGATTTCAGCCTCTATACATTGCAGACTGATATTAGAATTGAATTTCATTTTTAAATAAGTTACTATACCAACTGTGGGAATTTTTGATCTATGCTAAGATGTCCACTCTCATCTTTAAAGTCCAGCTCTAACGTTAGTCTGAAGAAAGGTTTTCATATGCCAGTACAACACCAGAGTCTACAACAGATGGAAGTGTTTGGGGTTCTTTTCTAATTTTTTTAGAAAACTATAGTCTTCACGAGAGTATCGTTAATCCATGCTGTGCTTACAGCTCTCAGACAGTGCCGGGTTAAACTGACAAAACCAAGAGACCCATGAGGAACAACATAACGTCTGCAAATGTGCAAGATTAAAAGGTGCTTTTCCCCAGCAGCAGTAGGAGCAATGACATGATCTTTCAGCCAAGCAGTCATAAGAGTTCCAGTGTGTTCACTGACAAGTGACCACATTTTTTTGTGGTTTGACTGGTGTCCACAGCCACCTTTAGACTGGCTGCTTACTATCACTGCTACACTTAGCATATAAATATACAGAGACTGGGCCTAAACAGAAATACACTCTACATGCTGTTCTGATTTAAGAAAAAAAGAAAAAAAAGGTCATTCTGGGGACATGAAAGAGAGAAACATTTGAGAGTGAAGTTTTAGCTTTTTCTCCCTAAAACTCAAACTGCACCTTCAACTCCCTGAGAACATGTAATAGGATAAAAGCAAACCTGACAGCTATTCAACAACACAGATCTTTCGGTAACAAAAAAACAAGTTCCAAATTTCTGTGAGCACTGCTGAGTATTCAAGTTTCAGAGGAAGTAAAAACAATTCAGTTGTTCCTTGTCTTAAAAAAGAAGTTCACAGATATGAAGAACCTGAATATAAAGTCAGGTTACAAGTTTCTCCTCCTTGTTCTCCTTCATTAATTCAGGTGGACTCTTCAGGGAAGACACATTTACTGCATGAGCCTTGCGTAAGTGTAGGCACAGTAAACATGTAAAAGGAATGGGATGTCACATTCTCCAGGTGCTTTAACTTCTGCTTCTATGCATTCACTACACAACCAGAGCTCAGCATCCTGATGCCCACCTGCATTCAAGCCCCAATCCAGATCAACAAATCAGCTGTCCCACAGCCGACCCCTCTGTGGGTCTCAATCCAGGCATTTGAAAACAGACAGAAATTGGGCTGGGATCCTTCCAAACTGAGGAGCAGGAGATTCTGTTCACAGTCAGTTTGGTAGAAACACTTTTTATCTAGTAACTGAGTAATATTCAGCCAGGATATGGAAAACACTTTTTTAATCCATCTTCTCCTAAAAGGTATTACATTTCATGGCTTATCTCCCCCTGATGCTGCCAATGCATCAGGTTTTAGATTATTTTTTTTTAGGAAGCACATTCCTCCTTCTTTACTGAAATTATATAAAATAAATGATGATTCATTAGGTAAGTGAGCAGGACTACTAGGGGCACAGTTCTGCAGCTCAGTGGTTCAGACTTTCATCTGGGAATGTGAGATTCATTGGAGGAGAGACTGAAGCAAAGGTTTATTTATGTTTTCTAAGCAAAAGCTGTCCAACGCAAACACAGCTTCCTCTACACCTATGAATACCCAAAGGCATTTTCTCAAGTCTTTCAAAGCTATGTGTGGCTTCTCCCTTCATCATCTAAAATTTTGCAATATGCTTTCAAAACTGGGGACCTCTCAACTGGAAACAGTATTCCTGTACTGATACTGCCAGCTCCACATCCTGAGCTAAAAGTCATCTCTCTGCTTCCACTCCTGCTTTAACAGTTGCAAGAGCTGTGTGATGGTACCTCTTCCCCCAGCTGTTTTTTGCCAGAACATCACACTGGGAACTCCCATGTCCTTGCCTATCATGACAGCTAAACCTTTCTCAGGGTCACCGCTTCCTAACATACAATTGTTTCACAACAGCGGTATGACTGAACCACAATCATTTCTCTCCTAGGGTACAGGTATTGGTTTTTTTTGAAATTTACTTTGCTGTCTTAAAAGAAACAGAAAATCATCTTGAGTGCACGTAGGTCCATATTGTTGCTGTATATGACACAGAGAGACATACAGACTATTTTTACTCATGTGAAAATCTTAGCATCATATACAGCAAATTTTAGCAGCAACGATTTACTTGAGTTCACTAATTAACATACCAGGTAGCATGGGACTCACAGCTCACTCATGGGGAACCTCATTCAAACCATCCTCATGACATTGTAACTTCCCACTGACAACTACATTTTAAGATCTGTCAATCAGCTAATTCTTAATTCATTTAAAAAGCACTCTACTGCTATTCTCTACTGCCATCCTGTTTAATGTGGTAGGTGAAAAAACTTGCACAACTCTGAACAACAATGTTTTATTGAAAAGTAGTCATGGCCTAAAGTCTCCCGTTTGCATCTACATTTTCTACTACAGAACAGGTTAGCATCCAGAAACTAGGTGGAATTTACGTTTTTTAAAACATGTCTTAGGAGATAACAAGCCTTTAAAGCTAATGAAAGTTTGCGTCTTACTCTGTCAGAACTAAAGTCTAAAAATCTATAGCCAAAATCCTCCATCCCAAATACAGGTTACAGAAATGTGTGAAACAGAGAAAGACAGGATGGTTGGAAAAGCTCTTTGAAATGAAAAATAACAGTATGTGCCAAAATGGCTGCCCAGAATTAGACATCCTTGACAGAGAGACTGGGGAGAAACTGTGCTCCTGGAGGCTTCAATAGCCCTGAACATGAAATACTGGCCACTGAAAAACTTTACCCACAGACGAGGCAGACTGATTTCCTCCTGACCTCTAAGGAGCTTCCTGTGCACCATCTCATCAATGATTTCATGTGGGGACTGGGGAGGCAACGCTTGGAATTTCGGTACGCTTAGAAACAAATTAACCATAAAATATGCCTCCAAATACATAAAAAGAAAATTGGCCTCCACTATCTCAATTAAATATACATTATAGCAAACCTTCTGACTCCGCTAAGATTTTATTTCAGTTCCTTCACAACACAAATCAAACACTCACACAACCACAGTCAATTGCAACTGCATTTCTGTATGAAATTCCATCAGACACCCCTAACGGAAAGAGCTGATCTCATTCCTGAGAATTCATAACTAATGTAAATTTCGATGAAGCAAGTGTACACCTGTCCACACATTTTGCTCCTCCAAATCTATCAAGTTTAGAGTCTTCAGTGCCAAACTAGTGAATCTTCCAAAGAGAAAAAAAAAAAAAAGAAAAAAACTACATTATATATTTTAGGAGTTATGGATTATATTTTAACAGTCACCACTGAATTCTGTATTAGCATCTGGTTTATATGCTCTATTCTATAATAGCTTTATTGGCATAACGAGCATACTATAATAAAATTTGTAAGAGCCAGTATCATATAACAAGCATTTTTACAATTGCAACAGCGTATCATTCACTATGTTCTGTTCTGCCATAGATATGGCACTGACAAACAAATAACCAGGGAAGAAAAAAAGACTCTGCTTTTCAAAATCTTTAATACATTTTTCATCAAACAGGGATCAAAATGCTGCTTTTCCCAGATAAATGGATCTGTTTTGGCTCATAATGGTCTTTCATCAAATAACAAATGTAATTTGGGTTTGTGCGGCTTTTTGAGGCAACGAAGCAGAGGAGTTTGTTTGCTGTATTGTTTTTAATCCAACACTACTTGCAAATATTAGATGACAATGATAAACACAGAGCAGTCAGCTGTTTCAATTAATTCCCTGGACAATCTTTGCTATGCACGTCCCCCTCCAGAACATATATTATAATCAGATGTAGTACGTGGCTTACATTAAAGTTTTACTTTAAATGTAAATTTTAAATGTTGGGTAAGGGCAAATCTCTTGAAGTAACATACACTGAGTCAAGTGCACTGTTAATAAAAGAACTGGCGAGGTGCAGAAGCCATGTTCATGTGGCAAGAAAACATCAAATAGACCATCGTCACATTGGGCCATGAACACCCTGGGCCGAGTACTCATGATCTCTACAAAGACAGAGAATGAATAAAGTGTTCTCATGATCAAAAAACAAACAGAAAAGAGAGCAAGGAAGAAAAAGAAAAGGAGGTCTTTCAGTCAAATCCCTAGAACCCAGGAATTGCCAAAAACATATAAAAAAACTCTTACCCTTCTAGAAATCTGTATTTCTTGTCTTGTTTGCTTGCTTTTTAAACAAGACACTGCTGTTAATCCTGACAAGAGCCCTGATCCAAAGCCAACTGAAGTCAACAGTACTATATTCAAGGTAATTCAAAGTAACCCTCTGAGGAGTTTGGATCAGGTCGCTCCCTAAGTATCCCAAGAATCTCAAACTGAGGACACAAAATAATCAACAAATAAGATTTTGATTGTAAGAATCCCTCCTCATGCAAGTTAATACCACTGAATTCAATGTTTCTTCACGAGGACCGTTCATGTAAAGGTTACTCAAAATTAAGGTGTATTCCTTTGCACGTTGCTAGGTCCTGAGTTGTAACACAAAATCAGTTCAGGAAATTTAGTCTAAAAGAATATAATTTCACTGGCATAAGAGCTTTCAAGCTGAGCCTGAATTTGTCATGAAGTCTCCTGCCACGCTACTCTAAAGGAAAAAAATGCAAATCTCTCTTTCTTACTAGCTTATTACTCTTCTGCAGAAAAGAAAACAAATGAAAGCTGTATGTATATTAGGAAGTGCTGCAGCCTGGCAGGAGTTGATCTGTGGATAGGAAGAGTGCTGAAGATCTGACATCCATCCATATTAACTGTATCTCAGGGCTTTTACTTCAGACCTGCTCTAGAGTGGCCCCATGGACTGAACTTCCCTCAGGGATTGAAGCACATGTGGGGTACTCCTGGATCTCACTGATTAAAAGCAAGCTTCATCTGAAAAGAATACATTTCATGTGCTTTACAAGCAACCCACGATGCAAACCAAAGTATAGTAAGTGTGGGCAATGGGGTAACTCACTTTGAAAGTGCAAAATTAATCCAAGCAAAAAGATGGATGCAGAGGTACCAAGAAGCCCAAGATTGTCCCTGTACCTTCACAGAGCGAGGCTAACTTAGATCATAGTGCCCCACCTCCCCCAAAAATATTTGACAAGTGATCCTCATTGGGGAAACATCTGGAGACTTCTGGCATAACAAAAAGGTCGTTTCCAACACCACTTGTACTATGATCCTGAGTGTTGTGAAAGGGCTGTAATGTTTCATCTAAATGGGCTCTCAAATATCAATATGGTGATTCACATGAAAAGTTATGCTTCTGCTTAAGAGTTTGCAAGCCTGAGCCTTTAGTCCAGATGTTTGCAAAGTGCTGAATGAGAATGGCCACAATTTTTTTCACAGGTGCTTTGCAATGTATAATATGCACTACTATTCATCAAGAGTAACTCCACTAAAATCAGACAGAGCTAGAGCTGGTAGGAGTGAATACAAATCAAGCTGTAGAAGTTTTGCTTTGCTGTATCTTTCTTTTTGTCCCTAGTGGTAGACAGAAATGCTAATTATATGCAAGCAAAAGATTCTACTATGACCTTGGAATCACGTAATCAATATCAAATGAATTTCTGATACTTAGCAAAAATGATTTAACTATTATTGTATTATACAGACCTGTTCACAAAGAGGTTATTAATAAGCTTTGTTACTTGGGTCAACCACTTGATTCCTAAATAATGGCCTTTCAGTTAACAGAAAGGAAAGGAAAGGAAAGTAAATTATTGGAGTTTTGAGACTGCCCTTTAACCTTGTCACCCAAAGGAAAAAAGAGGCTGTCATTAAATTAAAAGGCTTCCAGATTTCAGACTTATCTTACAATGTGGTTTACACAACTCACTCTTCTTGTAAAGGTGAATACAGACCTGACTGAGAGATGATGAAGAAAGCAAACTGATAGTTCGGTGACCTCCGTGGTCAGAGCCAATGCTAGCAGTTCTGGGAACTGATCTTTGATTACCTTCTCCCCTCCCCTTTAAGCCCTTTGAAATACATGACAAACAGTTCTCTATATTAACTTTTGTCCTACTAGTACTACATACATGTAACACTTTTTCAGAAGCAGCTTTGCAGTAAATGCAATCCTCATAAAGAGTGAAGTAATATTTCTCAAGTCTCAGTTCTCTGTAGCCTTGTTGCTGCAATGTGTCACCAGGACAAGATCAGAAAGAACAGTAAAGCCATGCTGTCTATGCATGCAAACCAGGAACAGCATCCTGGGTGGACATTTTTTCCTATTGGGGCATGGGACAGAAAAGCAATACAGTCTACTGGCATTTCTAGCGTATTTGTTCCTTAGTGGGGGTGGAAGGGAGAGCAGGGTGTATTAAGGCATGTACCACATTTTTGCTGTTCCTGGTTTATGAGAGTGAGTCAATTCAAGGGCTGCATTACCCCTGGGTAAAGATATGAGTCTAGGATGTAAAAAACCATGGTTCAATTTCTTATACTAATGTAGAGGTCTTGCCTGATGGCAGATATATCACTCATATTCCGACTCATTTCCTCAATTATTAAAAGGAAAAAAAAGCATTTTCATTCCTCCATCAGTAAATATACTCACAGTTGTAAGGCAAACTGGTAATATGACAATGGAGTTTACATAAACACATAAAGCTAATTACATGGTAAAGCTGGTCTCCAGCCTGTCCCTTGATTGCACAGACATGACAAAGGAACTGCTGTATGATGGGACTGGGCTACAAGGGCCATGAGGGCCCCAAATAGCCAGGAAAAATATTTTTATAATCCAACCCAGTTTTAAGGCTTTAAAAGTCATCAGTGTCACTGAAACTTGCCCTCTACAGTCTCTCTGTTGGTAAGCAAATTATTTTTATCAAATGAGTTTAAATGAGTGAAAAATGTGAAAATTTCTGCATGCCTATTGCAAATTCACAGCATCTACTTTTTTATAAGGATTTTTTAGTAAGCAGCTTACCATGCATGCAATGATTTCATGCAGCTTACACAAAATAATATTATTTAAAAATTAAAACAGACAGGCAGACAGATTGCAGTCATTCCAAATTCCTTCCTACAGGAGGTTACTCCAATAACCTAATAATGAATGGCCCCCGCAGCATACAGCTAGGACCACCGTACCGGAGCTGACATTTTCCAGGGTTAAAATGAGCACCCGTCAGCCTGGTAGCTGTTCCACCACTGCTTTCAGAAAACTGAATTAGAAAGAAGAGCAATTCCCATTAAAAAATAAAGAGCAGTATCCCCATTTTATGATCCCTCTTAATTTACTTTGGTTTAATTTGGTTTTGTACAATTATGGATTTTCCATTCTGATCTACTTTTACTGATAGAAAAAGATAAATATATATACCTATAATTATAAACATAGGACATGGTTCGAGCTAGTGGATTTTTCCAGAGCTGATTATGCCAGTGGCTCCATTAACAAAAGGCACAGAGCCTACTGACGCACCTTGGCTGAACAGAAGCACACGGCCAGTGAGAAGCATGAAACAAAGCAGAGGCAGCCCAAAGATGCCACCGGTGCCACTGTCAGCAGTTACAAGCACAGTAACTTCTGTGGTGCATACTCCTCTCCCCCAAATACTGTGATATTTTCCAAGCCCTGGTCATATGGGAGGTAGGAGAGGAAGAGAAAAGGGACCGTACTTGGTCTCTGGTCATACCTAACCACTCAGATATATCTGAAGACAAAAGTTCAGGCAGCCTATAGCTCCAATGCCCTATACTATAATTTCTCTCTGTGTGTATCAGAGTTTACTGCCCTGACTATTTGCTGCATTGGCTTAGCAGACGCAGAATTTGTACAACAGGAAAATCCACCCTCATCCTTCATCTACTCAGAAAAAAAAAAATCAATTGTAATTACATTTGCATTTGATTCCAGTATTTTCCTTCCTTTCTGTTTGGGTCTAGAATTTCAGAAGACTCAGTCTGTTAACTCTCTAAGAACAACCCATGAAGGTGATGTGCGTATTTTTGCTCAATCAGGCAGGGCTGCCCTGATATGAAATTGTCAGAAGCTGACTGACACATTCATTCATCAATTTCAAAAATGGCACTTGGTTACAGTTTTTCTGTTTTCCCCCCAGAAACCTTTAATGTCTGTGCTTTCAATATGGCATTAACTGCTGACGTAACACAGCGTTAAGAGTCTGAGGATGCACCTAAGAGCATTGAAACACTCTCGTGTAAAGTATGTTAATAACCACAGCTCCACAGAATTAATTGAGAAAAAATAAAGGAAGCATTTTATTCATGGAATCATTTCAACAAATCTACTTAATTCATCAAATTTAAAATGGCGAGGAGGAGAAATGCAAGTGTGCTGACTTTTAAGTATCTCACATTCTGACTCATGTTCTAGAAGCACTTTGTTTAGGTCTTTGTGTATACAAATCACTTGCCCTTCCTGTCTTTTATCTCTCACTGTCCTTTCTTCTGTACATAACGAGCTTCTAAATTTCAAGCCATTTAGTCATATCTAACGTTTATAGCATTTTTCTTCTGATGGATGTATTCTTGCAAAATGAAAATTGTTCTGTAATAGTAGAGATTTTTCAATAAAATAAAGTAGTACTCAGTATGCAATAAGAAAATGCTAATCACATGAATAGTCTTCCATGCATTTACGTAGCATAATATTTAATAATGTGGGTTTATCACAGTATTTCACTAAATGATGTAAAATTCACTAATGTAATATAAAACTTATTCACCCAGCTGTTCAAAAGCTGTTCTCTCTCCTCGTCAGTCTTGCATTCTAACTTTTAAACTACAGAAAGAGAAAATGTTCTGAAATATAAACTAGGGGCCCATTTTGTATGGGTTTTGTATTTCTTGTTGTTAGTGATGAGCTCCAAACATATTTTTTAATATTTTTTTTTCTTTATTTATCCTGGAGTTGTTTTTTGAGTGTTTCTTTAAAGATTTTAAACCTCTTGTACTCTGGACGAAGACTGGGCAAGAAAAACAAAACAAAATAAAAAAAATCCATTTGTGGTGTCGTACTTCCTTGAATCAGAAAACAGAAATGAAGGAAAATCTGTGTAACTGGCATCCTCTCGCAGAAACAAAACCAAAAGCGACACTTCCTGAGGTGACCCTCCCATGCTCTGAACTAACTCCCACCACTACCGCTCCAGACAGGCACAGCTCAACAGAGCAGCAGTGAGGAGCCACCTCCTTTCCAGGCAGGATGAACACATGTGACTCCTGACAAAACTTCTGCTACAGTTGTACCCGTGTAAGCCGAGCTCTGTGGACAGGCCAGAGCACAAAAACCAGAACAGCAAGTGTGGCCCTTCACCCCTGGATGAAAACCCCTGCTGTATCCATGATATCCAATGCAATTACTGCCTAGAGATGGCTCTTACAAACTTCTTAGACCCCTCTGTCTGCCTAGGTCGCCCACAGCTCTAAAAGTACTAAACAAACTCAATCACAGTGAATGCTAATTGCTAAACTGACTAGGTGTGCAATCAAGAAGGCTCTGGTAGCAAACATGCAGGTGAACTTCTTCAACTGGCTCTAATACTGAAAAATACCATATTGTCCACTGCCAAACTGAAAGTCTCTTTCTGTCTAAAGGTTGCCAAGGGAATTCACAGACATCTGATCCTATTTTTTTTTTCATTTCTTCCCTAAAAAGATATGAAAAGAATATTGAGGGAAAAATACGTTCCCAATTGCTTAAAACATCAAATTATGAGGCAGTATATTATATGACTTTAGTAAGTAATAAGGTAAGAAAAGATTATAATCTCTAATCAGAAAACAAATTTGAATCAATTATTTTACTTAGCTACTGAATAGCTATTGCAAATAATAGTTTTTCTGCTAAAAGAAGATAATAAAACCAATTATAAAACTCAACCACTCACAGAAGTACTAATTTACAACAGGTAAAGTATAAAAAAATTATAAAATTATTTATAAAATAATAACCACTTTTAAAATTATTTATAGATAGAATTATTTTCATAAAATTATTTTTCTGAATTCTTCTTCAACCATCACAGACATTGTGTGCAGTCCTACCCATTTTAAACTAGTTGCCATATTATTCAGTTTTTGAATAGTCCTTACACTACCTACCTCTCAGATACATAGTGCATATGCTACTATACCTTGGAAAGAAACAACTTATTTAAGGAAACTTAACAGGTTGCCCACACAGGCTGTAAAGTCTCCATCCTTGCAGATATTCAAAACCTGACTGTCTACAGCCCTGAGCAACCTGCTGAAGATGAAACTGCTTTGAGAATGGTGGTTGGACTAGACCATCTCCAGAGGCAGCTTCCAGCCTCAGCACTGCTGTGATCGTGAATTCCGAAGTCTCACAGATCAACAGCATTTCACAGAATCACAGAGTGTTAGGGATTGGAAGGGACCTCGAAAGATCAGATGATCCCCCTGCCGGAGCAGGATTACCTAGATCATGTCACACAGGAACGCATCCAGGTGGGTTTTGAATGTCTCCAGAGAAGGAGACTCCACAGCCTCTCTGGGCAGCCTGTTCCAGTGTTACCCTCACTGTAAAGAAGTTTTTCCTCATATTTATGTGGAACCTCCTGTGTTCCAGCTTGCACCCGTTGCCCCTTGTCCTGTCAAGGGATGTCACTGAGAAGAGCCTGGCTCCATCTTCATGACACTTGCCCTTTACATATTTATAAACATTAATGAGGTCACCCCTCAGTCTCCCCTTCTCCAAGCTAAAGAGACCCAGCTCCCTCAGCCTCTCCTCATAAGGGAGATGTTCCACTCCCTTAATCATCTTCGTGGCTCTGCGCTGGACTCTCTCTAGCAGTTCCCTGTCCTTCTTGAACTGAGGGGCCCAGAACTGGACACAATATTCCAGATGTGGCATGACCAGGGCAGAGTAGAGGGGGAGGAGAACTTCTCTTGACCTGCTAACCACACCCCTTCTAATACACCCCAGGATGCCATTGGCCTTCTTGGCCACAAGGGCACATTGCTGGCTCATGGTCATCTTGTTGTCCACTAGGACCCCAGGTCCCTTTCCCCTACGCTGCTCTCCAACAGGTCTGCCCCCAACTTGTACTGGTACATGGGGTTGTTCTTGCCCAGATGCAGGACTCTACACTTGCCCTTGTTATATTTCATTAAATTTCTCCCTGCCCAACTCTCCAGCCTGTCCAGGTCTCTCTGAATGGCTGCGCAGCCTTCCGGCATCTCAGCCACTCCTCCCAGTTTGGTGTCATCAGCGAACTTGCTGACAGTGCACTCTGTTCCCTCATCCAAGCCATTAATGAATATACTGAAAAGAACTGTTCCCAGTACCGACCCTTGAGGGACTCCGCTAGACACAGGCCTCCAACTGGACTCTGTCCCATTGACCACCACTCTCTGCCTTCTTTCCTGCAGCCAGTTTACAATCCACCTCACTACCCGATCATCCAGACCACACTTCCTCAGTTTAGCTGCGAGGATGCTGTGGGAGACCGTGTCAAACGCTTTACTGAAATCAAGATGCAGAGATGCAGGGCTGCCGGCTGCAAACCACCTCGCCCTCTGCGGAGCAGGGGCTGAGGCCCGGCCAGGGTCCCTGTTTCGGGAGGCGATGGGGTTTGCTCCGGGCTTTGGGAAGGGGCCAGCCCCGCACCCCCCCGCCCCGCCGCCGCTCGCACGCGTGCAGCTGGGCGCCCTCTGCTGTGTCCCAGCGTGGCACCTGGGAGCCGGGCGAGCGGTTTTGGGGCGGCGGGGGGGGGGGGGGGGGGGTAGCCCCCCGCCGCCCCAAAACCACTTGCCACCTTCCCAGCAGCCCCTTTACAACAGGATGGTGGGCAAAGAACTAGAGCCTCCCCCTCCCTCCACCATAGCAACCGCTTGGAGCGGCTGGATCCCACTGAGCCCCCTCTTGCTCACCCCCAGTCCCCCATTCCCAACCAAGGATGCTGTGACAAGCCCCCACGAGTGTCCTCCTCCATGTGGGGTGCAGCACCGTGCCCTGGAGCGGGACCTTTCCCCCCAGGGGAAGGAGGAGAAATGCGTTCGTGCTCCCTGGCTTTTCCTCACAGGCTCTTTTCCAGCCGCAGCACCCAGCGAGGTGCTTTGCAGCATGGCTGGGCGAGTGAGTTTGGCTCCTGAGGACTTTTCAGAGTGCATTTTGTCTCGTGTGGCTCCTTCCCTCGAGCCCCACCACCTCCCGACCCTCCACGCACACCCCATCTCTCTCGGGCCTCTCCTCAGAGGGAGCCGCGCATCCTCCCGAGCGTCCCCAAGCTGCTTTATGCCCCTGCTTTGGCAAACCAGCTCCAGCAAAGCTGGCAGCGGGGAGCTGAGACATCACAGCGTCCAGCTGGCTCCTCTCCCCCGCTGCCGGAGGGCCCTGCGTGTCCCTCGTGTGTCCCTGATCCCTTTTTTTGAACCTGAACGTGGCCGTGGATTTGTACTCAGGCCCTGACCTGCAAACTCGGGCTTGAAGAAACATCCCCTGCAGCTGCCTCTGCTTCCCCAGGGGAACATCTGGCAGACCCCAACACCAGCCACGGGCTGATTTATGCCACCGCCTGAAATCGAGCGTTGCCCGTCCTGCTCTTCATGCTGGGTGAGCCGAGCCCGTTCAAAAACCAGTTTCAGGACCAGTTCAGGTCCTTTAGCATCTGGCCACTGGCAGCACAGGGACATGGGAGCTTTCGTATCTAACAGACTTCCATGGATTTTTCTTCCATGACTTTGTCCGCTTGTTTATCAGCCGTGTGCAAACCTCCGAGCACCCGGAGCCTCCTGCAGTGGGGAGTCCTGTGGGGAGTCCTTGTGTGACCTATGCCGCCTGTTTCGCATCTCCACCTTCAGTCTCTTTCTGTCTAAACACTGCTAAGGGCATTCACAGACATCTGACCCACCTCACTACCCCATCATCCAGACCACACTTCCTCAGTTTAGCTGCGAGGATGCTGTGGGAGACTCTGTCAAACGCTTTACTGAAATCAAGATAGACCATGTCCACAGCTTTACCATCATCTGTCCACCAGGTTATGTCCTCATAAAAGGCTATCAGGTTGGTTGAGCAAGACTTCCCCTTGGTGCAGCCATGCTGACTGCCCCTAATGATCCTCTTATCCTTGATGTGCCTAGAGACAGCACCCAGAACAAGTTGTTCCATTACCTTTCCAGGGATGGAGGTGAGGCTGACCGCTCTATAGTTACCCAGGTCCTCCTTCTTGCCCTTTTTGAAGACTGGAGTGACATTCGCTTTCCTCCAGTCCACAGGCACCTCTCCCGTTGCCCACAACTTAGTAAAGATGATGGAGCAATGACTTCCGCCAGCTCCCTCAGCACCCGCGGGTGCATCCCATCAGGGCCCATGGATTATGGACGTCCAGATTGCTTAATCGGTCCCTGACCCAGCCCTCATCAACCAGGACAAACTCCTCCCCTATCCTGACTTCCTCTGGAGCCTCAGGGGTCCAGGGCTCCTCAGGACAGCCTCCAGCAGTATAGACAGAGGCAAAGAAGGCACTCAGTAACTCCGCCTTCTTTTTATCCTCTGTCTCCAGGGCACCCACCTCATTCATCAGTGGGCCTACATTGCCTCTAGTGTTGGTTTTATCTGTAATGTATTTGAAGAAGCCTTTTCTGTTGTCCTTGACCTCTCTTGCAAGGTTTAATTCCAAGGAGGCCTTAGCTTTCCTAGTTGCCTCCCTACATCCTCTGACAACAGACTTATATTCCTCCCAAGTGGCCAGCCCCCCCTTCCATGATCTGTACACTCTCTTCTTCCACTTGAGTTTGCCCAGCAGTTCCCTGTTCAACCATGCAGGTCTCCTGGTACCCTTCCTTGACTTCCTACCTGTTGGGATGCTCTGATCTTGAGCTCGGAAGAAGCAGTCCTTGAATGCTAACCAACTATCTTGGGCCCCCTTACCTTCCAGTACCCTGTCCCATGGGATTTCCCCTAGCAATTCCTTGAAAAGGCCAAAGTTGGCCCTACTGAAGTCCAGGGTTGTGGTTCTGCTAGAATCACATTTTTCTCTCTTCATTGTTTCATAGTGTGGGTTTGGTTTTGAACTACTAGTACCCTACTTTCTCTGAAAAACAATGGTTAATGTTTTAGAGATCAAGTGCTGAATATAAGAACTGTAGCTGACTTAAATCAATGTACTATCATCATTGACATCAATGGAATCAACTGAAAAACTGCAGCTGAAGGACCTCTTTCTATCTCGAGATGCATCTTTTCAAGTTTTTGCATTAAACATTTGTTAGTATTTCATTGACTAGTATCTTAAAGTATTCTAACCATGTAAAAGAAGGTCCACTATGCTTTCTTCGAGAATTTTAATTCTTGTGTTGAAGTCAGTGTCCTATAGCTGTAGACATAACAGTGAAAGACCATAAAAGAAACAATTTCTATACCAATAAAGAGTATCTTTCATTAGACCTTTCTTATGGCCGGGAAAAAAAAAAAATTACAAGCTTTAAGGGAACAAAATCTTCATTACCCTTCAGATGTTTCTGCTTTAATTTAAGAAAAAGTTCAGTTTTCAGCTGCCTTCCCTGCAGTGAAGCCACATAATAACATCTGAAATTCTCTCAATCCATATGCCCTTACAGTCTGTTTTCTCACTGCTCTTAGGACATGTGACCTTCAAACTAATAGTCATGAAGCTCTCAACGCATCAGAAAAATCCCTCCCCCCCCAGCCTAGGACTGAGTTGGCAATATTTATTGAGCATCCAGTACTTATAACTCACTGTCATTAGCAGTAGTAACCAAATACTGTCCCTCAAAGAAACATTGACAAGCTGTTAGCATCATACACTCAAATATTCAACTCCGTAAAATGTTCTTTCTTCATTGGTTATTTATTCTGGACCATTCTGGCGACGGCAGTGCATAACTACTTCTAAGAGCCACTGCATAAGCAACAGAAAGGAAGTCACATTGACATAATGACACTTCAGCTAGGATCACACTCCTCTAAACCTTCCTCTGCAGGGCAGAGGGAAGAAAGTTTATATTACAGAATACTCAATGCAGAAAACTGTCCAGCAAATGATTTCTTTTGCCAGATTCTTCCAGATTTATGAACAGAGTTGGTTGTAGAATTTCTCCTCTGAACCTGAATATTCTTCATCCATTTTCAATGTTATAGTGAATACTAAAAGACTCAGAAAAGCTAACAGCATGATGTAAGAAACAGGACTCCTGGCTATTAGATTCCTTTCCCCCTTTATGACCAGGTCTGCACCACAATCACATTTCTTGAGCAAAATCCTGCCCTCATGGAACAAACACCGACACGGTGCAGCAACAGAGTCCCAAAGACAACTGAAAACAATAAGACTATTTGGAATTCAGATATCTAAGCACTTCTCAAGCACTGTTAAGTCAACAGACCCAAATTTGTTTGCATGTATTGCCTCTTTCAGTTGCTTGACTTGTGATTCAAAAGATAAGTAAAACCACTTGGAAATACTCTTTGTAAACAAATTCCTATATATCGACTTGTATAAACCATGTACAACAGGTACAAGAAGAACAACAAATGTACTTTTTCCTCTTAGGTTGAATACAATCACCTAAACCAGAGACGCAGACAAATTCAAGACCACTGGTGATCAACAGCTGAGGAGTTAATTCTACCTCTCCCTCAAATCTGCAGGTCCCATCACAGTTTCTCTCGGCCATCACCTAAAATATTTCAGCCATCTGAGTTATTTCCATCTGCAGGTTTTGAGAACTTGAACATTTCTACTGTAATTTTCACCTCTTTCACCACCTCCTGCTAGTTCTTATCTACCTGGTCAAAAAAGGAAAACCCTTAAAAAGGTTTCAGGTGATTTTTTTTGCTCAATTTTTAGAAATTTCTAATCTAAATGTCTTGCCCACTGGGGCTGATGTAACCTTCCTGCTTAGTATATTCCTCAATATCCTAGGTTTAGTCTTGGGAAGAACAAAGACATCTAGGTCTTATTTTGTAGACACCAGCACACACGCATGGTTTCTTTACATCTTTATCTTGTTTTATGCTTCTTGTAGTTCCCTCAGCAATTCCATTTAGTAACTGAGTAAACCACTGGAAAAAGCAAAAGTTTCACCCATCAATGAAGAGCTATTTTTACTTCTCAGGACGCATGAACAAGCCATTAGATTATTAGCCAGGACAGCGTAAAACAAGCATTACTCTAATTTCTGCAGCAATTCACGAGTCCCAAGGCCATTCTGTGGCTCAGATCCCTTGGATACAGGTAAATTCCTCCCCTGTCACTCCTTAGTCAAAATGCCAATGATGCAACACTACACTGTCTGAGATTTCCTGTAGGATGAGGGAATTATCTGGATCCCATTAAACATACACAAAGATAGCCTGATATAGAGCTCTCCAGTATTTGTTAAATAAACAAGTTTCTAGTGGTGACTTTTTAATTTTAGCCATGATAATGTATATTGAGGACAAATTCAGGCTAGAGATATACTTAGGGGGTGTGGAATTTGAAATAGCGGGGTTCTTTCTAAAGCTAAATATGACTAAAACTACAATGAATAAAATTAAAAATGTAATCAGAAGGATTTGTCCATTTTATATTTTTTCTGACAGAAAAACTAGAATAAAAAAAAAAAAAAAAAAAGCGCCATGATTTCCACACTGGTAACCATGTGCAAACGTACTATTGTTACTCAAGGCAAAAAAAAAGTTATTAGTAAAAAGTGCAATATATGTTTAATGTTGCAAAACATGGGTTGTTTCAGTCACTTCCACCTTCTGCAACAAAGAAAAATAAAAAAAAAAAGAAAGATGTCAGAAGGAAAGGATGCTTATGAAGTATAATTTCTCTAAATCATAATTGGTGAAAAACCAACAGATCTAAAAAGAAGCAACCAGAGCACTCCACAATGATATTTTTTCGAGAAGGGCAAATGGAACTTTGTTTTTTACATTAAAAATTAGTTTATATTTGTAATATAAATTCTCTTCTACAGTTAAATTTTTTTTTTCATCTTTGACATTAAATTTCTGTATGCTTCTATCCTACAGGTAACCATTATCACATATAAATATATTATCCATTTTCTCCCTGACAGTAATTTTCTATTGAAGAAAAAAGAAAATGAAAAAAAAAAACAAATAGGTATGAGTAAATAAGCACCTAAATAGACATGGATTGACTTATGAGTGGATGAAGCTTCCATTATAATGAAGTCAATGCCAAAATTTTTGATGTCTGCAGGCTCACTGAACACTAGGTGATGTAAAGTCTTTTACTACTTATAAGCTGTAACATACCTGCTACTCATGGGAACTGTGTCCAAAATTGCTGCTGAATTTGTCCCAGGGTTTTGTTACTAAATATGAGAAAGCATATGTCTGACAAAACAAAACTGGTTCAGGGTTTTAACCAGGTCATCAGAAATTCCAGTTTTCTTGGAAGAAATATAACTCAATACTAGTGTAGTACCCTTTTTTAAAAAATCAGTAGAGGAAGTGGAAAAAACAAAACAAACACAAAATCCCAAGAACTGCTATCAATAACTGTAAATTAAATCAGGAGTAAAGCAGCATAGCAATCAGATCAAGGTCAAAACAGCAAGCTGACTTCAATATTGCATTTGAATCAAATAATCAAATTAGTTAAATTGTTAGATTAATACAAAGATAACAAATCCCTTTAAATCCTAAGAAAGACCTAAGAAGGCTTCTGTCAGTTGAATTATAAGCCACAACTAAAGGCTTACAACACAATGTAATTAAGTCTTCAATTTAGAGCCAGATAAATATTTCAATGCTAAAACTCTTATGTAAAGTCTGAATTGATGCCTTAGGACCATCATTTTTTTTCCAATAGATCTCACGTTACAGTCCTTTCTTCTTCCAGCAATCAAGAAACTACAATGCAGCCTTAAAGAAAAATTCTGATGAACTAAAGTCATAAAATTTCTGTTCACCAAAATGTACAGTTAGTTAACATTTGACTATGTTAGATTTTCTTCAGGACTCAAACACAAACAGTACAGCAGACACTGAGGAGTATATTCCCTAAACCAAGTTTTAGAGGTGTTTCAACCTGTGCAGTATTCCCTCACTACTATTTTTATGGATTTTACTGCTGCTTATATGGGCTTACACACAACCATTAAAAGAACGTTGCTGATAAAGGATTAAAATAAAAATATCAAATTAGATACAAAAAAGTGTACAGACTCTCAGCTCTTGCAAGTAAGTAGACAGACCAGGAAAAATAGTCCGGGACTATGATGATTGGGGTGCACGGCTTTTTTTGCCATTAGAAACCTTGCAGCTGTGGAGATCTGCCAAAGGCTATCAGACATTATTCTTTGGTGTTGCAACTTCCTCTCACAGTTCAGCCTTGGGATTCTGGTACATTAATGTTGTTGTAAGTGGTCTGTTGAACAGCAGAAAGTAGATTTTTGTCTTTACCTTATCTCTCACAGGTTCCCTCAGCTCTGGTCATACTCCATACAAATCAGGCACAAAGCCTCCCTCTGAAGCACACTAACTCAGATTTGCGATGTCTCTTTTTCCTAGCATCAAATTGGAAAAGCTAAAAGCTTAAAATTTGTGATTATGAACCACAGACACACCAAAGGATTTAGGAGGCTATCTAAAAACATATTTTTAGTATATGAGGGTTTATATCCCGAGATGCCATCTAAAGTGAAATCCAGAGAAATGAGCCCCTTCAGCAGCCAGTTCAGAGCACCCCGAATCACAGGCTGGAAGAGCCTCTTTCTTCCATTTGAGCAGAAAGCACAAGCTAAAGCAATTAATCTCAACACTTTCAACACTAGCCTCTAAGATGATCCTCCTCTTCTCCCTTTTACAACTTCCTGACATCCTATACTGTGATACTTTAACACTGAAAGCAAAAAAAAACCTCACAAGACTATTTTGGAGGCATCTGGCATAACCTTGTCTAGCCAAAGAAACCTTGTGATGACACACTTGTCATCAATTTACAGAGCACTCATCCCACAAATTTATAGAAATGGCTAACTGAAAGGAACTAACAACCGCAGCTACTCAGCATTCATCTATGAGCAACATTAAAAATAAATCTTAAGTCCTTATGACTAGACGTCACCATCCGTCTTGCAAACAACTAAATTTAGTGGGAACTAGGCCGTAAGTCAAACAGCCCACCTTTGAAACTTTCAGTCTGAAAACAGAACAGGTATTTAAGAGTTTTACAAAACAGAAACCATTTTAGAACAGAAACTAAATTGTATGAAAGGAATGTGTTATCACGTACAGGCTATTTCATGTACCTGAAATTACAGTGTGATAATACTGTACAATAGTGCTGTAATCAAACACTCCAGCAAAAAGAAACCTTGGAAGCTTTTCCTACTTCAGCACTATATTGCTATCTTTTTTATTAAATTACATAAAAGCCTCTTACTAACCACTTTCTATTCCAGCATGCAGGCACTTAGCTAACCAGAATTTAGGGAAACTAGAAAAGAGAAAAGAGCATTTTTCAGAGCCACAGTCATGAAGACTTTTCTTTCATTTTTTTTATTAATTGTTTTTCTCTTTTCCACTTTCAGCTCAACAGCATTTTGTTATGTCACTTGTCTGAAATGTGGAAAAAGGCTCTTGGGCTCACCTTCAGTATCATTCTCAACCTATTTAAAAACTCTCAAAGGTCCCTTCTTATCCATGCTTACTGAATTGTTACTTCAGATGATCAAATAACAGGTATTAGGATCCCTGCTGAAATTGTGCAATTACATAATTTTGAGCTATGCAGCAGTACGTTGCATAAAATATATTGCAAACTTCTGACATCCAGTTTAGGAGTCAAATACCCTACTCCTAGTCAAGTACTTTGCCTATTATAATCTGTGCAGCACTCTGGATCAATGAATATTTAATCTTTCTATCTAAAATGAAACCACTGCAGCACAAAGCACTGAAAAATCCCTGCTCCAGAACATACCAGAGGGTGGTACTTTTGTCATCTATCTGGGAAACAAAAGTCAGTTTCAAATCCCAACAGAAAGAGAGGTTCCTTGACTATCTGATAATTCAAGTACATGCCCTACTAACCTTCATGGTACCACAGTCACATCAGAGTCTGGGGAGGGGGGAAAAAAAAAAAAAGAAAGAAAAGAAAAAAAATCTGTGTACAACTGTAGAGGATGAAATGTTCATTGCATATTACATGCCGAGCAAGTGTTCCACCTCTGGACAGCACAGCACTAGATGCAACTTTGAACCAAATTGATTTTGCAGTTTCCAAAGAAGGGAAAGACACTGGGCCTATGCAAAGGTGATGAGGGTGAATGATCACAGAAACTATCCATAAAACAAAAGAGGAGTCATCTGAATGTTAATCAAAAGCTCCTGCTATTTCCTCCTGACAAATGGCTGGAGTAAGGGCTGAGAAACCTTGGAAGAAATTCAGAAGTTTAATGTTAATGACAATGAATGGAAATTATTTGCATCACCTTGGACAGATGATGCTCAAAGATTCAGGACTGTCTGATCTTTTCTTGACTTCTGCAACATAATAATTATTTATCCAAAGCATATGAGAAGAGTTATAGATCTGACATTGCCAAAATAAAATAATGAAGCAGATAGATATAAAAGTTAATATAATTAAAAAGATGAGACTGACCTTCACAACCATAGTGAAGTGACGTTCCTGTATTTCTTAATTCAGATCTTTTAGGACTACAACCTTTAGCAAACCATATTTATGCAGAATTAACTATCTACAACATTTTATTTTTAAAAGTCAAACTCCAAGGACTAATGATGGATGAACCAAGGTGACAGTCCATCATCACCAATATTACAACACTTGGTCTTTTGTAATAGCGATTATTTTAGTAATTAAATAAATAAAATCAACAGCTCAAGAACAGAGCCTAGATTTCCTGAATCTCATTTTTTAGCCCAGAGATATAATTTGTGAAATGTTTTCTAAATACTTAATTCAGCTGTTTATGACTTTTGTGTCTCTGCTCATCACTGCAATATTCAATATCAATCTGAATTAGTTTGACATAGCGAAAACCCTAGCAGCCTTTCAGAATTCCCTTGTCTTTGTTCACCTGGGAGTTACACATTCAGCAATTCCCACAGGGCAGACTGGATTTAGTTTGGATTTTTCAAGAATAACGTAAAAGACTTATGCTGTAAAAGGTTTACCTTCTTACTGCCAGAGCATTAAGTGTTACGCATAGGGGAGGTGGTTGCCTACAGATGATCACATCAAGACTCACCTCCCTTTCCTCTCTTTACTGTCCTTATCTCAAGTCCCCTTTCTCAGCTACTTCTGCTTTACTCTATACACAGAAGAGAGTAAGTTGCCCAAATCCACTCCCAAAACTCCACCATAAGCGTGAGGAGACTGAGGGGTGACCTCATTAATGTTTATAAATATGTAAAGGGCAAGTGTCATGAGGATGGAGCCAGGCTCTTCTCAGTGACATCCATTGACAGGACAAGGGGCAATGGGTGCAAGCTGGAACACAGGAGGTTCCACATAAATATGAGGGAAAACTTCTTCACGGTGAGGGTGACCAAACGCTGGAACAGGCTGCCCAGAGAGGTTGTGGAGTCTCCTTCTCTGGAGACATTCAAAACCCGCCTGGACGCGTTCCTGTGTGATATGGTCTAGGCAATCCTGCCCCGGCAGGGGGATTGGACTAGATGATCTTTCGAGGTCCCTTCCAATCCCTAACATTCTGTGATTCTGTGATTCCTTCTCACACAATCCAAAGCACATGCTTTGGTTATGATAAGCCTCTGTGATGCTGCCACTATAGTTTACATGTATCAATATGAAACATACTTTTGCCAGATGCATCAGTAGCAGCAGAGTTGGAGAGGCAGTGTTAGTTTGCTTATCCCCACAAAAGCAGCACTCACCAGGGAAACATCATGAAAATCAGAAGAGCATTTACCATGAAAATAGTTCATCATTTAATAGACTACACTAGAACAAGCCTCCTCCTCCAAGGTGACTAGAGGAACAGTTCAATAGCTCAGACAACAAAATGAATGAAGTAGAGACAAATTAAGAGGTATTGGTGTCTCTGAAAGATTTTTGAAACTAGTCTGTCATTGAAGGGGATGTCTGCCAAAGGAGGTAGGTATGGGACAGTAAAGAAAGAGACAATTTCAGTTCACAGCTGCTGCTGCCTGCAATTCATGCAGCGGCTTTGGAAGAATCTCAGCCTCCTTCTATTTTAAACGGGGACCATTCCAGAAGCTTTGTATTGATGTCAGGTAGCCAATCCAGCCTACATCTGCATATGGAATTGGGCTTGGGGCTGTCTTCAGGCAGAACCACAAATCTGAGTCCAAGTTTGTGCTGTGAAGACCAACTTTATATCTCACCCCCTGACAGTTCTGTCCAGACAACAGATTATATTACAACATTCACAGTGCATTTCAATGCTCTCTCTTCTATTTTCCAGTAAAGTGCAATAGCCCACAAAATCAGGAACAAAATGCTATCAGCAGAGACAAGCACAAGCAAGCATACACTGGGAAGAAGGTTTTAAAGTGTTTACAAGAGTGGGTTCTGAATTAACTGTAATTTCTTAGGAAAACAGAAGAAAACAGATATATTGTGTTTTCAATGCAGTACAGAATCTGACTGTGACAATCAAACTGCCTAAGGGAAAGGGATGTGTTGAAAAAGACATGTTAAAAACATAGTCATTTCATAGAGGTACATCTTCAGTTCATTTCCTATACCTATGACACATAAGAATTCACGGAAAGTGAAAGAATAGTTAGAAACACAAATTTCCACTTCTAAAAAATTTTACAGACAATATACTTAATTCTTCAGGAAACAAAAAGATGATAGAATAATGCCTCAAGTACAGTAACAAACAACATTTATATTGTTTTCATTCTCTGTAAGAGGAGTGTTTCCTTGATTACATTAAAATGGAGACATAATATGGATAGAATAAAGATTTTCTCAGAACATATAATGAACCTTTTGATCTTGCTGTCATAGGAGATCTTGAGGCAAGTGGTAACTGGACTGAGCAAAGCTTTGACAGTGCAAAGTTAAGATTTATGGTGAAAGCATAACCTCAAGTAAAATGGCAGAAGTCCCACCAATTTTAGTACGGCTAGTGTATAAATAATAACAGTCTCAGGATCAGAATGAAACAGTATTTCCCAGAAACAGGGGAGCTTACCTACTTTTGGATTTCTGGTAGATCAGACTACTACATGCCTACTTTCATGCTCTCTGTAAATTTAATATGTGGTTTGTTTTTTTTTTTTCTTTAAGCTGGCGTGCACTTTGCACACACTTTTAAAATATTTATCTTATGGAAAGGCCATAATTCCAAAGACGGCACTATCCATCTCTGGAAGAGCTCATCCTACTGTTACATCTGGGCTGTGAAGTGAGGCAGGACACTCGCTAGCTTCACTGTTGCCATCTTCCACCCCGCTGGGAATAAACACAGCAAGTCTGTAGCTAGGGGGAAAAGGACAGAGCCCACTGCTTTCCCTTCTTATAGCTGTCAGTCGTTTGGAGTACCAGTGATCCGATTTTTAAGTGACCCCATTAATCCATATATATGACGTATTATATAATATTGTATATTACACATGCGTATCTTATAATACCATGTAATATGTATATCCTTTTTTTTTATCAAATAAAATGTATTTGTTTAACAATGGCTTTTATAGTACTAACTGTTCATGCAAGACAATCATTGTGCTTAGGTTTCATTGAAGGTTTTAGTCTGGACTAAAAAGCACAGCTTTCAAGTCTGACGTATCCTGACAAAAGCTAGAAACACTTTTGTGGACTCTGGCTTACGAATGGCTTCTAACACATGCTTCATTAGATGATCATCAGACTTTCAGTAGAAACAGAAAAATGCTTGCCCAGAAGTCCTTCAATAATCAGTCCATGGAGAGCTGAAATACTAATTAAAAAATCTGCAAAGCAACACTATCAGGCACGTGTTACACCTCACATCACAGAGGACTCGTTATTAAAAAGGGAAGCTGCACTTCTACAGAAAACTGAGCAGTACGTTCAGAAAACCAAGCTGTACAACCTGTCACATTTCTAACTATGCTCAGACTGATGTAATTCACAAATGTAGAATTATTTACTGGTATTTTTCTTTGCACAGCCTGGTATTCTCCCTCCTAACCCTAACTGCCTAATTAACTATGTGTCTTACTCATTAGTGCTCCTGAGATCAATCACTTCTGACCTTCACCTAAATTTAGGCTGCAAGGCTTTTACGAAGGTCTGTTCTTGGAAGTGTCCCTACAAGATGCTGCCCATTACAGGTCCTTTAAAAATAAGTGTGTTAGTTAATAACTGAATTTTCTTCCACTCTCCATGCATCTTAGTGTTATACATTTTCCCTAAAATTATCCTGCAGGAAGAAAAGAGAAAAAAGAGATTGTCTTTTTTTGGAAACATCTGATTGTTCAGATGCCTACTGGTTTGGATTCAATCATGTAACTGGTGTTAATAGCACTACATGTGCATTCAGTCCACCCGTTTTCCAGCTTAATAAAGAGGTGCTCCTTCTTTGTTCTCAGATCGTTAGGAAGCAAGATTACATCCACCTCCTCCCACTTTGTGTGACGGGGAAAAGTAAGATAATCAATACAAATAAATTTTTCTCTGATTTACAGTCATTTCTTCTCCAGCTATGACCAACATCCTACAACATAAATGAGATGGCTGATCTGAGTGTACAGAATCCAAAATCTTGACAGTGCAAGGCCGTGCGCAGCACATGTGAATTTCTGAATTAAAAATTTACTGGAGCGCTAACAGTTTTACTTTATCCATTTAATCAACTTGTTTCCTTCTGTCAGAAAATACTATTATCTCCCCAGCAAAATAATATTTACAGATTCCCAGTGTAAAGAGTAAGCCTAAAAAACAAATAACCTCTGGGAGAATAACCTACCACGAAACACACCACTAATCCTGTATCTGAACAGGATACTCACCTAAGGGTTTTCTGCACTTATCCCTGCCACATTAAATATGATGGAGTGAGGCTGTCAGTGCAGTAGTTTTCAATAGGAAAGCATGTAGCATGTCTTATTATGCTTCGAGGAACAGATTCAGGCTTCTTGCAATGAGTCGTAAGAGCTATAAGGGCTGACCTCTCTCATCTCTTTCACCTGCTACTCTAGCACAGTTCTTACCCTGTAGCTCTACACAACTAATAAGGAGTTCCACCTGAGGTATTTTGGGTACACCTGAAAAAACTGGAAAAGATTTTTCTCTAGAGAAAACCTAACAAAAGCCAAAGCTAAGGAAGGAGGTTTGAGTTAGATGTGACACAAGCTTCCAGGAAGAAATGGGACTGTGTTTGCAGAAACACAGGATTTTGGTCATTTCCATAAACATAGGCTGCTTGAAGAAGTCAGCATTCATGAAACTGTGCTTTTCTTCCCAATTCATAAGGTGACATCACAGTTTCTAAGTAAATAACCTAAATTATTAACTCTTATGCTGTTGGAGGAAGCTAATTCCTGCATACCTAGTGTTTCATTTGCATGGTGGAATACAGGACTCTAATTTTTCACTTCTTCACATAGCTTTGGAATTTAAAAATACCAATCTGACTTGGTTAGGCTCACTGTTATACCATCACCAGGCAAGAGTGAGCCTGGAGATGAAGAATATTTCAGTCTAAGTTTATTGCTATAGAAAACAATAAAGTAACGCTTGAAATCCCTGGAGATGTCCTGCTATGAAACCAATGTGACTGAGGCAAAATATACATATCCCCCAAATCTATTAACAGAGTTGTTTAACAGACTTGTAAAATAAAAGAAACCTCAGTTTCAAATTTTTTACCTTTGGATTCAGATTTGCATTTGTTTCTGCGTGGATACACCGTCATCTAAAATCAGACTGCTCTAAATTTGTGACCCCTCACCAACTACAGAGGAAGGGGTTCGTCTCACATTACCTCCCTGTGGGCAAGCGCGTTTCCTGCAAAGCAATTCTCTTGGAATTATTTCACAGAATTATTTAAAGATTTAACACATTTCCTGAAAATACTGCTTATCTTGGCAGGTATGGCAGGGAGCAAGGCACAGGCAGTGAGCATTCTGACATTATTCTACTTATTCTTTGGTTTGTTTTAGTAGCTCTGCCTCATTGGGTGCTGATGCGCACAGAAACATCTAGCTTTTCAGGACCAAACTCCCTTTCTTGAACAACACACAAGGATTCCTAACTCCTGTGGCTTTTATTGATTTCTCCAGCTTCAGCACATTTCTTTATGTTCGTTCTAAACTTCATCATTCACTTATAAAGCAGCACATCGGGGCAGGGGAAAATATGGAGGCTCAATAAAGCTACTGAAATTCATTTGTTACAGCAACTCCCTTCAAGCAGCTTTATTTTAATTCCCTCAATATTTCTGCCATTAGTTAGAGCACAATCACATTTTTGGCATTAAGTGCTAAATGCTGGCATTTATACACCGACAGATAGGTGTATGTGGAAAAAAGGTCATTGGTCATTGGAAAGATATTTTGATATCAAAAAAGAATTGCAGGTCTAGATAGTGTTGTAAGCTATTATTATTATTATAAAGATACCACAATCTTTTTTTTTTATATTGAATTGAAATGTTTTGCTTTTAGCTTTTTGGCGAACTGCTTATTTAAAAATGCCACACAACAAAGAATTTACTATGTACTTAGGCTACAGTAAGAGGTGGCTCCCTTCCAGTAACATGTATTTAATCTTTATAGAGCTTCATTCAATAGAAACATGAGTGTGAGCACATTCATTGGAAATGCATCACAATAATCAGCATCTTTGAAGAAATTAAAAGTTAAAAGTGTCTGTCAATTACTATGTACTTTAAAAAATAACTTTCTACTTAAATGTTAGTTTAAAGTAACCTTACTAAATAAAAATCAATCTCGTGCACAGTGTTGGGCACATGCATAGAAAAAGTACATAAAAAAACTAAAAACCAAAACGTAACAACATACAATTGCCATTTTACCACTGAGTATCCCTCTTTGCATCCAATCCTGAAAAAAACAGCACAGAGAAAAACATGCTTTGCAGAGTGTACTTTAATTCAGAATATTTGGGCTTTATCAGAGAATGCAGCACAGATTTTTCTTCCCACTTCATGAAAATCATCGACCCTGAGTGACTGTGTGATTAACCGTATGGCTTCAGATGAAACACCTTGGCACCTCTGAGCCATCATGAGGTGAAACAGGAGAAGACCATTCAGCACAAGTTCTCCTTTTAATTCAAATTAATTAAATAGCCATTACACTGAGTTAAGCACACAATGGTAAATGTTAGTCTAGACATATCACAAGCATTTGTGTATTACTCTTAGTAATAAATTAATTCCAATTAAAACAGACCAGCAGTGTAGGCATATCCTTCAGGATTTAATATACATATTATGTAAATTACATCAGCAGATATTCTTTTAAACTAAAGTTTACTTTTAATTGCTACCCCAGAGCTTTGGGTAAAGTCATTCTACTGTTTTGCGGAAAACTTTTTGAAGACTGGAATGTGTTTCTCTCAGGGTTTGGTATTGCAAGGTAGTCATAACTATAATATGCAAGAGGTATAGAGATAAATCACCATAACAACATTCATGATGGGTTTCATAGGCTAACCAATATTCCTGATGGGAAGGAATGTCCTGCAATAATGAAAACACAGGAAAGGGAGTGAAGAAAACACTTCCCAGGAACACTCCGTTCCCCTGTGATGCTAGGAAAAGCCTCTGAACTTAAAAACCAGGGAAGACAGACTGGAAAAGACACCAAGAAAGCATTTATTCCCCTCCCTCAAATTCCTTCTTGCCCTGATCCCCTTCTCCTGCAACTTCCTCTGCCCTGCTTAGAACCAGATATACCCAAACTGTTCCTGGCAGATAGTTGTCTCATCATCTGATTTCTTCCCCTTTAACCATGCTTTGTTTCACAGTCTTGGAGCACACAAACTGGAGTCCTGCATAATGAAACTAAACTTCTCCAGGAGGGCACCTGATGCATTTCAGCAGCAGTTATCCTTCCATCTACAGGACCAGTCCGCAGCTGGTCTGAAATACAACATCCCTGCTAGATACAGGGTGGAAGCTGGTCTCAGCACCAGCTGATTCACTCTGAAAATCCTCCCCTACAGACCCACACTACTCACTAACACAGACACAGCCTAAATCAATCATCTCGTGCCATCTCAACCCTGGAAATGAAGAGTTTATAATTTTCTTCTCCTCAACTACCATTTTCATTTCTTCAGTGCTATGCCTTAATTTCCTCACGTCAGACCAGGGATAGTGATTGTGCTTCCCATTGATAAAGCAGCTGAGTATCTGTGAAGGAAAATGTGCTATCTAGATGATGCATATCTTCACTGAGGTCATTATTTCCATGGTTCCAGAAATAAGACTCCTGCTCAAAGGAAGCAGCTCTCTTTGCACTCATGCAAAGGGAGGAACTGCAGCCTGCTACTAGGTAATGACTTACTAGTTCACATAAACTTTGCTTCACCGAACACTTTTTTTAATGAAAATATGCATTTTAACACCCAAGTGCTCTTTAAAGACTAGGGATTATAGTAGCATATGGCACTCAGTGAAGAACCCAACAGAGACTTACATCATGCTCCATTCTTCATTTAAAAGTTTTCGTTTACATGTGCAGGAAAAAGGTTGGCTTATCTCCAAACTCGTGTATGACAATTTTGTAGAAGAAAAAAGTGATTTCTGTTTATGTTACAGTTCTAATCTACCCATAACCATAGGCAGCAATCTTGGTTTCTGATACAAAAAATGGTTTAAGCTTAATCAAACAAAGTATCTGTAGGCAAAGACAGGTATCTATGACAGTAATTCATATATTATATGTATATTAATAAATCAGCAATGCAGGTTAGAAAATAAGCTTTGCCAGCTTGTTCCCATTTTAAATAAAAGCATTTTAATCCATTCTCTAGTTGTGTTGAAGCACAATAAAAGCAAGAAAATCACAGACCAAACTATATCCTGTTAGTGCAATTGATATATCATAACCAAATACCAAGCCAGAAATCTGTAGTTAGGGCTGACAGCTCATCTGTTTCAGAACACATGTCACTGAGATGGTCTTTTTCCATTTCACAGCTGCTTTAAAATAAGACAAAATGTCATCCTTAACTCTCAGTTTCTTCCCTTTGTCATTTCATATCGCAGCTCTAATTTTATTTAAACATCCTCCTCTGTTGTGATTACATCTCTCAATTTGTTGCAATACAAATTAGAAAGATACGTGCCAGCTTTTACCGTTATCAGCATAGCTTTCTCACTGCGTCTTGATTAATTGCCCATTATAATAGATGAAATAACAGAATTTACGTTTTGAGAGTGTCTTTTGTTTGCATTATGGAAGGAAATCTAAATCCCCATAGAGACTTGCTCTTTTGCCATTATCATAATTACATGTTTTTCGAACTAAACTATCATATCAGCACATTCACGCTGCTGTGGTGAAGGATGTCAGGATTTTCATCATCAGCTTTGTAGTCAAGTAATAGCCTGACTTGAGCCAGTACGAGAAAACATTTCTCTCATGAAACTTGATACACAAATATAAAATTAAAAGACACCTCTCTAAATGTAGAAAACATATGTACTGGATAATAAGAAACTGGCGACAAAAAGCAACAGTACCCATAAACGGAGTTCAACGTGTCAGGAAAAGAATGTTTAGTACTAAAAGGTAGTCCTCATTTAATGTTAGAATAAACAAGTGGAATTAATTTAGTAATGAAGCATCACAATCGCAGTCTAAAGTTTTCTCTTTAGAAAACTCTGGTATTATATAAGAATTTAGCATTAAGTGTAAAGTAAGAATAAATAACAGTCACAGTAGGACACGTAAGATATTGTGGTTCTAGGTATATAATGTAACAAAGAAAAATCTCAGTCCTGCTAACTGTTTTGGCCAGAGGTTTGGTCAGTCACGGAGATTACTCTGGTGGCACCTTGCAATCGCGTTTCAAAAGACTGAGGGTTTTGCCCTTGGAGCAAAAGCTGACTTTGAAGTCTGGCAGTTTCATAACCCTCATTCCCAAGTCTGCTGTTGGTGACTTCTCATTCACCTGCCTGTAGCTGTCGTATTCAAAAAGGTGATAAAGAGCAGGTAGGAAACTATGCACCGAGTCACTCTCTCCTTTGCGACTGGCAGCTTTCTTGCTCCACATACTTCAGGAAGGCATGAAGTATCTGTCCCACCTAACCTTAGCTGTGCAGTGTTTCACCAAGGCTACTATTAGAGGCTTCCGGAGCATGTAACAGCCTTTCCTTCTTCTCCTTTCACATCAGTGGAAGCAGTGACTGCCTTCTCTTCTAGCTGTCAAATAAGCTGAATTCTGACAATCCCTGGGCAGTCTGGATCCATAAATTCTGTTCTTCTGCTCAAGGGAAGCTGCATCCAAACAACTACGACAACTAGAAGGCAAATGGTAATGTGTATTCTCCACCAAATGAAAGCCTGAGGAGAAATATGTGAGTTTTTTTCTTTTTGCCCTTCCACTCTCTTGCACATTTTAGAGATGTGGGTTTGGTGTGGTTTGATTTGAAGTTGCTATGGTTTATCCAGCAAAGCCTTTTCTCTCTTTCTCTCACCCTAGCAGAAAGTCTACTTTCTCGTCTGCATCTCTTTGTAAATCCTCTATGTATTTCTATATTCTGGACACAACAGTTAGTCTTCTGCTTTGCAGATACCATAAACATGCTCCCTCTTTCGGGCAGATACTCTAGGTGATGCATTTGCCACCACCACAGTCCCTCAGGCTAAGAGTAAAAAAGACTTATGAGGACTCAACTCCAGCTTGTGGCAAAGTTGAGCTGCAAACTTTACTTTGTGGAGGAACAAAAATAAATACAAGAAGTATTGTTACATCCTTATCAATCTTGCTCAGGTCTGAGATCCATGATCAGAGTTTAAATGCAATTTTTATTCCTCCACCCCCAAATAACCTCTGTGGTTCACAGGGAGATTTCAATCTTACAGTGGATTTGTCAGATGCCTGGGCAGCTCTAAAAGTCATATATCAGGAAAAAACAACAGAGACTAATATTAATAAGCTACTTTTGGGAAAAATAAATAATTAGGTCTCTTTGGTCAAATTGACTCCTCATCTTTCATTTTGTGCTGATCTTCTACATTTACCTATCTGTTTAAAGAGCAAATTGCTGAACTGCTTTTAGTTTCCAGATTAACCTATTGCATTTGCATCACTTTCAATATGAGTGATCACTAGCAACAGCCACTCATCCTTGTTTTCCTCAAAGCCATTCACAGCCTTTTCTCAAGTGCCGTTTCCTGTTTGCTATCAGATTTGAAGCACAGGATCCAGGGACAATTTATCTGTTTTCTGATGCTCATTGGTTTCTGCTCACAACAGGAAAATTAAGGAAAAGCACAAGGAACACAGCTCACTCGTCTATCTCAACTTCAGTCAGACAAAACTTGATCTGAGGTTAACCTTGGAATTGATAACCTCATGGAACAGTTATTCAGCTGTCAGCTAAAGCTAAACAGGGAAAAAAAAAAAGAGACCGAAAGGAGGTAGGCTAGATGGGAGATGACTTTATCGATATGTCACAATGTAATTTCAACTAAACACCGTAGTAGTTTTTACAAGATTTCATGACAATACGTCAGTCAATGCCAAATCATTCACAGAAAGAGAGGGAACAGGACAGAAATTCAGAAAAAAACATTTCGACACCAAAGAATCTCTACCTTCAACAACATCTCACATTTTCTTTAAAGTGTTATAATTAATTGGAGTGTGGACTCTTCAAAGCATAAATGCATAACTCCCATTAGCACTAATGGAAGTTAGACACACTCATCAAAGGGAGAATATATTTCTATCTTTACAAGAGTAATCAGTGTGTCACAAAGCTGTATTTTCTCAAGTTATCACTCGCATGCTATGTAGGCTGAGCACAAAGGTTTGCATTCATTTAAATTCAAATTATGCACTTAGAAAACATTTTTCCTTCACTGGAAGGATTGAATGCAGGAAATCAGTTTGCTATTGTGTTAAAAAAATACATTGCAAAATGCAATAAAAATAATTACCCTCTAATTAAAGGTTGTCATTGTAAAATGCTTTTTAAAATCCCATTATTGAAAGAACTTTACATCTTTACCAGAGCAGCAGTGAAATCAGATGATTCCTGTCTATGGTCCTTTGTTTAATACTCTCCCAAGGAATCGTTATTTTGTCCACCAGCAAACTGTTTTGGTATATCTAGATTATCTATTTGCGGACAGACTTTTTAGCAGGGCCTGTTGTGATAGGATAAGGGGTAACGGTTATAAACTAAAAGAGGGTGGACTCAGACTAGATATAAGGAAGAAATTTTTTACGATGAGGGTGGTGAAACACTGGAACAGGTTGCCCAGAGAGATGGTAGATGCCCCATCCCTGGAAACATTCAAGATGAGGCTGGACGGGGCTCTGAGCAACCTGATCTAGTTGAAGATGACCCTGCTCACTGCAGGGGGGGTGGACTAGATGGCCTTTAAAGGTCCCTTCCAACCCAAATTGTTCTATGATTCTATGAACACATGGTGAACTGATGGTATTTCTAAAATAAAAAACAAGTTCATATTTACTTTTTCATTTATTCAGTAAATACTCTGACAGAACAGTAAGCTTTATTCCTTCTTGAGGAGTGGAGAAGAGGGAGGTTGTGATCAACTCTCAAGGAAAGCACAAGACGTCTTATAGATGTCTGTCTCTCTTTTCTGGTGCTATTTGTTCATTAAGACTAACCAACCCAAAAAAAGATTAGAGCCCAGTTCTTATTCCAGCACAAGCTTCAACGCTGTTTAAAAAAAGAACACAACAAAGCATTACAAAAATCCTTTCTGAAAAGTCATGCAACAAATCATCTTTGCCTGCCACATCACACCAGAGTTTCCCTATGCTCAGCACTGTGCCCTTGGCAGCACTGTTAAAGTCAGCGGCTGTTAATAGTTCCTCAGCACCAGGTTCCCTGTTTTCTAGAAGACCAAATGCTTTTCCTGAGCCCTGAGCTCCTCACACTTCTCTAAACATCAACTAACACGTAGTTAGGCAACTCCCAATCAAGGAACTCCCTAAATTCTTTTACACCTAAGAAAGAACAAATGCTATTTTGCAAAGTCTTCAATTTAAATTATTACATATAAGAGTATCATAATAAGTTGTGGGTGCTCGGCACTCCTGAAAGATCAAGTTTTATGTTACTATGCAAATACTTCTTTTTTCTATCTCACAAATAAAACATAACCTGTTATTCAGCAGAGGCATTACATGTACTAGAAATACCAAAAACTCCTAAGCCTTTTTGAAATTCTAATTCAAAATTAATATCCATATATTCTGACTTCATTTAAACTGAAATATTCTTTCTGAGGATAATTTAAAAATATATTTCCGTAATAATTCAAAAATATATTTCATTATGATAATGTACTGAAGTTCAGTACTAGGTACTAAAAGAACAGGTATTCACTGAGTATCTACAGATATATCAATGTACCCAGTGCAAGTTATTGAATAAAATTGTTTGAGAAGTTTTGCTCTGAAGTTTTCTATGTTTATTAAACAAAAATAGGAAGTAGAGAATAAGACAGATACTAAGTCAATTTCCACAAATACCCCTACTGAAATAAAATAACTTTCATCCAACACATTACCAGTGTTGGGAATTAGGAAATTTCATTGTTTTCAACAAAGAAACTGTCTTCAACAGGGTGTTCAGAAACTCCCACAAACAAGCCAAGAGTCAGGCTGTTAATAATACTGTTCTCTTGCTCCCATCTCTGGAAAGACTTACTCTCAGATAAAAACAAACTATATTTGAAATGTAATTCCTTTTCCTCAGAGTTTAGCCTTACCTAATCCAGAAAAACACCAAGCAGTCACACAAACAAATGCATTTTATTGAACACTCTGACTTGTTCATTTTCTTAACAAGGAACAGAATAAAAGATACTGTTAATTCAGAGTATATTTTCATTTAGTGGTGAGGCAATCAATGGCTGTGTGTTGTAGTACTCAGGATAGACACATCCTACACTAAAAGAATGTTTGGTTAAAATTAGTAAAAGATCACTCTGAAGATGGTAATGAAACAGAAAGCATTTAGTCCTAAAAGATGTATCGTCTGCCTCTACTTCCACATACTATACACTAAACCGGGGCGGGGGGTGCGGGGGGAGTGACAGTATCTGAAGTAAAAAAATTGTGTATCTTCACTTTTAGCTCTTTTTCAATACTACTCTTTACCTTCTGACATTAGCTAAGTAGTTACAAATATAATGTAACTTTATAACTTCTACTGGAATAATACAGTAGAGCTATTGTCATTATTTCCATTATAGTAACATGCATGGGCTAATCAAGGTCTTCAAAAATAGAGTTTTGAGGCCAAACTGTTTTCAACTAACAATTTACCACAATAGGAGCTCAAGAAATAGCTGGAAAAAAAACCAGGATATTAAAACAGAGAAGAACATTTATGTAACACTTTACATCATCATTTTAAATCGCTAAAAAAAGGATGGACTAACTTTCTAGAACAGTGAGTCCTTGCCTCTAGGAGGACAAGGCAAAATGCTGGGTATGAAAACAGAAAAAAATATAAAAATTCATAACTTACATATTTCATTACATCCGCAGTTACCCAGAAAGCAAAGAACTAGCATCCACCTTTGAAACATCTTGTAATATGAGCCCATTTCCATATCTGTCTACATCTGGAATCCATCAGAAATCAATGGAAATGCTGCAGGTTATAATATTAACTCTGCAATTGATTTCCATGAATGGAACATGACATCATAGTGTGGGTAGTCTATAATGTGGTTTGGAGCTGTAATTGATAATATGGCTTAGAGCCTCCTTCTCTAAATTGCCCATAGAGATGACCAGATAACAAAATATTGGAGAGTGCAAGCATTTTTATTCCAAATCAGAATAAACTGAAAATCTTATACTTTAAGAAAAGATTTAACATCATTTCAAATAGAATATATTGAAATACTTGTTTTTAAACGTTGAACAGTTTGCTGTGATAATACCAAAATACAGCATTTTTGCATGAATAAAATAGTTTGCACAAGTAATATAAAATACAACAAAATAACAGAGAAATGTCAAAATGAAATGATTATACTGAAGATTTCAACATTAAAAAAAAAAATCACATTATCCAAAATGTGAGAAAGCTAAAGTGAACTATTTAAAACATTTTTACAAAGCTTCTACAGAAACACTCTTTCATACAAAACTTGCAAGTGAAGAGTAAAAAAAAGAAAAAAACTTGTCAGAAAAGTTTTCTGACAAAAATATCTTCAGCCAACCATACTTGTCACTCTGAATCTATCTCATGCCAGTAGTACTTGAAAAGTTGCCTAGTGACCTTTACAGATGAGTTGTCTCAGTCGAGAACTTGGTAACAAATATATAAATATCTGAATCACAGAATCAATCAGGTTGGAAGAGACCTCTGGGATCATCAAGTCCAACCATTGCCCTGACACCACCATCATCGTTACGGAATTAACAGACCCATTTTGGCAGACAAGACTTTGGATGTAACTCCAGGCCTAAGCAGAAAAAGAAAAGCAGCTGCTGCCTTATCCTAGAGATGGCTGCTCTAAGATGTGGCCAATAACTATTACTTTTGTAGCTATCACAACTAATTCTCATGTAGTGCCTGTCCTGTAGTAAAATAGATTAACTTACCTGCTTGATGTTGATTTTGCTATTACTTACAATGAGGACTCTACTCTCCTGGGTTTTCAGGGCCACATTTTTAAAGTTTCAAGTACTTTCAATTTTTACTTTCAAATTGCAATTCACAGATCTGCAGCAAACTTTAGGCTTCCAAGTAGCTTTAGCGAAACTTAAAATCAATATTCCACATGCAGAAGAAATTTTGTCAGTCATATGCCTAAAGTAGGCTGCAAGTACAGAAAGCACACTCTACATTTCCCTTTGAAGCACTTCTCAAATAAGATGGTCTTCATTTATCAAGTAAGTTCTCAACTGTGGATAAAAAACCCTCTCAAAACTAAAGATTTGCTTTTTCCCCAGAGGAGAAAAATATCATGGAAAACCTCAGCAAAAACTGGGTTAAAGTTCAGTCGCTCTCAGCATGGGAGGCCAATATCTAAATTCTGTCAAAAACCTGATTGTTTCTCCTGATCCTGTGTTTTAGAAATTTTATTTTAACAAAGTGCCCAGAATTTAATTATCTCACTAGAGAGGCTATGGGTTTGTATAGCCCTATTAATGGATCAAAATCAATCCCTGTTTACAGATTTGGCAAAGCGATACGTGGTTGCTGTGTTGATTACTAGTTGGCAAATATCTCACACAAATTGCCTAGAAACTTCTCAGACTGGATAAAAAAGCAAGTATCAAGTTGCTTCTGGTTCATCTCAACTGTACAGTCACATACAGACAGTATGGGGGCCACATTTGATTTCTGCAACAGTAAATTAAAAATTTAATTAAATCAGACTGTCAAAAACATAATAATTCAAAGTTTATAGCACTTCTATTCTCACTGCACTTCACACACACACAAATAAAGATGTAGCTACAATTGCAAAGCCAACTTTTGGCCAGATGAAATGGCAGGCAGGTCGCCCCACCAGATGCTCCTCGGGCACTGTGTCAGCAGGGTTAGGCCAATAGTATGGCTTTGGTCCAGTTTCGGGGCTGCCCGCATGAGTGATACATCACACGAGCGCCTTTAGGACCAGCCCATGGTCTCCTGCTCATTACCAGGCCCAGCTCTTCTCTCTCAAAGATCAGAAACACTATGATTAAGTGGAAATTCTCACCACCTACAGATGTCCTCCGAGGAGCTGCCTGGAGTTACAGAATAAAGAGGTGTCCTTAATGGGAAATACATGTGTCGTGTGGCACTGATGAAGCACTAACACAGGCCTTTGTGCTCTCCGTTGGACTGACCCTTCGTTTCTCTCTCCTGTTCCTGCCTCTGCTTTCTCTTCGCCCAGCTGTTCTCCTTTTTTCTCATTATGTTTTTATTATTACTTGTTTTATGCTTTTCCTCTGCAGATTTCTCCCTCCAGTGCCTTTCCCCTCTAATCCTGATGTACCTAAAAGGAATAGGTCCAAACTGCAACAGGATGCAGTCTGGATCAAAACCATGTAACACTTGTGCCATCTCCTCCTGCTCAACACAAACACTCCTTGGGAGAATTTAACAGAACCGATGCACTGAATAGATACTGGAAAGAATCCTAAATATATGACCTAAATAGATAGATAGATTCACTTTCCCAAACATACCAAAACCAAAAGTCTTTTTGCATCACAAAATTATTCAAGTACAAACCACATTTGCATATGAAGAATAACCTTGGCCTGGTACTCATTTCTGTGTGTCTGAACTGCCTTGCCACGACGGAGGCAGAGGATCAGTTTGTGCATTTAGGAAAAAGAACACGTGTCATAGAAAGGAAAATATACCAGGGAAATGGATGAATGGATGGCAAACACGAGTCAGTGTCTCTGAAATCTGCCACTTAAACAGGAAAAGAAAAATACACAATGGAATCAACTAAAGAGAGCAAAGAAAAAAGAACTAAAGGTATAATAAACATATATATGTCCGTAGATATATATATGTATATGTTTAAAAAATGTAATTTTTATGGATCCATTACATAAGCATTTGAGCAATACAGAACAGTATACAAAGCACTGTATTTACTGCCTCTTAATTCAATAAAAAAGCCAATAGACAACAAAACATGAGGATTAGAAATATTAAACTTTTTTTAAAATAACTACTTTAAATACTGCACAGCTTACTAGTCTGCCACAAAACACAACTGAGCACTTGTTAAAGGACTGTCTATTTAGACAAATAAGTAAGAAAACTGAAGAAAATTAAAATTTGTTTTAGGCAAATAAGAAAAAGGCAGGATCGGCCAACAGTGCTGCTGCGTGCAGCTATGACTGAAGGTATATCCCCCTCCTGCACAGCACTACTTTGAAGAGAATCAAACTGGTGATGAGCAAATTAGAGCTGACTTAAACAAGCCTGTAAGAAGGACCCTAAAACCAGCTGCACTTATAAACAGCAGCTTCCAAAGGAAAAGTTAACAGGTCACTACAAACGCAATCCATGGGGAAAGGACTACAGCTCCAGCTGGGCAACAGGTACACTCCTGCTCATGAGCAGGGTTGATAAGCGGGGAAAACAGAACGAGGAGGCACAGGATGAAAAGAATACACTTCATATGTATATAAACCTGATGATGCATGAACTCTTACTTCTCTGAAGTATTTATCTATAACAGAAAAAAGTGTGGCATGCTGGAGGGAACTCACAAATCTACTGTATAGCACCCACCATCTGATACCATTCCAAAACTCTCAACCCACTGTTCAGGTTTGCTCATGTAGTAAAAATATTCTTTCTAGAGGGTAGCATCCTAAGAGCAATGACGTAGCACATACAGTTTATGCTTTTTCATATTAAAGACTCCTTTCTTAGTCAAAAATGTATTACTGAGAAAAGGTCTCCCTCTTTTATCGACATTGCTATGGTAACTGGAATAGTAACCTTAATATATGCACTACACTCAGGAGACTTTTGCTTCAATAAACAGGGAGAACCAAGATTTATTAAGTGTCTGGTCCACTTTCCTAGGGGCTCACATACAGAATTATTGTACTTAACCCTTCAACATTAGGTTGCTATCTATAAATATTGCTTCGAAAATGTAAACCATTCTGCTAACCTCTTTCAAAATACAATACCTTATAAAACAGATACGTTCTGCCTGTGTAAATATTTTCTATATATGTTGATCTCTGTTAAATTCTTAATGCTTTGGGTTCTAGAATAAGTAAAAAATCAATAGGGACATAAGTTTTAAGAAGGACTGCAATGATTAGATGTATTTTTGGCTAAAGGTGGCAAAAGGTAGTTTGATCGTCCGCTAGTTGTAATACTTGATTTCATTTTTCCTAATTTATATCCCAAACTGTGGATTTTGTCCCATCCCAATGATCTCAACGAGCATGGAATCGGTCTACATCTTAATGAATACAACTAGAAGTAAGTTGTTACAAGAAATAAAGATTCTTCAGGAAAATACAATTCAGGTACTCTGTGGAGGAGCTAGTGGAAAAAAAAAATCCCAACCAAAACAAAACCAAGCAGTCAGAAAACAAATGCCCAGAAAAAACTTTTGCAGTCAGTAACAGTAATGCTCAAGTGAAGAAGGGAGCTACAAGTCAGTGTAGAGGTCACGTGTAATACAATGTTGTATTAGTGTACAAAGAATATTGGTGAAGGAACGGAGATTTCTAAAGGGGTGTGCTAAGAAGTCATTTACAAAACACAACAGTGACACAAGTTAATGGCCCTGAATACATAGCACTATTTAATGCTTGTTAACAGTCATTAACACTGGCATTAGTATTGATGTAACAATGGGGCTTTAATATAGTTGATCTGAGCAGAAATTACCCAAGATGATCTTCTAAGCAAGCAAGTCATGTGGCACCTTAGAGACATCAATAATACGAGAGCAGAAAGAAATACAGTGCATGCAGCAGATCCTAACAGTGTGGTCAGGCAGGGAAGATCAGTCAAAATAGCCAGGAAGTAACATTATTTAAAGACTAGACTGCATATGGTCTAGAGGAAAAAATAACTGAGGAAAAAACTCTATTGCGTTACAACCAGTGAAATGAAGAATTTTAATGAGGAGGACAAACACCTTTCTGAGCAACAGCCTACACAACTGCTCATCCTCAGGGTGGAGAATCAGAGGATGACAGGAACAGCAATCCTCTGGCCTTCTGCCCGCAGGGGAGAGCTCTGCTGCCACCCTGGTGAGTGTCTCACAGCTGCAAAGCCACAACATCTGAACAGGCGAGATCCACTTACACGGACAAGCCTCTGAATCTGAAGCACAAAAGAATCTCTGCTTCATTAAAGAAAATTAATATTTGCTTTGTGATAACAATTATTGATGAAAAAGACCACCTGTTTTCTGATAAATCCCTACAGAAATGAGATGAAATCTCCACTTACATGCAGAAAAAAGCATAGAATTTTTCCCCATCGTTTTTAAGGGTGCGTGTCACACTCACGCACAGTTGCAACCCAAATTATTTCATGCTTTCTTATTTGCAATCCTACTTACAATACTGCACAAAGTAAGTTGTTTCAGCTTGTTTCCTGTCCACATTAACACTTTTGTAGCTTTATGCACTTCACATTATTTATCTTCTGCTTTACGTGCATTCTTCACATGCAACATTTAAGAATAAATTCATTTTGTAACATAAGAAGCTCAGAGAAAACCAAACTAAAGAACTACTGTACCTAAACTTAAAAAAAAAACACCCTCCAAAACCAAAACAAATGAGAAAATCAAAATTCTTCCTAAACCAAGACTGGCCATTGTTTGAGAATCCACAATTCCTGCATCAAGGGACACAGCAAGGCACATATTCCCTCGTACCACAGGTGGTTACCTCCACAACCTTAGCTTGCATGACCGATTACCCATCTAGAGCTGGCTTGTAGGGAAGTCTTCAGCATCAGCGCAAATTCAGCCCAAAACTCCTCCATTCAATTCTCTAATGAGAAAACTGAATCATTCAATCCATTTCACAACAATATTGTTTAAACTCTTTTGTTCAACAAGTTATTTTAATGAATCAGTGGAACAGTATCAATCAAAACTTTTATTCCCCTTTTTAGCAGTTTCTGAGACAAACGTCAGCCAGTCTGGAGACACTATGTATCTTCTCAAATTTTCTAGGGATTTTTCAAAACTCAGTTTTCAGACTTGGCAAAAACTGGTTGTGTAATTCACACCACTGCTATGAAAGAAGAGTTTTTAGCTAAAAGCCTCCAAAGACTGGAGCCCTATTTAGGATTTTGTTTTTTGTAATTTTACATGCTCCAATCACCCTCTGCTGCCTTTCAGAAATAAATCTCTCACACTGAACCACACACAACAAAACAATTCCCTGGCCTGGCTTCCAGCTTGAGGTTCTGAACAGAAAGACTCAAATAAATAATGAAAGCTATATGCAGAGCTGGCAAGAGCCCCACTGTACGTACCTCTCTTCACTTCTGCCCGAGTCCCGGACAGACCATTAATGCATCACATCACAGCCTAAATATCTCAATGCCAAACACAGCTCCTGCTATGCTGAAAATGCACTTGTACACAATGGCTGCATTCCAGCCTGGCCACTTCAGACTCTCATCTCATTTAGGGGAGGGGAAAAAAAACCCATAGGACTTCACTCTTAGTAATATCCATCATAAATTACAAGAGTAATACCAACATATGTAGATATGTAATTCTAATAGAGCTATTTGCCTGTTTATTGATTCCAACTCAGCAACAACTTTCTGAAGCAGAATCTGTCTTCTTTTATTGCTCAGTGATGAACTCATTTCTTGCACTTGACCCATATCCGTTGGCAAACATCACAACATGCTTAGCTCTGATACATAAAATTCATATTTGCCTCACGTGCACAAGAAAAGCTTCCTTTAAAAACTGCCAAATGTTTTAAACCATAGTTTCCTGCACAAAGTTGGCACCGGTGGTACTGTGGAATGTGTGCTGTGCTTCCCAAACCACTTCATTTTTATCATCCGCAACTTTTAAAGCAATTTCAACCACCTTCATGCCAGGTTTCCCAGACTTGCTTTTTATTTAATTTTTCAGGATAGACAAGAGCCAACAGAGACTCAAGGAAAGCACCAGCTCAAGCAAAGGCCACTGTCTACACATTTCACCTCCCGGGTGATAAAGGCAGTGTACAGCATGAGAAATGTGCTAGGGACAACCACAAGTAAATCTATGGGAAGCCACTGTCTCATTGCTCTTTAAGGAAACCAAACATGTTATGAGAAGCACTAATACTTCTTTAGCCAGGTAATATCTTTCCATGTTAACTTTAATACACAGTCCACAAAATATTGCACTGAAGTGACTGTTCAACTGAAAAGCAAAAGTGGTTTAATATTTCTTTTTTTTTTTTTCTTAAAAGAGAGACTCGACTAAACAGAATAAATGTTTGCAAAATAAAATGTGAAGGGGAGAGAGGGATTTCCCCCTTAAACCAGTCACATCGTTTCACTGATGTTTCGAAAGGGTAGGCATCACCCATTCTTTTTTTCTCCATGCTGATAAAATTGATGTGTGAAACTAAAGGTGCCACAACAGAACTAGTAAATATTATTCAGAAAATGAAAGCCATGCCTCTGCTGAACCTAATATAGGAAATCTGGAAACAATATAAAACCAAAAATAAAACAAGTAAATACGAGAGCTTGAGTCAAAACAAAACCAGACATCTATTGCCTTGATACAGTCCTCAAGGCAGAGTGAAAATATTTCTGACTTGGGATAGAGCAGTTTATTATCATCTCCAAAGAAACACGATAAAACTGTAAAAGGAAAAAAAAAGTGTTGAAGAGTCTTTGCCTTGAAAACATATGCACATGAAAAATTATTTGCTTTGAAAATTAAATCCAAACAGGTTATACCTGCTGAGATTGACAGCACAACCTGGGATTTTATATGGACAAACTGATACACTTCATTCCGAAAAACAGGGTTTTATGGAGGTACAAATATATGTTTTCTCCAGAAATGGTGCATTTATACTCATTCTGATTAGTCAAAGAAAAGAACTGTGTTCGCCAGGATGACACCAGGGTACAAACCTACCCCCAACTATTTTAGAGTTTTCTGTATCATCTGCAGCAGAGGACGTGACCACCAACAGCCTCCCTGCGCCTGCCTCCCCTCCGCACTTGCGCAGAGCCCTGCTTTAGCAGGGGAGCTGCGGTTCCTCTGCGGGGGTCTGGACAGGGCAGTGGCCGCCCATCTCTGGCAGCAGCCGACAGTTTGGCAGGTGGCACCGCGGCGGTTTGCCAGGGACAGCAGCACAGGGAGGATTAGCAGCTCCTGTCTGACAAGGCACAGGAGTTTACAAGGGCTAAAGGCAGGAGAAGGTCGATATGTAGAGAAAATGCAGCTTCTCCATGAGGCAGGAAAGCCTTCCTGAAACACAAGTTGCGACCTTAGCCCCTCCTGGACCTTTCCTTTGTCACAAGGGTCAAAGTCTTCCCCCCCTATTGCTTTCGACTCCCCATGATTTCCTTATTTTCCCTCTTCCTCCCAAAGACAGGGCTGTTGCTTGTTAGATGAGTCTGTTTTGAATGAAGTGTGAGGTCCTACAGGAAGAGGGAATCTCTGCTATCATCTCTTGCCCTCTCGAAGATCACTTCCCTCCTCAAGGAGCCACTTGAAAACCCTTCTCTCTACGCTGTCACCTCCCCAGTCCTCTCCCTCACTACACCAAAATCTATACTCTTGCACTAGAAGGACTGTGTTTGCCTACAGAGATGTTATGCTGTCCAGCCATACACGTTACCCTACACTCTTCCCATGATACAGTGTTGCAAGGGTTTCTGAACACAGGAACAGACAGCTGCTCCAGAAGCAAGCAAGACAGAAGTATTTATTTTATTATCTCACAATTTCAGCAAAGCTCCTTACAGAAGTTTTACCTTAAGTTTACCTTAAGCAGATGCCCACATCCCTCCCTGCTCCATAAAGCAGATATGCTCAGGTGTTCTGCTGAGGTTTAGCACAAGACTTAAGGTCCTTCTCTGGCACTTTTCATTCAGATATGTGAAAATATCATGACTGTGCTGACTATATACCCATCTGATGGAATACAAGCAAGGAGTCAATGCACTGTATCACATATAGGAAAGGTTGGCAAAGATTACTTAAACAGCAAAAATGCAAGCAACTCCATATTCACAGAAGGAATAAAGGCAAAGATGAAGAATTTTATTGTCATTAACAGCCAGAGTCCCTGATAATAAGAGATGCAAATACACCACCAAAGATCTAGGGATTAGACTGCAAACCTTTTGAGCCCTCAGTATTTCTCACAGCCCAGCACACACATTTCTAAGTAACTTAACAGAAATGAAGAAAATATCTGGAAAAAAATGATCAGTATGGTTCAAAGATCCGGCTGCAGACTGCTGATATTGGCAGATAAGCAATGATTCATACATTGGTTTATGAACAACAGAGCGATGATACAGTTGTTGTCACTGATACAGCTACTTTAGAACTATGCCCTAATACATCACATATCATGACCTTCCATTAAATGTGCTGTGCTAGCACCCAGGAGATGTTCCTAAAGCAAACTGTGGTCGTGAAATGAGATGTTATGCCTGACCTGAAGCAGAGACTGGTCCCTGTCGCAAAACGGTCAGAATCCAAGACACAAGCAATATGAGATACATTAAGTCACTTGACAAGTTTTTTGGCAAGGGAAAGCATAGGGGAAGTTTAACTGTAGTGCTTTCTGAAATTTAATTACTCTGGATATTTTAAACTACAGTGCAGTTTTGCACTTAGACTTAAGTAAACCAAGCTGTTTTGCCATCTAATGCGAAGCCCTTATCAGTAGCAATATGCTGTCAGGTTTAAGTACTTTCATTATTCACTGGCAGCATTTTAAATTCCCACTTCCTATTAGAAAACCTAAAGATCAATAATGCTAAGGGAAGATGTACTCTTATTTAACGTCGTCGAAACTATGCCAAGCAACTGGTATGCTTTCTGAAATCAAATGCTCTTTCAGATAACACGGACTGAAATGATTGATGGTTGTGTATGCTCTCCACAATGTCCTTGTAAATACAATTGATCAGATTTATAATTGAAAAAGCTTAGTAAACTACTAAGTTACTATTTTCAAGAAAAATACTAGCCATCATCCATATTTTCTTTCTCTTTCCTTTGCACATTCTTACAAAAAGAGAAAAAAAATCCAAGTCAGGTTTAAAAAATTTTGCCTTTGAAGTAAAACAAAAAAAAAAAGTAGAAAAAAGGAAGGGAGGAAGAAATCTGAAAGATACCTGCATAGGTACATCCTCAAATTACATTAAATGTGAATATATTTTGTCACTTTCAAAACTAGCTCCAAATTTTTCTTTTATTTTCTTTGACAACAGCTGATTATCTCAGATAAAGAACAACATTTCCTCTGCAGCTTTAAACATTTGCATAATTATTAACCTGGTGGCAAGCACATAAAATTGTGGACTCAGTTGCAAACAGAAAAGGAAATGGACTGTAAAAATTGCTGTATGTAAGAGCTTTTCTTATTCAAGAGTAGACTAGAAATAACTACATGGGGATGATTTTTGTAGTGGAGGAACTTGCAAACAAGGAAGAAATAACATTGTGTTTGGAAGATAATGCTTGGGAAATTCCAACATCAGTATGGAAAGTTTCACTAAATGGAGCAGTTAAATACTAGACCTTACCTAAGAACACAGTGATTCATCTAGCACTTTAAATTCTCAAATCAGACATTTTTCTACAAAATATGCTCTAGACCCTGCAGAAACTGCTTACAGCAGGAATCACTTTTTCAGTCTCTATTCCCATCCCTTCCCGGGAGGTCAAGATGATAAAACTTTCAGATGGATACAAATTATTCTATCCCAGGAGGAGCAAAACAAAGTAGTAAGTAGCTACTTATTTTCTGCTAAAATCTTCCTGTGAAGAGTCCAAAAGCACTCACCCTGCCAATATCCAAAGAAAGTGCCAAATGCTCCCCTCCAGCTCCACAGTAATGAATGCTGAATATTAAGTTATATATTTCATTCTCCATGCATATAATGTCACCACTGCAATGTTACCATGCCAGGAAAGAAAATATAATCTTACCCTAAGTCTTAAAAATAAAAATAGAAGCAGGAAGCAGAAACACTGCTTTGCAAGACTCCTCCTCATTTTGTTTATTATCTAAGATAATGATTTCACTGGCCATACCAGAAATTTTCAAAGAAAATGCAAAAAAAAAAATAAACCACCTATATATAATTTTTCTGTATTTATCAGAAATACTAAACAATTAGTAAAACCATTGATTATCCCAATTTTTCCCTCAATTCTCATACACACACATACTCTAATAAGAAAGAAGTCCATTCTTTCCCTTTTTTTGTAACACTGGACTTTGTTGCTTCTTTGACAAATAAACACAGGAAAACACCTGACTGCAAGCTTAGTTCTCATATTGGCTGAGAAAAAAAATCACTGCAGAAAGATTGGATATTAGTACAACTGTGCTGCTAATAAAACACACAGCCTTTCTTTATTAAATAGTATTTCTAATATTACTTTCAATAGATGGAAAAGCTCATAACTGTACAATCTCATAGCTTTTAGACTAGATTGCTTACGACCTCTGTTTTTTTGCATGATGCTAGTAAAATTATCTTCCATTGTTTGAGTTTCTTAAGATGGATTTTAAATACCACAAAAGAAATCTGTATCCAAGTTAGTGTTTAGCACCAAATTCTATGTTTCTTTTTACCACATCTGGAAAACTCTTAGAAGAAGATTTTATCTTATCCCAGGCTGTAGAACAGAGTTAAAAAATACAATAAACTACATGTTTTATAGTGTCAACAATATTTAGTATAACTCAATCCATAACCTTTTAGTTTTATTGTCCTGGGTTTTGAAATTAATAATATTTTCATGCATAGAATATTATGCACGTTATAAATGACTACTACTGTTCTTAGATGAGTAACCTCGTGTAGTTTTTGAGTAGCAAGCGTAATGTATAGAACTAGCATAAGGATCTCCTTCCACTACGTACCTGCCTGCTGTTAGTGACCACTTGAATTGACAATACTAGGTCTGTAAGAACTTTATTTGACAATTAGGAGCAGTATTTTTCAAGTAGGGTGGTGTCAAAGGCAGTTGCTTTGTGAATTGAACAAACAACAACAAATTCATCAAAAACTGCTTTAGGACATAATTAGCAAACAGTCTTAACTGGAAAACAGTTTTCTGCCAAATGCAAGAAACTGTTCCTCTTGGGAATAGCACTGTTCTGGCTTTACCCGGTACCAGAGTTTTTGGGACTGACTGCAGACAGAAACCAGTCCAAAGAAGCAGCTAAGGGCATCTAGGCAACTGTATGGTCACTGGTGTAGCTGGGGGACAAGGAATGGCAGGAAACTAAATTGAGCCTTCCCTCTCTTACCCCTAAACTACTGGATAACAAATTACACCAGAGCTCGTACTGGAAAAAAAAAGACTGACCATATTTTTCTCCCTTTTTATCCCTTTTTTTTTTTAAATGCACTTACCCTTGTTAAGCCCATTTCATTCTTTAGAATATATCATAAAGCAGCAATTCAGTTCAATCATATAGCTTCCTACAAACGAAAACCAGTTCTAGTTCTTACTGAACACCAACGTTAATATAATTGAATCACTATTTCCTGTGCAAAGTTATTCTGAATTTACATACACAGTCACCAGACTTTCAAACTTCTACCTTCCACAGAACACTCCTTAACAATACTCTATTTTGCACAAAGCCTATTGTTATTCCTTTGATCATAACACCTAGAGTAATACAAAGATCCAACTATAGTGACACAAAACAGATGGTCGCTATTGTGTTACTTGGCATTTCTTGCAAACAGAAAGAATGCCAACAACTCGTGATCAAGAGAAAAGGAGTTCAATGAGTTGAAAAAAAGTTTTAATTTGTTTTTTTTTTTACATTAAAACTGCATAATTCTTTGGGAATCTGCATATCGTTTATAAATCATTTAATAAAGTAGAACATAAAACACAATTTGTAGACATTAGAAAATGACTGAGCTGTACAAGTGTATTGAAATATTTAAGAATCCATTCCAGATGTGAAAAGTCAGAACCAGTTCTCAAATCCCAAAGTTCAGGTATTAATAGAACAATTTAATTTTCTGAATTCATCTTTTTGTGAATTCATAAACAAGATCCAGTTCTTAAGAACAATTCTACATCACTGCCTCCAACTGAGTCAGTTACATAACCAGAAAATTTTAGTGGGTTTCTACTAGACAGAGCTTTAAAATTAGAAAGCCACTTCAAAAATGAATGAAACAGACATGATTCAGAACTACATGGAAAACTGGGACACTGGCCAATTTCAAGAGAGTTTGAAATCTTAACTGATTCTTTCTCAATGCCTGGATAATGATATCATTCAATATCCAAAATTATTACCTATTTTCGAATTATGTGAGAGATTATACACTTACCATTAATCCATTTGGCTTCTGGATTATGAACTATGAACTCTTTTCTGAAGAGATCTTCCAAGGACAATCTGGTTTCTGATGAATTTGCGAGTTCATCTAAAATAAACATAACAGGATCATTTTAGATATTTATTAAAAACAATATATTCCACGCAGTTTGCAAAACATTGGAATTACAGAACCAGAATACATAGTTCGAAGGTGCTGTCAAAATCAATAATAATACATTGCTTTTTTTTTCCCCCCCGCAAGAAAATTTTCCATTTTTCTTCAGTAAAGCTTCAGAAAACAAAGCATTGGTACCTTATGGACAGGACAACTGAAGGATGTAGTGCTTGGCTATTTATTATACTGGGACTGTAGTGGCAAAGCTCCCTCTTCCCACAGCCCTACACCACAAGAAAAGTCTGATTTCAAACCAATACAAAACTTCCTCACAGCCAAAGGATGTAGGCCACATTGATCACCTTCTACAGACAGCAACTAAGTAAAATACTCCTGTAAGTAAATCTGGAACCAATTTCACCTATTCTACAAATTAAAACGTTAAAAAAGAAATCCATATGTACATTATATAGTCTGTGCTTGCTCTCTAGTGATAAGCACAACATAACATTTGGCTAACAGCCTTGTGGTTTTCCCAAACATGATAGAACCCAGGAATATTGTGCTTCTGAACATTAGACAACATTGATTTTAAAAAAAAAAAAATAAGTTGCCAGCTCCTAAAATCATCTCCATGCTTCAGAAAAGAAAAAAGAAGCTCTGCTAAATTCTACTTTTCTTGTGCTGTAAGTTAAATAAATAATAAGTAGCAGAGATTCAACAGTGAACTGCCACACTAATGTGAAATCAGAAATACTATTAAAGCAAAAGTTTTGCTGTGAAAACACAAAGTTTCCAATGAATATTCACTGATAGCTGCTATGCACTTCACCTAACTGCTTTAGGCTATTTAGGAGAACAGCAGCTGCCAAAAGCTGCATTATACATTGCCTCTGCACTAGCAAAAATAGGCACCTATGCACTTCCTACACAATCAACCAGACAGATGCCCAGGCAGGTCTTTAATCATTTTATTGTTATTGGGCAGGTTTGCCATAGATTAATGCAGTATTTCTCTGCTCTATGAGCTTTTCCTTCCAATGCGTCAGGCATCCACCTTCTCTACAAGAGGATCTTTTTGTTAGTCAGATTTTGTCCTTACAGATTGCTGATATTAGACAGCACCGCTGATGACAGACCCAGAGAAAAAGAGTATCTAGAATCACAGCAGTCAAGGAGCAATCTTGTTATCTTGATGTTGACCCAATATGTTACCAGCACATTTTTAACAAAGAGATGTGCTTTGTAAAGGTTGTATCCTATAACACGGTTCAGATGAAAATGTGACCTCTTCACAGTGAATAAAGTCAATCATATTTTTGTTATTGGTCTTTATTCAGCCAAATTTCTCAATTAGAGGTCCAGCTGAAAGCTTACTGGAATCAACAACAATACGATTTTTTTGCGTTTAAATGTCAGCACTGCCTGCTGCAGTCACTCCAGTTGGGATTAATAAGGTGCACCCTTGAAGAGAAACTCCTTTTTAACGCACACCATAAATTTATGATAGACACAAGGCCATCACAGCTGCTCACTCCACGGCGCTGCTGCATTTTGCATGCACCTCCCTCCCAGGTCTCGGCAGGGCCCCAGTAAGCACTTACGTACTGTGATCAACTCCTTGCACTTGATGTCTTATAAGGCTAAGCATACAGAGTTGTTCAAATCCCTTCTCATAAGACAAATGTTCTAATCCTTAAATAAGCTTTTTGCCCTCTTCCTACCTTCCGGGGATCAAAACAGCCTGTTTCCTTTTTTTTTCAGTCTCCAAGTCCAGCATGGGACACAATATTCCACTTGCAGTCTTACTACAGCTTTACAGCGGAGTAACATTCTCTCTCTTGATTTATACCTAATCCCTCTGTTTACACATCATGGGACCTTGTTAGCTCTTATTCCTGCCACACACTGGGTTTTTATCTTCAAACTAAGCACATGTTGTTATATATGCTCTACTCAGCTCCACAAATAAGGTTCCTATCTTTAAAACACTACTTCTAACTTAACACCATCAAATACTGGGCTCCTCATATGCCCATTTTCCCCTTTCTCCATAAGCTTGCTGACTACCTACCCTCAACAAGCTGTTTTCCATCACCTATTTCGATTCAACTCACCCTCGTCCTGATGCTGTTTGTGATTCCAAAAGGATTCCCCTTCTAACCTTTTTTGAGTCTGTTATTTATTGTGACCCCTTACATCCTGCCAGTTTGCCAACTACCAATGAAGCCCACACAAGCTGTTATGTTGCCAAAAAATTGTCTTACCCAAGACAGTTTAGTTTTCAGAGATTTTTTAAAATTAACTGCTTTAATAAAAATCAGTAAAACAATACATCAACTGTGTACAGAACAGCTAGCAGGGAAGAAAGGTACACCAGCTCTGCTCTCTGTCTTCTAATTCACATGCCTGCCAAGTAATCTCAATATGAATTGGATTTTAAAGTAACTTTTAAAATTGCTGTTAGCATTTCTAAGCTGAAAAAACTGTCATCTTCAAGCAACTTTACTAGATGCTTGAAAAGTAATTTTTTTTCTGATGCTAAGTCATTACCAAAATAGATCATTGTTTGTAATCCCCAACACTAGCTTTCCACTCTGTCAATATATCATATTGTATAATTTTTAAGAAAATTGTTGATTTGACATCAAAAAAACTCTAAAATAGTAATTTAAGTTTCAAAAAACCCTTAGTTTATATATAGCAAGACGAATCACACATCATGTGAACTCTCAAACAGTATACTGGGTTAATCTTTCTTGAGGACAAGCACAAATTTGTAGGTACTTCACAAAGTACTTGTTTTATTTTAACGACTGCCTTTTTCCACTTTACGTTTATTCCCACATTACCAAATAGCCTCCTATCTCTTTTTCATTTCCATTTTAAATTTTAATGAATTATTCCTTGAAGGAATCATATTTCCAATGACCTCACACTATTTCCCACAGATTTCTATATTTTGGTCTGCAGTTATATATATTATGTATAGAAAAGGAACACAAATTATAGAAGATACAAACAAAATCAAATGTTAAAATCTAAATGGCTACTTTTTAACTATACATCAAACTAACAACAGTTCAACAACTGGGGCTCATTTATTCAAAATGACAAACCTGTTTCTGCTTAGTAAACTAGATGACTGCAAAAGTAGAAATTAATAGCCTAGTTACTTTTCATGAGTTTATTTTTGCAGGTTAAAAGTAGTCTAAACACCTCATAAAATTTACCTTCTAACTTAGCAAATAAAACTAATACTGATGTAGTGTAGTATATTGTTAACTCAAACTCCTTACCGACTTTTCTGCAGGAAAAAAGTTTTAACGCTAGAGATTAGGATAAAGACTTGATGTTAAATGTCATCTGAAAAGTGGAAAAACACCACTAGTAAACTGTATGCAAGCTAACAGGTATGTCAATAACTGGGCACTAGTATAGTTCATATTATGTTTGCATAAAAAAGGAAAAACAACTTGCCAGAAAGTAGTCAGATATCAAAACTTGTTTGCCAATTTACAGTAGTTACAGGGAGCCTATACAGCATTGAACAGAAACCTGAATCTTCTGGTAATGAACCTCCACTTCAGCAAAAATAATTTTTAGTTTGCTTTCTCTTTGTTTAAGAGTAGTATGAGAGATGGTGCGGAGGGATCGGTCCCAACCCTGTTCTAAACAGAATATTTATCTATTGGACATAATCCAAATGGATCCTCTTCCTAGAACTTGATTTAACTCGAAACAATTTCAAAGCAGCATTTTCTGTCAGTTTGGCTCACGTAAATGTTCCCTAAAGGAATTTTTGTGCAAAGCTGTGCCTTTTGGGTTTGTTTTTTTTTAAATCAAGAGATAGCAAAGCAAACTGAGTTTGCTTTGAGTCTATGAGTAGAGTTACATGCCACTTTGCCTAACAGTAACTACCATATATCAGTATCCATGGTTTAAATGCTAACATCAGTATCTCAGTAAAGGAGCCACACATACAGCATTCAAGTCTGCCACACCTTCAGAAACTGTAAGTTAACATGAAGGTAGAACTACTGTCATTCCCAAAATGGAAAACAGCCTTAAGTGTTGTGGCAAAACACCTGTACAAGGGTGGCAAAGTTTGTACAAATCTTAAGCTGTTCTTAGCTGATGTTTCACATAAAAGCTTTCAGTTGCTAGTACTTCCAACTGAGCATTTCTCAGTTTTGAAATACAGATCAACAGTGGTCAACCAGATAGGTCTTCAGATAATTCCTACGATGTGGAACATACTGTCACGATGCAAAGCACAAAACCATGCTGATTTAAAGGCAGGAATGAGGCCCTGATCCCAGAAAATCTACCTACGAATATTTCAGTATGTGCAGGTATGTGATCAAACCTCAAAAACATGAAATAGATTAAAACCAGAACATGAAATATACCTGTGCTATGTTTATAGTGACATACAAACCAAATGATGGCTTCTCATAAACAGCTACTTCTGTCTCTGCACTGGCCATTAATTCACAATATAAAGGAAGTTATAAATATAAGATTATTACCAAGGTATTTTCTTCTTTTACTCTCTCTTAAGTACTTCTCCAGTGATCGTCTCCAAATATTACACACAGAAATAACTGGATTCATAATTAAATTGCCCCACAGGATAGAGAGGCTCCTATTCTGAAACTCCCAAGCTCTTCCATACTCCAGTCCCTTACTTTAACAAGAGTAACCTCACTCTTTGATATCTCCGTGCACTTTCTTTTATCATTGCATTTATTTAATTGCGAAGAAAACTAGCAGGGATACTTGCCTGTAAGCCTTCTACTCCCAGCTACAGAGCAGTGTGGCAATTTGTACTTGGTGGGCCTGATGGGTTTTTTAACGTACTCCTTAGTCCACAGAGGTTCACAGAGAGCTGTTGCACCCCAACAAAAGGTTACTGGACTGGGAGTCCATTCAGACTCTACCACTATTCTCTTGCACTACTGAATGGTCTGGTCTTCCATTTTTTCCATCTCTTTGTTGAGAACACTAACACATTTATAAAGTTTCTGAGTATTAGCACAGATGAAAAGCAATATAAAGGGGACCAAAATATTACTAATGTTATTGGTACAATTTACTAAAACCACAACCATAATTGCAACACAGATATTTCATATTTTAACAGAAGCTAAGTTACAAGTAGGTCAAAATACATCTCTTATTTCAACACAGTTCCTGCTCAGTGTTGAATATTCAAGTTATATTTCATGTAGTAAAAAACACTAAAAAAAAAATCAAGAATTTCCATTTAGTTTTAATACTGCTTGTATCTTTAGCAGAAGCTAAAGCTTCTTTGAAGCTTTTTGCATATAACTTACATAGAAGATTTTATCTTTAAAACTTATCTCTGATGGAAGCATTGATCCTTCTATTAAAAAAGGCATGAAAGCTGTTGTTCAAATTTTGAGTGAAATCAAATGACAACTGTTAAAAGTGTACACGGACCTAAGAGTTTCTTATATTGTGGACAAAGCAATGTATAAATACTTGTAGGCAAAAGATCATTTCTGTTAGATTTGACCATCAGTAAATAGACTTTTGCTTCCACAAAACTTTCAACAAAACAATCAGGCTTCTGAGCAACCACCACACGAAATTATCATCTCCATAAAAAGAAGCAGCATGATGCACAGTGTTTACGGGAATTTACATGAAATCTAAAATGCAGCCATCGGTACAGGCAGAACTAAATAGCGAAAGAAGTCTCTGATGCTTAAAATAGTATTAGAAATGAAAAGCAATGCACTCTGAACTATCCCAAGGTAATATAGGACAAAATCCTCACTATTGCATTGAACATCTAAATTCACATCTATTATATTTTATGAGAAGAATTTGCAAAACCAAGTATTTATAACAACAGATCGGTCGCACCTCAGAACTGAGCACCTTGCAATAGCCAGACCTGTGATAGAGTCTCCCAAGCTTTTCCTCCCCTCAAACACTAGATATCCCAAAGTGAGAGTACATATATTCAAGATCAAATAACTTTAGATACAGTGCTTAGTACCTGCCAGCAAACTAGCAAAGGATCAGAATATTTTCTTCCAAAAACATATTAATTAATCATGAAAGTGAAGGGGGAACAGCACTGATTAGGAACAAAATAGGGAATGCACCTCCAAAACTTTTTTTGGTAAGCATTTCCAGCCTCAAAGAAATCCCAGTTTTACAGACCTAGATCATTTGGGGAAAAAGGTTTTTATTTATCTCAAGCTCTACAGTCTCTATGGGATATCTTAGAGCATCTGAGCTGACAGAAGTAGTTTTCACTCGCATGACTTGCACTGAAATGTAGGTCCCAGCTTACATCAAGTTTTCAAGCAAGCTCTCTGGATTTTGAAACAGCCTCAGAGATACTGAGCCGTTTTAACTGAGCTTTTTTAACATATTAAAACAAACCCTAACATTTCCCTGGGTTGTTTATTCTTTTTTCCACACATGCCTTCAAAGATTTCAATTTATGTTTATACATCATTAATAATTTTATATAGATATAAGAGCCAGAACTGATGTTTATTATTGTGAATTCCAGCATAACACTTTTGAGATTTTACAAGCCTTAAAAAAAAAGCTACCTCCCCTTGAAAAGAAAAGCAGTCTTCTGTCTTACAGTGTACCAAGATACGCCACCGTTTGCCCTCAACGTCTTTTTTTTGTTATTCCCTGAAGAAACTCCTATACACTGAGACTACAGCAGCACAACTTTGTTCTAAGAGGGAATAAGCAAACAGTCATTTCTTTATCATTCCTCGGACAGCAGCATGCATATGTAGTAGATATTTATCCAAAACAGAGGAAGCAGAATAGTCCGTAGTATTCCTACATACTCTCTCCAGATGTCCTGTTCCCTCTGACAAGCAAAGCTTTTTGATCCTTTTCCATTCAGTCTCACCACCTTCCTTTCAAGCAGCAGCAGCAGTCTACTACCCACCCATCTTCCCTTGATGATTTCATCCAGTGGCCAAATTGTCTGGAACCATTATTTCACTGAAAAGCACTTCATTAACCTTTTGGTTTACACAAACTGGGCCCTTGCATGGCAGAACATTTGCAGACCAATATTTACTGTCCAGGCATGCCATCCAAATCAGGTACTTTTCATTGAAACGTTAAATCTGACAAAAAGAATTCAAAGATATTTTTTCTTTAAAACTTGTGCAATGTTTCCTTTTCTTAGGTTCCTAGACATAGTTAAATGGTTGCTGCCCCAGCAGTAACAAGAACATCTTTAGAAAAATAACTCAGATCAAATTAGAACAAAAAAAAAAAATTAAGCCTAATTATTTTATACGTTCATCTGCTTTTTTTGCTCTACCACTTCCCCTCTCCTCCCTTTTTTTTGGTAACTGAACCGTTATGTAATTTCCCTTCTCTTTGTTTTTGCGAAAAAGAAAAGGGAAGACGTTTGTGCACATGAAAGATGCATGCTTCTGGTTCAGTGAGAAGCTTCATTTTCAGTATTAGTTTTCCATGACATACAGCCTTCTCTTAGATCATCTGTGAATCTGAAATTACACCAAGACACACGTGACAAAATCTTAAAAGTCAGCTCACACCTGCTGAGGCTAATGAGGATTGCTAGTAGCTGACACAATCCTCAGGACCTACTGCCAAAGCCAAATGCTTCTACTCCACAAGGCCTCTGGTTACTCTTCAATCCGTACAGGCACCAAATTTATAGTAGCCAGAAGTGAAAAATGTTTAAGGACAAGAGACACTTTAACATTATATGTCATTTTAATGACTGCATTATGAATCATACACCTTCAGTAAGATAAAATAAAGAAGTCGGTTACCTGGGGTTAAAAGAATGACAGACATAGTGATGAGTGAACAAACAACTAGAATCACCAGCAGCGCAATAGCAATTCCCTTCCAGTTCCTCTGCGGAGGGCTGTTACTTCCAAGTTCCTACAGGGATGGAAAAAAATAAAATAAAAAGAAAAGACCATGTTTCATAATCATATATTTCTAGAACTATTATCGATAGGAAAATGGCTCTGTGCATATTCATAATCGCAGCATGGGAGGTGATCATGATCCCTCCCCTCTCAACAGTACACACAGTCATCCAAAGGTGTGTCACTCTTATGCTTTCTTAATAGATATGTCTTTTTTTTTTAAATATGCATATGTAATTTTATACCGCTAAGAGACAATCAAATGAGGTTATACAAGCTGACCAAAATAGGACTGATGTTAAAATGTGCTGAACATAAACTTCAGGACAATATCAACTAGCAGTTTATAAGATAATTACAGAAATGAAATGTAGCGATTTACTATAATTCCACCTAACGTGGTATGGACCATAAAGGTTTAAATACACATCCTTTTTAATGTACACTATTAAACTTATTTGTAATAGAAAACATTTACAAAACTGCCTGAGGCTCCAAGTATTCCATCCAAAGCTACGCAACTCTTCTCTATACAGTAGTTCAACTGTAAAGTGCTCCCCTATTACTCATAAAAAAACAACAGTAGCTTGTAACAAATGTTAAATGAATGCTTCTGTAACTACTAGTACGCTTAAACCTACGTTCTCTGTGGTTACATGTTTAACTTCTATTAACTCCAGCCAGACGCCATTTAGGTTTGTCAGTAGTAGCAATGCATTGCCTGTGTTCACGGAACAGTTTGAGACCAAACAACACATAAACATCTAACAATAGAACGACAAAAACAGTATGACAATTGTTTCATACAATCCTAACTTTCTCTCATAGAAAACATTATTTTTTCTGTCTATACTTGGCAAGCATAAATGTTTTTCTGCCACAATTACTCTGCCTTTACTATTTCAAAACGAAATTGCTGTGGTAAGACTTTCTGTGAAAAGAAACGTGGGAGGGACTTCTCAGAAGACCCCACTTCAGCCTGCCTACAGTTATGTTACACAAGTGCTTAACAGTCTGCCCAGGCTTCCACTAAGCTCCAACTAAATACCAGGTGGGGTAAAAAACACAGTCTTTACCCCACACTTGCCCTTGAAGACACCACCACTTAAAAGCCTCTCCCCTCCTCCCCAGGACCTCCTGCCATAACATGCATCAGCAGAGCCCTGCAAGGCTGCCTCTCCGCTGACTGCACAGGGAGTGACTGCCACAAAAGATGAGAGACTACTTGAAGTCTCTCCTATTTGAGCTGCGATCCCAGGTTTGTTAATCTTGAAAGTACACAGCAAGGATATTCTTTTCTCTTTCCCCTTTCTGCTGGACAAAAGGGCAGAGGGATGGGGGCGACTCTGCCACCTCAGCCATCTTGTTCTATGGGTAGGCACCTCCTGCTATGTTTTATAAGCTTCTAAAGGCATATTAATACTTTTTCACACACACATGATTTAATTTTTGTTTTCTGAATTATGAGTGAGAAATGGAAATGTTTCAACAACAGAAAATAACAACTTCCTTGGGCCTTCTCGGCTTGTGTACACCGCCTCAACACCATACACCACCCAGAACAGCATCTCTAGCTCTATCTTTAAATATTTCCTTTTTTTCACCTGTTCATTTCTACCTGTAACAGACAGTTTCTCTCCCTGGTCCTCCTTGCCAGGAAACATAAGGGGAATTTCCCTAGGCAGTCTCTGAGCAGTCCCACAGGGGAAGCCTCACAGGAGCCCTCAGCCCACGGCATCTCCCAGCGAGAAGCCCCTGCCACCCCAACATGGCTGCGGCCCGCTGGACCCCAACCTCCTGCCTGACCCAGGCCCAGCTGGGCTTGCTCATTTTAGAGATCGTTAGCCTCACCAGAGGGGGAAAGCAGCCAGTCTGTCTACTCAGTTTAAACCCCAGGCCACAGCCAGTCTTCATGGGATCAGCTCCCTCACCCAACAGGCGTTAGCCTTCCCCTCCCCACAGCTGAGGCCAGCTCAGGCCTAGTGGTAAATGGCCACCAGCCAGCCTGGACTGCTCTCAGTCCTTCCCTCCCGGTGGCTGCAGGAGTAATTGTACCTTTTTATTATTACACAAATCTCCTCTTTGGTGTGGAATGGCAGATAATGAAGGATGTTCAATTATAGCACATAGAAGGAAATTATTGAGAACAGCTGCAGCACAGCATTAGCAGTCGGTCCCTCTCAGGCTGAACTCTGTGCGGCTTTCCTGGGGACTGCCAGGCAGGAGAAGCCTGATTACCATAACCAACAACTCATCTTTGATGCCTGTAGTTTTTTCACTAAAGTTCAGGACTCCAGTCTTCCAGACGCAGGGGGAAAATAATGGTGTAAGCAGGAACTCCTGGCATCTGTCTCCTTTCCCCATCCCATTGCCCCTGTTTCCCAAACCCCTGCAAACCTGCCTGCTCCCCTCATTTTCTTCAGCTCCTTCTGATTCACTCCCTCCTCATTAAATATTAATTACCACAGCAACTTCCTGACTAGCCTTAAAGACAGTGGGTCTTCCAGGCCTGCACAATGGCTTCACAAGCCCCTTTGGTGCTCCCTAGGATATGAGGATTGCATGGTTCAATCCTTTCTGGACAGCCCTGGCCACGCTGACATTGGAAGGATCCCCAGCCTTTTCACAAAAATACAAAAATTTTACACCCTGCTTGTAAACTCAGATCCAAGCTATTATTTTCCCTTAAGTAAGAATTATTTTAATGTTAATAGCACAGTCTAGAAAATATTAACTTATTCTAAACATAACAGTATAAGCCTCATCCATATGACACAACATGGAAAACTAGCAGCTCATACCAGCAAGCGACGGTGAGAAAACAGTAGTTACCCTCAGAGAATCGTAAAAACCTTTTCCAAAGGACTGACTTAAAAACGACAGAAGCTGGACAACATGATGAATGTTTTCTGTACCAAAGCATCCAAATAAATGTACCAAGCCTTCATTATTCAGAAGGTTCTTCTCTGCAGACATGAATATTGTTCAGATTCTAAAAATATAGATCCATTTTAAATACTCCTGCAAATTTTTGCAAGGAGAATATTGAATGGATGAATCTAGTATTGAGCATACAAAGCTTATTGGTACTCACAGTGAGAAAGACGGGGGCTTCCAGCTAGCAGATCTTGAAGACTGGCATAAAAAAGACTTGTCTCTGACTAAGAAGAAAGTACTTGGTTTTAATAATTTGATAAAATTTGTGAGTTGTTCCAAATTATTAGATTAGAGGTTATTAAAAGGTCATAAGGATGTTTTGATATTGAGTGACAACATCCTGGTAAGACATTTGCAACGTCTTATGTACACTAAAAAAAAAGATTTGATGAAATATTAGAAAATTTACTATAATAAGGTGAATTCATAGTACAATTAGTATCAGGGACATCTCCAATCCACTCTCTTGATGTTAATCAATGCAACTCTTGGACTATAACCTACAAATTTTAAAAATAGAGTAAGCTGCTGTTCCTCAACAATAAAATATTTTTAGCCTCGCACTGCTTTTCAAAATGGTCATAAGCAAAAGGCAGTTAAATAGATTTTTAGACCGTGTATCATTGGCAAGACAGAAGCTGTCATTTCTGAGTATGACAAGAAGACAGACGCATTCAAGAGGAAACATCATAGAGAGCCATACAATGAGAAGCTTTTGACATCATATGGTTTCCCCATAACTAACTGCTAACTGGCACGTAACAACAATGAACACGCAGATGGAGATTTAAGGATCTAATCTTCTAATAGGTTCTTCTATTAAAGTAGTTTGAAAAAATAACAACTTTTGAAGATGGTATTTTATATATAATACTATCTATAATATTATTATAGATTTTACAATCTAACTCTAATGAATCAGAAAATGGCTCCTCAAAGCATAATACAATTGCAAGTATTCTCATTATTTAAAGTACCTTTTTCACAAACCATTTAATTGCACTGTTGCCAAAACCAATCCTTAAGTAATATATATTTCTGAATGTAATTTGTGATTGAGTAATATCTTACTAAAACACAGCTACAAAGAGAAAAATCCATTATACTGCACACACAGAAAAATGTACACCAATGTTACAGAACCTAATGCTGAAAAACTACATCCAGAAAATACACAAAGCAAATATAAATCAAATATGCTGAAGTATTTTTCTCTCTCTTTTTTTAGGCTGATTTCTAAATATATACTCCTCCAAACACAATTTACTGACTGATGATGAACTGATTCACTACAAGCATGAAAATCTTTTAAGTACCAGCAGGACAGAGCTTTGAATTTCACAATCTATGGCATGTAACCTCATTCAGCAGTTCTGAGGAGTTTTTCTCTATTTCTGAGCGAAATACAGAGTCTGATGTGAATGTTTCATCTTGAAAATAAAAAAAGACAAAATTACCTCCATAATGGATGTGTTACACGTGAATGTAACAAGAAGATATAACCCAAGTTCCTATTACAATAGAAATAACAGCATGAAACTAATTTCCATTAAATTTATTTCATATAGAAATATTTTTTATCCCTTGACACAGAAATGCAAGTCCTTATAATTTAAGAGTGATGTTTCTTTTTGAGTAGTATTGGGGATATTGATTTGGGAAAAATAATCACTTAAAATTAATAGATGTAGTACCTTTAAAAAAAAAAAAACCCTCAAATATTTCCATATTTTTACTTGAATAAACTTACAATATTTCTTGTAAGCAGCATAACCAGGAAAAAAAAATCACAGCTTCCTTCCTAAAGCTTATCAAGTTGCACAGTTTTATTGTTAATCAATGAGAATAAAAAGCCTTTAAGACATAATTTTTCTAGCAAGCGTGTACAACTGAGGAGACAAGAAAAGGTCAGAAAATATTGCCTTAACATGCTGCATTAGTAAGTCAGGTTTTTGAATTATCTTAATATCATTTTCCTGATTTCTTGGAAGACTACTTATGTAAACCAAAATAGAGTTTCTACCATGGAAACAATGACAGAAGCAGTAGGAGACTACCTGGTGCAAGAAGGCACACTGAAGGGCACTGGCTAAAGCCTGGGGACTAAAGAGTGCCTCTCCCAGGCTTTTCTAAAAAAGGCAGGTTAGTTAAAATGCAGCGTCCCCTTTGGGAGAAGAAATGAAAAACAAACTTTAAGAGACACGCTAACCCTGGGAGCTGGCATTTAATTAAACTGCTTTTTCTCATAGAACTACCTGCCCGTCCTGTGATCGACCTAGACGATTAATGGTGAGATGAGCCAAATATAGAAAATATGCATTAATCTATCAAAATTAAGAATAAGAATTTCACCAGTTTTAACTATTTCTGCTGGGTACAGCTCAAAGCTAAAGCAGAGATTCTGCCATTATTTCTGCAGTCTGGACTGATCTTTACCAGGTTGACATGCTCACTGGTGCCAGTGCGCAGACGTACATTGGTGTTTACCCTGAGACTGTAGCCAGAGGGTGTAGCAGGAGTTTCTGCCAGGATAGCATCTTCTGAAGCCTTGAATGAAACATCGTCTTCCTTTTATCCTTTTTGGGTTTTGTTTTTTTTAAACTGTTCCTGAACTGTCACCAGGACAAAACCTACCAAGGAAAGCTCTAAGAAGAATCACAGCCTTCCCTTATTTTGGCAAGAATTTCAGGGGCAAAGTGCATTAGAGTAGGAAAAGCAAATGTAATTTGCTTTGCAGTTGGAATGAGAATGAGTCTCACTCTGTAGCTTAGATGTAATCACAACAATATCACTTAATGACTCCTCCAGCACCTACTTCATTAAACTCTACCATTTGCATTCCCCAAACATGAAGAAAAGGTGATAAAAGGACAAACAGTTTCATGTTGTATCTCAGGTGTTTTAAAAGACAGACCCAAGATACTTATAATAAAAAGACTGCAGTCTTTCCAGAGCTCTTCACATAGCTGGTCCTGTAACTGATACCAAATACTACCTGCCTTGATTTTGCAGTGTACTATTTGCAGGAAAATTGCCACAGCAAGCATTTAGAATTTGTGATGAAATGATTGCTTCCATTCCTTCCCAGCTGTTTTTGAGTAATCCCATGGCCTAGATAGCAAGAGAGACTAAAAGACAGATCCACAAAGTGGCACAGGGTAGTTATAATCCATTTGCATAAGTACCTATCATTTTCATCCCTCACGCTCCCTTTACAATTCACCATGTTATAAGATTCTATTGCTCCAGTTCTTGTCTGAATGATTATGGTCATACAATTGCTTTCCCCGGTCAATATCTTTATTCATCAAAACACTGGCGCTTCTTTTCAGAGTCATTGTAAAATGCCACTTTCACAGGAATGCATGACTCCCCGTCAGCTCTGTGGATAACAGGCATTTTAAAAGGAGAGCAGCTTGTTAGCAATTACCCTGCTCAGAACAGGTGCAGGATTTGGATATGGGAACAACTTGTCTTCATATTTTTATTTCTCTGGGCTGCACTGGTAAAAGAAACCCCTTCTTCTGCAGAGCCAAACCGAAAAAAAAACCCAGCCCAATGCAAAACAAATAAAACAAAGCAAAACAAAACAAAACCCACCTGTCTCAGTAAAAATAAACTAAAAGAATAAATGTGTACATACAAGTCAGTCTGAGAAGTGTTAATCACCCACACTGCTTATGTATTTTCTTAACCTTGCAAAACATTTTGTGCTTTCTTTCAGCCTTGATCATTTTGTTTTTCCTGGACCTGCAAGCATCCATTCATGAACAGAATTTTGGTAATTTTTGGTATTTTGGAACAGCTTTGTCAACACCTGTAGTTCCTACTACTCACAAAAAATATCAGAAACATTTATGGAAAGTATTTAATGTATTATGGCTAGCATTAAGAATGCATTTCATGTCTTCCAGCTCATTTTGCAGTGTACCTTGTAACATTTGCTCAAACACAATGAGCTAGCTATTACACTAGACAAACAAGTAAAAGACTAACTTCTAAAGCATTCTACTGAAATCCCTGTTCAAGGTCTAATCATAGTAGATGAGTTTAAAATTTTGGTCATTACTTATACATGCAATAAGTACAAAAGCAGAGAGAAAATGGGGTCAGCACAACTGATCAAAACAGCATGGCACATGCAAAAAGCTAAAATCTGTGGCCATCCACTTTTTTTTTTATGAACACAATAGTATTCACATTTGCAGCACAGAAAAGCGAGGGAAAAAAGCAAACTATCATGGTGCACAATATTAAAGAAAATATGTAAATGCAGGTTGTAGAAAATACTGCCATAAGGACCGTTGAGTAGCTGGGGCAGAGGGAAACTTGGATAAAACATCAATGGATGACAAAACTGGTTTATATTTGAAATAAAACCCAATCATGATGTAGAGACAAGCTTCAGCAGGCAAGGGAATTCCTTTGGCTTTTGGGAGCTGAGTTGAATGTAACACACTCTATGAAGAGGTATAACGCCACGTAGAGTTATTGAAGCATCAGAGGCAACTTCACTGCGACTCAGGATTTCGAAGTTGTCCCTTTTCATCCTGTGCTCACAGTCTGTTACAGTTTGTTTCTAACAAAGTTTCAGAAGTAAAAATGCTGCACTTTTTTTCCAGTCCAGCAAAAATACCTGGAGAATTAAGGAGAATAACAATGTTCTGGAAAGATGTAAGTTATCTTGAGACTCAAAAGTACTCATGTACATGAAAGCTACAGATAGCCACCTACAGGGATTTTTGCACGTTCCTAACTAGAACAGCTACTGAACACATGCTTTATTAAACCCATCTATTTGCAACACTCATCCCATCTCCCCTGAAAATCTCACCTCCAGACAGTTGGTTGTCAAGAGGAGTCACACACTCTTTTGGGGGTCTGAGGCTCACTGCTAGCCTTTGTGTGACCCCAGGTTATGTTCCCCGTGACCTCATCGGACCAAAGCTCCAATATTCACACTGTGCTGCATCTTCTCTTCCTCACACAAGTCTGATCTTGAAGCTAAGAAGATTTTTGTCTGAATTTGAAAAGCTATCTCTGTATCTTGAAGATTGCCTGCAAGATTACATGGAAATAAAGCAAGCGGATCATTTCCAGTGAGCCCATGCATAATTAGTATCTAGAGAAAATCAACAATTCATTTGCCATAATTAAAGAAAATTCTTAATGTATTTTACTAAAGCAAGTAATGCCAAGGACACAAGAAGATGGCAAAGCAGCAGGCACAAGCACGATTTTATTCAGGTCACTATGATGTAAAGGAAGAAGTCTATATAAATACTGGCACAGTCTTTATGGCCAAAAAGGTATTTTCAAATATTCCTATTGATCCAAATTTTAATGAAATGTCACAAGATAGTAACATATCTCTTCCATTCTTATTATGTTGAAGAAAAATCCCCCAATCAAGTAAAATAATATATCTCAAAAAAAAAAAAGACATTAAAAAAATGGATGAATACAGGCATACCCACAGTTCTTTCTACAAATATAATGAAGTTGTTTGCTAGAATTTGTCCTTTTCATTACTCAGAAACTAAATTATACTCTGCCTGATTTGCTTAAAAAAGTCTTTTAAATGTATTTTTATTTCTCAATATATTTGCAAGGTCCCATAGCAAATGACTTTTAAAACTGACATAGTTGATTTTGGCATTAATGAGCGGATCTGTTTGACAACATAACTTTACACTTCACTGAAGTTAGAAAAACAGGAAAGGTTACTGTACTGCAGTAATGTCACATAAGTCAAATTCAGGTTTATGCCACATAATTTTACAATTTAAATTTGTAGGGATCGGCGTATGGAAGATCTCGGGTTGTACGGAAAAAATAGGGACCGAAACTGCTGACGCGTGCTGACATAGAGAAAATACGCTTAGTGGGTAAACATGTTTTTGTGCACAGGCTTAGCGATAAGGAAGTAAGAGGCTTGCTTAAGAGGGGTATTGCTATAACGTTTAGGCTAGTGGAAAAGTACTGGTAGGCGGGGTCTACGCTGAGAAAGTATATAAGGCTATGTATTACACTGAATAAACACCATTTGCTGCATCCTCATATTGGTGTCTGTGCTCACTTGGCCCGGGGGCGGGGGATGCCTCCGTGTCACCTTCACCGAACGGGTTATTGTTGAGCACTTTGGGCAACAAAATTGAATACAGTGCCTCTATATTTAGCGGTGTAACACTGAGCTCTGCACTGGAGCATAACTTATAAGACCACTGTGACATGAGAAAAACCAAAATCACCTTTTGGAGTTTCTCAAGGTTCAGGTATTTGTACACACACTTAATTTTATGCCATGTAAGAGTCCTCGAGAATGGATTTGCCAAAAACATTTTTTTCAGATTACTGATATTAAATCAGGAGTTGTCAAAATGTGGGACAAATTTGTAAAGGTTATTTTGCAAATTTACATCAATATTTTTCTATTTGTTTTCAGATTTACACAGAAGTTACTTGCAAATAAAACAAGTAATACAAATCCAAATGTGCCTTAATAAGCCTTTGTGTGCACATATATATGTATACACATATCACTGAATATATATACAGATAAATACTATTCAAGACAATATTCCTATAAATAAATTAAAATGTAAATAAGCCAAAGAGTGTCAGTACCAGGAAACGGAACACTGTAATCTCTGCGTTTAGGGGGATCTAAGGTAGTAGAAAGTTAGATGACTTTCCCAAGGTCATGTGAGAATGGTAAACCAGCATCTCTTTATGTAAATATTTGTGAACAAAACTGTAGCAAACAAAATTATTTGGCCAGTATCACTGTGCTCTGATTAGGAATTTATCATGTAGTTTTTCATAGTCCTCTTCATGATTAACCTACCTGCTTTTCCAAAAAATGGAATTTTATTTAAAGCAGAGGAATACTATGATTCATCAGAAATAAAGATACGTTTTATTCCTGCATTCTGTTAGGGGAAAAAGACCAGAGAGGTGATCAGGGAATTTGTAGACTGGATACTATATACTATGTTATATAGAGATAATACATACAATAACCCAGCAGAACCAAGATCACAGTTCACTTAAAAACAATGCAAGTCCTCACAGCACTACCGACATTTCATTTTCACACGCGCATACACAAGCAGAGAGCTTATAAAAAAGCATTTATAGAAAGAATACGGGTCACCAAATCATCTCCTTACATATACTCCACTCAATTAAAAAGCAAATGCAGTACCAGGGGAAAAAAACTATCAGGAATTTCTTGGCTGTTTTACAGGACTCATTGATTTCAACAGTATACTTCAAGATAATGTAAAAATACAGCTTTTTTTTTTTTTTCCCCCTGGAAACTCTTCTTACCTTAATGGCCAACCCTATGTACATAAAGCACTTCAAAGGCCCTTTATCCATTATGCTTCCATGGGGAAATGTGAGCCACCCAAAATGTCATAGCTCTTGACTGATCTATGGAAAATGGGAATGCCTCTTGGTGGGACAGAGCGTGCTCTTCTTCTCTACATGTTAAGACAGTCCTGCCACACGGGCGTGCCCATCAGCACCTAGCCTAGGGCAAACTTCATCAAAGGAAATGGAAAAAAAACTATTTATATCTTCAAAATATTATTTTTGGTTCAACTGGACTAAGTTAAAAATAGTCCATCACTGAAGACTCTGAGATTTGTTTCATCAACTCATTTTCCAACTAACCGTGTGATTCCTGTCAGTATTGATTCAGATCTCATTTGCTTCAGTTGAAAGATTTTGAAGTGTTGAACAGTGATCCTGCTAAGTTCACCTCTACTGCCAGCTTGTTAATGTGTGGAGGGGGACTTCCAGACCAGTGTACTGTACTGGGTCTGGCTGCGATGGAGTTAGCTTTCTCCATGGCAGCCCATACAGTGCTGTGCTCTGCATTTGTGGCTAAACCAGTGCTGATAACAAAACAACATTTCAGATATTGCTGAACACCGCTTGCACAACATCAAGGCTTTCTTCTTTTTCTTTTCTTTTTTTTTTTTAACCCCACAACAGGCAGACTGGGGGGTGGTGGGACAGAAGTCGGGAGGTGACACAGCTGGGTCAGCTGAAATGAGCTGGCCAAAGAGATACTCCATACCACATCATGCCATGCTCAGCAATAAAGCTGGGGCAGAGGATGAAGGAGGTGGGGGGGTATCTTCCAAGTGGCCACTGTTCAGAGACTGGCTGGGCATGGGTCTGCTTGTGGGAGGTGGTGAGTGATTGCCTTTGCATCACTTGTTTTGTTATTTCTTTCCTCCCTCCACTTATCAAATGGTCTTTATCTGGACCCACAAGTTTTCTTGCTTTTGCTCTTCCTATTCTCTCCCCGGACCCGCTGGGGGGGAATGGGCAAGTGGCTGTGCAGTCCTCAGCTGCTGGACGGGTCAAGCCACCTCAGGCATGTATACCCTCTTCTCAGAACGCTCTCTTGCTTCAACATTTAGTGATTGTACCACACATGTTTATTTCCTTTCAATGAGATTACATCATAGCCATCCTCAGTATAGCGGGAAACTGCACTCTCTCGAAACAGAGAGTAGATTAAGAGTCAAGATGCTCCTATTGGCAAGCTTTTCCAGAGGCTGTTTTTACTGAAAGACAAAGAAATCAGTAGACACACTAAGGTCTGCTCCAGCAAAGCTTGGACATTCTGAGAAACAACTCAAATGAACCTTTGATTGTAGGGATAAATAATCCTTTGTGACCTTCTGACTCTCGATTAAAGTTTCTGTTGCTGCAATAGCCAGGAAGTTCCAGCCCTGTAAGGGACATACAGAATGAAGCACAGAAGGTGCTTAGATCTGGTATTTGTGGAGTTAATAGAGATAAAAAGCAGGATGGAGAGGAAAACCAGAGGATGACTGAGAACCAGACACTTTGTTACTCTACGTGGAGTTCCTACTTTACATCTAGCTCTTTGTTTAGCATGGCAGCATAAAGAATACAGCAGAGCAATAAACTGTGTTACTGCAACTTATGGAAGGGCGCCCAAAAACTTTACTGGCTGGGGGTCAGGTACTATTATTTCAAGCAGTATGAAATAGCAATAGATGAGTATTACTTGTGGCTAATTTACACTTTTTGTTAAATCAAGAAGGATACGTCTGCACTGCACAAAAAGAGAAAGTAATATTGCACTTGTGTTTCACCACATTTTTTGGGGGGGAAAAATGTAGATTATTACAATGGGCATGTCAAATATGGAATTAGTAACTGCTGTAACAATCACAGCTTCCTCTGAAGTGTACAGTTATTTTTTAACAAAAGTTACATATACAGTAATACACTCATTTCTTACTGACCCATTCAAGTGCTATCACCTCAGAACAAAACCACTTCTGAGACACATTCCTGAGTAGTGGTTACAGTATGGGAATGACAAGCAGAAACAACAGAAACCAGAGATATCAGGTTTAGTGTATTTTTGTAAAATCAACATAGGAGAAGAGCACTATGATTAAACGGGAGACTGGGCAGTACTAAACAAAGAATATTTTTAGGGGCTCTGTCATATTCTTAACAGGAGAATAATAGTGCCATGAAAAGCAAGGATATTGTCACGCACCTCGTGCATGCTTTAATATTTGTACTAATAAAGGTGAGAGCATATCACTGAATATCTTAGAAATTTTGGCAGAAATCCATCCAAACTAGGGGTTTTGACTTAGAGCAAGAAACGAATGGCACCTTTCATTTTCTCCAGAGTAACATTTTCTTCCTAGCTGACTCTCATGACAAGTAAGGCAAAGATGATTTTTTTAAAAAATGCATATTATCTATTTCTTTTTGGTTTCTTGCCATTTTGAGAGTTAGAAGAGTTATAATTAGAAGTCTGTTAAACAGAGCCAGAGAAAGAAGACAAAGACCTTACTGATGCAGAGGGGGATACCTGGCTGTTGGCAGAGCCGTTACGCTAAATCAGATGAAAAGTTAGAACAGCCTTGTCACTGAGTTTTCCATTAATGCATTGAAGGTAATTTGCTGCCTACAGATCCAGTACTCAAAACAGATACTCAGTTCAAAATCTCTCCTTGGCTCTCAGCTTTAATGTAAGAGCCAAATAATTCCTTCAGATCCACTTCAACAACTCCTACTGAAATGTCTGGAGGCAGAGGACAATATTTGACTCAAATGAAGGTGTTGGGCTACAAGACAGGCTACAATACTGTGGCTTTCTTATATATACTTAGAGATGTACTGTAGGTTTTAAAGGAAATGGATCCTTGGGATACTCCATGATTGTCCAGATTAATAATTAAAGAAGTGTTAGCCTTTATTTCCTTTTCCAAAATACTTGTCAGGAGTTGCTTATTTTTCAATGAGATTGAATGAACATACTCAGTCTGTCTTCAAAAACAAGCTACTAAAAGTTAGAATCCAGACCTATATGGACAATTAATCTGAATAACTTATTTGGTAAGCTACAAAAGAAGAATTTTTCCAGATTCATGCCATGCAAAATGGGTTCATAGGTAATCTTGAATATTCACAAAATACAAACCACTTTCAGAGCAGAGACAGGAAAAAAACAAAGTAAAACAAACAGACCACCCACAGAACATAAGTGTGGATTTCTTCCCAGATAACTGCCAATGATTAACAAATGTCTTTTCAAATTTGTGGAAACCTGCCAAGAATTATTTTCTAGCTAATTCACAAACAGTGAATGGTATCAAAAGTGCTGGTGTAGTTAATATCTGACTTTTGGAGGAAAATTTCCTTCTTCACATTTTCTGTTGGTTCTACACCTGTGGGGTTTCTTCCTGTTTTCTACAGCTCATAGCACCATATGCTCCTTATTCCCTGTTGAATAACTGAATAATCCTTTTTATCCTTGTCTCCTTTGTGTAAACAATTTATTACATTTTCTGGGAGCAGCTATATTACAACTGATGACGTTACAACTCGAGGCAGCTCTAGCTGTTCCCACAGGATCAAAATTTTGAATAACGTTAAAACTAGCCCAAAGATCCTTGAAGCAGACCTGACACACACCAAGTGACAAAGTGAGCAGCTGACTACACGCTGCACCCCTGATTCCTGGCTACAGTGGCCCTTGGAGGAAGCAACTCCTCGAGTCAAAGCTTATGGAGACACGCAGCCAAATCCCCATGCCTCTCTGTTGGAATATCAGATTGAAAACACAAACCAACTACTAAAGTAGCTGTTGTGCAGCGCATTGAGTGCAAAAACAAAGCCCAGAGGATGAACTCCATCCTTTCTAACTTTCCCACCAACACAGTCAGAAGACAGGAAAAAAAAAAATAACAGGGACAAAACAAAAAAAAAGAGGCTCTGACAAAACTGACTCTTGACACAAACTGGTCTGATAGATCAGCTCGTTCAAAACTCGAAATTCCCACACAGCCCCCAGCTCTAGTGGTCATCAAAAGCCTTGCAAATAACCCCGTCATACCTCTTAGCTACAGAACAGCCCAAAACATTTTTCTGTGCACAATCTTTTCACCTAGACTTTCTTGGGCGTGAACGGAGACAATACACAGTGAAATTTTTATGAAAACTAGAGTCAGTAAAAAAGGTCAGCTTCTGAAATCAAATCAATCAGTAACCTGGAGTCCTATTTCCTTTAATGTTTTCTACAGAAGTCTTTGAGGGCAAAAAGCATAGCTTATCACACATTTGAAAGTGAAATAAATGTATTAATCTCATCAGTTCATAAAGACTACCTGTCTGCAACAGAATCATTTGCAAAACATGATATTTTAATCAAATGGTGTTTCAACATGATGCAGCAAAAGAAATTGAGGCAATACATCTTACGGGAAAAGTATTTGAAGTTTCTAATCCAGTAGAATATCAACTGCATATCTACATTGCTGATGCTATTCTTAATTAAAATATATCAGAACAGCTGCGTGTAACATAGAATGTAGTAAACTGAGGCAATTTTATAAGTCTTTTTTCTGACCTAGCAAAACAAAAGTTGGTGGTAATTACTCCATTATTTTCCTCTAGAAGAGCAGTATATATACATTATTTTATTTAATACTTCGTATGATTATAATGCAACCTGAAAGCATATAGCAAACAGGATTTTGCAACAAAATTGAACTAGGATATTTTGACTTGGTAATACCTGCGTATTTTCATCCCATGCAGTTATCAGGAGTATTTACGTCTTACTACAAGCAAAAAGCTAGATCGTTTTTTAAGAAAGGAAAAACTGAATTAAAAAACTAGACAGCTGAAAACATCCAAGAGAATAACACAAAGTTTTGCAAAGTACAACTGCAGCAATAGTAGTTGTATATGTCAGCTTCTGAAACAAGAAGCCACTAAAACTATATACATTAATTCTTCTGGGTGCCTTTACCAAAGAGGCAATCAAAAATTGCAGTTTACCCCAAAGCTGTCTATATACCGCTCAGCATGTATGAAGAAACGTACCACCCCTCCTCTTAACCTCCTCTCAGCGCACTGCAAGACACCACAATAAGAACATTTTATTTTCTGTTTTCTGTGCATTCCCTGAGGTTATTAGTGGCATATTTAGGTAACCCTGCAAGTGAGGAATGAAAGAAACCCTTGGTGCTTTTGTCAAGTAATTTATTTTAAGACTGCAGCTTCAATATTTAAGCAATTTAAGCATACCAAGCAAGAAAACGGCATAAACTCTTAAAAAAAATGAGACTCATTCTTGTTCTGGAATATGCCAGCCACACAATAATTACTGCTTTAATGTGAAGGTTACAAAAAGAGAAACATATGATTCAGATTACAAGACGAACTATTGTTATAGGACAAAGGAGGAGAACCAAATCAATGCCTTAACTACAGCCACTTTATCAAGAGGTGCCCACAAACACTACGCAGCAGTTCTGTTCATGACCACGCATTAAGGCTGCAAATCTTTGCCAGTCCTCCACTTGTGCTCTAAACTGAAGGGGCAATTACTTGTGCTCTGACTGCAGCCAAGTTGATTTGCAGGCTCCATCAGGTAATTAGGCACATGAATGGAAGAAATCATCGGTACAACTAATTGCAGCTCAAATGTAGAAGACAGCTTCTGAAAATCCTTATCAGATAGGAACTGATAGCCATAGTGAAAAGTGAAAATTCACCCAGCTCAGACAGCACAAGCTCTGCTTCCCCAGTGATTCCTTCCTCTGTGACAGTGACTCCAAAAGACTTGTCCTTATAAGAAAAATAAATAAGGCCATTCTCATCTCAGAGGAGAATCATGACCCACATCTATCCTGATACCTGTACCTGATTAGCCAGTTAACAACAGCTAAATTAAGGGCAGATCTAAATATTGCCAGAGAGCAGTAACACATAAATGTGTATTTAAAGAAACAATGATCACATTGTCAATTATATAACCGATTTTCAGTCATATATCTTTTATAGGTCACTGTCTTCTGAGATTAATACAGGAATTTTTATACTTAGTTTAGATTGATAATCAGAGGATGGGCAAAACTTCATTAAGCACCGTAAATGGTGGCACATTCTACAAGACACTAAAAAATGTTTTGCTTATGCTAACTCAAACAAAAACACAGGCACCAGCAGTAGCCAAAATATCAGCTATACTCTTTCCTCCCCCTCAGTTTATTTTGCCTTCTACCAAAATCACCCCACAAAAATTGCCAACACTGGGACATGGTTTAGTGGTGGACTTGGCAGTGTTAGGTTAGCAGTTGGACTCGATGATCTTAAGGGTCTTTTCCAACCTAAATGATTCTATGATTCTATTTTATCAATTATAAGGGGTTCTGAGCCTGACTGTGGTTTAATATACCAGGTAACATAGATGATAAAAGGTCAATGGAAAATAAAATATTACTCAGAACTAGTATGGAAATTTTCCCTTACAGAAACACCATGATTATCTAAACTTGAAGAGCTGCCTAAAATTTGACAATGCAGTGCATTTCCACTTTTTTCTTTATTTACAAGTCTTTTATCTCAGGTGTCAGCTTTCCATCCAAGTCTATATTCAAGCTGATATCATGAGTTTGTTATAGTAAAACAATGGAAAATTCTGTGGAAAAAAGACTTTGAAGGCAAAACACATAAATTCAGAAATCCAAAATTTTATAAGACTGGAAAATCTAGGTGCCTAAAGGCTCATAAAAGCATTTAGCACAGTTATATTAAAGTAATTAGAAAATCTCAGTAAGTAGAAAGAAAAATAAAATTATATAAAATCTTAATATCAGTGAAGTTTTCAGTAGACTGAGAACAGCAACATCCTTGCAGTGTACTTCAGAGTACTGCAAGATTTTTATCTGAACATTGAGTGCTTGTCCATTTCAGATGAATAAAGCCAACAGAATAAAATTCCTCAGACAGTATTTTAAGTATTTTTTTTGACTCATTTCTTAAGTCCTCAGAAGGTTTTCCATTTTGGCATTATGCCACAAAAGAAATCATCCAGCTGAAGGACTGAGGAAAATCACAACCCTGGTCTACTCAGTCATTCACAAATGAGATGTTAAAAATGACCACCTGAGGTGCAATTACTTCCAGTAGTTTCTAATAGTTCTTGGATTCATACCATCTGGCTTGCTGCTTTCCAATACTTGAGCCAAATTCAGTCTTCAGGTGTATCTAACTCAAAGCTTTTGAACTTTGCCACTACTGTTTTAAGACTTCTCTTTAAATTACTAAAATCCTCGTTAACATTCAATTCATTTGGAAAATTATTTTCCTTATTCTGTTTGTAACACTGGAAGTACAAGCAGAGAACAGTTGCTGTAGCAGGTGATTGAACTTTCATTCCCCTTCCCATTTAGCCCATTATTCTACGCTTACTCTTGGTTTTGTTACCCCTAAAACTGACAAAGGAGAGTTTAAATTATATCAGTTTCTTCAAAAGCTCTCCACTCCCTCTCATCTTTACCTTTCCACATTTTACAGACACCATATAACTCTATCTTTTCCCCGCCACAATTCTCATTTTCTCTATATTACAGTTTTACTATCTAGAAGTATTAGTCCTGTTATCTACAGTGACCATTAAGAACATGAAAGGTAAAGCCAAATCACTCTGCTTTATCAAAAGTTCATGGTCATAAGAATAACTTCTAACATTTTTTTAATGCATATAAGCACATAGGGCTTTCTTTGAAAAGAATTATATGAAATAAAGTTTAAGTAAAAACTACATTTATGAGCAATGTTGCATTGTGAAGCTAATTCATGGTCATGTTACTATATTTTATCCAAAAAGTCTTTAAAAGCAGTAACTAGGCATCATTTTAATGATCTTCAAAGTTATAATGCCTACGAATTTTGCCTAAGATTGCCTATAATGCCCAAGATTGTTTCAACCACTCCGGCAGAGAGGCAAGGCTGACTGTTACCTCTGCAGTCCTTGTGAACGTGAGCACACGTGCAAGGGAACCCCGCAGTCAGCTCGCTCGGGATGCATCCGCAGCGCTCGCTGCGTGAATTAATCAGAGTCCTTACACAGCCTCCAGTAGCTCCTGTATTTCTGCAACGCTTTGAGCATGCAATGCACAACGTAAAGACAATTTACATTCTCTCCAAACACCCAGTAATCTCCAGGATTTAATGCTGCAATATTTATTAGCTCACATCAAAAAGGATTTGTCAAAAAGAAGTAGCACTGCCAATCAAATGAAATCCACACAATTCTTTGCTGTTGTAGACCAAAACCTTTTCTATCAAGCCTTTCTTTCGAGCTAACGTTGTGCTTTTGAATGAAGGTAGCGCATTACATGTCTTTGCAGTATTTACAAGGAAATACTACATTATACTAAAACTTTATGGATACACAATGAACATCTGTGTAACTAAAATAAAGCGCAACAAACCTGGAAGGACAACGATACTCCTACGCCTTCCCATAGCAACAAGCAAAACTTCAGAATGTTAGAAATGAAACTGAGGTACTTAAAGATTTTAAATAACAGAGAGTGGATCAACCTTGAGCAGATGCCATAGGCACAGATCAAAGGTATAAGCAATACCCGAATACAAGCCATTAATTTCTGAAATTAAGTGAATTTTGAATATCAGGTTTGGGTGTGGACTCTGCTCTAATCCACTAATGTAACCTAAGATTTTATAAATTTGAGTTTTACTTTTGAAAGGTAGATGAAAGGAAGAATTGTACTATCATGCCAGTTCTGAGTTAGAGTGAGAAAAAAAAAAATGCTTTTGTCTAAATTAGGATTTAAAATTTGAAGTTTAAAAATTAAAAAAAAATTCTCCCCAAAAAACAAGAGCTTTACAGAAACTTCAGAGGTACTTCATTTTATAATAAGAGAGGAGGTAAACCAATTCATGTTTATAGACAATCAGCTCTTTTTTCTTTTATGTGAATTACTAATTTTGAGTATTTACTCGGTAATTGTATGAGTATTTGACGTACTTTGCAAGGGCTTATTCATTATGAATGGATCATGCAGAATCACGGAAGGACTTCAGACCTGATCTAAAGCCCTCAGCAGTCTCTCAGGGTCAGGCTTTTAATAGCATCTAAATTAACTCTCTTTATTTCAATGTAGATGACTGACTTTACCTTAGTACAAATAGTTCCACTGAAGTCCTAATCAAGTTAAAGTACTACGAAAAGCACTGCATTTTAATTTCCCTGTACTTTAGTATTTACACAAAGCAGCATGCAAACCTGCCCTACACCACCTGGACATTCTCCCTTGAAAAACAAAAAGAAAGCATAAAAGCAGTCGTAAGTACCAGTTGAAAATTGGTTTTGAGCTAACACACTAATTTTTTTACTATCCCAGAGCATCATCAGAGGAAATCTGTCTACCTGGCTGGAATCATTCCTTAATTACAAAGCTTAGCTGAGACATTAGAGAGCATCAGCCATTCTGCATATCTGGGAATCGGGAATTAAATCACAGGGCAGAAAACTTAACTGATGCAGGGATGGATGCAGCAACAGGAGACAACCTCTGAGCTGGGAAGCCCATAGGGCCCCAAAGCAGCCAGCAAGAGCTGCATGCCCAAGCGATGAAGAAATGCTGATTTGTCCTGAAAATGGGCTCATACGAAGAGCAACCTACCTCAGGGATTGAAAGTGCCTTCCCACAGCAGAAAGTTATCCAAATATATAATTTCTTCCACCAGAGGAAGTATATTTTGTTATTTAATGAATCTGATTTAATGGACACATAAATACTTTTTGCATATCAAATAGAAATGCGTATCGTAAATTCCCGGAAAAAAAAAACAAACTTAAAACTGGGTGTAAAAGCATTGAAACAAAATGAGCTTGGCAAGGATGACATTTTGCCAAGAGGCTTGAGTCCAGAGTTTTAACATCTATAGCAGTTTTTCTTAGTAAACATTTTTCCAAGGCAAAAGGGATCCTAGAGTCTGTGTCTTCAGAATGACGCTTCTGCTCCTTGCACACGAATTTCCAGCTTACAGGCATCCTGGTTTTAGGTATGATAATTTTATTTTAGCGGAATGGCTGGAGGCGCTCAGAGCCTACTCAGCTGGGAATTCTCTAACTCCTCAAAGCAAGAGGCTGCTTGCATCAATGCATGTACTCTGGCAAGGCCATTTTGAGGACAAAACCTAATTATCATTTTGACATAGTGTTACCTTCAAAACCAAACATTAAAGTAATAGTATAATATGCCTCACTTCCCTGGTCTATTTTTATTATTTTAATTTTCTAATTTTAATGAACAAAGACACTCCAGAGCAGATTCATTAAACATAAAAATAGACTTCAGTCTTCAAATATGACCTTTTAATTAAAATATAACAGATCATTTAAAAAAATTATTTCAACAGTTGAGAATGCTGAAAATACAATTCTCTTAAAACTCTATAAAACAGAGAAATAGTGGCCATACTTATAGACACTTTCATTCTCAAGAGAAAACTAATACTATTTGCAAAGTGAGTGGAAGACACAGTATATCACAATTACACCGCTTCATTTCATGCTGAACTTGGGCAAAGAGGCACAAGTGGAAGTAGTAGACAGCAAAACCTTCAGTTTCCATCAGCACAAACCCACACACATATGCAAGTTGCATTCATGAAATGGCTTTTAATGACTTTTGGAAGGGGGAGGACTACAGTCAGAAAACAGCGGTGGTGTTTTCACCATTAACAGCTGGAGCATCATCCTAAACGTAGGACCATGGAGCATTCTTCATACCCGGCTCAGAGAAGGGATATAAAACGCTGGTCAGAAAGGTTTAAGTAAGGAATCGAAGCTGCTTGAAGAGCAAGTTAGAGTTCAGCTAATGCAGATCAGCCAGGAGGCAAGTCTGCTAAGGCTCCACATTTTGACTCAAAGTAAAAACTGTCACAGCAACCTTTCTCAAAAGAGAGATCAGTCTGAGGTGCTGGGAAGAGATGTCAGTTAATAAGCAACAGATGGTATCACGAATGGAAACAAAGAGGTTTGAGAACTACGCATATGACAGAAAGAACAAGTGGGGGAAAAGGGGATACCTAACAGGTCAGTGGCTGGCTTGAGAGAAGACCCAACTGGATTACTACCAAAATTTGTTCCTGGGGAAAGCCTCTGAAAAGAGGCTGCAACCACAGGGGAGGAGAAGCTTGAAGGCTTGTTCCTTGCCCGTGGAGCTGCCTGGCTCCTGCATTAACAGAGGCTTTGCAGTCTTGGACAAACAAGAGCACATGCCTCTTCACCAATGCTGGATGCTTTGCCTCCTGGAAACGTCACTATGTCAGTGCTTTCTGTCAGGAGAAGTGCAATCTCACAAGAAAAACCAAAACAGCAGCAACTACAGAAACGTGAGATGAGCTCTGCTCCCTTGTAGTCATTGAACTCCCACCACGTGGAGCCACATGACTGGATAGCAAAGGGGAAAAATGTGCTTTTCTAGCAGACTGTGAGGTGGACACACACTGTATCTCCTAAGTAGTCTTGCAGAAAACCTGCACACCAGCAGCTCACTTCCCTTTGATGTTCACCCAGAGATGGGGCAATTTCCATCATCTCTACACAGACAGAGTCCACTTTCAATCCTAAACCTGTGTATGTATGTGCCAAGCAGTCTACCAGGAAGAATGATCCTTCATCTTCCCCAAATGTTTCTACTGGAGGAAAGTCTCTTTTTTTCCTTCTGATGGCAGCAGTGGAAGAGACAATTCATAACTACAAATGCTCTTCTACAGCTAAGCCAGTACAGTTATCTACCTCACATCACACTCGTGTGCACATCACTGAAGACAGTGTAATAAAACTCAGCCCTCTCAAAACTTTCTCCCACTAAAAAAGTTCTTTTTATAAATATTTCTTTAACTTCAGTTTAACAAGAGATACTATTACTCATCCACTACACATCCATCATGACATATCTTTCCTTAATGGATATTTTTATTCACGTTTTTCTCCATTAGTTCTTATCTAAAAGATACATTTTTCTTGGACTGTTGGTGACAGAGATAAGATTATATTAGGAGAATGGTCACATACCGCTTTTCAAACATTTTGAATTGGTGAGTTTCAAGAAAACTTTCTGGGTACTCCCCATGACCATGGTTTCCAGTGCAAACAGGTGCCCCAGAGCGCTGCCTTTGCTAGAGCGCAGGGCACGTTTTAAATGAAATATTTTTCAGTGGCTGCACACTCTCTCTTCAGCCTGCCAGATCCATGGGGTTTATTATTAGGCAGAAGTTAACAACTCACGTGGCATTTCAAGTTTCAGTATTTGTTTCATGCTTCACTCTATTACTCAGAAGAGTTTGATCTCTGTACTTCAGATGCCAACATGGATCAGAGCCAGCCATAAAAGTATGTAAATTTGAACTACCAGAGAAGTAACGATTAATTAAAGACACAGGAAGTTGATTCAAAAAATGTACGAGGTAACATTAATTTCAAAACTGTCTCAATTAGTATTCCACACACAGGCCTAAGATTTTATACATTGCCAAACATTAAGAAGATGATGACTTTTGAGAAAGATTATGAACAGTATGAGTTTTGACAACGGCCTCTTTCATTTTCTGACTGCAGAAAAATGAGACATGCAATGGGTTTCCCCCCCCCCCCCATTTCAGCATCTGCAAATGTTCTTGTAATTTCCTGGAAATAATTCTCTTTTTGCAGGTTACCATAAATCAGTCCCCTGTTTCAGGGTTAACAGCCACTTCTTGACAGAAAATAAAGACAAAAAGACAGAGTTGAAGATTAGGGTTTATCTGATCTCAGAAAGCTGTATGTTACAGCGTGCATCTTCACAAGAACGTTAACTGCGTTAGGGTTATTTTTTTACAGCTTCTTAAACAAGACAGTAGGCCAGATTCTCATTTCAACTATGACTCTGGGGCAGCAAAATCACAGGAGATGAATCTAGCACAGATGAAACCCAAACTGAGCACATTGTTTTCTTAGGCAGAGCACAGTGGTGCACTATGTAACTCATCAGGTTAAGGTGCGGGAGTCACCCAAATATAAGTTCCCAAGACAATGACAAGATGCCCGTCGGCAGCACACCTCATAAGCATATCAAGGATTACCAGACTGAAACCAGCACATTTTAAAGAAAAGGCAGAACAGGCCCTACTGAAGGGATCATTACAAAAGGCTCCCCTCCCTGATGAGGGCTTTGCTGATGGTGAGGTACACCAACAACCTTATGCAGAGAAGATGGGGACTGAATCCAAAGGTAGGACTCTATACAAATCACCGCTTGAAGCTGTGCCCTTGATGATCCCTCAAAGCTGCTATTACTTTGGTTAAGCCCTGAAACCTTCTAGGACTGAAGACCTTTACTTCTCTAAGCTCTTTGCATACAGTACCTGAACAGAGAAAGTTTTTGATGCAGACAATTCTTTATTGACTTCTCCACACATGCTGAAATGCTCTCTTAAATTCTGTGAATCTCAAGATAAAGAACCGCCCTTCTGGAATTTAGACAATAGAAAATGCCTTACAATTTCTTTGATCCTTCTGAGAACTGATACATCCTTCTTTGAACAAATAACTGTTATTATGTGGTAAACCTGGATCTGAATTACTAGGTGTCCATTAAAATAACGAACTGAGCATTACTAAATACCAATAACCTATTTTCAAAAATGTAGGGTTTTTTTCTAGTAAAGTTTGGTGAAGCTTCAATGCTTCATCTGAATCCTTCTGCATTCAAACTTTGCTTAGGGCATGAATGCAGCTCCAAAACCTCTTGTAAAATGCTCACTCAATGCTTTCCATGCACGTACCACAAAGCTGAACCATTACTTGCAATGTTTACGCTCACCACATTTCAGTAATTTTCAGTGATAATCTCTCTGTTACACAGCATCCTACAAAGTTGTCTTGGTAATCACCTCTAATGGTTTCTATGGCTATTGTCTGGACCACAAAGAACTCTTGAAGAACTGTCTGCAGACATCATGCAGAGAAAGCCCTCCGACAGTATTCTCTGCCTGCGCTCCTTACACCTTTTCTTATTCTCTCCCTGCTCTTTCCCTGTCCTTCACTTTACAAACTTTCTACTTTTTCCTGTATCTTAATACACTTTTGTGGCAAATTGTTGCTGTTCTTGTCCACCAAATATCCCTAAACCTGTCTTAAAGAACTGCCTAATCAAGATATTTTTCCTGTGAACATGCCGTATTCATCCAAACTCTTGAATATACTCTAGTTTCCTATTCAAGTTTTACCTTTCCTACCTACTTGCAGGATTTTCTACTGCCTGTGCTATCAGTGTTTATAAATCATAGCAAACATCTCCAGATCTCCATGGATTGCTGGTCATCTGCTAAGGACCCTGCAGGGCAAAGCAAGTATCACAGAAGTAAAATACAAATAAAAATTGTTAATGTTCTCTGCTTTACAGCCCAAGCAAATGTGCACAACCAACCTGTGCCTGTTCCAGTACAGCCTCCACAGCGTACTGAGTATAGGAAACAAAAAACCTTGCCTCACTCCACTGTAGACATACAACACGTCATAGGCAAAGGTAAGTAACAAGGATGTTTCTTGAAATCTTTTCTTCAGCTATATTATTTGTCCATAATTTCTGTAATGAATATTTACCCTTTCCCTTCTCTAATGTTTCAGTAAGGCATTACTTACTGGAAAATGTGTTTTATATGCCACTCTCAGCCTTCAAACTAACAGAGAATACAGGTTTTTCTAGCCCCAGATGAAGAGCCTTTGACTCTCCTTCCTCTGTGCTTCAGTGTCTGTATCGGGCATGCCTGTTATGGACGACCCTGCTCAGGTTTGAATACTTAGCCAAAATTGTACCTGCTGGTTTAGGAAGAATTGCAGCTTCCTCATATGAAACGCAAAACCAGAAGGGGGGTGGCAGGGGATTCCAAACCACAAAAAAAACCCAGTATAATCCTGTTGTTTTAAAATGGATTAAAACACAGTAAAAATTAAGAGCATCAACAGAGTAGCACCAACTGTGAAGTTAATAAAACTCCTCTTATCATAATGAACAACAAACTGGAAAAAAAGATACAGCTTTTTGCACTCCCACTTATATAATATACTAAATGATTCTAAGGAAGTGTTTAAAATGCATATTAAATTATTGACCATACCAACCTCTCTAGTCCATAAAAAATCTTGCAGAGAAAGGCTTTACCCACACTGCTCAGAGCCACGCCAGCTGTATCCGTGCTGCACAGCACTTGATCTAGGTCTCCTTTGGGCCCCATGAGGCATCTTTGTTGCCTTAAGACAGCTGTCTGTTTGTGTGGACTTTTCTGGTTCAAAATGCCCAAAATAAAACAAGGCCGGTGTTGCTTTATTAAAAGCCTGTTCTAACAGCACACAGCACCAAGGAGATAAATGGCAAGTCCTGAAAGCCTGTCCCCATGGTGTGCGCCAAGCCTTCTGGAGCAGTACTGCAGAAAGACACGGGGGCTGGGGAAGGGATGGGGAGGGAAGGAAACTCGGTGCAGTCTCAACCACAGCACCTACAGTGAGCAGCCCCTGGACCAAACTAAACCCAGAAACACACCTGGATCTTGCCTTCAAAAGAAAGAGTTGGGCTCTCCAAAGAGAAGCCAGGAGGGATGAAACATGAAGGCAGTTTGGGTGACTGGGAACAGGACCTCAGGGTGAAGCAAGGAGTAAAGTATTTTTGCAGTGTACTCCATGCCAGAGTATTCAAGGTGAAACGACACATATTCATCGCATATATATTCTTGCAAGCCTTATATGTCATTGCTAAATATCTGTATTTATCTATAAAAATATTTGCATGCATTTTAAGTACCAACACTTACCTATATTTGCAGTCATGTTTAAGTATCTTGAAAAAAAAACAGAATCATTAACTATGGATGTTTAGAACATTGTTTATAAAAATTATGTTGTGGTGACTATACACAAGCAGCAGCTAAAATTAGAAACTAATGATAGGTTATTTCATAGGAATATAACACAGGATATAATTCATATGTCAAAGTTGCAAGTACTGTTTCCTGAGGCAGATGACAAAAAAGCTCATCAAAATAGATTCAGTAATATAAAAGTACTGATTTTTTATAATCCAGGACAGCAAAGAAAATGATTTTATAAGTCCAGCACAATGACAGTATGGGAACTTTATGCTGTTTGTATTCCCTGATTCTGAAGCAAGGTAAGAACGGTAACAAGCAGCTTTGTTAAGGATTAAACACTGATACAGTGATACGGAAAGCAGATACTGAATGAGTACTCAGCATGAGTTCATTATGCTTCCACAGCAAAGCAGCTATTCTTGTCTTTGGGATGGATGTATTTGCTCTCAGTTGCATGCTGTGGAGCAAATCATAGAATCATAGAACCAAAGAATAGTTTGGTTTGGAAGGGACCTTTAAAGGCCATCTCGTCCAACCCCCCTGCAGTGAGCAGGGACATCTTCAACTAGAACAGGTTGCTCAGAGCCCCATCCAACCTGACCTTGAATGTTTCCAGGGATGGGGCATCTACCACCTCTCTGGGCAACCTATTCCAGTGTTTCACCACCCTCATCATAAAAAATTTCTTCCTTATATCTAGTCTGAATATACCATCTTTTAGTTTAAATCCATTACCCCTTGTCCTATCACAACAGGCGCTGCTAAAAAGTTTATCCCCATCTTTCTTATAAGCCCCTTTAAGTACTGAAAGGCTGCAATAATATCTCCCTGGATCCTTCTCTTCTAAAGGCTGAACAACCCCAACTCCCTCAGCCAGTCAGAGTTCAACCTATTCCAGAACAATCTGAAGTCAGGAAAGGCAATCTGAATAGCAGTAGTTTCCAAAAGTATTTACTATTAATTAATTACATGATCAGAAAAGTCTTGATAGTAAACTCAACTAGATTTCAGTTACTCAAAAAACCACTACTTGTCTGCCTTTAACTTGCCAAAGATGTGACACAAACCTGCTAATTCATCTATCCTATAAATTTTAAATTATTTATTTTGTGCAGTGCATACATGTTGTTTCTCAGCCAAACTAGAGAGGTTCCTGGCAGATACCTAAACATCTTCCAAAGACAAAACCTGGTAGAAGAAAACAAATGACTTCTATATGACACAGTAAGATATGTGCTTTTGACAGTGGCCAAAGGCTATTACAACTTTTTGGGGGGTCATCCTCCCACACGCTGTTATGGCATGAGTATCCTTGGGAAGGTCTCTTCTGGTGCTCTGCCTCCTCTCCACCTGATGGCGGGGACCACTGAGTGCTTTCAGGGCTGTACCAGCACATTACTGCTTTCACCTCTGCTGCACACCCCAGCAAGGCACCTGAGCAGCGGTTCAGACTCCCAGCACGGGCTCTGGCCTGTGCTCTAGCACCTGGTGATCTACCAGTTCTTGGCCCCTACATTCAGTTTACTATTGCTTTTTCCTCTTTCACATATGATCCACCAGTGAAACATCTCCAAAGATGTTTTGCCTATTTGTCAAGCAGCTTTAGCATCACACAACTGGAATAATATTCCTTTTCTTTCCTCCACTCTCAAGATCAAAGCTCCCTCTAAGCATCTGAGCACACAGGCAGGCTGCCCAGCTTCTCGTTCTGAGAACACTTCTTTCTCCAGAATCACAGAAGAAAACACAAATCAAATAATTTCATCTTTAAAAAGCCACTAGAAAGGAAAAATGAGTGATGTATGCATCATGTATCACGAGTGATGTATTCAAAACGTTCAAATAGGAGTGGATATATGCCGAATATTATACCCAGCATCTTTCTACAAAAAAGACCAAAAAGTATCTCTTCTTTTGGAGGAGTTGTCTAAAAGGCATCTTCAAACCAAACTACTCCAATAACCCCAAACAAGCTGCAGGAACCCTCATCAGTTCTGAACCATCACACCTGCCTACGTACACCCTGCTGGAATTTAGTGACTTTGCTGCCCCATTTTGCACTAGGTATATTAATTATGACTTTTAAAAGTCTGAAAACTTGCTGAAATTATTGATAATAACCATTATTTAGATTATTTATAGGTATTCTTTTGTTTAAACTAAGCAGTAGTAAGTAAATATTGAGAAAAACTCTTACAGCACTAATTAATTCTTTAAAATGTCCTGAGAAGTTCCATTAAATAAGATATGCACGCAAATCACAGCCAGGACGCGTAAAAAAGAAACCTGCCAATCTGCAATCAACAAGCCTGCGTTTGCCAGCTTCCAGCAAGGACACTTTTACCCTTCACTACCACAGCAAACACTGTAGAGATGATGTATGCATTGCCAATACCAGCTAACAAAGCAAAGAGAAATACTTTAATATCTGCCCTCCAGCATAACGTTGAGTTAGGCTGCATTGTACTTGCACTTTACACAGTTTGTGTATTGTAAAAGTAGTCTAATGATTTTACAAAATGAAAACAACTAATCTGGTGCAGGTGACCCTTCAGGTACTGTTCAGAGTTCCCACTCTTTCTAAGAAAGCAGGAATAATTTTTTTTCTTTCATAAATTTCATTTCACTATTGGTTCATCTACTGACCCTCAATTTCACAAAATATTCTTGTGAGTTCCATGCTAAAAGTTAAAAATAGTTATGAAAATGATGAATCTGCAGCAGGTTCAGTAACTTCTTTCCTAAAAATCAAGGCAATAATATTACACATATGAAGGTTTTTCTCCATCTTTTATGAAAGGGGAAAAGTATCAGTTTCACTAAACCAGTATGCTGCATTATTTCTGCAAATGGTTTCCAGGTAGTGAGGTTCAAATTATTTACAGCCTTATACACAGCCTTATAGCACATGTTGCATAAACCTATGATAAAATACATCACTGAACTAACCTGCTTCAGTCACTGTGGGCCTGCTTCTGCTCCTACCTCAACAACAAAATTTGGTACCCTGTAAGACGAGTAAAACACCGTTTAAGCTGAGACAATGTTCAGAACATTCACCAAGTTTGCCGAGATAAAAACAAGCGCAAGCTTTGCTGGCAGCAGTTGAACAGTAAACGTCTTCCCACTGGCTTCTGAAACCGTGAAGAAGAGTGAGCTCTAGTAGGATAAATGAGGTCACTGCTTGTAATTCCCTGCCAGCTTGCCGGTTGAAGAAAACACCATTCATCAGTAAACCTAAATCAAAACACACTACACCACAAAGCTGTTCCTAAGTCATTACTCATCCCCTCCAAAAACAAACAAAAAAATTGCTTTTAATTCTGAAACACATCCTCTATACCCCTTACTATTACAAACGTGACATTCATGTAACTACTGAATAAAACGTAAAATTTAAAAGTAACTTCAAGGTAATCAGGATCTATCAAAAAAAAAAAAAAAAGTCCTAAAATAAATGCAAAGCAATGGCTGTAGCACTGCTTCCTAACCAGCTTCTCCAGAGACATGCCACAAACTCTTGGAAGTCCAATATTTATAGGGGGCCATTAATTCATACGCAGCGTGTTCATCGCGTTAATCAGCCTTAATAAATAGGTCTGCCCCAGGGCTTTGGGCAATCCTTTGATGCTCAATCTGGCTGCATTGGGGAACTGCTCCAGGAAATGAATTTAAGACTTTTAAATAGAATACATACAGAGAAGGAAGCTGCGCTGAAGGGTTTAGTCGTGTTGCTCATGGAACTGGCATGTTCCAGCCCATGGTTTTTCTGAGACCCCGGCAACCACACATACTGGTATCAAAGCCTTCTACCAACTCGTGGTTTAAGTCCCCTTGAGTTACCACAAAAAGAATAGCTGCATGAGACAGTTCATGCCAGGATATTTGACTAACAACAAAGATCTTTAACTTTATCCATTTTTAATTTTGCTTTGTCAGTAAGAAACCCTGGCTGAGCTTTACACAGGTCCCCACTATTGCGCTATGTAATGCTGGCACTGTTTATTCTCATCAATTCTAATCCCAGTTTGAAAAACAAAGTCTCAGCATCAGGAATTAAATGCATAAAACAATGAACACAGGAATGATCGCACAGGCAATTTGTTCCCTTTAAATAGTGCTTATACATAAATAGATAAAAGAAGTATTGCAGAGATAACTGAGGACACTTTGACAAGCCTTTAGGAAAAGAGCCTGCTACTGCTGACATGGCGCAGGAGCACACCTCTTTTAGAAATGGTAACAAGAGTAGGGCACAGCACAAGGAGAACCCCTCAACCCTCTGCAGACCGGGAGTCAGGGCGGGAAGGAAGCAGAGGAATGGATCCACCCTATGGCTTTGAAGCAGCCACCTCCAAAGAGACACAGAGGGACAGAACCCTGCTCCTCACTTCCCACCTTATAGGATCATAGGATTGTCTTGGTTGGAAAGGACCTTTAAGATCATCAAGTCCAACCATTAACTTAACACTACAAAGTCCACCACATCTACTCATCTTTTAAATACCTCCAGGGACAGTGACTCCACCACTTCCCTGGGCAGCCTGTTCCAATGCTTGATAACCCTTTCAGTGAAGGAAATTTTCCTGATATCCAGTCTAAACCTCCCCTGGTGCCTTAGAGAAGGACCAAAAGGTGCTGTCTATTACCAGGGAGAATTAACATCTTCGTCCCTTGGAAAATCCCATGGATATGATACGCACCCCAGGGCTCCTTGCTGGGGGTCACAGCTCTGCACCGCCCCCGACGTGGGCACAGCTGGGATTTCCGAGGTGAAGGATGTTCTGGCAGGGTATAGGATTGACTGCAGAAATTAACTTCATGACTTGGGTCACGCACCGCTGCTACCTGCAAGATAACGCTCTCTACTATCAATACATGGTTTTTCCAATAAACTAAGCAACATAATTAATTCTTTAATATACAGTAATGATCCTATTTCCTCTGTGGTTTTACGATGAAAGCGCAGCATGTGAATACAGATTGCTGTGTTACTGCACCGGGACCTTCCAGGCAGCAAGCACCCTGTGGATGCAGCAATGCCCTGCCTGAGACTTTTGCAGGCAGGAGAGCTCTCAGGGCGTTTTCTTTCTTTTAGTAACTCAACAACTTCAATCCAGGAGACCCTGACAAAAGTAACACATGAGATACAATGCAATTATTTCCAACTGCTAATTTAACAGTTTCTTAAAACGCTGTTTCCTAGACGGCAGCTCACTCTTCCTGAGGGGAGCTGTGCTTAGCCAGGGGAGGGTCTGCATTTCTGAGCTGGCTGTCCGTGCACACAATCACAGGCTCCTCTTCAGAGACCCAGCTCCATCCTCGACCTGCAAATACAGCCCACAGCCCACAGCCCACCCCTGAGCTGAGCGCCTGGGCTCGCCCGGGATCTCAGGCTCGTGCCCCCCAGGACTGCTGCGGCATGAACCCCGCAGGTTCTCGGGAGCAGCAGGGCCTGCCATTCACCCTGCACGCAGGTCAGTCGGGCAAAGTCACTCCCAGGCAGTTTATTACCAGCAGCACGCAAAAGCATTTTCAAATAGCATGCCCTTCTACCCTCCTTCTCACATACTCCTTGACAGAGAATTATATAGACACATATAAATGGGCACATATAGGATCCCTGCCTGCCTTCAGACGTTCATGTGGCTTTTGAGACATTGCAGGAAAATGCCACAGTTCACAGGAGCCCTGGGGCTCTCGGTCACGCACAAGGTGCCACAGCTGTCACATCTGCATCCTGACAAGGGTCTGATGTGCAGAGCACGGAGGGGCACGTGAGCCGCACCACACCCAAACCACATTCAACGGGCCAGAGCTGCCCATCTGCTTAACAAGACACCCCTCAACTCCCTAAAACACATGGGAAGAGACCATCCCACCAGCACCCGCCCTGACACAGATGGGCTGCGTCAGCAAAGAGCAGGCTACAGAAACGAGGGAAAGCAGCCAGGGACTGTGCATGCAAAGAGTCCTCTTCACTGCTGAGAGCAAAGACCAACCCAGCCATGCACTGTCAAGTATTCCCAAAATGCCCTGATCGTCAATGGGATACTACCTCTGTCTTAGGGCTCTTGTCTTTACGAAGATGGCTACATATAGCCTGAAGGCACACGGGTCAAGCCTGCCCTATGGTACCTGTAATTCCTGAGAGATGGTTATGAGTGAAGGAGCTGCTGCTGTCTACTTTCAAGAAGAAGAAAAAAAAAAGATATTGGGGAAATCAAAACTGGTACATGGAGAAGATGGAAATTTTTCCAGAGGAAAACCAAAAATAGCTAAAACATAAGATGCTTGAGAACTTTTTATTTCCAAGACATATTATCTGGAGCCTTTCATCTTCTTAACATGCTAACCCAGAAGACAGACAGGTGGGGAGCAGTACATAATTAGAACCTTAGAAAGAGCAGTTGGTGAAACAAGATCAACCTGAACATAGCTTTGGTCTGAAGCTCAACAACATGCTGTACCAGCTGAGAGTATCCTGCAGGCTCCACTGTTGAGAAAGGTTTTAGAAACGTATCTTTTGCAAATACCTTCCATGAGAATCTCCTTTATCTCACAAAATGATAAAAGAACTATTGTGGTGAAATGACTTTTGGGTTGACTAGCTGACATTTGGAGTTCTCTGTCGGATATTTTTCAAAAAATTCCCAACAACATTATTATAAAGTAAGACTGTGCATGATAATTACTGTTCTTTATTAGAGAATCTTGTACTAGGAAAAGGGTGATAAGACTATAAAGCTTGAAAAATAATCAAGCATTTATCTAGCATAAATCTTCTTTTTGTTCTTCTTTTGTGGGAAAAATATAGAGATTGCATCTGGAAGATGTACTCACACCACAACCGAACAATGATAGAAAAACATGCTGCTGGGAAGAAGAAATCACTTCTTAACTTCCTCGTGCTGTCAACAGTATCTGAGCTACGTTCTCTGCCAGGTTTTATCCCATGATGACCCTCCTCAGTCCATGGAACTTCATGTAGCAGAAATACCTTTACACTGCCCATGTTTCTTCAAACAAATTTTCATCATGTGCTTGTACATGGATGTGGGGCAGCCCCCGGCGAGGCTGGCAGCCAGCACGGGGGCAGCAGCCCGCCTGTGCTGGAGCACCAGGGAGGCAAGGCACAACGTATTTTCCAGCAGAGTAAAACACAGGGAGGCAAGGAAGGAAAGGGGACATCGGGAGGACTCTGCAACAGAGCCTGTTCTCTTTGCTCTTCTTTTCCGTTGAAAATGCTGCCTGTTTGATCACAGGGCAAAAATAATCCACCTCTTTCATCTCTGTCCTTTAAGAGCTCCAGCGAGTTTCCTGCACTGCAATGCAAAACCAGGGGCAGCTGAGCAAAACGAAGCCTGCAAAGATCTGAACAGCTTCAGTCAAGCACAGAGCACCCCGATGCCAACAAGTGAGGCCATTCAGACAGCGTAAGAGCTCAGGGCAGGATTTTAATCCTCTTTCATTCCTTGTTCGAGTTATGCTTTGCCATGGTCTATATGGACCAGTTTTCTTGACTTCAGTCACATAAGGATGAACCCTGCTTTGAACTCCAACAGAAAGCACACAGATGTAACAAAGAGCCTTCCACTAGCAGTTGATAAAAACACTTAAAAAAATCACCTGTCCTGTAGCTGATGCTTCAAGGAGAACAGTAACACTTTTGTTTTTCCCTTCTAAAGCCACAGAGTTGCTACGATGATGATTTCCCCTCTTTTCATGTGACAGCGAAAACATAAAACAAGAGTGTTAACAGCTTGGGCAATATTGTATACAGAACAAATTATTCCTTTAAATTTCAGAGGGGAAAAAGATCTCAGTAGTGAAAAATGTAATATTTGTACTACAAAATTTAACTGTGGATCTCAAAGCATATTCAGGGACTTGGCATAAGCATCAGAGACGTCAGTGAGCTCTATGTTCCTCCCTCAATAGCAAAACTCTCTCATGAACAAGGCCAGTAAACAACTCAAAGCAAACTGGCATTTTTACTCAACACTAAGGCTCTCGTTACACAGAAAAGTGGATTTTTATGCTGATCCACACATACACTTTTCTGAACAGCTTGCTGGTTGTTTTTAAAAAATACACAGTACAAAGGTCTTTAGCTTCCTCTTCTTGTTCACAATTACAAAACATTAATCTTTGTCAATCACCTTTGTTTAAGGTTTACATTTTGCGACACACTGACGCAATACCACTTTCTCTCTTGGGAACCAGCGGCCTGAGTCGACTGGAAATCATGACATAACTCTAATAAATCCCTAGAATTATGCCAGCGCTCTTTGGGTATAAATGAGTCCTGAGGTAGATCCTATGATTTTTAGTCCGCAGCCTTACACTGCCACAGCAGTGGTTCAAAGGTACTGCAGACCAAGCCCCCCTCCTTCGCTGGCTGGGACTGTCTTGCCTAGTTCCTCCTTGCACTGAAGTTTCTTCTGTTTGCTCTCAATTTCAAACAAAAATGCAGGGAAACACCTGAAGAAAACCCAGCTCAGACATTGCTATGTTTTATGCACAGCAAATGTTGATAAAAATTGACTCTGAGAAGGCATTTTCAATAGCAATGAACAAACAAAAACAACAACAAAAAAAAAAGTTCTTGTATTTCAGACTTAAGCCACCTATACCGGGATCTGAAATCATTTCACCATGCTAAGATCCAGACTCATTTCACCATCACTGTAGACGTCTAATTTAAGAGCAAAGTCACCCAGGCTTCCCACTATAATTAACAGCAAAAGACTGACGACCTGAATTGTTCTGTTGAAATACCTAAAATTTGTCTCATCCTCCCTGATGATTTAAGAACTTCATCTAACAGCTTAAAGTCAGGTAAGAAGACTTTCAAATTAAAAAGAAATTAAAATAAACCCCAAAGAACAAAAAGCAACCCAGAAACCTAGAACAGGAGATTAAATCTGCTTTAAAAATACAAAAGCCAGATGGCTATTCAAGGTCCACGAAATACTTAATGCCTATGCATTAAAATATGTTAAAAAATTGAATCGGTTTTACAGTTTAATGAAGCAGATGGGCAGAGAGTGTGCTGTTTTCTATGCACAAGAGCCCAATCAAAGCAAAACAACATCCTTCCTCATGTCCGCATGTTGGTAAACTCAAGGGATTAATAGCAGTACAGTCAGAGCAGTCGTGTTTTGCTTCAAAGAAATCTGTAAATGAAGATTAATTTTAACAATTTGATGGTTATCTGATAAATAGCACTAGAAATACAGAAAATACATGCTTCAAAGTTGTATTTTCAAGCAATTATTTGAAAAGGCTTTGTCACAGTGGCATGAAAATTGGTTACTGTCTACTGGTTTGTAATCGTTTCTGCCCTAGAGTGGTTTTCAGGAGCCCAAGTACTCCAGGCTGGATGTTGTGAGCATTTGGCATTTCTGAATATTGATCAGTCACATTCCACTCCAGAGAAATGAGTTTGCAAAATCAGTCTGTGACTTTCTTCTCAGGTCTGCCAGTCGTTGGGAGAGGTGAAACCACACTTCAGCATCTGCAGCTCCAAACAGTGGCAAAGCATCCCATTCATACCCAGAAACAGGCAAAGTGAGAAATCCCTGTGCCAGCAACATGCTGATGACAGCTGACATTGACACTGCCCCAGCAACCCAACTGCAGGCTGTACCAGATGACACCAAAATTACCAGGTGCCGATGCTGCAGCATCCATGACACCACACTCTGCTGCGCTGCTCCGGCTTGCACACGCTGCTGCCACACGTCCGTCTCCTTCCCTGGCCTCTTCCATTACGACGTTTCAAAGCGCACACGGTCCAAGGGAGAGCAGCACCACTGGGTGCTGGTATGACCCCAATTTCAAGGCACCTGAGACACTTTCTGTGTGCACCAGGCTGCACCCTGGTGCACAGTGGGTGGCCCATCCACATAGCACCCCTTGTCCAGCATTTAAACTATAAACACCTTGTCTGAAAACTGCAATTATAATAATATAAAAATACCACAAACTGTTACAATATCTTTCTTTTTTGATAGGATGGTTGTATCATGATCCACTCCTGTATGCTAGTGCAGGAGCCCTTCACACTGGCCAGCAGCAGGGGAGCAAGAGGCAGATTACATCCGGATAACTGGTGGCTTTATTATGTAAGATTTCTGAACAGGAAAATGGGATTTGGAGCTTTAGCTTAATGTTCAGGGATTGGATGACTGGATTAAGGCTTTTTACACACTGTTGTGCTACTCCTCTCAAGATAGGTTTATACTGCAGAGGAGAAGGGGTGTTGCTTAGAGGAAAGGGTTATTTGCTCTAAGCTGTATCACTTAGAGTCAAGGGTTAATATCACATCCAGCTTTACCAGTGCATTAACTTGTAAGAATGGAGAAACTTCTGTACGGCTGGTTTCTTCAAAGCCACAGCACAGTGAATTAGAATACGATTATTCTCTGAGCAGCAGGGCTACTTGTAGCTTCGTTAAGTTCTAAGAAAAATATCAATAAAAACTCCAACTGAATTTACACAGAATATATCCCAAGATGAAGACTTAAAGTCTAAACAGTAACAGCTACACGTTTACGAGCACTTCTAGGGGGAAGCCCTGTATTTTGGGGAATAATAACAACATTTTGTATTTTCAAAGCACCTATCATTGTAGCATTTCAAACTGCTTCACAAATGCTAACTACCCAAAATGTATACTGTCCTGGGAAGCAAGTATCATTATATCCAATTACAGCTTGGTTTAGTATCACAAATGGTTTGATGCCTCCAAACTTCCAAACTCGACTGTAAGCACTAGGACATCTTCCAGGAATGCGAGTGTATTTTGAAAGAAAAAAAAAAAAGAACAATCATGGGGGGAAGGGCAGACAACAGCTTTTACACATGTTAGGTATCATAAATCCAGGCATGAAAAGGCCAGTCGTGGTCAACGGCAAAACAATAGAACTCAGAATAATTCATACTGTTTCTTCCAGAAATGCTGTTTAGACTCTTTGAAAGGACTGATGAGAGGCACACGGCCAAAAACGAGGAGAGAAAGTCGCAGTGTTACAGCTTGAAATGGGATGAATGCACTCACAACCCTTTCCAGAAGTGATAGCTGGTTTATTTGCCAACCAGCAGAGGCTTTCTGCAGCCTCCAGCTTCAACAACTCATGCTCAGGCCCCCGCCCCTCAGGCTTTTGGGCACTACAGCAAAGCAGGACCACAACAGCTCAACACTTGGCATGGCCCAAACAGAGGGGTTCAAGATACCAATGGTAGGTAAAGGGTAAAATCTCCAAGTCAGTATATACAAATAATTACAATGCAGATTGCAGTAGATGTAAGTTATCACTACATGGTATGCTAAAGATATTAATTTAAATTCATTCATTGCATGCATAAAAATTTTAATATTCACCAAAAGTCCTTGAGCAAGAAAGGTCAGCACAAAAATAATCCTGAAGTTCTAGCTAAAGGTTTCCAACCAAGCCACACTGATAGCCTGCAGCTACCTCTTTTTCCAGTTTGATGGGATTGTTTGCCAATATTCTGCTTATGTAGTGATTTTTTTAAAATCTGATCACTTCAAGAGAATGAAATACTTTTCCCTCTGTACTCTCCCTCTGCATGGAAAGACTCTGTCCCCTTTTCAGAGACAGCCAATGCAAGCTGCTGGTAGGTTTGTCAGACCACAGCAATTCACTTCCATTTCAGAAAAACGGAAACAGAAAAACAGAAAACGAGGATAACAGTATTATCCTTCATCCGCTTGATACTTATCCTATCTATTTCGATTTCAGAAAAATGTTTTTGTTTCCCTCGATGTTAGAATAGCAGTCCAATCTTGGATCAGGATTGAAGCCTTGTCACAATATAAATGAAACTTTCAGAGACACTGATCAACCATCTGCTTTCTCAGAATTAAACTGGAACTGTTGATATACAAAACCACAGAAATAAAGTCTTTGGTGCCATGTAGCTGAAGAACGGAGCCCTGAAAAAAAACAGCAGCTGCTTTGAAGAGAAATAATGAAAGGTCCTACAACCTTGTACAAAAACCTTTCATTGCTCACTAAGAAAGATGGGATATTTCAGCAACTTTGACAGATTCAGAGCTCTGTGCCTCTGTACCCTGGTTCAGAGATCCATAAAGGAACGGGCTTTTCTTGGTGAAAACAACTCACCCTCACCCAGATTAACCTCCTGGCAGCCTCCAAATCCTGTTTTTACTTAGAAGTTTTATACTCGAGGTGAACTTCTGGAGAGTCTTAAATTTCATGCTTCGCCAACATCAGAGAACGCTGCATCCTGGATGCAATGCCTTTGGGCAATATCTTAAAAGCTGGCTAACTTCTGATTTTTCCCAAGTGATGTTAAATCCTGATAACAGGGAGCTGTTTTCAAACACTTCAAGGTGAGGTACAGACACCTCTAAGTCTCAGAAGAGGACTGCAACATGATCAGAAAGTACATGTATTTTCCCTAAGTATTACTTAAAAACTTAATCTGTCAATGCTTGAAGGGCTCAGATGATAAGAGGTAAGGATTTTTTTGGTAGCAAAAAGAGTAACAGGGACATGGATAACTATGAAATATAGCACACAAAAAGAAAAAAAAACAAACAGAAAGTACTTTGTGGTGTTGCTGGTTCATCAAGGTGGACTTGCAAGAGACTTAACATGGAAAATACCTTCATAACATGAAAAGATTATCTCCATCACTATCTTCCCTTTCTCTGATGTAACCTGACCAAAAAAAACCTTTCTGCAGGGTAGAACAAAACCATTCAAAAGGCAGAATCTTTTCCCATGAGGAAGAATCCATTAATATAATCTGGAAGTTTCCATCCTAGTGGAGCAAAACATGAAACCTTTGCTGGTTAAGAAACAGCTGTTACCATGTTTTCTACAGGACTGGTGGAAACTGATGGAGAGTCCCTGAAGATATTCCACAGAGCTCATTAGTGTATTTGACGGGATTTGCAAATCCCTTAAATGCCCATGAAATTTTAAGGAGTTACAGTCTTCACATGTCTCTCTCCGACAATTAGGGCTCTTACTTCTAGCCTGAAATGACACATCACATATTCTCAGCTTTGTACAAATATTCATGGGTAACGCTCTCTGCTGACTTCGCTTTTCACAGAAATGATTAGGAGATGCACAGCACCTCCCTGGATGTTGTGGAAGAGATACACTGTGGAGGAATCAGACAGAGGGGTGACCTGTTACAATGCATTATATAGGCTGATGAGTACAGAAATGAAAATACAGGACATACTGCAGGGCAAAGCATAATCTGTGTATTTATACAGAACATACAAAAATAATGGACAAGTATAAATCAGAATTATGAGTCATTAGAGGAACTAAAACTAAAGTCTGACTTGTCTCAGGAGAAAACAGTGTTGCAGGGTTTTACAGTGAAACTGAGGGCAGTTTCTGTTGGTGAACTTCAAAATATACCTCCAGATCTTCACCATGACCAAGCAACACTACCAGAAGAGTATAAAACCCCAGTATTACTACAGCAGTAGCCCTTATGAAAGCACACAAGAAAGTAGACTCAGGATAATTAAAATTTGGACAGCTAAGTTATCTCACACTCACACGGTGTGTGGTGGATATTCTAAATATGTATACTGGGTGTTTCTTTGTTGTTTTTCTTTTTGCTGACAGGAAAAAGGATAAGGAGAGGAAATTGGAACTTGAGAAGTTTCCACAGCAGCATTGATAAATCCCACTATGATCTGTGTGCCCAGGGATACATATATGACTCTCTAGACACCACAGGCATTCAGTAAAAACACAGTTATCATAACAGAAGAGAGGGAAGGCAAAAAAAAAGTTATTAGTGTTGGACGAACCCCAAATGAATGGGAGATAAAGCTCAAGCAGGCACCCAAGGCTACAGAGAGCTCTACAAAGCCATCGGGCTCCCACTCCACTCAGGCTTCTCAGTCCAGTAGTGTCACTTCACGTCATCTTCCCGCTGGAAAAGCCAAGTCAGTCTTGGTTTGCTGTCCTATTTCAGAAGCTCACAATGCCGTCGGCGCGGTGCCTCCCCTGGCCAGACCTCACTTTCTGCCCACTCCTCATCCCAGCCAGTCTTTCCTGTCCTCTCTGATCTAACTTCAGAATAACTATGAAATGCCCAAATGTGCTGAAGAACATTCCCTCTCTGCGTTTGCTCCACCACAAATTGTTTTCAATTTTATCATTTGAAGCTGAGACTGTAGTTCCTAAAATGCACGAACTTACTTCCCCCCCCCCAAAAGAAAAAAAGTTTTATACATTGTACAGCCTGGAGTCCAACCAACATCTGTGCTAAAACTAAGAATTCAGATTATTTTTAACTGCAGCATATGTGGAACAAGCCACACAGAGGCTGCCACTTAAAGGCGAGTCATTTGATCCTGGATTTAACTTGATCAGACACCTAGAACTAAATTATCTCTTTTGAAAAATAAAAATAACTTTCATTTTTTGTTTTGATGAACTGCCGGTGCTATAAGCTAGTATTATTGGAAAATTTAATTATAATCAACAGAAAGTTCCAGTTACCGAATAGAAACCTCATGTCCTTTATGAGACAGTAGAAAAGAAACAAATCCTACAGATGTATTAGAAATACCGTATGCTACTCAAGCCATAGTTATGGATATATTTGGCATAAGGAGTATCTTCTCTAAACAACACCTGCTAACCACACCGCAAGAGTACACGGATAGTTGAGTTGGTGGTTATTTCTGCCATGATGATGGGAACAGACTTGGCTGACCCAAGTTAAAGATACATGGCCTCTACCAGATGACGGCATTTCTTATCTCCAGGGAACACAGCACCAAGCAGCCCTGGGTAGCCTGCCCAACCCCACAGGAAGGTGGGATCTCTCACTCTTTGGATAAAGGACAAACCCTTGTCCCTCTGTTATATCAGAGGGAGCACCCACTGGAGAGCAGAAAGATCCTGGCAGGGAAACCACTGGGAAATCCAGAGTCACAAAACCTGCTGTACAATAAACATTTTCATTAGATGTGATGGTTTTAATGACTACCTTCATTTTCATGTGATCACACGTGCCCTGTTTCCTTAGGATGTTGAAAGAAAATGTTTTTGTGTAGCAACTTAGGGAACAATTTTCATCTGATATGAAAATATTGCCAGTCCTCAGTGAGTCAGTGTATCTCTCGGTGTGCACGCAAGTGCATACATCATCCACACAGGCACGTGCAATGATGAGGTTTGATTTGCTGTTAGATTTCAGAGATGACCATTCACTAATTCCTGAACAGCAAGTACATGTATTCAAAGGATGAGGTACTCAATCCGGCAAAGATAGCCAAGTAAAATTTTTAAAGGGCTGAAGGAGTTCACACATTGAAACTCTCATGTGACTGGAAAAAAGAAGGGAAAAAAAAAAATGAAAGCACGAATGAGTTACTGTAGCGCACAACTTGGCATAAACATATGCACAGATAATTTAGGTAACGTATGTGTTCCACATTCCTACTGTTCTGCACCACGCTGTAAAACCTGCTGTTATTACATACTATACTGGCACGTCTTATTACTTTCCAACAAGAAAATCATTACTTTGGCCTGCCTCTTGATCTTGTTGAGTTTTGTATAGCTCACCTGGCCATCTCAAAAACACAAGCTGAAAAATTGTCTATAAATCAGAGACTTGACAGAAAAAAGAATTATTCTGCGCTATTTAGCAAAGCCAGGGCTGTACCGCATCAAATTCTACTGCCCATTTTCAGCTATGTCATCACGTAGAAAAAAATTGCACTAACAGTTCAATATTTGATATAATGAAGTGCACTCAACAGTGCTCCACCAGTCACAAAAAAAACATTACCGTCTTTGTGAATAAACTTCCCTTTGTCGTGATTTAATCAACCTTCATTTTTAATCTGCATACATAAAACATTAAATGCTAGAAGCTTTAATTACTTTCAAAAACACTTGCTAAATTATTTAATCTCAAAGCACAGTTTTCTCCATATCAGGAACCTCAAGAAAGTCCTAAAGGGCAAAATCCTCCCAGTAATCTACCAGCTAAGTCTGAGAGCCTTCATAGAAAGAGTTAACTCATTTTCAGTGACCAAACACTACTTCTACAAATACTTTTAAACACAGGATTTGTCTAGATATCATGTGCAATGTCAGGAAGAGAGATACAATATGGCAAACAAACATTTTAGATTTGACCCAGTCCCAAAATCAAGTCCCAATATACCAGATGTAAAACAAGACATTTCTTGTTGGGAGGAAAATACCTCCCTGAGGTACAGAATAACTGATACAGCAAACAGATGGAGTCACTCCACTTGAGCTAGGTGGACATTACTCATTTGCATGGCCAAACATGTACCTGCTAAAGCCACTAAACCAGTGTTAATGTATTTTTGGGCCTCCTTTAATCGACCCAACATTGGGCATAGTCACAAGGAAGACACACATTAAGACTCTTTCACTGCAATAGTCCACGTGACAAAAAGCAGAAAAGTTTTTTCCTCAAAATCTATACAGCAAGTGAGATGCAGTATATTTAAAATTCTTGAGCTGTCAGAGAGAAAAAAAGGAAAAAAAAAAGTTTGCATAGTACTGACAGCCAGATCGGGGTCCTAGAACCAGAGTTAACACCAGGTTGTGGATAAATACTGACCACATGCAGCGAACGTGCAGACTTCGAAATCCTTTTCCTAGTCACAGCTGCAGTTTTCAGACCCAAAAGTAATATATATTTAAGTTTTGTCAAGTGCTGCATGGAAACTGTCCTAACAGTAGGATTTCATATTTCATTCTGCAGCTCTTCAGGAAAAGTTCTCTTTAGCTCATATGTAAGATCACCTCTTATTCCTTTACTATTACGACAAAGATTTACAATAGCATATAAAATGGGAAGGATGAACTTTCTATCATTGTCAAGCAGCAGAAGGGGAAAAAAAAAGAGAGATGATTGGTAAAAAAGGTATTTTTTTTTTCTCGTAGAAGTTCATTTATATCAACTATCAACAATGGTAAGACCACTAATAATTCCCTGATTCACCAAGGCATCAAAAGGGACCCCCATCATTTCACCTCCTGTAGACTGCTGCAACCCATTACGTTTCACTCCAATACCTCTGTCTGGGGGCCAAGAATTTTTGCTCGGGCATCTTCCTGGAAACCATTTTTAGTTCAAATACATCAAAAGGCGGAGAGTTCAAAACTTTCCTCAGCAGTTCTATTCCAAGGATTAAACTGCCTCACAAAAAATACGCGCCTTATTTCACTCTCCTTTTTTTTTCTCTTATGTAGCTATTGGCTCTTGTTATGATTTCTGCAAGATAGGGCACCTGAATGTAACACAGACCAGCACCTGGAAGGCATTTCTTACCGTGTATCTGTTTCCTTCCTTAACCAGTCAAAGTGAGGGATTTCAGTCTCACCCATCCCTCCTGTTTATGTACCTTGTTTCCACCAAGCTCGGCCCAGCACATATTTTAGATGGTGGCTGTGCTGGACTCCCTGCTTTTAATGGAAATCCACTACAGTAAAACAGACAACGCCATTCCCCTCATTAAGTGAAGTGGTTTCCATGTAAATGTGACTATGGCTCATTACTCCATACTGTACTTGAGCACAGTGTCCAAGTGCAACGCAGACACAAAAAAAAAAGCTGTTTTTCTCAGGTATTTTGCAATTTGCTAACAATTTGGTGTGATGCTCCTTATTACCAGTGCAAGTTCCTACAAATGATGGAAAGACTCAAACTGATATGAAAGCAGCACTCAGTACTGGGTTCTCGGTGGCTACAGATCACTGAAAAATAGGTGAGTGGTTACGACTCCATCATGCTCAGCTGAGTCACACAGGATTGTGCTGATAGCCAGAACAGACCAGGAACTTATAGACCTTATCTGCTGGGGTTAGACAAACAAGGAATACTAATTCTACCCAAAACCACAGAATTATTCAGATAAAATTCTGCCTTAAAGTTTGACCTATTAACCACTTTATAGCCAGTCACTGAAAGATATACTGGATCATAACTGACATTCAAAACTATCCTCATTATTTACAATTTAAGAGTATTTTCCTAGAATAATGGATGAATAACGGGTAGTACAAGAAAATCAGATTAAACTAATTTTCTTTCCCATCAGTCTATTTTTAATATAGTCTTTTTTCAGGACTTCACAAATTTTCTCATGTGAAAACTGCATGCACGGAAACGATCTGTACTGAAATTAATGGAAAATCTCGCACACAGCATGTCCAGGATCAGCCTGCATAGATGGTTTTGAGGGTGAGCATTAACAAGCTCTGCCATAATCCCTCAGCAGGAGCAGCACACACTGTGGAGCTGCTCCACGGACAGAGCAAGCGCAGCCGTATGGGAGTGAGGCACTTTGGCAGTAGTAACTGTGCCTTAAGTGACAACCACTGTGATCACTCCATTTAATAGCGTCTCAAGTTCCTGTCTTCAGGGCAGAAATCCAGAGCCTTAGCCAACTACCAATAACGCTACCTTCTTGAAACTTGTCTGGATTGTGAGCATACTCCTAAGTCTAAATATTTGTGTTGTTCTCAGATAAGTACACAAATATCAGCGAGTTTAGACTCACAGTAACTAACCACTGTCCTACCAATAGACCTCTCCCCACATGTGAGACACCTTCTCTGTTTTATTGCTCGATAACACTTCAAAAAGGAAATCAAATTTTCCCAAATGTTAACTGTCACGGTTTAAAGCTGGGCCGGCTATTAAACCTGTGGGCAGACGCTCTCTGTTAACCCTCCTCCCTCACCCGAAGGGAAAGAGAAAAGGGAGAGGGACTTACGGGTTGGAAAGTTAAAACAGTTTTAATACACTATAATAATGAAAAAGAGCATAATAACAATAATAATAATAATAGAAATAATCAAATATATACAAATATATACAAAACCAAAATCCAGCTCCCCTGAAGTCAGCCACGTCCCCACTGGCACTGCAGGGCAGGCTCCGGGAAGGACCAGGCTGGGCCCAGCAACGGTCGAGAGCTGGATTCAGGGATGCACGGATCGGGATCGGGGGCAGCAGGAAAATGGACAGAGTCCTCTTTGGACACCGGCCATAGCAGAAAGACAGCGAGACCCTCATGATCCCCCCGCTTTATACTGAGAATGATGTGTATGGGATGGAATACCTTCGTTGGTCAATTTTGTGTCACCTGCCCTGTCCGCTCCCCCCTGCAGGTGCGACCCCCCTTCAGCTCTTCACTCGTAAGCAGTGAGGAATTTAGCAGTGACCTTGGTTTCTCTAAGACTAAGTACAGCATAACATCGCTACCGGTGCCTCAGCGATAACTACAAACTTCGAGCGTTATCAGTTCTGGAAGTAGACACTGTCTGCAAAACATGCAGTTAGTTTCAGAAAATGCAGTTACTTAGAAGAGACTTAGCTGAAAGTAAAAATCACTGAAAGGAAAATTGGCCTGTTTTAGGCCAAACCAGGACATTAACTCATCTTGAACGCACGGGAGGTCTTTTTGTCCAACACAGGCAACTCGTGACATTTCACATTCCCAGAACACCACCACACCTCAAACTCTGCAGACACTTCTGAAATTGCAGCCTTCAAGGACCTACCCAAGTCACACAGAAATTCTGCAACCAGTCAAGAACAGAACAAGGGCTTTTAATCTCTGATTTCCTAATCTCCATTCACCTCCAAGTTAGTTAGATACATCCACCTACACAGCACTATGGAAAAATCTCAGTTACGAAAGATCATATGATCTATAAACCTCCAGCAAGACTTACACGTATTTTCTTTCCTTGTGGTCCTCATAGCCATCTCTCCAGTGAAACTGAGACCTCTTCACCACCTGCAACCCATTCACTTTTGCCAGTGTATTTCCACCTGAACTGGGGAGGCAACAAACACTGGTATGTTTGAAAAATGGCAAACAAATACCTCCAAACGTGTAAGAAACAAAGCCAGTGTTATAAGAAAGAGAAGTCTTACAAGCAGGTGCATCAGGCCTACAACCAAGTGAAAAGCAAAACAAAAGCATACAATTGCTTTTAAATATATGCACTTAATGCATCACCCTCTGTGTTTGTTAAAGCTATGCTTATATTAGCAAGGAGAGCGGAGCAGAACCGGAGAGAGAAACCATTTGTGTTAAGGACCTGATGTCCACAACCTGTGTGTTTCTGGGGACCAGCTCTAGTCTGATCCTGGGGACCAAACACCCATTAGCAGCTGAAGCACCCCAAGCATGCTCCTGGGGCACATCAACTTGCTTAATTTCATCCTAAAAGAATCCAGTTCACACTCGGAAACTGCTCTGGTATGCCAGCCATAAAGTTCGGTAAGTACAATCAGGATTTGTTTGACTGACACGTTTTTGATCCAAACTAAAATGCTACCATGGGCTTACCCAAGAGTTATTGGACTGCAATACCGAAATTCACTGCAGAGCAAAGGAACACTGAAGGGCAAGCCTGCATGGAAACACTTGGAGATCATTTCAGTGGAAGTATTTCCTCACCTAGAGATGAGCAGCTCATCTGAAACCACACATTCCACATCTCCCCCACCCCACTGTAGGGGAGATGGAAGAAAGAAGCCTGACAAAAAGAAATGGAATAGGTAACTAAGAGTAAAGCAAATTACACCTTTGTAAGCTATAGTAGTTTTAAAGATATTAACAGCAGCAGGTAAGGACATTTATTTACTTTACACTTTCAATGTGTTACTTTGGCAGAAACTGTTCTTACTTTTTAGAGTAAAAAGAAAAATTCCTTTACTGAAGCACAATTTCATCCCAGGAAAGAAGTGCTATTAAGTCCACTTAGGCTGGCAACTGTGAGATGAACTACAGCAAAAGCTGGCATTGCATTGCACTGCATTGCACTTCCCTATCTCACATTTCAGAAAGGAATCTTTACCCACTCAGAAATGAGGCAAGATTTACGAAGAATATAACTGACAGTGTCCTAGATACAAATAATACGTTTAATAAAGTACAACCTGAATGAAGCAAAGGATAAAGGGGAAAATTCTCAGATCTGGTTTTGAGAGGAAGAGCTGTTCTGGGTTTGGGGGTTTTTGTTGTTATAGTCATTGTTCTGGTTTGTTGGTGGTTGGGTTTTAGAATAAAAAGATCCAGCCTGATTTGAATCCCCAGCTGGGCTGGGTGCTGTAGCCCCAAGCAAAAATAATGCAAGGAGGTGGCCAGAATGAGGGAGGTAAACAGACCTCAAGAACAGAACATTTCCAGTGAAGCTTTCTTTTTCTTTACACACTGAGTATATTCCCTTGCTGACATGATCTATGGCCCTGCATGTGCTTCTTTCAGAAATTATCTATCATCTCTCCATATGCATTGTATGGAGTGAGACAGCTATTGCAGATTCTTGGGTTTGGTGTATAGAATGTAAATAAGAGTAAAAAGATATTCCCTAAACTGATACATAGGGCTGTGCTGCTCCCAGAATTAGTACAGTAAAGCCTTTTCTCCTCAAGTTTTTCCTTTTCTTGAATAAACAGGGCGTTTCTATGCTACAGCTAATTATACTATGAAGAAGAGAAGGAACCTCCTTTACCTAAATTCTTGTATGAAGATGATACCACCTACCACAAAAGCCATAACATTCTGCTCGTATCTGTTTATGTTTACAAATACAAATACAGCAGAGACCAGAAATAAGAAGAATTCAGATTTCCTCTGACATATCAAAATATATTTCATGAGGGTTACTCCATTTTCACTTCCTGACAAGCGCAGCCTTTAAACTACAAAATTACTATATATTAATGTCATTAATGTTATGGCATAGGAAATTAGAGCGTGGAATTATTCTAACAGAATAAAATCCTATCAAATGTCTGCCTGTCTTCCACTGCTTCCACTAAAGACACCCTTTGGGAAGCTGATACAGGTTACCACAATGACACTCCTGTTTACCATGCGTCTAGTCTCTTCCATGCCCTAAAAGCTAATGGCCTCCCAGTACCTAATTAAACCACTGAATAACATTGGAAGTACCGGAACACATAAATTCATTATATATACATTACTGTCCTCTGTTTTGAGACTCCTCTTACGCCATCAGTGAAAGCTAGCAGTACACTTAAGTGAGACAACATTCTTCAAATGATTAGCAATGGGGAAATAAGAGTAAGGAAACAAAGATGACAAAGATGTTGCTTAGCTTATAAAGAGGAATATGACATTGGTAAAGGCAGAAGGGCTGTGGGAAGAAAACTGTTAGGAAAACTCTGTGTATAGAAAATTAAAGATGGGAACCTGGGGAAAAAAAGTATAGTACAGGAGAGAATCACCTGGAGATGTAACAAAACTGAAGGGAAAAAGAAGTGAGAGAGCTTTGAGAACTGCTCATGCAGAACACAGCATTTTACAGCATCAGAAACGTGTCTAAAAGGAGAGTGGAGAGGGACAAAAGAAAATAGCTAAAGACGCAATCCAAAGAGCCACCAACAAAGAGACTTCACTGGAGTCTTTGTGAACCCATTCCAGACCAGCTTTCACCCTCCTTCCTCCAGTTATCACTAGTTATGCCATAATGAAATCAGAAATGTAGGGTCTTAACACTGCTACTGAGGACTCCAATATGAAGCTCATTTCTACCTGCAGCGACAGGACCCAAAAGGGGACAAATCCCCTCTTAAGTACACAATTATGTGTAGAGACCCTGAAAGAAATACAAGAAAATGTATATACTATATATAGGTGTAAACCCTGTCCTTCGCCTAATGGGTGAGCAAACAACTTGAATAAACTGATAGTTGCCTTCAAGAACCTTTGCAGAATCTGTCATGTAGTATTAGCATTGTAGTTCTGTCCTTTTGAATTTGAAAACATGCCACAACACTGAACATTTACTACCAAAAACCTCAGAGAATGCCAGTGACAACATTTTGATAACTACCTTTCACACAGCTCGAGTACTGCAGCTCGATCCATAGAATCACAGAATCAACCAGGTTGGAAGAGACCTCAGGGATCATCGAGTCCAACTGTTGCCCTGACATCACCCTGTCAACTAGACCATGGCACTAAGTGCCATGTCCAGTCTTTTCTTAAACACATCCAGAGATGGTGACTCCACCACCTCCCTGGGCAGCCCATTCCAATGTCTAATAACCCTTTCTGAAAAGAAATTCTTCCTAATGTCCAACCTGAACCTCCCCTGGCGAAGCTTGAGGCTGTGTCCTCTTGTCCTATCGCTAGTTGCCCGGGAGAAGAGGCTGACTCCCACTTCTGTATACACCCATCTTACTGTATACAAAGGACTTTTTTCCCCAAGATATAATGCAAATTATTATGGTGCAAATTATATGATTAGTCCTGCAGACATTATTCATTAAGTAGTACCACTGACTTCAGTGAGGAAATCCATGTAAATAAGCACTTTAGGAATGGACCAGGATATAGAAATATTTTCAGCCATCTCAGGGACCGAACAGTAGCTTATCTTCAATGCGTCACAACACAATGAACCATTGAACTAAAAATAAAAAGGAACCTTTTGCAACCGATTTCCTTGCATTACAGCTACCCACTCATTTCAAAGTCTTCTGACTCTGAGGGCTTATTACCTCAAGAAGATTTAAACTTATATTTATACTTGATGACACCTCATTACCCAATACAATCATCTGCGCCCTAAAACAAGAAGGGCCTTGACTAAACTTTTAAATAGGATCTTTTTTGTGTTGCTATTTGCAGAATTCTTCACAAATAAAGTGGGAATTGTGAAAAGAAGATTTCCAGCAGGGCCTACCAAGAAGATCTTCTTGAACTGCACTTTTTCTGACTCGAGCCACACAATTTTTATAGTCATTTTGTGTTTATGTAGAACTGTCGTTAGACCATCCGATTTAAACAGTTCTTCCATAAGATTCAAAAGTTCAGCACATCATTACTCCTAAAGTGTACTTAAGTTCAAATCCTTACTCTGAAAGACTCCCCTAATATATATTAAACGCTTTGATTTAACCAGTCTCTGAAGCCTTAGGATGGGAAAGGGGGAAAGGAAGTCGGCAACCTCTGTGCTGTCAGGAGCAGAAAGAACAAACACAGAGGATGAATGATCAGTTGCACTGGCAGCGTTTGATTTACTTTCTTGTGCTCTACCCAGCATTTCAAACAAGTTTAATGGTTTTCCCCCTAGCATTTGGAATTCCCTCCGTATTTCCAAAAAGAAAACATTTGCCCAGTTTGTTTTTTGGAAAGCTATGAAATGCTGCTTTTTTCTCCCTGAAGGAATGTAAATAGCAAATATTGCCCCAAGTAGTCTAAATAACCCTCAAAAGCCTTTCAGGAATCTTTATTTTCCTTAAATTATCACATTGTTTAATAGTTCCTAATTGATTTTCCTAGACAACATCCTCCAAATGTCAGAGGGCTTTTACCTTGGTTTAGAATCGTTCAAAACTGTTTACAGATTCTCTACATAATAAGTTACGTGGCTGTTGCCAGCAGTGTTAAGAACAATTAGAAAAGGTCTTTTAGCTTCAGCCTCAGATTTGTAGGTCATCCGATGTCCTTCCTAATGGATAAATGCAGTAATTTATCATCATCAGTCACCATCAGCGTTGTTCTTTTTACTATCATATATTCATGAACGTTATTCGATGCAGCTGAGTGGAGCGTAAAAGAAGTGCATGATTAAAGTGGAAAGGGACAGAGGTTGAGACAGCCGAGATTTCATGGGTAATGCATGGACTTGAAATATAACACAGGTCTTATAAAAGTTACAAAGACGGTGTCAACAAATTACAGCTACCGGCTGGCGGGACACGGGCATTCGTAGCAGCGGATGGGTCTGCCTACTTTTTCCAGTGCAATGTTAAAGTATAACATGTGAAGTACAGTCTTGTACACCTAAATGTTTTTCCATAGCTCAGGCACATTTCAAAGCTCTATTAGTTTAAAAAACAAAAAAAAAAGAAAATAAACCCAACAACAACAAAACCTAAGATACACTTCTCTAGGGATCACATATTACATTCATCCTTATTACCACTATAAGAAGAAAGTCTGTGTTCACGTTTGCGAGTCAGTAACACGTGCATGTAATCTCTGAATGTCCTCAAGTTATTAAAAAATGCTAAGATGATGGCTTTCAAATTCTAGAATGACATCAAACATCCATTTGCTTAAAGAGTTCCTCCCTCTTGTTAATTATCAAAATAGCTTGCCTGAAGCAATACCTTCAGTTGGAAGATACTGGAAAGAAATATAGAAAGTACGTTTTAAAATAGCTAATACAGTATGTATGTTCAAATATCTGAGGCTACTATGTAACGTACAACGTCCTGCAATTCACTTTAACACCAAAGAGCCAAGATTGCCCTGTTTCACAGTTTTTGATGTACTGCATTAAGTAATCCCTCTAATCCACCTGCAAAGTGATCTACATGCTGAAAAATCAGGTGCTGCGTTATACCGCACAGATTCCCGCACGTTGTTTTCAAAGCAAGACACAGAGAACCTGCAAAAAGGCATGCGAACCATGAGGGGAGGGTACAAGAAGCAAGAGAGTGTTGGCATGATTGCCTTGCCCTGCATCTCAGAGACCTCAACCCAGAGACCTCAACCCAGAGACCTCAACCCAGAGACCTCTTCATGGCTGCACTCCTGGCAGGTTCCCAGGGCAGAGGGCAGATCCAGCGCTGAAAAGTTCTTTGTAAAGTTCTCTGTGTTAGGAAAGTGGGTTTCTCTTCAGAAATCACTTCTGAATCGGGGACATAAAGAGAAACACATTTATGTGCTACACAGCCACTTAAAAAAACGCATATGACTACCTTCTCAACTACCTGAGATCCTATATGTACACACACTATTTACAATATGTCATATAAAATTATGCTTCTCAATTAACATTAGCAGCATTTCACCAAAAATGAGATCCCGCTTGCCCCCGTTCCACAGAGCTCAGACCAGAAGACTAGAAACGCAATGAAGATGGAAGATGAGCCACAGGCTTTTTGTGCTCATCTCCACAATTAGGTACATGACTGAACTGGATCAAAACAGCCACATGGCGAAGAGAAAGTGAATCAAGGCCACGTGTAGTATTTGAAAAATGACACGTCCCGTGCCTTCCCCTGGAACTTGAATCCTGAACGATATTCCAGACCACCACAGTTAATATATTTTCACATGAGCTCCTTGTGCTGCTGGTCATATATCCAACAGATACTGCAAGCCTGTAATACTTCTTTCTGGATCCAGCACAGATACAGTATGGCATATATATAGTGTATGAAATAGAATTCAAAAGTTAAAGATAAGGTTTAGATGTTAACTCTTCATGAAATATTCTGAGTATAATAATTTTATTGGCTTTTTTTACCTGATGTTTCTGGCGTTATGCTGAGCCTGGCAAACCGGTATGTTTGATATATTGCTGCAATAAAACATGTAAAAAGTTCCCCTAGGTTGGTAAGAAGGAAAAATGCAAAGTCACTTTGGATTATGTACTAGAACAGAATTTCTTACTTCAGCCTGAAGCCAACTCTGAACACAACCAAGAGCAAGGGACATGGACTTGACTACCTAACTAACTAAATCTTTCAAGTTACTGGAACTGCGGTACGTATACGATTAAGAGTTCAAGCTCCTCCCTGACCCATCAAGCTCAAAATGACCTGAGTGGGGCAGGGAAGAGCCCTTTTACCTTGATAAAACCCCATTAAGATGAATACTGCTCCGGACAGACACAGCTATCCGTCAACGTTTTTCCCACTGCAAGATCAGAATCTGGTTTTGGGAAAAAGAAGTAAGGCAAAGAAGGAAGACATAAAAATATGAACTATTTTATCTTTAGTCACTGAAAAATAAAATATAATTGTTCTCTTCTGTTGAGATGTACTTTTAGAATACGTCCCTTGTTTGGTGACCACAGAAACTGGTCCTGAGACAGAGAAAATTCAACTCCTGAAATCAAGGCAGTGAAGCAAACAGTAGTCAATTGCCCGCGTATGTATACTAAACATGTAATTTAAATGCTTACCAAATAATTTCCCTATTTAGTGCAACACAACACAGCCTGATTTCATTCTTCCTTACCTGTTTTTAAGCAGAATAATATAGTAGGTTCTAAAATGACATACAGTAAAGAAAAAAAAACCCACACTGTTTTTTTTTTCTATTTTAAAATCAATTTTAAAAAGACCTTAAGTTGAAAGAGTAAAAGAGGCTCAGGAGAGAATGATTATAAATTTCAAACGTCTGTCTTCTATACACACAAAGAACAGCACGTAGCACCAGGTGGTGTAGATCATCTGTTTTTTTGTAAACAGACTGAAGCCTCACAAAGGTAATACCTAGAGGAATTATCTTAGTTTTTCATCTGCAAAGACAGCAACATTCATCAAGCAGCAAGTCATACAGGTACATTATATTTTTCAAATATGTTGTGTCCACTGACTACCGAATGGTTGTACCTTCTAAAAACGATCACTAAACATCATTGTCCAAGACCCCGGGATGGTTCTTAAAAGCTACAAGATGAAAAACACTCTTTTTTGTACTCTCTAAGAGGAACTGAGAGAGCCACATTCACTCACGATGCAAGCGCTCAAGGGACAGACATCTGAGCACTTTGACAGAGCTTTCCACAAGTGAGCAGAAATACAAGTAATTTACAGCTATTTTCCTTTCTACAGATATATCATCTGAACATAAAACTGTAACTTTGGCAATAAATACGAGTCGCCATTTAGCAAAGAGTTGGGAATAAATCTGGCTAATTTATCAAAGCGATGCCCAAAACATCAATAGCCCTGTTAATGGAAGTTGTTATGAGATGCCTTGGCCCAGGAGAGGCTGGGTTTAAAAATACCATCAGGGGAAGTGTTGGATATGAAGTTGTTTCCAATTTATTTATAAGCGGACGGCTATGGATGCTTCAGTCAGTCCATCCAAGGTTTTATTTAAGTGGAGAGTCCCAGCATTAGTCTGCTGGAACTTGAAATTGCAGCTCAGGTTGCAAGCCTATAAATTTACCACAAGCACATCAACTTCCGTACGACTATTCTCGGGAGTGTCTGTAAAACTGGACTTTGAAATCAGGAAAGAGATTTACACTTAGAAAATTTTAGTGTAATTCCTCACTCCTTCTTGGACTTCCCACAGGTCCAACCACTTCTCTACCAGAAAAGGTCTGCCGCTCCTGCTGTCTCAGGAAACCCTCTCAGTGTAGATGGGGCCTCTTGTTCAAAATAAATTAACAAACTACAGGCGTTACTTGTAGTGACACTACAGGTTTATACAACCTCACCAAGCAAAATGAAATGCTAAACAAGAGTATCCAAACAGATGGATTTCCTGAAGGCCCCAGAAGGGTTCATTTCCCACATGGACCAAGCAGTGACAGTGCTATGAGGTATGGAAAAGCAGGGTGAACATATGAGCCCCCCTCTGTTCTTCTCCCCATGCCCACCACAGCGCCCACCGTGGCTGCAGTTCTGTAACTGCAACCGCAGAAAGCCAACAGCAAGCTTCTAACCCATAATATTCCTCTGTTAAGGTCACAGCCACATCACACTGCTCTACTAAGAACGGTTTCCAGTATAAAGCTCGAGTCAGACACAGCCTGCGTCCAAGCCCTGGCCTCCGTGTTCTCAGAGATCCACCAGCCACGGCCTCGCTCTGTACGGAGCTCACCGCAGGATTTAGGCCTGCATCCTTATTACTGGCATTTAAAGCCAAAGAAAGACCTTCTATCCATCAAAAGCAACATTTTCTACAGGATGCCATCATTTACTGCATGACATCCCTAGCACCTAAGGTAACAGACAACTAAAGTTGATTCAGTATCAACTTCTACCAGGAAAACCAAACTTGGTCTGGAAAAACCTCCTGCAAACATATGCGACTTCACATCTACACTTCATGCAGCCAGACACAGCAGATAGACCAGTGGACCCCCCCCATCCACCACCGAGAGAGGATGAGAACTCCAGAGCATTCGGGGTAATAATATTCTGTATTTAGGATAAATTCCTAATATTTAGCATGTTTTAAATTGAGAACTGACTGCCGTTCCTCATTATGACCTAAAAAAGCAGTCAAACTGGTAATTTTTCGCATATAATATTAAGCCTGCTTTGAAAAGATTTCCACCTCCAACAACAAAAAGCCATTCTGGCAATTCAATATGTCTGAACTGAATATAAAGAAATGAAGATTGGTTAAGTTCAAGTACTTTTTATTTTATCTAAAAGCAGTATCTCTCTAAAGTAAAACAATGTCTCTGAAATTTATGAGCTCTGTGAACCTCTGAGACTATTTAAAGTGATCTTGACTTTTCCATGAATTCTTCTATTTGCATGGAATTTAAGCACTGATGGAAGTTACCCATCTTTTTCCGATAATGTAACTTACACAATTAATTTATTCAAGAAGGCTCGTCAAACTCAAATGTATTATTTTATCAGTATTACATGAAAATGTGGCATAATACATACACTTTCTAGCAAAAAGCATACGTCTTCAAATTTATTTAAATGAATGGGTTCACTGACACTGGAAGGACTACCCAGAAGCTTAACGTGCAGCCTGGGTGTGCACGCAGGGCTGGATACGCGGAGACGGGCTTTCTAACACACAGCTGCCCACAGCAGCTTTCACCGTTGGAGTTCTTCACCCAATGTTAGTGCATCAGAGGAAAATTAAGCTCCATAGATGCACGGAACAGAGAATGAAACCGTGAAACGCGGCTCCCCACGTCCTGCAAGCCCCGTTCGAAACAGAACGCAGCGAGTCCTGACAATGTTAAAAAAAAAAAAAAAAAAAAAACCAGTCTCGGAGCACGGCCGGAGTTAGCACATTTTCAGGTGTTTGCGGGCGAGGGCGAGCTGCGCGGCGGCGGCCTCCCCCGCTGGGCGCGGAGGGCAGGTGCGCGGCTCCGGCTCCGCCGCCCCTGCAGCGGCGGCCGGCGGGTGCCCGAGGGTCCCCACCGGCGGTTTCGGTGGGAAGGCGCCCAGCCCCGTCCCCTCCTCACGCCCCGGAGCGACAGATAAGGGCGCTCTGGTAATGGAAACTTGGATTTGGTGATGATGACAGCCAAGTTCAGCCGCTACCCCGCACCCATCCTTCACACGCGGAAGCCGCCCGAGACCCGCCCGTTTCGATAGCGAGCCGGTACCGAGAGACACCGGTACCCCGGCCAGCCTCACCCCCGCCAGCCCGCGGGGAGGCACCCGCGGGCCAGGGTCGTGAATGCCGCCCGGGCGCTGCCGAAAACCCTCCGGGAAACCTCCCCGACCCCGCGGGGCCGCTCCCGCCCCTCCGCGGACCGGGCGGAGATGCGAAGCGCGGCCCCGAGCGCCTCGCACCGCCGCCGGCAGCTCCGGCCCGCTGCCCCGGTGCCACCGCTGCTCCCCCGGCCGGCAGCCCCGTGTCGGCGCCGCCGGTGCCTGCCGGCAGGGCAGGATCCCCCCCCACCCCCGTGTGCCTTCCCCCGGCGCAACTCGCGGGGAAGCGGAGCGGAAACTCCTCCGGGACCCGCTGCCGCCGCTGACCGACACCCCAGCCCCGGGGCGGGGCCGGACAAGGCTGGGTCCCCTCCGAGAGGCCCCACCGCTCCGCCCGCATCTCCCGAGACGGCTCAACGGGGCTCCCGCTTCCCCCAGCCGAGCTGCCCCGAAGGCGCCCGCTCCCCCTCCGGACTTGTACCCAGCTCCGCACAACTTCGCCGGGACGGCGGCCGCCCCCCGCCCTCCATCCCCCGGCCCCTCGGCGCCTCCCGCCGCGGGTCCCACCTGGTCGGGCTGCGGCGGCGGCGGCGGGTTCCCCCTGCCGCCCGGGTGCGCCGGCTGCTCCTTCATGGCTGTCATCGCAGGGGGCTCGGCTCGGCTCGACTCGCCGCCTCTCACTGCCGCTGCGGCCCCGGGCACCCCTCCCTCGGCGCCAGCCGCATGACACCAGCCTCCCCTGGAAGTGGCGCGGCGGAGGAGGAGGAGGAGGAGAAAGGGGAGGACGGACGGGAGGCGCGGAGCCGCCGCCGCGGCAGCGCCGCTACCGCAGTGCCCCGCCGCGCCGGTGCTCAGGGGACGCCCGGCCCCGCGGTGCCCGCCGGGGGACGGCCGCGGAGCGCCCCGCGGCGGGCACGCTCTGCCCCTCCGCGCCGCCCCGCTCCGCCCGCCGTGGGCCGGCCCGCCGCCGCCAGCAGGTGTCACAGCGGCTCCCGCCGGCCCGGGAGAGACCATCCGCGCCCCCGCCACGGGGGCGTCGCTGCCGGCTGCGGCGGGGCCGCGCTGCCCGCCCCCGCTCCCGCCCCGCGGGGACCGGCCCCGGCCCGGCGGGGGCTTCCCCCGAGCGCCCCGGCCGCTGCTGCCCCGCCGCCGGCAGAGAGACACCACGGCGGGGGGGTAAAGGAAAAAAAGGGGGGACCGAAGCACAGCTGTGCCGTTTGTTTTTACGTGATGTTTCCTGCCCCCCGCAGCTCCAGATGCCCGCAGGGGCAGGGTGCCTGCCCGGCCCTGCCCGGCCATGGCGTTTCATCAGTGAGGGACCCTCCAGCCAAAGGTGGGTCTCCCGAGCTGTACGGGAATGTTCCCCAGCCTGAGGAGCTCAGCACGGGGCATCACAACCCTTGTTTTCACGAAAGTCCTCATCTTACGAAGCCCATGGCTGTAAAAGGGGCCTCAAGTACCCGTTTTCACTGAACTCCGCATAGGAGGCCCTTCTATGGAGCTAGAAAAAAAGAACTTCAGGGAAGACCTTAGGGACACATGGTAGTGTCCTGAAGCCACATCAGTAGGTGACAAGGGTTTTTTTGTAAGGACCAATAAAGGAGACCATCTGAAATTTATTTCTAACTAGCAAGAAGGAAACAGTTGAAAATGTGAAGGTAGATGCTAACTCAAGGAACAGTGAAATGAGCCTTTGTAAGGAAGAACTTCAAACACAAGCAAGTGAAGCAGACTTAGGTCGGGCTGCTTGTTAATTCAGATCAGTTTCATGATCCGTCTCACAGCAGGATCACAGAACGTAGGATTGTCGCCACAGGGGAGACAGTGTGGTGGGATGGGGACACATGGCTGACGGGAGCAGCCCCAACACTCTCTTAGCCAGCCTGGGTCTCAAGAGACTGCAAGGTAGAAGGAAAGCTGTCAGCATGAGTGAAGTGTTTGATCTTTTTAAATATTTTTTGCATCAAACCTCACAAGAAACTTTACAAGTTTTGATTGGATGGAGAGCGTAATTAATAGCAGTGACAAAGACCTAAGATTTCAGCCTGTGGTGGGAACAGGTTAGAAAGGAACAGAGAGATGACAAGGAACTGAGAAATTACAGACCAGCCAGCCACAGAACACTCAATATTGAGTATTTCCATCTTCTGTTATCACCCATCACTGTGTTGACTCCTCCACCAATCAATAGACACAATTTGTCTTGAAGTCCCAATAAAAGTTCTAGAAAAAATAATCAAATTAACTTTGCAAGCACCTAGACGAAAACTAGATGACGACTAATAGCCACCATTAATTTGTCAAGAGCAGATCATGTCAAACAAATCTAATTTCTTTCTTTAATAGGGTAACAAGCCTGTGGATAGGGAAGGAGTATATGTCATCTATCTTGATTTGGAAGGACTTCCAGCACTGTCTTCCAGGACAGTTTTGTGAGGTAAAGAGAAACATAATCTGAATAAAACTAAAATGATTATCTACGTGTCTCTACTGCATCATTTCCAGTGGCTCCCAGCCACTGTGAAAGGCTGCAGTGCGGTGGTCCCTTGATGCTCCATCCTGGTGGGGTTTGCCCACGTTTCCGTCAGCGCCAGGGTGGTTGAGCCCACCACGCTCATCAGATTGACAAACACTGTGAAGCTGAGGAGGATGCCAAGAATGTTAGAGGACACCATCAGAGTTAAACGTGATCTTGACAGACGGAGACCTTAAAGACTTGGATGCAGTTCAGTAAGAACATGTGTGAGGGACTACGTGAGGGATGGAGAACAACAGGTTAGATCCCATTTTCAAATGAGGAACGGGACATTACAGGGGATCTCAAAACTGCACCCAAGGCAGTGTCCTGCTACGGTGAACTGGGCAAATAGCGATAGACACGCAGGACTATAGCTGTCACAGTGTATGGAGAAATCCTGCCCTTGTCAGTACTGGCAGGGCATCCATTAAATACCGGGGCCAAGGTCAGGGAACGCACAGTGACACAGACATGTAACAAGAAGAATCAGAGGTCTGGCAAGCACACGCTGTGAGGAAAAGCTGAAAATCATTGCGATCAGTTAGTCTAAAGGAGAGAAAACCAGGGGCAGATATGGAAACAATGCTCAAATGATTAAAAGGTGCTACAAAAGAATGAAAATAATCTCTTGTGTACGTGGTGGATTGGATAAACAGCAATAGGTTTAAAGAAGGAAAAAGATTGAGGTTAAATATTAAGAAAAAAACATATTAATTTCTAAAAGGTGGGGGAGAGCAGTGGACTGGGTTGCCTTAGGAGGTTTGGGGGCCTCCAGCCCTGGAAGCCAGATAAATGTCTGTCTGGAGTGATGAGTATAGTGGGTGCTGCCTAGGTTAGGAGAATTGTCTACACTAACTGCCTCAATCTCTTTTTGTTGCTGACTTTCTGATTCCTTTCCCATATGACATCGAGGACCACCCGCAGTGGTGGTCCTGCATAGACACAGTTGCAGGAGCCTGCAGTGAGGACTGGCATCGCTCGCCCCGCGTGCCAGTCTGCAGTTTTCTCTCCACTCAGGAATCAGCCATTCCTGCGCTTCCCTTCACGCCATCTCTGCTCTTACCTCTCCATTTCATATCCCTATTTTCTCTCTTAAAATCCATTATTTCCCCAACTTCTGTACCCTCGCTGCTGTCAGCCCTGTCCCTTTACCTTCTTGCCCTCTGACACTGTTTCTTTTCATACAATAGTTGCACTATACAAAGAAAAAGCAAAAAGTGCAACCAAGATGGCATCTTCTGTAGGCCAACACCTATGGCTTTGCTTTACTTCTGCAGAGCAGCCTTTACTGCCAGGCCGTCCTTTGTGTTGGACGCATTCTGTGGGACTCAGGATCTTTTTTTCTGAGCAATGAATAACATGGGGAGACAGATTTTGCCTGTGGCCTCTAGGTGCTACAGTGATACAAATAATACGTCGCAGAAGCAGACATGTTCCGATTCATGCTGTTTAAGGCACAGGTCTATTGCAACTCGACTAATTACTGAGCCCTCATCACAGCTGAAGAATTCTAATGATTTAGAGTTTGAATGGGCATGTTTCAAATAGAGATTACTTTCAGCTTGTTTTTGATGAGATCCATTGTGATGGAGTTCCACTATTAATCAAGAAGGAAAAAGACATTAGCAGTCAATTTAGCTGAAGCTTAGTTATTCACAATAATTGTGAAGGTTTCATCACTATAATGGACTAAGATACGGAGCATAAGTTTCATAAAGGTCATACATGCTGGTTTTTGGGTATTCATAAATCAATTAAAATTATTGGAAATGTATTTTGGGGGTAGGAGTTTAGGGATTGGCTCTATACACACCGAGTCTTACCAAAAGCTTCTTAAAATCAATACCAAAACTCTCATTAATAGCACTTGATCATTCCTTTTATCATTATTTTTGAATGCTCATTTGTTGGTTCAGAGTATTGATGCTTTGGGGATATTAAATTAATTTACCACTTCTCACTACTGCCCACACCAACTTTTATTTGGGTCTTTTTTCATAAATGACTCTTCAAAAGTCATTTGACCAGCTTGTTTAGAAGAACAGTTGTTTATAGCCAGTAATAGGACAGATGTTTGAAAGTGGAGCCTGGTATTAAAACTGATGCTATATGGGTAAAAGCCATTAAGGTGTACAGTATTTATGGTAGCTTCTTGTGCCATTTTCACCAAAACACCTAGACTATCTCGAGTTGAAAGGGACCCATGAGGATCATCAAGTCCATAGTGATACCTCATAGTATCAGCAGGAAAAGCACTTAAGGCTTGGGTGAAACAGCTGCAGCAAGAAATAGAATTATGCTCTTGATCAGTTCTTTACAGAGTCATTACATTAATTCATTTATCTTTCAACTGAAATGTTAGTTACAGACTCCTTGTAATTTCCTCCATCTTCCTCATCACACACAAGATCTGGGTGCATGAGTCAAGACATAACATGATTATTTTATCTTCCATATAAACTGAATATCAACTCCGTCAGAGTATTACCCAATCATTACAGCTTGTATCGCACGATGACTTAATAACATATGATTTGTTGATACAGCAGACTAATACGTAGTGCCAATTTTGGACAGCCAGCAAGTGAGCCAGGAACCTGTTGGGGCATAAAAGGGCTGGGCATATGTGCAAAAAGAACATAGCAAAGGATGCCCCAAGTGAGGGGAATTCTCCCTTTTCTCTCTGAAGAAACCACGGTGGTTTACTACTCCCCTGGCCAGCCACCACTCCAGGCTAGAGCAGTTACCGAGAGCACCCCTATGTGCCGAACGCTGTGTATGTGCCATGCGTTAATCACTCCAGCGCCCCTGGGAGGTGGGCTGGGACAGGCAGTGTCTGAGCTGAAGTAAAGATACAAAACCTGGTTTTATATAAAGTCCTGCGTATCAAGCGATTTAACTACAGAACTGCCTTGTGTCACACAGATGCTGCCGCTGTACATATCACCATGAAGAGGCACAGTCATTACTGACACAGCAAAGATCTCGTCCCTTCCTTAGGGAACGAGTTCATGTTTTGCAGGTCTGCTGCTTCTCCAGTGGTGAAGTTGCAAAGAGCAAAACTGGAATAGGCGGAACAGGTAGTTTTGTTTTCTGTATATTTTATATGAACCTCATCACTGGGTAATTAATAACTATACAGCCCAGTGAAGATGTAAATACTACTTGATTGATAATTATAAGCATTCCTGTAAAAATAAGAAGTCCATTACATCTTTTACGTCCGGTTGACCCATTCCTACAAACAGTGTCTGTTTTTTTGTCATGAACTCAATTGATCGAGATCAAAAGATTCTCAATCAGGCTCTAGCCTAGAACTTTAGGTTTGTATCTCTCTTTCTAGCAGCCTTACCGCTCAGACTCTTACAACCTGAGGAAAAAGTCTCCCATCATACTACCCACAGCCTCTATGCAGCCCAGTACTGATGAGTTTATGAAAGCTGTAAGGTCATCGCCGGAGAGCTCATTGGTGGCTTTTTTAGAATCAGATCTTATGAATATACTCTGATTATGGATTTCTGATTCCTTTTAAAGCTCTAGCAACTGCGCTAAAAAAAACCCTTGAAATTATAAAGGTGAATTTCGGAATGAAACCAATGTGTCCAAAAACCAAGGGAAGTTAAGATGATTGTGTTTTAAGTGGATCTGTGGGCTTACAAAAACTAAAAATACTTGTTCAGAGGAGAACCGTTCTGAGTCACATAAACCTGAAAAGAGACAGAATGTGGTTTTGTACAGAGTGCTTTTAAAATGATGGGTTTAAATGACAGAATATTTGGACTTTGCTGCTTAAGAAATTCTTTGATAGAGGGAAAATTCCAGGCACCCTCTGCACTCAGAAACACATTATAGTCTAATATCTGCTTCAGTGAAAGGCTATTTTCTTTGTGAATAAATTGTACTCATGTTTTTTCTCTCCTTGTCTTGTTTTAGAAAAACAATCAATGCAAACACTGACTTAATACAAATAAATGCAAATATATTCCAGCAGGAAAGTTACAGGACTTATTAAAATACACGTGCAGATATTTCAGCGAAAGTCTATGGAACACGACTGCATTTCCAAAAATACCCCTCATTAACCAACAAAATGCACAGCCAGCAGTCAAGAGTGTTTGAAGGAATAGTTCATAACAGAAGAACACGGGAACTGTGATTTCAGATCTATGGCATCCCCTCCTGATTACCTAACAACGTATGGAGTCATAAATCACAACAGTTTCCAAGAGAAACAGAGATATAAAACATGTGCGTCTGATATCGCAGCCTGAAACTGGGACTCGGGTGGCTACTACAGGCTCCAGGTGCCACTGTAGATGTCCTGAGGTATCCAAACCATCTGCGTTGACCTGGCAGAGGGTCCTGCAGGACCTTCCTCCCCTGCCTCTTTGTGAGCAGTAGCCAGAAGCCAAGCATGGTTTTATGGCTATGGGGAGGAATTTCACACATTCAGAGGAAATTTTTTGAGTTGCTGCAACTCTTGCCAGCTTGCTTGATTATATTTATAAAATATTTCTTCTTACCAATATTGCAATGAGCAAATTTGCAAAACATAACTATGCAGTAAAAAACAAAGTAGTTAATATATTCTGACAATAGTATTTGTTCAAAGTTCAAAGGGGAGGCATGCCCTACTCCAGAAGTCTCTGTGAAGTAACTCTATACAAATACAAATGTATTAGTGGATTTTAAATTCTAATGGTAGCTCAAAACAAAAGACCCTAATTCATTGGAGCAAGTCCAGAGGAGGGCAACCAAGCTGATGAAGGGTCTGGGAGCTGGGGTTGTTTAGCCTGGAGAAGAGGAGGCTCAGAGGTGACCTTATTGCAGTCTACAACTACCTGAAGGGAGGTTGTAGTGAAGTGGGAGTCGTCCTCTTCTCCCAGGCAACTAGCAACAGGACAAGAGGACACAGCCTCAAGCTTCGCCAGGGGAGGTTCAGGTTGGACATTAGGAAGAATTTCTTCTCAGAAAGAAGAACGGGCTGCCCAGGGAGGTGGTGGAGTCATCATCTCTGGATGTGTTTAAGAAAAGACTGGACATGGCACTTAGTGCCATGGTCTAGTTGACATGGTGGTGTCAGGGCAATGGTTGGACTCGATTATCCCAGAGGTCTCTTCCAACCTGATTGATTCTGTGATTCTGTATTTCACAAGCAGCTTGCTAATATAAAACAGCACTACTTGTGCTCGTCACTAAAACTATTTTTACTCAAGAAAGCAGTTATAAAAGTTATGGATTATGTGGGGAAGAAGCAAAACTAGATCTCAGATTTTGAAACTTGTATTTCTCCTTCCCTAGCCATCGCACTATAGCTCTAATCTGCCAAAGTTACTCTAGGAACCCCTCATCCATGAAGATGTGTTATAGCAGAGTTTGCATATAATAACTTTTGGCTTACTTTTTCATTCTTAAGAAGACACACCTGAAATTGAGGTGTAAAATAGCATAACTTGTATTGAGGATCAACCTGCATAGCAAAAAAAAATTAAGGTTCAGATCTTTAAAATTCTCTCAATGCATATTTGTCCTAAAATATATGAATACAGAAATATAAATATATTGTAATCATATATTGACAAATCTGTCAACATTTTACAGACTAAATCAGGTTACATTTGGCTAACAGATGACTGGCACGGGAACTCAAAAGTCTCATACTGACATAGGTATAAATCAGAAGTATGTCTAGAAAAAGCAAAAAGATTACTAGTGTAACCTCATGGTCAAAACCACAAGTGACAAGACTGACTTTTTTTCTCCTTGGTCGTTGCCATACCGCTATTCTTTGAAGAACTTCATATGGCATGCACGTACAGTAACATTCAGTGGTTCATTGAGGATCTCCTATCAATGGTAAATAATTGATAAAGACAGACTAATATTGAAAGCCGTTTTATGACCTAGACCACAGATTACAAAAATGATATTGGCATATTCAGGAATCTAGTATCTATGTGCTACTCTTGGAAGACTTGTCAGATTCACAGGTACTTAACCATGAGGGATGCAACTAGGAAGTAAATGGGATATTAAAAAGAGCCTCAATAGATTAGGCATTTATTAGCAAAAATTACCCAGATTGAATGCTTAATTAAGCAATTTTGAAAATGTTGACCTTATACATTACATAAATCGATAGGGATGGATTAGGAAGCCCAAATTTCATTTGCTAATTTGGGGGGTGGGGAGGAGGAAGAGTAGGATAAAAAAGAAAAAAAGAGAGAATGAGGGGAGTTAAAAATCAGAACAAAATCCTAACAAAATGCCATAATCTACAAGAAAATAAAATTTGGGAAAAAAACCTAAGTGAAATGTTTTAATAGCATTGAAATATTCTCTTATTACTGAAGCAAAATGATACATTTTCCCTATTATGTTACTTAATTCAGTTTCATTATTTATATTGCATAGAAGTAATATTATGTTAATTTTACTACATTGCAAAAGTCAAAAATAATTTAAGCCAGAAAGTTAAAGAAAACATTACAACACCAATACAAATTATTCTCTTCCTCTTTTCTAAAATTTTGTAAAAATATTCATAATCCCCCAGACCCTTTGGATCAGACTTCATTCTTGAAGGACGATTGTCCTGTGCAATATTTTCCATCCATCTCTAATACACTCTAGAACTAAATCAACAAGCCTTATGATGCTAGCAATGATTAAAAATCAATTTTCCACTGAGAATTATATTTTCCTTTGAAACAGAGATATGACTATGTGCACTTACTTTATGCTGAAAATTATAAAAATCATCTAACACTTCACAGTTTGTTTTTAAAAACAGTAACTCGATTGGCCACCATAATTCTAAGATGCCTTAAAACATTGTGGGGAACAAGTAGAAAACAGCGGGGTCTGTTCTCTATTCAGTACCCTTAATTCTGATTAGCAGTCACTGGATAGAGTAGGTCTTAGCGTCCCGAAAGACTTATTCCTACATCAAAGGGAAGGAGAAAAGATTTTGTATAAAATTATACCACTGAGCTTTTTTCCATGATGTTATTACAACATGAAATGGAGCTGTCACAGAGCTATACGATAAGAGCCTATTCATCCATAGCAGATGTTATGTAAGGAAAGGTATCAAACATTTGTATAATACTACACACATATATTATCCAAGATTTGTATAATATCTTTTCTTTCCCAAAGGATCTGAAAATGTTTTACAAACTGATATACAAATTATCCGTGCAGAAAGCTATTCATCCATCCAGGAAACACAACTACAGCCCAAGGCAAAGCAGAACAACGATATAAATACAGACAAAGAACTTTAGTAAATGAAGGAATATTCTCCAGTCAAGACCATGAGGAAGATGTTAAGTATACAGTATGTAAACATAAAGGATTTAGGAAGAACCTTGCTTTTAGAATCCTGATTCTTGAATAGAATACAGTAGGATGTCTCCTGAATGTTGGCAATTACAAGATTAACTAAGAGAAGTAAACACTTAAGAATATTAAGGTTAGTAATAAGAATGATAGGTATAATCTTAAGTATATATAGAATTAAATATTAAAAATTAATAAGAATTGTATTAAAACACAGCAATGCAATATATCCAGCCTCATACTAGAGGACTGGCTTAGAAAGAAGCATGCCAGTGCCTCCTGACAGAATAGGAAATGGACCACATTTTGGGTTCAAAAGCACGTAAAGTCAACAGGATGGCTGAGAAGTCAAACAGTGACTAAGGGCTTGGATGACCTACACATACTGGAGGGCTTATCCAAGCATAATTTCATATGGTTTCCCTAGAAAACTTTCTAATATGTATTTTTTGCAGTTCTGAGACTAGTTTACTGTATGTCTTTGTTCACATTTCACAATACTGCTGTCATCTAAAAAAAAAAAAGAGTTCTGTTGATGCAGTTTATCCCAGAAACAGAAGTATCTAGAAAAGCTAGAAAGGAATAATTAAATGAATACAGCATTTTACTCAGCAATAGTCTACTCCATTTCTATAGGCAGAAGTTTATGCAACCAAGAAAAAAAAAAAAAAAAGAAATAAGAAATATCACCCCAATTCAGTGCTGCCATTTGGATTGCATATGGCTCAACTCTCATTTCAGTCTTCTGATTATGGTGACCAGACATTACATTTGCATAATATTCTGTGATTTTTCACAGCGTTTTCAGCTTGGCAGTCATTTTAGCACTTTTGCTCAATAAAGGAGGTGGCAGAGATACTTAAGGATACTTGCAGAAGTCATGGGGTGTGATTTGAGGCAGAAGAAAGCTCTTTCCCTTTCAATATAATTATCAAGAATCTCTAATTAGAAGCAAACTGTGTAAGAAAAATGCAGACAGTGGGAAAGTTAATATAGTTGGAGACTTAGGAGGATGCATTAAAAAGAAGTGTTACAGAAACTTTGGGACTATTTTTAACCTCGAGAATTGGACACAAACCTCAGACTTCCCAACTATGTTGATAGTGTCCTCTCAGGAGACTTACAGAGGACCACATATTGGCACACCGGTACTTTTGATTCTAAATAACTATCTAAAACCCAGCCTCAGCATCATTACTCATCTGGGAGCTACATTCAGAAGCCCTCTTGAGGATTTCGACAGGCTATCGGGCAGGAGAGGCAGATAAAGAATTGCTGATGCTTCTAACCCTGGAGAGTCCAGTAGGTTTGAGAAAAAAATGCTATTAAGAAGAGCTATCCTTCATATTGCTGCCCTAAGCTAGGCTGATACAGTGAAAAAAATCACACAGATGGGCAAAAAAGTGGGTATTATGAAAGTTTGATACTCTCAGGTCAGCTATTTAGTTTGGAAATTGAAACAGAATTATAGGAAAGAAGATAATGGAGCCCCCAATTAAGTATCTAAGGTAGAGAATGTAAATGCTATGAAAATGAAAAACGGCTGCAAGAAGCTGAAGTTTTAGCACACAGTCAACAACATAAGGAGCACTACAGCATTAATGGGATGCATTACAGAATTGGGATTTTGCTCTAAAAGGGTAATAAATTGTTCAAGAAGAGCAGGAACAGAGAAAAAAGGCGGCCTTGTCTCTGTATCAATAACACGTATCCTGGTTCTGAAGTCTGCAGTTCAATAAGTCAGAAGGAATTACCGTCTTCTTGAATGACTCTGTGTAAAGATAAAAGGGACCATGAATAACCGTGCTATACTGCAGGGAGTCGTTCTGTCCCTATTTAACCTTGAAAATCAAGCACAAGCCTTAGTCTTCACAAATATCCTGAGATTCGTGTCTTTGTATTGAAGGGAGTAACGTGCAGAAAAGTCCTAGGGAAGGATCAGGCAGCGAGGAGGATTTTTATTATACAAATGTCTGATGGAAAAGCAATACAGGCTGACAACGATGGTACATCAACTTTCCGAGTACACAGGGGATAAGATTTTATTTTCCCAAAGAAATGAGAAACCACCAGGGAAATAGAAGGAACATAAAAAAATTGTTGAGAATCTAAAGTTGGAAAGTTATTCCGATGAGGCGATTAGGAAAAATGAGAAAAAAGGTAAAAGATAGAAGATTTAAGCAAAGGCAGATTTCAAAAGAAGATAAAAGGAATAAGGCTGATGTTTCGAATACTTTTGTAACACACGAAAAATTGAGACCAGATACTTAGTTAACTATGTGCTCACTAACTATGAAAATAAATAAATAAGGTAAATAAATAATTAGATAAATCAACATTCAAATCAACAAATCAATCTCACTCAGAAATATTTGAAGCTTCAGCGCTCTCTGAACCATTTAAAGAGAAATCTCTGAGAAGTTCAAAAGGATGGGGTAATTCTGGCAGGTCGGAGAATGGCAAAAACTCTGCTTGCCTTTAACAAGGAAGAGGAGAATAAAGTATACACAAGCAGCTTAACCTTTAGTTCTCAGAAAAAAACATAAATACAGAACTTAAGTTTAGAAAAGACAAAGTGATAAAAAGAACAGCCATCATTAATTTAACCAGACCAGGTAATATCCAGCCAATCTAGTTTCATTCTTTAACAGGCAAACTGTGAATAATCAGAGGAAAATGCTGTGAGACTTCAAGAACAATACCACGTGATTTTCTCATAAGAAAATGAGATTTAGATGAAATTAGTATTGCACAGCTGGTTGACAAACTATGTGAAACGTCAGTTCTTAATATTTAATTGCCAAAAGGGGAAGTATTTACAATTAGGAACTTTTAGGGACTTTTGTGCAAGTCCATTGTTATTCATCATTATTTCAGTTATTAGAGAGTATTCTTACAGGCATTTATAAGTACAAAACTCAGACTTGGGAATGTGCAGAAACGTGGATTACCAACAATGTCAAAAACAGGATCAGAATTGGAAACAGGATCAGAACTGAAAACAGGTGGAGAAATTATCCAAAATCAACAATGTGAAATTCAGTCAAAAAGTGTGTAAAGTGCTACCCATGCAGAGCTGAAATTAGATGCACAAAAGCAACAAGAGGATGACCTGCAGTCCAAGAGTAGCAGAGAAACATTGTTCCACGCTCCTGGTTGTAGTGAGCCATGAGCTAAATATGTCTCAGCAGTCTGATGTTGTTCCTCAAAATCACACATCAGTCCTGGGACAGGTGAAGAGCAGGGCTTATACATATGCCAGCAAAAAAAAATATTTATCTGTTTAATATCGATCTTGTGGGTCTGTGGTTAATTTTGGTCACTGCACTACAAAAAAACAAGATGGGGAGCAACGAGACAAGTAGTTAAGGAAGCATGAGATCTGAGGAGCAGTTGAAGAAATTGAATTTGTTTAATCTAGAGAAAACACGATTAGATTTGATTTGCCTAGATTTGGTAAATCTCCCAGTATGTGAAAAAGTGGTAGAAGATAGTGGACGCCTGTTCTTTCAAAAGTCTGTTATGGGAAAGACAAGCGTTTTCAGTACAGGAACCACAGGAATGGTTCAGGAGCATGTTTATAATGATAAGGAATATCCCTCATTACCAACCAGTTCTTAATCGACCAGGTACTGTCAGAGGTGGTTTACAGGCACTTCAGAAATTTGAGGAGTTCCTTCAAACCCTCAGTTTCCATGATTCCTGGCATCCCCTTCCCTTCCACACGCCGCTCTGCATGGTACACGAATATGGTCCTGAATTAACTTTTCATCCATCCTTAGATTGCTGCATAAATAAATCCAATGACACTTTACCACATACCTGAAATTAAGCACATGCTTAAGTGCTTTGCTCAACAGCAATATACTTTAAGCACATACTTTAAAACTCTGCAAACTGTGTCTTTATAGCTTTCCAAAGTCATTACAACGGTGACATGGGTCTAAATTATTGCTGCACAGGAATGTAATTGCCTGCTACAAGAAAGAGACCTAGAAAAGGGAAAGAAGAATGCAAAAGACGACTGCTAATCTTCATTTTGTATGTTCACTTTTTTTTCAGGTAAACTGATGAAAATTATAGTCTTCGGCATAGTCCTGTTCTTAGAGAGGTATTTTCTGAAAGCAATTGTCATGCAAATTTTAGGTTCAACAATATTCACCTGACATATAGCTGACTGCAGGCTGTAGCACTCCAGTACACTTACGTGAATTTAAGAACAAGCTGTGTACACCTGATCAAGGCAGCTTTACACAATAAACTCAAATATAATTTTAAAGCAAAAGGAAAGTGGGGGCTATCTCAATATTTTAGGGTTTTCAACAAAAAAAAAAAAAACCCTAGATGGCTGCCTTAGAGCTACCAAACATGATTGGTCTCATAATGATATTTTTTTGGGAAAAAAAAAATCTATGACAATCCATAAGTTTTTCATCTTTTTTTTTTTTTTCCTGGCTGCCTCTTTCAATCCTAGGAAACATACTTATTTCAACCCTTGGGTTCGAACATTGACAGTTACTTCAGCTTAGTCAATATTTAGCTGCCTGATCAAAAGACCTTCAACAAAAGTCAATATCTGTGTTTTCTTATATGGCAGCAAGCAAAAGAAACTGCAGGAATGCAATTTACTATATTACCTGTCAGGGTGCACAATCTTTTTTTTTAATTGCATATTTTATGGTATGCTTAAACTGTCCTTAATTACTTGCTGCAGAATGAAATCTTTACAAGGGTATTCTGTATCACATCTTTCAGCTTGACTTTATTTAAGGAATGTCTTAGTATCTTCCTATTCTTGAAGCACAGTATACCATGTAAAGAAAATCATATTTAAACACAAAGATTTAAACATCATTTCTCAGAAAATCTGTCACCATTGCACTTTCATGGAAAAAAGATAGGAAATAGAAAGGAGGACAGGAAACTCTTTATCTAAAAAACACTGTCAGAAAATTATTCGTAATTCTTAGTGTTCATACAGTCACTGTTGAAAGTGGCATTATCAGTGACGTGTCATCAAGAAGAATAATTGCAAAGTCACAAAGAAGACAAAGTAATTTGCAAAAGTACAGCAGGCCATCACAATGATGCCAAGATAGCTTTAAGTGATAGACATTCTATGTATGTTCATGTATTAAACACTCTAAAATGGCACTTAAGCACTGGGGTCAGGTCATAATTTGACGTCTTTTTTAATGCATTAATGACATTTAGTGATCCAAAATAAGTGTTTGATAACACATCCAAAATGTGACTTCTTTCCCTCTGAGGACTTGCCCTTGTTTGTCATTTCTTGGCCTTTAATTAAAAAAAAAAAGCCGCAGCTTTAACTCAAGAAAACAAAAGTAACTATCCACTGCTTTGTCAAAAAGTAACAGCTTGAATGCCCATTTTGGAGAGGGTTAATGAAACAGTTTCATTAGGGATTACACTATCTTATCCAGTAGCCACAGTTAATGTTCTGTAATGTTTACCCCTTCACATGAGAAAGAAAATTGTGAACACTTCAACATTCATGAATGTCTGCTCTGGATAATATTCACTGAAGTTAAAGCTTTTTCCAGACTCTTGCATTTCTTCACTGTAACTCGGTTGGCTCCAGCCTCAGCCAGCACGACTCTGGAAGCAACACGTAAATATTCAGACACTGACACCCGAAGAGAACCGCTGACTCCTGCCAGCGACGGGTGTTTTGCTGCCTCAGTGCTGTTCTTAGCCTCCAAATGCAGAATTGGGTACCTCATTCCAACAGAAATTGTGAGGCTATGAATGTCAATTGACTGAAACTATTCAGATTAAAGGGGCTTCCAGCTCTCCACAGGTCTGGTTAAACAATTCAGTATTTCAATGTACATGACTGAAGCGTTAATTTATAGTGCTTAATCTGAAACCATTTGACATGAAGAACGTGGCAAATGTGCAATATGTGGATTATTTAAAGCAGAAAATAAGACTTCAGGCTCAGTCTTCAAGTGAAACCCAGCAGTCATTAAAGCATGGGAGACAGAACTGGCTTCGTGCCCTCTTGCAGCATTGGCATCTCTGGGACACTGATAGCATTTCACAGCCTTAACATACTGTTACGCTTAAAAAACTACTGCATGAGTATCTTTAACCAACCACCTCTTTGCACCTAATCTTTGACTTTTATACCTAAGGACGGAATAGGTGTGAAGCTGTTTTGTCCTCTTAATCTTAATATAAAACAATCCATCCTTCATAACAAGAGGAGAAAAAAGAGGGGAAAAACCATTATGAATTTCCATCCTTTCCTCCTGTTAGTGCTCCTGAAAGAGCACTAACATTTCAAAGCCTTCTTAAGAGCTTGTCAACTAGAGCAATAATCAAATTAGAAAATGAGGCTGCATATTTCAGGAGCAACTGTTCAAGTTTTGTTCTGTTCTAACATCACAAGTTGTCTGCTGGGTTTGCCTCTGTGGCAGCAGAAGGTAGCCCACTTTTGCTAAACTCAATTATTTCTCATTTCCAGAGGATAAAGAAAACATGTTAATTTTTCAAGCTATATTTCTAGTGAATATTCCAGTGAATGAACATTTCTATTCATTCTGTAGTATTATAAATGCCAAATATTGAGACTACTTTGCTTTTCTTCTGTATTTTTTGCAATCATTTACATCTCTCTAAACCAAGAAACATACACATTTATGCCAACCCATTCTGTGAATTACAAAAGGTGGAAACCAGCTGATAATCACACTAACAACACATGGTTATTATTCTTTCCAAATTGCTCTGTTAACTTGTAACTTTTTTCTATCTTTGAAAATTATTGTTTGCTGGTAGAGAATGTCATTTCCAAAATGGAAAAGGAGAACAAAAGAGAAGCAAGCCATTCTTTTGGTAGCATGTCAAAAAGGGCAATCATTTTATATTTCCATATAAAGAACTGATTAACATAGCTCAAGCTTTATGAAATCATGCTTGCCTTGGAGAAACCAGCATCTACCGCAAGAAGAACAGCAAATCCTAATATTGAGTGCAGCTAATAAATTTAATACAGGACATATTATAGGGTGTACAAAAAGGAACATTTATTTTCTAAGCAGCAATATTCAAGACAAAAGGCAACAAAAAAAGCATCAGGTGGAAGAAGCACTTCCACATCATTGTAAAAAAATATCTTTTACCTGCTGATTGACAGCAGCCCCAATGTATGGCCATACAGCAGTAATGACGTGGTCTAGGTAAATTCGGAAAGGTTGTCCAATGACAGATGCGTGCTATGGACTTTTAGCTACTGGAAAAGCAACGTACCAAACCTGCTTCAGAGTCATCTGAGTTCCCTGAAAAAAATCACTGTTTCTTCTCCCTAGCTTCAGAGTTGACACTCCAAAATACACAAATACATGAATGAAATACCGTTTCTGCCCTGGGAATATTTCTAAATTAATTTTCCTACATATTCTCTAATAAGAAAAACCCCTCCCAAGTTGCAACTGTAATATTGGAAATAATGTCCACCCTCTAAAAAGAAAATCTGTGAATTTCAGTGAGCACTAATAACATCTTGCAATAGCAATAACCATCCTCCAATAACTGATCACTTAAACCAGGTGAAACTAAGTGGGCTATGGGATAAAAACTTCAAGACTTTGTTGAGTCTTAAGAGATCATGAATTTTGTGTATATACATTGACCACCATAGTTTTAAATACTTAATAGCTTTGGACGTTAGACACACTTTCAAAGGAGAAATCAGAAAATAGTCACCTGGGCCTTTACTCCTGTACATAAACCTGTGGTCCACAAAGTATTAAACACTTTCATTGCATTTTTAGAAAAAAATTAAGATATTCTACAACTGTCAGTGGGTGCAGAAGCTGTTCTGAAGGACTGGCATAAGAGCAAGTTTTTCTCTCTCTAACAATTCAATGCTTGCCATGTTACTAGAGAAACCCTCCTCTGAAGAAAAATAGGGCACTTGTAAGTACCAGGAAACAAGACTACAACAATTTGACTATACTGCAATAACTTTTGCATTTTACCATTTTTAAATTAACTCTGTTATCTGCTTCATTTTTTATCATTAACATTAATAACCTAGTGCACATTTTTTCATCTCTTTTACACTTAGTTTACACATTTTTTCATTCTCAAAAGCCTGCTAGAAGTTTGTGCACCTCTGACTTCAGCCTGGGGCTCTGCAGCGTGGGTGTGTTTGCAGCAAGGAGCAGCAGCCATGCTGACGTGATATCCTAGTAAAAATAGGAGAGCTGGAGTAAGCTGGCATTGTTGCATTTGCCTGCTTAACGATTGTAATCATGTCAAGTCTCACCTTTAACGGGTGAGTCTCACACATCTGTTCCCCAGTCATGTTAGCCCACCCCAGCGCTCACAGCCAACACAGCTCCACGTTGTTCTCCGGCTCCAGGACAGATGCAGGTGTTTGCCACCCGCAGCTGGCACACGGGATGCTGAAGCACAAGAAAAGCTGCCCCACAGAGCTGCCAAAAAGCGTCTGTGAGCCTCCTCATGGGCTCAAAGACATGCTATGATGGACCTGTGGCATTGCATTTAGCTCTTCCCTTCCTTCAACATAGGGTTTGCAGCAAGGGGTTGTTATGACCCCTTACACTGAGCCTTAAATACTGAGTAAGATGGCACACAGCTCTGAAGCAGCACTTCACAACCTGTGCTGCCACTGTTCCCTGCTCATGCTTTATCCTTGGTAGCAAGCCTGTGTTTTCTGAAGGTTTCTGCTCCTGGTTTTCATCTTTACCGGCTAATTTGACCAATAATTAGTCCCTAAAATCATAGTAGCAGAGGAACCAATCCCTCCAAGACTGGGTACAATGAAATCGAATGCATAAATTTCTGAAGACACAGAAAACTTGCAAAGCATCAGCAGAGGTAACGTAGAAAAAAAAGAAACAATGAGTCAAGATGAGTCACTCATTACAACAGAACATTACAACGCCATTAAACCCTAAAGAAGAATGACAGCGCTGAAGTACTTAATTTTAAAGCAATTCTAACTTCCTAGAGAAAATTTAATAAGTGGGCATTTGACAATAAGATGAAATGAGTACTACGTACTGCAACCCTAAAATAAACCTGCTAAACAATCACAAGGTTCTAGTATTATTGTATGAAGAAATGCCTTTAGGGATGTATATGATGAGCAATAATTTTCCTTTATTTTAATGGAAACACCGCTCTCTGAGGACATCATTATGGACAAAGATGTGTAACACATCAGGCCCCCAAACGGTGTGGGTTTTAACCTTCTGTACAGTTCCGGAAAAAAGGTTAATATTCTCACATTTTCATGCCAAGTCTCAACAGACTGGGGTAAAAAAGAGAAAACAGAAATTGAAAGCTAGCACACTAGATAAAACAATGTATCTGATGAGCCATTATTTCATTTCCAAATACTGACAATAGTGGACTTCTGGATCAATGAAGCTACTGCAGGAAATCAGTCTGTAACTACCACTGTTGGCAAAAAAAGCTAGCAGAGCTTGTCTACAGCCAAAATAAAAGCATTCTGCATCTATTCATAGTGACTCTTTAATTAGTTACTGAAGGCTCAAATCACGGGAAAAGAAATAAAAAGTTGTGTTGGGTTTTCTTGCTCTAAGCTCTGAAGATACAGCATATGGTGTTGGATAATATATGATGTCCATCACACAGACATGCAAGTAGATTTTCCTTTTATGAAAGAAAATACTCTGTTTCATATGTCTAAACAAAACAGATACATTCCAAGGTTTTATAGTAAAGGGCAAAAATCATAATTAATAGAACGACCAATACCAGGAATAATTTCTGAGCATTTTCTCCACTAAGGGAGGAAAAAAAAATCACAATACATTGCATTTCTTCAAATACAACCAAAACTATTTGTTGCATCTGTACTGTATCATTTTCTCAGTGAAATGGCATGTTCATACTCAAGACTGATCACAGATGGCAAACTTCATTCCCCTCAGAAGAAATCCCAGCTAATCATACCAAAACACCAAGATCAAGCAGGAAAAGCCCATGCCTTAAACATTGCAGATCTGTGAACGATGCAGGCAATGAAAGAACCTGAGCTAAGTACTGTGCACTTTTGTGCATGAACATGAAGTGACAACTCACAGACCTTTGCTTTTTCCTTTACTCTGGGTAAGACCCTCCAGTACTCATGGCACTGGCTACTATTACATGTAGGGTCCATTTATTAAAGAGAAAAGGAAAGCAACTGTTTTCCCCTAGGCTGGCCATAAACACACTGCAATTCTTCTTCAGCTTAATTTAATGTATTTATTAAAGTTACAGGAAATGGCTAATTGTGTGCGTAATGTTTTTAGTTTTGTTTCATTAAGTAATGTTCCGTATTTATCTCCAGATGGATTAGGTAAGCGTCTAAATAAACCACAGTAATTTATATCATCCCAATGTGAAAAGAAAGACGACATCAAAGATCATTTAATAAGAGGTTAAACAGAACATCCCCATGAACCAAGCATCACAAATAAAACCACGTTCACATTATATTTACATCAGATACAGTTCTGATGTCATATGGTGAAGACAAAAACTCAAAAAGAAGCCTGAAACGCTCTATTCACAAAGTCATTTTGAAGTAGACATTAATGTTATAAAATATTTATTCCCCTTTCAAATGTAATAATCTCGATCAGCTGATTAAGGTTTCTCAGTTCAGAACAGGATGGTTTATCCAAGGTGATGCTATAAAAATGAACAACCATCTCATGAATTTTAGTTTTCAAGGAAAACATTTAGAGCAAATGTGAGCGTAACAAATTTAAACAAGCCAAAACCAGTGGCATCAAAACATGGCCCTGAAACCATGGGGAGAGCCTTTAGAATCTAAATCCTGATTTGTACCTGTTTCTTTCCTGTTATCTCTCTTCTTTTTTCTCTCTTATATGATACAGCACAAGCCCTCAGTCTAACATACTTTTCTTTGACAGAGGTGAGGATTTTCAAAACCAAGGTTTTAATACCTATTATAACGTGAAAATTCAGGTCCAACATTTTAAGAAACAGGATAACATGAGGTATTAGAGACAGGCGTAAAGCTCACCATCCTAACTTCGTCTTCCAATGTTGATAGTCTTTCAGTCATATTTGTTGTAATGGGTTTCAAAATTCATCAAAAAATTCACCAAAAGCTCTCTTAGCTTTTGAACTAAATTTACCACACGTGTTTCTTCCTCGAAATGTGTTTTTCACTTTTTTTGTGAGACAAATGGGAAAAGGTACTAAATTGAGTGATAGAGTTCTCTCATTAAAAAATAATTCAAAAGAACAACAAAATGCAATCTTACTATGAAGTTTTAAAGTAAGAAATATAACTGGATTCTGTAAATGTAAAACCAAAAGAGAAGGAGCTAAGAAGACAAAATGAAAAACATTCTCTTTAGCAATTTTATTTTCTTTAACTGAAATAAATAATGAAAGTTGAAAAAAAAATTTACCATTTCCTCTAGAATTGTTATTGGAATGGACATATCCCTGTTGAAATGATTCAGTTCCAACAAAATTGCATTTTCTGATTAAAAACTGTCATTTGGAAACATTTCAATCAATCATCTCTAGTTCAAAAACAGTAGCTTCTACTTCACTATCTTCTTGAGTTAAGCACTATTTTATTGAGCAAAGTTTATCTAGGAATATTCAAAAGCAACAAAATAGGGAATTAATTTATCATGCCTATTATAATGACAAAGTGTTGGTATTCATGCCAATATCACCTATATATTTTTAATTCTAGCAGCTTAGCAATAGCTAATAAATATCGAAAATATGCCATTGATCAATCTTGGACATCTTCCATTAGTATATGCTTTTTATTCTTGGCTTTAAAATAAAATGTGTTAAAGCATTACATTTGCCAAAAGCAACTGCCTACTTAAACTATTTCTCAAAGTTATTTAATATCTCTTATTATTAGGAACTCATTAAGGAAACTATTCAACAAAGTTTAAATCTCCTTTAATGTTTAATTGCATCTTTGATCATTAATTACATCTGCTGATAGATGTAACTTTTTAAATCTTAATTTTCTCATTTAAGTTTGAAATAGAGTTCGTTGCGCAATAAATTTTATTTTAGTGCAAAGACAAGGCCCATGTATTGACGAACCTTTTAAAAGAAACGTACAGCTCAATCAGAATAAAATTCTATTTATCTACCATATCATAATACGAGAATGAAAAAGTCAACTTTGCAGCTGAAATTTTGAGTTCCATGGAAAGAATCTTTGAGATTTATTATTTATACATTTTATAATATAAGCTAAGACATGAAGACTTTTTATGTATAAGTATCTACCACAAAAGTAAGGCCCCTGAACTTGTAAGGGAGAGAAGTTCTTGTTCTCCTTGTCTGCTACAGAAAAAACCAGCAAGGGGTCCGAAGCAAACATCTCAATATCTACGGGTTTATCTGAGTCGGTAGCGCCTGGTGCAAAGCCCTTCCCACACCTCAGGTTCTGCGAGACAAGTGCTCCTTCCCAGCTCTGGCGTATGTGCAGATTTATATGGCCCATTATCTAATGGTAAAACACTGGCATTCTACATCTCCTACAAGGAAATAAACACACTTCTCTTCTGGTTTAAATTATATCTGCTGTGCCTTCACAGACACACTGCAATCGAAGAAAAATGATCCTGACGTTATTAGGTCTTGGAAGGGTGAAAAACTGACTGATCTGACTGAGCGGCAGCACAAGCTCATGAACTCTCTGTTTATGAATATATAACTCATTCTGCAATGGATTTTTTAAACCACAATGTGGGAATTTTTCTGAGATAACAAACAGTATTTTGTTCAATTCAGTAACATGAGGAACAAACAAAAATTACTCTTTTTTGCTTTGCAAATAACATCTACCACAGACGTTTTTATTTTACCAGTATCACTCATAAGAAACTTTCCTGCTTCACTTTCTTTTCCTTCCTTACCTCTATCTTTTCGAACATCAGTAATTTGAATTGTCCTGTCTACTGCTTGATTATTTTCTGTTCCTTTACTTCCAGAACGGCGTTATTTTCTACTACGGTTTATTTCAGAAGTTCAGGCTTATAATTAACAGATATGAAAATATGAGAAGTCACATGACTGTACTTATATTTTAAAAAATATAATTAGCAAATGCTATTTATGACAGAGACTATTCTGTCTACTAAACTGAGCTGTATGTACGACAAGTTCTGATGTAAGACGTTTAGCTGGAAGGAGACAGAGAAAAGGGAGACCAAGTTGCCCATGATATTTCTAGAGATGGAGATGAAAGGGCAGCCAGTTCTATATATCCCACTGCTGTCTAGTCTTTGAAACTTCTGGTTATAAAAGAAGGATTTTGATTAAAGACTTAACTATTTGCATTATGCTTCCCCAAGGAAGGAAAATAATCTATCACTGGGTGATACATTCATAACATAACAATAAGGAGGGATGCTCAGTATTAGGTAGGCTCTGTTGTGTGTGCTTGGTTTTCGTGTGCCTATTCAGGTGGCATAAAATGATGTAATGTTCAAAGACGGACATTGTATTTACATTTGCACTTTGGAGATTTTTTATTATTCTTATTCCTACCAAGCTCTAGCAATACTTTCAGCATTCCTACCATAGTTAGGCTGAGAAGATAGCAGGAAGACTTTGGAATAATAAAAACATCCTTCACTAAATATTCCTCTGTCTGTTGCTTTTTTTTTTTTTTTTAATAATGAAGTTGCATAGTCAACTCCAAGGGTCCCCAATTTTTTTCATTTATAAATATAAAAATATTTTGTCCATTTTTACCAAAACATATTTGGGAAAACAGCTTCTTCAAGTCAGGCAAACGCAGAGCTGACACTTCAGTTTTGACACGAATTAGTTTGAAGACAGACACTTTTTTTAGATAACACCTTTAAAAAAGTGTTCAGGGTTAGACAAAAATAAGATAAACGCAACAGACTCTTCTTGATGTGTTCCTTCAAGATTATTTCTGTGACAGACTTATTATTCCTTATTCTCTGTGCAAAAGGCTCCATGGCTGATAAGGAAAATGAAGGAGACCATGGACATCTCAGTCACAAGTTTTTTCCTGCTGCTAGGTGTACCTCTAAGAATTTTTCCTATTACTTATCAAAAAGTTTTTAGGCAATTTCATATATTTTGGCAAGTCTGCTACTTCCAGATATTTTTTTGTACCTTCAGAGCTCAGACTGCTCAAGCTTACTGCGTTTTAACAAAAACAGTAAATGGTTCACTGAAAAACACGAAAATCTTTGCTGATTTGTTTTTAGTTGCTAAATCCCTCTTGCTCTTGAAGATCTTATTGCTCCTGAGTCAAAGCTCATCACTGCCCTTCCTTCCTTCACTTACACCATATACCTGAGGACTCCACAGCACTCAGGCTGTGATTTATGCACCCAGTCCTCCTCCTGCACTCTAATTTCACTGCTTTTATGAATCCCAGGTGTTGTTTTTTCCTTGACCTCACTTTTCAAATGAGGAAGACCGCTTATGAACAGCTTCCAAACTGCTGATTTACCTGTCTTGGATAGACAGCCTTATACCACTCGTATCATTTATCTGCAGGCATTAAACCATACAGTTTCCAGCTGGTGCAGCAGTGCTTTGTCCTGGAGAAATGAACAATCTGTTTTCAAACCCAGCAATGACTGGGACCTGCCCTGACTAACAAATAGCATTTCCTTGGAGGTGCCATCTGACAATTAAACAGTGCTAATTTCTGAAGATCTTTCTTGCTTCATTAAGGATTATTAAGAGATTAACATTTAATCCATTCTAGTACATAAATGATGAGGGTGTGGATAAAATATTGAATCTCATTCCTCTGGGTACAATTCTCTTTCAGTACTTGGGGAGAATAAATTGCTGGTAAAAGGGGTAGGTTAATGGTGCAACTGTTTGCTTATTTGTTTGTCTTTAAAAATAAAACAAAAATCAGACTCATCTGAGTAAGGAGTCTGGAGTCTATGAACAGATAAAAACTCAAACGTTCTTGATCTTTCTCACACCGCAATGTTTACGGTGACTTTGAATCTTCAGATGATCTTTTTGCTTTTACTTGGGAACATATCCTACACCTGATATAACTAATAATTCGACCATTTAAAACCATCTTTCCTTGTCTTTGAGTTTTAACATGACGTGTTAGGCATTGGAAAATGCTGTGTTCAATACATTTTGCTCTTTGCCTTATGAAAGGAAAAAGAAACACTGAAGTAATGTTTATGCCCTTGATTCCTCCTGCTTTCAAAATGAGACTTCAAAAGAAGACTAATATGAGTTGGATTCTTTCCGATGGTCTTGTTCAGCCTTTTGGCACACAGAGGTAATACTTTAAAGAGAGGAGACAATGGTAATGACTTTGTTTGCTGAGGAATCTTAATGTTATTTGAAAGCAGAACTCCTGTGTTTGTAAATACACTCTGCTCATGATTCTGTGCTCACATACAGCACTTCTGTAGTTACGCTCTGCTTTAATACTCCTTTCCAGCATTGTTCCACATCCTTTCCTTCCTATCCATTCTCCTTATTTTACACAACCCACAGTACTAACCCCAAATGACTATAATAAAACCCAAGTGGATGCTAAATAAACATCTACATTGAATACATAGAAATGTAGGTGCACTTGTAGCTCCTGTATCTAGACACAGTTTTGATATAGATAGTGCAAGAACCAACGACTGTGAAGACCTTCTGGCACAGCTTGCTAGTCCATGCTGAAATCTAGAAGCTCCAGCCACCTGCCCAGACAGAGCTGAAATCTGTACCAGCATAGCTTCATTACTGATATCCTTCTAAACGGGTTAAACAAACCAGCACTGGCACGTCTTTCACTGCTACAGCCTACCAATGCTCATTTGTGTGAGTGAACATACTCTTGGACTGCTTCTCGTGGGAAGTGCACTCAGGAGTTAAGGAATCCAAACTCTTCTCATTGAGAATAAAGTAGCATTCAGTCCTCCCTGCCAGATAAGAATAATTTACAGAGTCCCTAGGGACCATTCACCATTTTCGGTTTTTTTCTCCAATATTTTCCATCTTCTATCTACCTACCTGGAACTTCGTGTCCTTCATTCTCAATTTAAAAAAAAATTGGTAAAAATATGCATTAGAATTATACCTGTTTCTAGTGAAAACATCTTAAAGTTTCTGTTTATTGTTCTAGTGCTTTGTATCTTTTTTTATTTCTTCTAGACCAGCTTCTAGTTTATTTGTCCAATGTTACAATTGAATAACTTTTGTATATAATTGTCCTGGTTTCATGGGACAAAATTTATAGAATCAAGTTTCTGTTCCATTTTGTTTCAGTTTGTGGCCAGCTGTGGGATGCAGATCAAGGCCATTAGCAGTGAAAGCCAGGGCAGCTGCCCCAGGCTGGCCCACAGGTGTATTCTGTAACATTAACATCAGGGTCACTATAAATGGGAAAGCTGCTGGGGATAGAGGGCTCTTTGCTTTCTTCTCCCCCTTGCTTCTCGTCTTCTCAATGGTTACCATACCTGGAGGAACTTGCCACCACTCTGTGAGCTAAGTATAATTTTGTGTCTTTTGTATTAGTATTGATATTGGTTTTCTTATTTTATTAAATCTGTTTAAATTTCAACCCATGAATCTCCCTCCTTTTCCCAGTTCCCCTTCTTGGTTGGGGAAGGGACACTGAGTGAGAGAATAACTGCCTATTGTTTAGCCCTGGGTGTGGGCTAAACAAAGACAACAATACAATAACTTAATATGTTAATGCTAACTATTAAAAACAACTTATAACTGCAAGAAGTTCAGAATACTTGATTTTCCCTCAGGAAAACAAAGACTAGTGAAATATTATAATTTGGATAAATTCAGTCATAATTGGAATCACTCTTTTTTAATTCATCCAAAATAGTTCCACATGAGTCATTTCAATTAAACATTGAAGTTACATTTCCATGAAATGATGAGACCATAGCTGGAGTTATATCTTCAGTCAAGAATTACTTGCTTTGTTGTATTTGCTAATAGGACAGCGTTAACTGAAAATTACAGTAAGGCTTGATATTGGAATTAAAACTCAAAAGAAAAAAAAAAACCACTATACTTCATGTGTGACTTCATTATTCAAGATCTCCATTACAATGAATTTCTTTCAGCTCCATTATATTAACAGCATTATTTGGTTATAATCTGGACTTGTGTTTTCAGAGGTCCAGTAAGCAGTAACACAATGCAGACCTTTGTAGTAACTGAGTTTTTTCAAATATATATATATTTATATACACACATCTTTCATTTAGTGTAATGTTTGCCAGACCTATTACTTTATACTGACATGCATTTGGAAAATCTCTTAGATATGCACGTTTTGTAAAATAGCGTTCTGCTGGGCACCCACAGAAGTTTTGTAATGTTCTAGGATGCTACAGAGAGGAGGATTTTTAATACTTTTTTAAACAAAGGTAAAGATGGATCTCATGGGGACTCCATAGCTTTAATGTTTGCATAGTTGTGCAGTCAAATAGTCTTAATGTGGAAACACATTCATCCTATCAGGAAGAATTGTTAAGCCCAGAATGAGTACATTCACAATCCAATTTCTTGTTCTGTAAGGTTTGTTTTGCATTTTTTTAGAATAATTCTCTTCCCCAGTAAATATTACTGCTCAGTTTCTCAGTGGAGATGGGTTTCATCCACAAGCTTTCACTGGCTAATGGGCTCAACTCCTGAAAATGGGTAACCCATTTAAAACTCAAACTCAAATGTAGGCATGTAGTGACTGGGGAATTGCTATCAGCTGCTACCAAAGTACTCTGGACACAAAATAATTCAATACAATGTTACCTTACTTATTGTACAGTATTCAGATTTAGGAAGATTTTTAGTATCCTTTAATGTTTGTAACACATATATACAACAGGAAACAGCAGAAAAGAGATATGATCAGCAGAAACCTAAGACAGAGGGAGGGAAAGCTTCCTTTCAAATTTAGAAGCAGAGTAGCTATTCCTGCTCTTCTCCTTTAGTGAAACCCCCTAATATCACTTTCCCAATCTCCTGTCCCCTGCCAGAAAGCACACGTATCTCTCAACTTCCCAAGGTCTACAGTTGCACACAAATACACTGAAAAATGACAGAAAATTATTTATGCATCAAACCTAATGCCAAATTCCTTTTTTTAAATATAATTTGCATTTTGAGGAAGCCAATCAGGTAACTTCCATTATCTGATATAAAGCACATCAAATAATAAAAATGCTCAGTTACTCAATTTTGGCCAGAAATACAAGGAGGCATTTGAAAGACAGAGCCACAAGAATACTTGAGCTTCTGTATTTCAAAGTGTAGGAGTAGGAGAAGAAGAGAGACCTTTCAAATGAGAACACTCTTGGTGAGTCACTGCTATCATAAGAGGTAGAGTAAATCCTACTCCTTTTCAAAGACTTTAGAAAGGCATTTGGGTGTTCTGGGTCCATTTATCTGGTTGTAGGATCCAGGGACAGGTGAGAAGTGGTGGGGAAAGAAAAATTGATGGACTTCGAGGACATTTCCCTACCACCCACTCTTGTACAGCTCACAGTACTTACAACATTCTTTACTACATGTTCTTCCTATTTATTTTTCCAGTGCCAGACAATAAACTTCAGTCATCTTCTTAGCTGACTACCTAGCTAGACAGAGAACAGTAAAAGCCTACACAGGCATGACAAATTTTGACTGAATAGGTGGGAAAACGGTAACTTTTTTTAACAGAGTTGAAATTAAGCTTCTAGCAAATGTGAAACCTCAGGTGAAATGTTGGGATCATTTCCTGAAGGTTTTTTTCTCCTATGCCCACAGCCCAATCAGCTGTGCTGAACAGATAATAAATCCCCTATCAGTCTGTACCAGCCCCTGTAGCACTGCAGCAGTTTTGCATATCCATGCATAACTTTCTTGTGCAAGAACTAGACAGGAAAATAATTCGGTAGTCTCACACTTTCCTAGGCCTGTTAATTACCTGATTTCTCTCCTGGTTTGCTCTCCCCAGCTGAGAACTGCATCTTCCTCAAATAACTTATCTGGCATTTTTTTAGGCTTCTAAGTAACCAAATCAGGTTGAGGAAATGCAAATCAGGTATTGGAAAATAAACAATTAAACTCGATCTAGTTGAAAGAGATTTTTGTCTTGAATTGATCTGCTCAGAGTTATTCACACCCTGGGTAAGCCCAAATTCATCCTCTACCTTGGAATTTTTTATGCTTGTTACTAATATATATGAACCCATATAGGCTGTAATTCAACTTTGGACAGTTGCTGAAGGTTTTCAAGTTTCTGAAGCTCTTTTTAGCTCAGACATCAACATCCTTTATATTTTAGACACATATATTAGGTATCCTAAATCCTCCCACAGGAAGAGGGAGTTAGCCACAAAACATAGTGGTTGGTGCGAAGGCCAAGGCAGACGAATCATACAAACTCATGAGCAGAGCATAATAGCAACTCTTACCAACAAAAAAGCAGACAAAGAAGAATTCTCTCACGTATAAGTAGTGTATAAGAAAAATAATATGTTTCAAGAGATAGATTGCTTTAAATCATGAAATGCTGAAATTTAAGGTAAACTACCAACAGAGTTGTGCTTTATTAAGATATATAATTATGGCTCCATTTTAGCTGTCCTTTGCGACACAGATTACAGCAAGGTGTTAGCAAAGAAGGACTACAATCTCATAACGATACACAAGCAGCATATTGCCATTGTAGAATGCTTCCTGAAAAAAAACAAAGTGTTAATTGAATGTTAAATTTCTGGATTTGGCACTTGGAGGCTTTGACAGGGCTGGAATGAATGGTAGCCCACTGGGAAGCAGGAAAATAATAGCTATCGTAATGCTGCTAAGTGCACTGCAGACTGCTAATTCAAGGACATATGCAGCAGTCAGGTGAATTTAAAGCCACTACATTCACATCTGTACACAGCAGGAATCATGCAAGGCAATGGCATAGGGAATGTCTCTATGAATAAAATATAATACAAGGCTGTTTCTTAAAGAAAGGGAACTGTCTGTGCTATGGTCTGAAATACCTGGTGATTGGGCACAGCCTGTGTTCTCTGCTAGTTATCACATTTGCTTTTCTTTCAGTTCCTTGGCTCTCGCTCGGTATAGCAACTGCGCAAATTAGGGATGTTTGAAGTATACTGCCTGGGTGAAGCGTAGCTGGAACTGCAGGATCCCGGGATTTACAAAACCTTGGCTGAAGCAGCAGCCCCCCTCCCGGAAGCAGATGACAAGGCATGCACAAGGACAGGTCCTAGCCCAAACTCACATGCAGATTTCCAGCGCTCCGTAACTTCACTGAAACCAGTCACATTGTCCTGTATTACGCCATCCCACTGATTTACCCCAAGAGTATCCGTCAGTGTTTGCAGTGTTCTTTTATTTGTGGCGGAACAGACTGAGCACTCTCATCTGGAGTTTCTCTGTGCTCTGGGACAAATGCAAAGCAATGCACGTGTTAAAATTGGCTTTTGACAGTGCAGCGGAGTTGCTGGAAGGCAGCTGTGTATGACAGCCCTGGGGACGTCCGTACAGCAAAGGCGGCAGTCGCACAGGCTGGTGCGCAGTTAGCACGGGTAGAAAAGTCCTTGTGGAGTCTGCTGATGACACATTTTGCAATGGCATTGGTACTTCAGTGAATTGGGATATCACTCAAGAGGAACGGTATGACTGAGAACGGAAGCAATGAGTACTCAAGGTAGTTTAATACTACGGAGTACAAGGCCACGCATTTAGTGACTAGCAAGAATCTCAGTTAAATTGAGCATCCTAAAGTTAGAAACTGCATAGGAGGCAAGGGATCAAACTGCACTTGTCAGCTGCGGAGGAAGTAGGGAAAAGGAAAAAAAAAAAAAGTAATTTCTTGTGTGGGCAGAGAGATATTGCCAAGAAGATATTGCAAGTACTAACCAGCACTGTACAAGGCACTAGTCCTTGTCTTGAAGGTTCTGAACAATTCTGTTCACATATGTTAAAATATAAAGAATTAAAACCTGAAGAGAACAAAGAGGCATCATAATCAGAGGAAAGTCTTCAGTCCTAAGAGAAAAGGCTGAAGCAGCCTGGCTTGTTTAGCCTAACTAAACAAGGGCTTGGAAGAAGTATGATCACTCTCAGAAAACACTGCAGGGACAGACCAGGAAGGGAAAAGACATTTTTTAGCTAAAGGATAATACTGGCACAGGAACAAATGGGTATAAATTGCCTTGAATATATTTAGGCAGAACATTAGAGGATGATTTCAATCAGAAGACAGAGGTCCTAGAATAGCCTCCCAGGGGCAGTAGCTGGGGCAAAAAAAAAACAGAACAGTTTGTAGATGGGATTTATTTAGTTTATTAAAAGGATTACATGATATATTGGCACACCACAGCAGAACACTGCTTTTGATGACCCAGAAGCTCTGGGAACTCTGCCTTCCCTGTACACTGGCAACTGTATTTGAAATCAGAACTTAAATTTAAGAAAGGTCTATTCAGTCTTAAGAAAATTCATGTCTGATTCTCTTCCAGCCCATGCTATGTAGCCATGTCAATTTTCATGCAAAAACAATGGGACGCTGTGTATTTACTACAGCTGAAAAATACCATTGAAAGCTACCCTTAAATGTATTGTCCTGTTGAATCTCACCAAATGAAAGATGTCAATGTTAGGTCTTCCTCATGCCAATCTACAGGCACTTTAAGTCTCAGATATATTTGTGCTATTAATATGATAAATATGAATAGATGAAAATTTTAGAAATTATGAACAAAACCTATCATGTATTTTTATTATAATTTAAAGCACTGTACGTAGTTTAGCAGGCATTAAACAACCGATGGCCACCTTAAAGAAGTACATTTGAAATAAGGATTAATATTTTCCTTTTATTCTAGGCATTGATCAAAGACAAGAGTGTAGTCTAGCTCTTTTTTATTTTCATTGAAAAATGTTAAACCATAGCACTGAAGCTCATGTTTCCTTATGCTGACTGAAGAGCAGACATTCACAAAAAGTGAATAATATTTGCATAGCCAATGAATGCCTAATAACATGCAGTAAGACATGTAATGTCAAATTTGCATGAGATATTATCTTTTATAAACAGCTAATGTCTCTCTCATTATCCCCTTTATGAGTCTGTTGTTGAGGGGGTTTTTAAGAGCCTCATAATTTTCATTTGATAGGTTATAAAAATAACAAGTTGATTCGGATATTAGCTTAAAATGTTAATCACATTTCAGATTGCATGTGATATAAATCAGTGCTATCAGCATTTATACACACTACAATTAGGTGTCTCCCATTTGAAAGCATTCATGATACCAACTTTGTATAGTATGGAAGTTTGATCTGAAATTGTAAATGTTAGGATGAATAGATGTTACTAAGTCTACTTCGTCCATACAGATTGCATCTGCAGGGCAACTTTTGGATACCTACTCATAGCCAGGAGGACTAGCAGGTGTCTAACCCTGCATCGCCTTTACCTATATACTGCAAAGTATCGTTAAAAACCACTGTGGAAAGATTTAACTTTTAATGAGAGCTTCTGGTATTTGCTCTCTGTTTGATTTGTATCAGAGAGAATGATTTGTCTGTGATTAATGCTAATTAACATTATACTCTGGCTTATTTTTTCCTATATTTGCAATGAGCAGTCATGTTAGTACTTGAATTCTCAGGGTTATGTTCACTGGAGTTTTATCTCATCTGTTACCGCGAACAGAAACTGGCAGTTTTCACATCATACGGTTTTGCAGATTTACAGTGAACAGTACATTTTTCTTTCTCTGTTTGAAAACAGAGCAAGATACTCGCTCACATTCATAAAACATGAGCGAACAGAGAGGGCTCTATTCTGTCCACCCTCACCATGTTCAGGCTGGTGTAACTTGGCACTAGTACAGTAACTTCTAACTTACCCTTTTGTACTGGAAGTCGGGTACCAAGTTCTGGCATTTTTCTCAGCTGAAGCTGGATCAAGTATACACAAACCAGTTCGTAATATAATGAATGGTTTCAGCTCAGCCTTTGTTATTGCCTGGAAGACTAAATGAGCCCACTACGGTTGTTTACTGTATTTCAGATATTTCCTATAGTAAGTATAGAAGTTCAGATAGTGTTTCTGCTGATTTAACCTTATTTATTTATATATGGTAATCTAAGCAGCTGCTAAAAGTATGCATTAAACTCATGCATATTTACAGTAACAAGCAGCAATAAAAGATGGATTATGTATTACTATGCATTACTGTTAATTTCAAATTGATTTAAAGCTAAAACAATGTTTTCTTTGTAAGAATCCCCCTTCTGTTCTCACACTAGTTACACACTGATGTAATTAAAACAGTTTTGGTACAGTCTTCCCTGGAATAACTATGAGAGAGCAGATTCAGAAAAAGAACATGCAAAATTCACAAGGTTAAATTTTTTAGGCTTTCCAGGTGAATCCCCAACCTCATGGGCTCAGCTAGGCAAGTTTGCTATTTTAGCAGCGATCTGTCAGCTTTGGGGTATTTGGAAATGTGACTGCTCATGTGCCAATTGACTCAACACCGACTTTACCCCTGTCCATCACACCTCAAACACTTCAGATACAGCACTTGTACAGTCCAGCTGCACGGTGCCGGCAGAACAAGCTCTGTACTTCCCAGGCACAGTGGTTAAGGCTGATGGAAGTTTGCACGGAGGCATGTACATCATTTTATGCCTCAGTTTTACCATTCATAAAACAGATTCCCTTAGTGCAAACTCTCCTGTTTAGAGATTAGTGCTGATGCTTTTTGTCTAACCAACCATGAAACTTTCTTTTTTTATTGATCCACATAAATATTCATTCATGCATTACTTCAATTAATGATTATTTCTTATAACTATTAGCAATTTCTAATTAGAAATTCTAATTGCTGACTCCAAATTTGTGAGTTAGAGCAGAGCCACGTTTTGTGAGCTGCCGTGACTGCTGCACCAGAAGGAATCCTTTCTCTGCAGAAGTGCTTGTTTCTCCCCTTCCTGGAGCAAGTTATGGTATGGCTCACTAGACAAGGAGGATAAAAAAATATTGAGGAATTTGGCAGTCAGCACAGGTATTTCTCATACAAATAGACCTGCTGGAGTTGGACGCAGCTTAAAGAAAGACTTCACTGAAGCTGGCAATAAAGGACAGAGGCTTTTGACATCTGGTGCACCAGGAGGAGCGACACCTTTTCACCACTGCCCTCCCCTACACATCCCCCAGGCACCTCTCTGCTGAGCACTTGCATGTGAGGTGTCATACACATCCTTGCAATGGAAACAGGTTCCACCAGAGAAAAAAGCAGGTGTACGACAATGGCAAAAAGCAGAATGATCAGCAAGAGACTGTTGACTCAGGCTGAGCATTTTTACTGCCAAATAATATTTCTAGGTAAACTGATAAACTTGCCCAACCACACATTTCTACTTTCTCTGCTCACGTGAAAATTGACATGAACAGTCAGTCTGAGTGCATGAGGCTGGAGGGCACAGCATCCTCTTTGCTTGTGGCCTTCTTCAGAGGATGGAGAAGTCAGATCTCTCTGTAGAGGGCACAGATGTTTCCACAGGGGCTAATGTCATGGTGACATGGTCACCAGACACCATGTTGAGAATGGCTGGTGCAGTACATGCTCTTGAGGCACACAGGTGGGACCTGCCTGGACAGAGCCTACAGAGCTGACCCATAGGACACTTCATGCTGTTGCTGAGGGGGTATCTGGAGATGGAGGTAAAACTCCCCAGCTTTACCTTCTCCCCACTTCCTCTGAGTTTTGCAGCAAAATGTTTTGTTCTGCTCTCCCCACTTCCTCTGAGTTTTGCATTATTTAGGTCCACGCTTGCAAACAACTTAAAAAACTAAAAACAATAATACTTCTTATATACAGTCATGGTGCATTTTACCTTCTGCTGGAACCATCTCATGGAATGCTAATTTTGAGAGCTCTCTCCCTACAGTGAAAAGGGGATAATCAATGAGAAAGCACATCAAAATAGACCTGAAGTATGCAAATAGACAGGAATGGTTTGTACGTTCCAAAGTTTTGGCAGATCTACTTTTATTCTGAGTAAATGCTAGGTCTGCATATATTTCAGGCACAATGAGGAAAGGAAGACGACATCAATATTTATTTTGACTCTCTAAGTATTCTTAGTTGTTAAAGTTACTACTGTGGCTGTGAATCACAGTATTCAAATCTTATTTGTGTAAATTTACATTTACAAATTGGCTTTACCTGTGATAAATTAAACCTTAAAGGCACCAATTAAGGTGGAGTGATACAGAAAGCAGCCAATGAACTGCTGGAGTCAGTGTGGAAAGCAATCTCTGCAGGGTATGACTTTTAATCATAGGCAGTAAAAGTGAAGGTTAAAAAAACCTCTGCAAATGCTAATTAGAAATTATCAGCTTAGTCCTTCACATATACACACATCAGCTGCACACAGTTCAGTGTGCCTCCTCACATCCCAGCATCTTGCATACAGGTTGGACTCAAGATGTAGCACTTGCCATCTTCAGCAGTCTGCCTGCCTTGAAAACATAAACCTCACCTCAGTAAATGTGCTCTGATCTATGTTCCAGAGAAGCTCCTGCTGAAACTTCTCATTGAACCTGAGGGTCTCCAGATTAAGCTAAATCCTTATTCAAGCTTACATCGCAGCAGCACATTTTCCAGCTTTTTTTCTTTTATGTAGGAGATTTTTTTTTTTACCATCTTCCAAAGAAGCAAGGTCAGCCCAAATGCCTGTAATGATTGCTCTTGTAACTAGCCTCAGTGAACACAAAGTCATTCAAGTGAGGGGATACGTTCACATGACAAAGCTAATCATTTTTGTATTCTGTTTAGAATTTTATACTCTCCATTTTTATTAAAAAGTTTTAAAAGGTATTTATTAACTACAGAGAGAAGAAAAAAACTAGATTAGCAAGACAGTGCAATTGCATCATTGCTGAGTTCACAATAAGCTGCTGTCAACTCTTCCAACGCTTGCAAAATAGAAGAGGGTTTTACAGCCTGTCACCAACTCCTGACAGGCAGGTAAGTCACTGCTAATAATCAAAACAAGGTTCCTTTCTGGGGTCTGACTTCTCCCAGGGATATTCTGCAAGATGACAGTCTTCAATTAGTTCACAACTGGGACACATTTTCCCTGCCAGCATGAAAATTGTGCTCCTTCCCAGAAACAACCAGAGAGCTGAGCTCTCTCCTTTGAACTCCTCTTTCCAAGCCTGGCACGTAAAGCAGGGGCACCTCAGCCCTGTTTGACACAGCAAAGTTGGCACTGCTCATTCCTCAGGGATTTTTAGCAGCAGTCGTTACTGGAAGTAGACACTTCACTGCTGTTTGTGTTACGAGAAGCATGCACTAGACAAGCCAGCAGGGTCCTCTTTAGGCTTCGTATTTGATAACCATTTCTGAAGCAGTAACAGAAATTTTGGAACTATCACCATTCTTTACCCCCAGATTGTTATTCCAGGAATAGCCAAGCAGTAACAAAACATGAAGATGGAGATGGTTATAGGAGATGTTTGCTTCTAGTTTGGAGCACACATTTAAACTGCTTGTAAACAACAGGTGAAAATAACAGACCACCTAACTACAGTCCTAAGGTAGCTAAATGAGGCAGATTGAAAGTGAGGGCTTCAGACACATTTAATGAGTGAATGTTGATGCTTCCAGACCTCCAGGCCAGATGGTCCTATTTCTACAAAGCCCAAGGATGGAAAAAAGTAAAAGCCTCCAGGTGTCTACTGTACACTTCAATCTGTGATAATATTCAAGAAATGACAAGTCTGATAAATTAAAACCCCAGGAGGCAAAGCCAAAAACAAAGAGAATTTATAAAGAAGGTATAATTTATGCAGTGACTTATGGAAACAAAATAGCAATTAAAGCAGCTTCCTACAAAAGAACTGTAGTAATTTTATTTAATCCAAGGAACGTAAAGCTTTTTTAAAATGCTAATCTGGAAGAAACTATTATTTGCTAGCCTTAACCACTACCAAAGTTTTCTTTCTCCTTTGGACTTACACCACCTGCCTTGTCCAGTTCCACCGTTAATGCCTGTTATGTTGCATACTAATGTATTATTTACACTTTGCACTAACATTATGTATGGCCTTGCTGTGACAGTAGGTCTCAAGCAGATGGATCCTGTGCTTCTGCAAAACCCTGTCACAACAGAAAAGGGACATCGACTCCATGTCAGGTTGACTCAGAACAAAAACCTGTTGCAGAACCATGATCTGGGTGAACCATAATTTGGGCATATGACATTTTAAACACTACTTTAGACAGGTGTGATTTGCTGATTTCAGTTTAGCTGCACCAGTTTTCATGAGGAATGCTTTTACATTTGTAATTTTTTTAAATTTAGAAAAATAAAAGTCTATTGCTTCCTTGATTGAAGATAATGTTGCTTGAGCTATGACATACCTTATTCCAAGTAATATAAGCAAGTGCTCTGAAGGCAAGAGATTGATTTTCTCAAACAGACAGGGAAACACATTATTGAACTTATTAAAAATACCCATGTGGGTAATCTTATTCTGGCTTCAGTGCTCTCTAGTTTCAGCACAGCAAGGTTTTACAGCATATCACTTTTGTACCATACAGTCTTTCATTAAAATTCCAAGTTCTCAGAAAACAGGAGGTTCATTATTTTTCAAGTTTACCTATATTTCAATACGCTGAAATCATTTATCACCAGGAAGCAGAGGCTTTGCCATACAAACATTCACTGTGTGAGTGAGTAAGGCACTATCTCATACAGGTAAGGCATTTGAAACAGAAGCCCAGTGAATTTGGTCAATGCTGTTGCAAAATCAAGGTGAAGCACAAAAACTCCTGATGCTCACTCAGCAGATGTGAACTCAGACGACTTGTGATATTCTAAACAGGAATTTGAAGGTTACCCATCACATGTGCTATCAGGGAGAAAAAGGATTTTTCTTTATAAATGACACAAAGACCGAAAGGGGTAGAAAGAGAAGGTAAAAGAGTCAGACTATGATAAACAGGACTTTGTTTTAATGAATAATCTCCAAAGGAAAGGAACAAGATAATTTTGTACACCCAGTGGTATAGAAGCATGGTGGGAAAAGATTTGATGGTTTCAGGAGACAAGGGACAAAGGAAACAAATTAGCTTACAACAGACAACACCCTACTTCCCAAAAATCATTTACACTATACAATTCTGTATAGTGTAATTGCTCCAGGTCATGGCCCCTAGGAGTGAGACCACACCAAAAACTGCAACCGATTCTGGAGGCAGTGCCATGTCTGAGAAGCAGTGTGGGAGATGTGATGCTGCCCCTCAAACCTGGCAGCTCCCTGACTGAAAGTCTGTGTCTGGAGTTCAGATGCTACGTAGGACTGGATGAGCTAATAGCTCCTCTAGTGTTTTGTTTGACGGGGGTTTCTTCCACCTTTTTTAGCTCTTCTAAGGCATAGTAGATGGATGGACTCTCTAGTCCCACTGCCACAGAGACACTCACTCTGGAATGAGTCCAAGGAGGAGCATATGACAAAGCACACAACCCACCATGCCTATCAGCTCCCTAAATGCCCACATCTCCTTCCTTTGCATCAAGCAGGACATAGCAACAGAGGAAAACAGAGCCATTGAAATATTAATGTTGTGTTATGTTAGATCTGGTGTCATTTTCCTTTGACCTCCTCCCCACTGCTTTTCATCATCATGTTGCAAGTAAAGGAAGGTCGTGTGGCAACTAACTGGGAGAAAAAACATGCACAGAAGGAAAGAATCATATTTTTTAAAACTGCTGGATTTTCTAGGTTATCTATCAGAAAAAGCTGATACTTTGGATGTTCAGCACACTCTCACAGCATGTTCCTGGAAGTTATGAAATTTGCATATTCTATTGGGAGGTAAGTTATAAAAGTAGCATCTATTTACTCTATAATGAACTTCAGTGAAACTAGCTGTCACTGCAGAGAGGTCTCACATCAAAGGAACCTTGTAAACCAAGACTTGCATAGTAGATGTGCAGTGCATCATTTGCACAGCTGCCTCCCACAGCTCTTTGGGTTTCTTTCACTTGCCAGTCGGAGACGTGTTGTATTTAGCCACTACTCCTGCACTCCAGTTCAGTAGGTCCATGTGTGCAAACTCTCACTTTCCCTCTAGAGTCATGAAGTCTCTGATTAAGGACAAAGGAGGAAGATGTTCGCTCCCAGAGTTGATCTCTACAGAACATGCAGTTATTGCACCACTTTCATTTTTCCTGTTCTCCCACAATGCTGCCCTAATGACACCAAGTTTTGGGTCTTATGAGTGGTTATTGATATTTCTTTTTTTTTTGTTTGCTTTTATACATTGTTTTCCAGTTGCATTCCTCCTTTCCACAGCAGAATTGTTTTGCAGCATTGCTTTCCAGAGCACCTCTCTATAAGGTGCTTTGACAACTGAGTCTGCAAGCAGCTGTTTGGGCAGAGAACACTAGCAGTGGTGGCAGTCCCCTCCAGCACCCATCCTGCACTGATGTATTATTTCTGAGCTCCCAATGCTTAAAAAATTACCCTAAAGTCATCATCTAGTTAAATAAATATTATAAAAAGGTTAAGTTGATTAGATGAAATTATTAAAGGGTAATAACTTCAGTTATAAACCCATGAAAAAAATTGATGGGGAAAAAAAAAAAGAAATCACAGATCAAAAGTAGAAAACACTGATCTATGACACACCTCAGACTTGCAGTATGATCAACTCTATGCACATAATTTCTGCCTAATTTGTCTTTAAAGATCTCCAGTGAGGAATACTCCAGAGCCTCTTCAGGCAATCTCTTCCAGTGCTTCACCATCCTCACCATTAGAAGATTTCTCCTTACATCTACACTGTCACAGCTTTATACAGTGCTACATAATGGCATTAACAGCCCTGTAACCACAAAACCAACAAGAGAATAATTAGGAGGAACATATACAAGCCCTATGACGGTCCCTAAGCTACTTCATACATAGCAACTGGGAAAAAAATGGCAGTGCGTAAGGAAAAATGCATGACTACGACTTTGTTTTATCATGGTAATACTGAGCTGCAAAATCAGCCTGCTGAAACAGGCGTTACTTGAGAGCTGAGTTGTATCAAGATTGTGATATCCCCTGTTCAAAGTCAAACCCCGTATCGGGGCAACTGGAGCTGCCTTTGCTGCTACCTCAGCTGCAGCATAGGATCGGGGTCACTGTATTTTTATAAGTCCTGAAGAAGTTGTAGGATGATTCAGAAGATGAGAAAAGGGCCACAGAAATGTCTCTGAGCTGCAAGACATCTGACCAAAGCTCTATCTTGGAAAAATGTGTAAAACCCAGAAAAGTGTGGTTTAAAAGTAACATACTGCTGCACATCTTTACTCAGATCACAAATTACCTTTACCTCGGATTATCCCAGATAATCCCAGTGGATATCCACTTATTCATTTCAGAAATCTTGGCCTCATTTTGTCTGATGTCAAGATATAAAATCATAGAAGCCATTGATTTTTGAGAACCATAAGCCTTTTCAAATTAAAAACGTTAACAGTATCTTATGTCCATATTCTTGGAAAGTAACAGCTTGGCTATATAGAATGAAATTCTTATTCTCTTATCCCTGCTGAAAAACACCTTATTTTACAATGTACTTCACAGTTGCTAGATTAGTTACACTATCCACTAGCTCACTGCCTTCCTGAAACTAAATATAGATAAAAGGTTTCTCCATAAAAAGGATTTTATCTTTTTTTAGACCTTCCTTCGTTCAAGGTCCCAAACAGAATGAGAAGTGGAAGCTGGTACGTATTTTGAAGAGATTATGCAGACTGAAGATTTTCCGCTGCTGTTAATGCTACATAATCCATCTCCTTCTCCTTGATGTATCTGCAATCTTTATAGAACGATAAGATACAGAACTTCTATATTGGCATTTCCTAATGAGCAGAAGCATCTGTCTGAGAATCTTGTAAACAAGCTTCTCAAATGCTTTCTAAAATCTCAGTTTTCACTAAAATACCACTACTAATATAATTTTTAAAAGTTAGAACTCTGCTATGTTTGTCCTGGAAACTTTCCAATCCAAGTAGCGTAATCCCTGCAGATACATCTATGCGCATTGGCTGAAAACCTGAAGCGACAGCTGATGTGACCTTTCAGTAGAAGCTATCTCCCATATCTCTGATGATTCTTTAAACGACATCATCAGCTAATCCATTGCACAACAAAGCATAAAAACATCAGTAAGTTCTTAAGTAATTAATCTAATAGTCTGCTCACAGTCAAACATAATAAATACAATAAAGTCCAAACAACCTACAAACCTTATTCCAAACAGCATTCTAAACTAGAAAGTGAGGCATCGAAGAGCTTTTATGAGAGCCCCAAAGGATTTTGCAAGCTATCTACTGATTACACTTCACCATACATACATGTATACAATGATCTGACATAGTCCCTTAGTTTGGTCTGCTATTAATCAACGAAAGGTGAAGTACAGTTTTGAATATACATCCCCTGTGTTCTAACTGCTCACCTTGCAATTGAGTCAGGTATGGAAAAATCCTGTGGAGGTCCCAAGAATCTGTAATATGAACAATATGAACTATTGACTAGGAAAAAATAAAAAAAGATGTTGGCCACAGGTGCTCTACGTTTTCACAGATCATGGCATCTACCAAATAGCTGGAAGAGATTATTTAGGACCATCATGTCCAAACATGAGCTAATAAATCTCTTTTATGCAGTCCCTCTGTTATTCCAAACTTAACCATCTCAGGAGAACAAGTGCAGAGGTCCCCGGCATAGGAGCTCTCTGCCAGGGCAACTTTGACTTTGCATACGAGTTGAAGAAACTAAATATTTAGCATATACATTTTATCAGCAGAACTTCAACATTCTTAATAAAGGTATATAATTAGACAGTTAGAACTTAAGCTACTTGCTGAAAACAGAGCAAATCAGTGATGCTACTGTGAACTAAATGTGTCTCAGTTGGCAGTGAGAATACAGAGAAGGGAGAACGGGGCTTGGCATCCCTCAACAATGAATTATTGGTCTATACAGCAATAAACTTAACGCTTAGGTTGTAAAAGGAACCGTAAATGGAACCACAGGACCCTGATTTATGTACTAGATAGATCCTGGTTTGAGATCCAGATTAATTCTTTAATAAAGATGCTATCCATCACTGAAAAAGACCTGCCTTGGTTGTTTATTTGTCTATCATGAACAAAGAGCGTTAATTATGTTGTTTCAAATATAGTAGGTCTTCCCTAATACTTACAGTCTGCCACACTGCAATATGTCTTATGCAGGAATGCATTATATTTTCAATTGAAAACGACTTACCAAATTGAAGACATAATTTTTTGTCATTGTAAGCCATATACTGTATTACAGCTTGCACTGCTACAGGATAGCAATAGAAAAAAAAAAGAAATATGCACTCATTTTTACTGTAAAAATTAAAGTTGTATATTATTTCAATTATCAGTAAAATGAATGTCACTAGGGATGAAATAAAGCTAAGGATTAGTTTCAGGAATGTCAAAATGTCAGTAACTGTTCTGAAAACACTTCTGCATACAATAGTATAAATGTCATAAGTTGAGGCATTCTGGCCAGTTTTCTATCACCCTGAATAGAAACGTCATCAGGACAGCAGTTCTTACACAATCTCACCTCATATTTACTTTGGTTATAGGTCCTATTCTAGGACAAATCTGAACCCCAGCAAAATTAGGTTAAGAACAAAGGATTTATCTGATCACAGCCAAAATGGACGGCAAGCTGATACTTGGTTGGCCCCAGCTGGCACTCTCTGTTGCTACTTTTGACTTTTTCCACCTTGCATCTGAATGCTACAAAATATAAAACTTCCCCAAACCCAATGCATCCAGGTCAAACTGAGAGGTTATAACAAAGCCTCCAGGGATTTACCAACTCAAATCTAGGATGCAACTTTAAAACAATTATAATTGTATCATAATTGCCCACTGGCACAATTCATTTAGATCTATTATTGTTATGAATTTGAAATGCACGAAAATGTGGGTTGAAAATAAATGACAATTTTATATAAGGTTTTGATATCAAACTTGTATATGCATTTGATAAAAAGAAGTCAAACGCTAGCTGCTGCAGTGACATTCAGAAGTGGAAGAATAGGTTTTGATCCTAAAAATAGGTTTTTCTGATTTGAAATGTAGATTAAGTCTATTGCAAAGGCATAACCTATTTTTTAACTTAATACTTTGTTTTAAATCTCTGTTTTGTTCCAACAATGAAGTATAAGAACAATTTACTGGGTTAAATAGCAGTCAGGAGCCTAATTAGGTAACATTACCTCAAGTTCACATTGAGCCTCACCCAAATATCACTGAAACCAATGAGCATCGTCCATTGATTTCAGCAACTTTTGCATTAGATTCAAAACATTTCCTTCCAACCAGAGAAGTGCTGGCATTTTCTCAATATCCTTTTGCAGGCTTCCTTGTTTGCTTCCCCTGTGATCGCTACCATCTCTAAAAAAAGATAATGGATTTTACTTTATTTTTTAATTGAAAGCAAAGGAAGGAACCCAATACTTTTGCAATACTTCTCATATCCTTTAATCCAACTTCTGACAATTATCTACATGGCCACTTTATTCTTGTGTTGGAGTTAAAGTAGCAGTCATTAGGATTTCTTTATCTGAAGTCTCTGGATTAAAAATCCTGTGATGACAAAAATGAGAATTCTAGCTGTTCTCAGTTGAAAAAAGTAATGTTTGGAATCTTTTCTTCTATTCCATCTGCAATCACAAAATGCAAGCACTTGGTCTTATTAAAAATCACATATCAGAACCTGAAGCTTCTTGAGTGGCAGCAGCTCAGCTTTGGCTTAAAAAGTGTTTTGGACAGATGTTCAGATAAGGTGGGGTTTTTTTCCTAATTCTGTCTTGTAATCCTGAGCGTTACATTTCTTTATCACTGTACTGCAAGTTGCATCTAAAAAGTTTTATTCCTATTCCTTCCCAGGTTGTCAAGATTATGTCCTAATTTACATTTTCATTCTTTTGGCTTCAAATCTATAGTATAAATCTGTATGTGTTTTTTGGTAAGCCAAGAAAGCAATACTTAGAAGTTTTACTAAATCCTACTTTATAGAAAATGAATTATACTTTTGATTTACAGTTTAAAAGCCATAAAAGCTTTTTTTTTTCCTGAATATATTGGAATATCCATTGTAATTTGTCTTCTTCAAGAACTTCCATTTTCTTTAGAGTTCCCCTCTTTCTCTGAAAGACATTCCAGTCAGTGGCCATGTAGTCCTGATTGAAACATGCACCAGTTTGACCTTTTAATTTTGTTTTCATTTACTTTAGAGATAACAGAAGACTGATGTTAATGTTTTGTAGCTGGGACACCTGTATGTTGTCAAATCTTTAATATATGGTGGTAAAAAGTGCTTATCTGATGTTCAACCTGTACTCACACTATCCAAAATGTTTTTTTCTCCTGATTTACATGATTAACTTATTTAATGAGGCAGAAAGAAGGTCTCATCCATTGTAGTTAGTCACAAGCAATGCAGTACTGAATAAACAGTAACAGCACATTAATCTCTCTGACTTTTCATTATTATCCACTTACAGGAATACATTTGTACCTGCTTTCATGGTTAAATGCACTTGTTTTCTGGTTTTAAGCAGGAAAGAAAAAAGCAACCCCAAAATTATGACACAGCATATTAAGAAATGCATTTCAGATATTGAAGAAAGTGCATTAGAGCCCAAGAGGCACAGTTTGTGCACAGCCATCTGTTAGAGGTCATGTGGACATCTAACACCATTAGAGAAGTTTAGGAAAGGAGAGCATGTGAAATAACTCACCCACAGGGAGGGGAGCAAGTGCATCAGGGCACTCGCTCTCCTTCTGCGAGTGGGAGTAAAATAAATAACCAGAGATGAATAAAAGATCCTGGTCTTCCACGTGTGAGACATGGAAGTCCACAGTCCTTTTTTATGCACAAATGCATGGGGTCTTTTCTGTCCCTTCCAGCTGTTGGCCCATACTAGGATCTTACCACACAGAATCAGTTTCCTCAGAGTCTGAAAACATAATTATCTATTATGTATTGCCTTCTCCTACCATTTTCTCTCCAAAGAGGTAAAGGGAAAAAAAAAAGCATAGTTCAGCCTGTCAACATTCCTGTGTGAAAGCATCTCCAAGCACAGCCCACTTCCCAGTCAAATACAATGGCTGATAATTCGTGGATTTTGTGTGAACAACCATTGCCCAGCACAGAATACATGTGGTCCACAGAGACGTGTGATGATAACAGTCAGACCCCTTCATTACAGCCTTGGCTGGTCTTTTTGGTTATACAACACCTTAGCTCTGGGAGCTGCCCTGTGTCAGCAGGACTGGCATGCCAATATTAAAAGTCACGCATTATAAACACCATCTGGCTCAGCAAGACAGTGTGGATGCACAGAACAAGAAATTCCAGCAGTATTGTCAGAAAGTAAACCCTTCTGACCTGTTCTTGTCCTCCCAGTCAAACCACCACCAAAGTCTTGAACCACCACTCATCTTGAAACACCTTTTTTCCCCTTGCAGAAAGGTTGGAGCAAATTAAGATGATGGAAAATGCTCCTTTACAATCATCTTGACCAATGAGAAAATCCCTTTTTGCAGAAGCCCTGTTTTTAAGACACGATTGCCTAAAAGAAGTGATCAAGATATGGGTGAGGAACAGGCTTCAGAGGTAACCCCTAGTCATTTCTTCATTAACTACCATGGATCAAAATTTGGGTGAGATCTCATACGAGAGCAAGCCAATGAAACAGGCCACCAGCTTTCAGGGCTTGCTGAGACAGGAATGCTGAGTGAAGGTACAGTGTAGATAACCCTACACCTCATAAGGTAGCCTTCAAGTGTCATGTGTGATAGGAACATAGACAAGATATGATGGCTTAAGACCTAAGCTTGCAGTTGAAAATACCAAGGCAGGACCAAAAGCTAGGCTTGCCTAAGTCAATTGCTTTGGTGATTCAGCATTTCATCTGAACTTTTGGAAAATTTTGCTTCCTACTACATAATATGTTTGCTGGAGTACAACAGCTGACACAAACCTGTTCTGAACACTAATTCTCCTACAAGGCCACTGATACTCATACTCACAAACTGATAAAGGAAAAGATCCCTCCAGCCATGATTAAAGCTTTTCCACAAAGTCTGCACCTCCACAGACCCTCAGACGGGGCCATGTGCCAACGCCAGTTTGCATCAGATCCCTCCTAGCCAACTCCACAGAGTGCACGTGTAAAACAGGAAAGAAGTAAGTTGTGAGCAGCAAAGTTTAAGAAATGTGTTCATACACATTGCTGATAGCACACTTTTGCCATTTGATAAAATTGTCTTTGTAAATACTTTTCCCACACCACTTCCACATCATTGTCATTGGGGAAAGAAACAAGAGAATTAAAGATACTAGAAATGCAGGAAACCTTTTAAAATAAAACTATGATTTCTGTTGTTTTGGGTGGTTTTCATTTGTTTAGATATTTTTTTTTTCCTTGATATATACACACACCAGAATCCTAGATCAGAAATTACTTTAACATAGTATGAATAGACAAACTATAGTTTCAACTTTTTTGGATTTTTTCAGAAAATATGAATATCATAGGCAATACATTTATCTTATCCAGTATACAAAAACCATTGTATCCTCGGAATTAACTATTAGATAGATCTACCCTTGTGTGCATAAAAAGGGCAGTACTGTTGACCAGCAGTACCTTGAAGATGCCACCAACTCTAGACCAGATTCTTTCCACACAAGGGTTTTTTGTTGTTTTTTTTTAATACTTTTGTCACTTTTTTCTAATGAACCCACAGACAAACTTCAAAGGAAGGAGTATAAAAGTAAGGAAGGGAAGAAAGCCAGCATCCTTTCCAGTTTCATCCTTGTGCAGCATTGAAACAAAATCTGTCTGGGAATCAGATTTTGTACTGGCCTGAGCTGCCATTGATGCTCTTTGTTCAGTCCCAATGCACAATCTTCTTAATGCACTGGATTGATGTAAAGAAAGTAGAACATTTTTGAAAGATGGGGGAGTTGTTTAAGACAGAAAGAAGTAGCAGCAATCAACAGGAAACAGAAACTTCGAAATGTAGAAAACTAATAAAAGAAGAGAAACTTAAGACGGGGGTGGGGGTGGTGGCAGGACATGCAGAGAGACAGCGTCTGGGACTTGCTTTTGTTTATTTATAGGCAGGATGGTAACACTTCTAGTAGTATCAAAGACAGGGAAGAAGAGTTCAGTAATTGTTTCCCATCTATATCTGGAAAGATGTGCATACCTCTTTCTTCACTAGTAATGAAAGTCCATAGCAGACAACATCTACTAGGGATGACTTGTAAGCTGCTTGTACCCAAGATTCGTAGCTTAATAAATCTTGGTGATTCACATATGCTCCAGAAGACTGGAAGACTGTGTAGTTTAATAGAGGGTTGTAAAATATTTGACCTACACATTCTTAGCAGGAAACAACCCAAAGACAAAGAACTGGCTGGCTATCTGATAAAGCTCAAAAAGAAGTTATCTACCAGAAGCAACTGAAAGGGGGAATTAAAAAGAGGTTCTGTAACAAAAAGCAGTAGATGGTCCTAACCAAGATATTCTTAAATGATTTAGAAACAAACGTGAAGACAATGCTAATATAGTCCACAGATGATGCAAAGAATGACCAGGTGATAAACATCAAGGGCACAGCAGTCATAGGAGTAAATACAGACTGCTTGATAAGCCGGCAGTATTCAAGTAAGATGTACTTTAACATAGCCCAATGCAAAATTGTGGCATAGACAGTGAACATCCTCACAAAATGAGAGACTACGTCCCTGAAAGGGGGAGGGGTTATAGTGCGTTAATGAGTCAGCTGCCACCATCACAATGCGATTAAAAATGGTGATTACTAAATTAACAGGGAGGTATTTTTCACTCTGGTGAAACTGGATATAGATCTAGTATCTACTATTTTTCATTAAAAATATTAGGAACTACAGATTATACCGCAGGCAAGAAAGCCTGTCTTACAGTTGAAGCAGAGGTTTTTAAGCTCATCAGAAAAATGACTGCAAGGAGACTTGATTAGCGACTGTATGTACAGCTCAAGAAGAAACACTGTTGTCTAAAAGGCTGCTTGATCCAGTTGTGAAGCCAGAGTAGTAACCAGTGCTTGGAAGCTAAGCCAGGCAAACTGAGACAATGCATATGTTTTAAAAGTGAGAGATTAGCCAGTTGAGCAAACGGAGGATGACTGGTTCTCTGTCAGTAACTGTCTGTTATTCTGGGAGCTTTTTTCTCTCTGACCACAAATTCCACTCTGGAATTAGGAAATGACTGGATAAATCTTTATTTTCCAGTGGAAAGAGTTTATTCAAAAAGTTCCTAACCAGCACTAATCAAGTCAGGAGGTTGTGCTATATACAAATTTCCCCAAAGCTGAGCACAGAACTGTTTATTAAAAAAAAAAAAAGGATCTAATAAAATAAAATAGTCAAAAATATATAAAAATATGTGCCATATACCCTAGACTCAGAAGATAACAACCAAACAGTATTACAGGCTTACACAGCTGCTCTTTTTGTTCAAGAAATACAATATGTGCCTCTGTCCTGAACTTCTAAATTCATTCTCTATGGATGTGTATCTCAGGAAATGTGTATCCATGAAATGAACAAACCGAAGAACCACACAAATTGCACAATAACCTTAACTACATTACATAACAACAAATCTAAATTAACCTTAACTTCATGGTATTCCAACAGAATTGTGTATTAATTTCTGATTTGGAAGAGCTTTACCTGTCACTTTATATATCTCATATATTCTTGCTCAACCATTCAAAACAAAACTATTTTCCAGCTCTAATATTCCATCATATTAAAACAGTGTTAGAGACAGAAGAGATTTCAAATACTGGAGTTTTTCAATATTTTTGCAGTATTCACAGAAGAGACTACAGTTAGAAAAAAACGAATGGAATAATTTTCCATAAATGAATGCAGTCTGCTCAACTAAAAAACATTTTGCAGTGGAAATGTAGAAAATGAATAATTTTGATCTTGTCAACTGAAGAAGACAGAAAGGTTCCATTTCAGCTTTCATTTTGAATAATTTCATTTCCATTTATTTTACATTTATATTTACATATAAACAGAATAAAAACAAATAAAAGGAATTAGCACATAAAATTAAAGCTACTTGACCCCAAAAAGCTTCACCTTTACACTTGACCCTAAAAAGTGTCTTTTTACTTCCAAACAAATTTCAGGACAACATTGTCTGTTGTCTTCACAGGACTTCTCTAGATATAGAAAAACATATGTAAGATATTTGTAAAAAACATGACAGATGATGTTAATATCACAGATATGTATAGGGGGTTACGATAGTTCATTCGTATCTCCCATTCTGTCTATGCTGGTCTGATCAGGTGATGCCACTACAGTGATCTTACAGGTCTTCATTAATACAGAGCTCTCGTTGTGAATTGATCAGATAAACAATTACAACTTCAGAGTGTAGGAAAAAAAAGCACATCTTGGATCTTCTATTTGCCTCAACTGAGAGTCCACCCAACCTATGAGCCAATACAACAGGGTGATTTGCAGGTGTCTAAACATAGCTGCTCCTTTGTCACTCACGTTAACATTCACTCTCCCCTGGCAACGGCAAATAATCCACTACAACCAGAAGTGCTAACAGGCAATGCACATCCACGCTACTAGGTTAGACATTTTCCCTGCTAAAATAATTTATTTCTTAGAAAAAGAATAAAGGGATAATAAAAATAAATAGGATCAAAGCTAAGATTAAAACAATCCACAAGTCCTGTTTCTTTAGACTGCAGCATCTAGACAGGTTAGATAGACAGGCTGAGACCATGGCATGAAGTTCAACAAGACCAAGTGCCGGGTCCTACACTTTGGCCAAAACAACCCCATACAGCGCTACAGACTGGGGGAAGAGTGGTTGGAAAGCGGCTGAGTGGAAAAGGACCTGGGGGTATTGGTGGACAGCCGGCTGAACATGAGCCAGCAGTGTGCCCTGGTGGCCAAGAAGGCCAATGGCATCCTGGCATGTATTAGAAATAGTGTGGCCAGCAGGACTAGGGAAGTAATTGTACCCCTGTACTCAGCACTGGTGAGGCCGCACCTCGGGTACTGTGTCCAGTTCTGGGCCCCGCACTTCAAGAAAGACATTGAGGTGCTGGAGTGAGTCCAGAGGAGGGCAGCAAAGCTGGTGAAGGGTCTGGAGGGTATGTGCTATGAGGAGCAGCTGGGGGAACTGGGATTGTTTAGCCTGGAGAAAAGGAGGCTGAGGGGAGACCTTATTGCTCTCTACAACTACCTGAAAGGAGGTTGTAGTGAGGTGGGGGTTGGCCTCTTCTCCCAGGTAACTAGCAACAGGATTAGAGGGTATAGGCTCAAGCTGCACCAGGGGAGGTTCAGGTTAGACATTAGGAAAAATTTCTTCACAGAAAGGGTTATTAGACATTGGAATGGGCTGCCCAGGGAGGTGGTGGAGTCGTCATCCCTGGAAGTGTTTAAGAAAAGACTGGACATGGCACTTAGTGCCATGGTCTAGTTGACATGGTGGTGTCAGGTCAAAAGTTGGACTCGATCCCAGAGGTCTCTTCCAACCCAGTTGATTCTGTGATCTGTGGAGCAGGCTGACCCTTTCGTTAACACACGCTGTGTTTATGGACACTTCATCATCGTGCAGCCTGAGAAACCGCTGCATCAGCCTGTAGCTCTGCCGAGCTGGGAAAGAACATTTTACCTCATTGCTCATGCTTGTGATTAACATCTTACATGCTCCTTATATGTTGTACAAAACTGAGATATAAGGATTGAATCAAAAATATGGATAAACAGGTTGAAATAGACACACAAAAGCTACCCTGTCACACAGAGGAATGAAGCCCATCAGCCCATCACTGCCTCTGCTTGTTCTGCCTCACGTCTATTTCCATGTGGCAGGTCAGAGGGTTCCCTCTGTCCACAAAATCTGAAACACCCCAGCAGTGGAGTCCCCACTGAAGTTATAGGGACTGCTTAGGTACTTTCAAATTTTATATTTAGTTACATCACTCCATTTCCTAGTACAGATCAAGGACTACCCAGTAGAAACTATTTCTTTCAGCTATTCATCACAGCTGCTCCAGATCCACCTCAATAATCTTTCATTTGGTGTTTTGGAATAAATGTCTCAAGACTTGAAACAAAAATAAATTCCTAAAAATAAACCCAAAGCCAACCAAACAACGGTAACAACAAAACTTTCTGACACTTACTGTAGGTATAATACTCCACTTCTTTGCAATTACTCTAGCATTCAAGCAAAGAACAAGAAATATACAGGAAAAATCAAAATTCATCCCAGCACTGCATTAGATACAGAGTACCCAGACATGATACAGTTATTATGTGCAACCATTTCAATTACAAAGACTGCTAAAGCATGTAATTTGACAGCCACTTCATACAGTATCTCTTCAGCTGATCTGACAATAAGGATCAGGGCTTGCAGATTAAGTGTCAACTTCCCAATCGCCTGCGAATGATACCATTTACTTAAAAATCTATTTTCTAATTTTAATTGCATTGTGTCCGCATGCTAAATCTGAGTACCTTTCGATGACAAGCATCATAACCCAAACGTGCTGTTTCAAAAAGAGTTGAGTTACTTAAAATATACACTACCTGCAATGTGTTTCAAGCCTGTATTTATGTTCTTTACAACACTAGATCATCTTTTTATGCTGCAACATGTTGTATATTGCTTAAAAATTAATCATATTATGAAAACAGAAGCATTATCATGAGAATTGTTTACTCTCTGGAATTTTAAGAGTATTCAACAGCCTGATTAGCATTAGTTCCTGTAAATTAATTTTGAAATCTGTTAATAACAGCCAAGGTCTATGGCAGAAGAGCTTTCAGGACGTGACACCTAATTATAACACAATCTTAACTATCAAGCATATAAAAACTGTGTCAGAGATCCCAACAAATGTGTCTAATTAAACACCTCCAAACGGGAAAATGGAATCACTTAGTAGGTTTCATTTTGTACTATTCAAACCAAAAAAAAAGTCTTCTTTTTCCCCCATAGTTTCACATGTATTTGTTGCTTTGAGATGTATGGACTATCTCAGTGGACCAGTGGCAGTAGCAGCCTGAAATATCCATGTATTGTCCATAGAAATCACATTCCCAACAAGAAATCCTACAATGCAACATTTTATTTTCCAAAATACCTTTTTTTCAAAAGACTTCACAGTATTTTCAGCAGAAAGCTTTCATTCAATCAGTGCCTCAACACCAGAGATGTTTATCCACATATTTCATGAGAAAATACAGCTGTTCACAATTGCTATAACTAAGGTAACATTTACCAAGCAATACCATATTTCTTGGCATAAGCAAGTCAACTGATTGTAGCAATAAAACACCTATTCACCTCTCAGCCACCTGGATATGGTATTAGTCTTTATCTATTGACCTTTGATTATACTGCTGAAACTAAAGGGAGGACCAGTGTATTTTTATTTCATTTTTATTTTGCTGATTTTACAAAACAGTAAAAAAGCACTTATCAGATGAATCATTACATGCACAAAATATTGAGATGCAAATTAAGCTACATGTTTGTATAATTATGACTATGAAATACTTTCTGCATTAGTAACTGATGGGAATTTAAACATCAATTTGGTGAAATAACTAGTTGGATCCTAGAACAAACAACAAAGATAATGCAGTAAATTCATCCTCTGTTAAGTTTTGTGTGAAGAGAGCACAGAGCAGGGATGGGAGCAGACCTTATGTCTGCTCCTTTTCTATGATTTCTTGAAAGCTGTGTTTGGTGCCTAGAGACCGTCAATCAGATAATTGTGGAACTCTGTATTATGCAAGCACTGATAATTTACTGTAAGCTGGGCAATCATGCCTCATTCACTACAAGTAGAACACCCAGAATCACCTGAACACAATCTACTGGCCACAACTAGAGTTTGCTGCAATGAAGCATTTTTCTGGGCTCATTCTTCCGTGTGTCTCTAAAATTGACCTATTTCTGGAGAGCCCTCACTATTCAAACTTCCTTCGGTCCAGCTATTACCTCATTGTCTATTCCTCTTCTTCTCCATCTCAACAGTCCTTTAATGTTTATTGCTGACTCCCACCTTACCTAGAGTCTGTTCTAATATTCTTCAGTGCTCAGTTTTTGATACCCCTCCTCATTCACTTAGTAACTTTATTCACACACAGGTTTTTATTTACAGCACTAGCTTAATGCAACACACTCACAAGTCCAACTCTCTACTGAGGCACTTTTCTTTCTGTCTGATCCCAGATATCCTCCAGTCTCAGCTCAGCATCAGCCATCTCCAGCTTGTCATCAGCATGTCAAAACTTCAACATTTTCTTCTTCTAAAAACTTCCTTGCTCTCTCTCTCCTTCATAAAAGCTGGAAATTATGCTATTTTCCTGGCTGTTCAAATTTGTAATCTCAGGTTTCTTTCTGATGTCCTGCTATCCCACGTTCTTTGCCATGTGCTTTCTCTCCTTAGCTCTGGTTGCTGCTAAGCTCACATAGCTTCATACCTTCATGCTGCCAAGGCAGAGGGTGAAGGTGTCCATTTTACCCAAACAAACAATGGTGAGAAGGATTCAGCTGTTTTCACCTGATCCTCAGTCACCCAGCAACTAGAGAAGATGGAAGTCCTAGCAGGCACCTCTATCTGTTCTCTGTCTTCACCAGCTGAATGTGCCCTGCTCCTATTTCTGGCCATTTACATCTTAGGAAACTAGAAAACAATTTAATCGCCCCTATTAGAAAGAACTCAGTTTAGGACTACACATGCTGCCTCCACTCTGTAGCCAAGGCACTGCCCAGTTATAAAGCATTGAGGTGCTGGTGGATACTATGTAACATCAGGATTCGGCCATGATAGCATTCGTCAAGGGGCAGCTGGGACCATTTCCTGTCTTGCCCTGGAGAAGGCACCAGTTATTCTATTATTGGGAAAAGAGAGGAACAGTAATAACTGTTTTGTTCTAGTCCATGAACACTAGTTATAAATACTGTCCTCTTTCATGGGACTTTTGGGGATCAGAGAGTATGAAAGGCCACATTCTTTGGCAGGTTGGTTAACTTTCAAGTCAAGTCAAGTCAAGTCAAGTCAAGTCAGGTCAAGTCAGGTCAAGTCAGGTCAAGTCAGGTCAAGTCAGGTCAAGTCTCGTCTCTCTGATTCAATGATTTTCACTTGTACTCAGTTATGTATCCAGCAAAGGACAATGAGATCTTCTTTTAGCTTCAGTCTACTGCTTAGCTAAAGACACTAGATTCAGTAGCTTGCTGCTGTGTGGAATAACCATGCCAGTAAAGATGTTGTGACGGCTATGGGGGGTTTTTTCCCTTTATTGAACTGACATTCAGATTTTACACTTTCAAGCTGCAAATTTCTCATTTGGTCAATTATTTATCCAAGGTGTCACCTTTTCAAAAAACCTCCCCCAAACAATCCCCACACTCAGTAAAATTTTATTTGCAATTATTATTGTCTTTTCTAATTACTTTTAAAATAAGAATATTGTCCATAGTCCTCCACTGTTTCAAACCTAGCATGCTTTCCTAAAATATCTTCTCTCTCAACTTGCTCTTGTAACACATGAAGCAATACAGTTTGGCTATTATATCACTGCTAAACCCAGTCTTTTCATTTTAGCAAGGTAATTTGAAACTTACTGTTTCAGTCTTTGACACATTTATAAATCCCTTTTAAAAATAGTTGGAAGAATACAAGCTAACATTATGTGGTACCTTCTCCCCTTTCCTTAACATCCCAACTAACACTGTACCTGACTACTCACTTGCAACTGTTTTATTTTCTTAAAGAAAGGATAGCTATAAATATTGCTTCTCCCTCATTGCATGTAAAACTAGAAAATTATGCTATAGGCAGGTGATCCAAATTCTCTAGTAATTACACTCCTTATCTTACAGCTACATGCAGACCACTAATATGGATATTCGTTTCTTACTGAATAGCACCATAAAGTCATTGCTTAAAACACAGATAAATAGATAGAATACTTTTTAAAAAATCTGACCCTAGCCAACTTAATTATATGCATTGAACCTAATATAGTTTGTGCAGTCAAGAAGAGAACACCCTCCTATCAGCCTGTTTTTACCTCTGCTTCCCATGAACACCATTAAGTGTTTAATGGAGCTTGCTTTCCATGGAAGCAAAGCAGGGAGTGAGTAGTGAATGAGACTGAGCACTGCATAATTTACTTGGAAATAGTGAATTCTGTCTGTTTGGGAATAAGTTCATAAAAAACCTTAATATGCAAAGGTTATATGCCAAATGCGTAAATGGCTATTCATGCATAAATCCCATTTTTCTGTACTATTTGTTGATCTCACTTGTTGCAGACTGACAGTACAACTGAGCAGACTAATCCTGTGGTGTAAATTATTATAGAAGTCAATAGAAATACATCAAAAAATGAAGATTTTGCCAGCACTGGGACGTCCTATCTATATGCACTTTGCTGCTCTGAAAGGATGCTTTCATGATGGCCATTTAAAGAGATGTTGCTTCACTTCTACACAGTATTAGCCCTATGAAACAGCAACTAGCTACACAGTAGCTAGAGATAAGCACCACCTTGCTGGTCTCTGTGCATTCTTCTGTACAAAAATGCCTCCTTGGTTGGCAGGTCCCCAGGAAGACCAAGGATGCAGTAAGAAAAGTGTAAGTTTCTTTATCAACAAAAATAGATGGCCCATACTAGTGAGAGATGGGGTTCACTGCAACTGGAGCACATGGAAACTCACCTCACCATCACCTGTGTGGGCAAATCCAGTGTGGAGAAGTTTGCATTGTACAAGGCCAGAATTATTACTGAATTGCCATGAAAATATTTAAATACAAAAAGCCAGTTTTAACATTTTCATTCCTCCTAAAGAACACAGTGTCTTTTTTTTTTTTTAAACATTTAAATAGCAGTAATTTGTTGCCAGTCATATTACCTTCTGAAAAGCAGAAGCTCCTGCTAAGGTGTGATGTTTATGTAAATGTCTTTTGGTCTATGACTATTGGAAAGTTAAGACTGTACTTTCTAACGCTGGTCCTAGGCACTCTCGTGTTCTTTCAAAGACGTTTATAAATCTTTACTATTATTATCGATTTTAAATAATTGACAATGATATATTTATTCCTTCAATATCACTAGAGCAGTATGCATATGTTTCTAGAGAGCTCAGATTAGTCCTTATATGTAGCAATCATATATATAGTTTGTGTCATGTGTTTCAAAGTTTTTAAAATGGAGGCCAGCTCAGCAAAATGTTTTCAACACAGAAAGATAAAAGGATCCAAACATCTTCACTAAAATATTTCAACTGAACTATTTTCACTGGACAAAAAAACCCATAAGCTATACAGATAGTAAATGTTATTCTTGCAGCCTCTCCTGGCTCTCTGATTTCTTGGGATGGGGTTGAGACAGAAAGGAAAGGTAGCACAAGTAAAAAAGTACTCCTTGGAAACACCACCAAAACCATATATTCAAGTAAAAAGCAAAAATCTAATTTAATAAAAATTTTGAAAATACCAGGAAAAAAAAACCCCACAGCATTTCCAGATAGCATGAACAGATGAGAGTCTAGGTCTAAGCAATTAACTGAAACGTCATCACAAGTTTTTAAAAAAACATAGACTATATATTTCTGCTAATTAGAATATTTAGTAAGTACAAGTAAGAGTATTTATAAGTATTTGTAAGAGTATACAAGTATTTAGTAGACAAGTAAGACAATACTTGTCTAGTAAAGGTCTTCAGGTTTGCCTGCTATTCAGTGCAAAAGGTAAATGAACAGTAATTTAATACAAAATTCTTGAATATAAATGTCTTTTAAATGGGATCAGTATTCTTCCAGCAATTACTGCCCAACTGAAGTCCAATACCATCTGAATATTTTCAATAAATCAGGACTTAGATGAAAGATGAAGTGTGGTTATCGGCACTATTGCTGAGGAAAAGACAAGAAGCAGTCTTAGAAGTTAGCTGTACTACTCAGGCAGCAATTCCAATAAATTATGTTCATTTCCCTAGTCCCCAGCCATGGACCAGCATCCCTGACGTCCAGCACCATGCAATCCCACAGCCCAGAAATCCTGTGTATTCTGCCTACTCTCCATGGACTGCATTGCTGAAGTATACACTGACTCTGTCTGTTACATTAGAATAAAATTAAGGCATTTTGCTTTCCTGAAAGTAAAACACATTTCCAAATTCCTCCATCATAGTAGGTTACAGTGTGATGCAATCCAACAGCACTAGTCTACAGATGACTCCTGCATGTGAAGATACACATTCTCAATTGATTTAAAGAGCAAGAATTGAAGAAACAAGAACATAAATAATAAATGTCAGTACAATCCACCTACGTTGTTATTTTCTAAGTATTCTTCGTACTTCTGGATGTTACAGTGTCTTTTGAATACCAACCAAATTATTAATCTCCTCACAAAGTGACTGATATTATAAAATGAATATTAACTGCATCTTTTACCTTCTCACTTGCGTTTTAGATGAATAACTAATTCAGTTCTCTTAAAAAACACAGAAAAAAACCAAAACAAAATAAAACCTCAAGTGGCTGCCAAACTTAGTAGGGTACTGCAAAGTACAAGATGTTCACATTTATATTCATCTGTGCAAATGGAAGGTATAATACTGGGACACAGTGGCTGCTGTTCTTTCCAGATAATTATATTTTGGAATTGCAATGAAGCAAACAGAATTACTTCTACGCAGTTCAGAATTTCTTACAGCTAAAGATACTACATCTTACTGGTGTAAGCAGATAGCATAGCCTAGGGGTTGGGAAAGCTGCCTGCACTGTGAGAAACAGCCTTTGAGCATTCCTCAGTGCTACTTCCTATGCATGAAATGGTCATCTTGAAGTGATCGATAACGTTGACCTTGAGACTATCTGCAAAGAACTAATTTTCTTTCAAGACTCGCCATCCTGATTCCTACAAAAAAACATCCAGGGAGGCGTACGTATTGAAGATGGGGGTTTGGGTCATGTTTCCAAAGGACAGTCTCTGGCTGTTGTAAGCCTCCTGACCAGATTCTTCTGAGTGGGCAGTGCTCATCAGAGCCCATCCTACAAATCTTGCCCTGTCATGTATTTGCCTACCAGACATGTCTCTCTCTTAAGTTTTTGTATCTCAGATGTAGATACAGCCTGGAAATATTGCATGGAGCCCTTCATGAGCAGGAGGGAGAGGTCGAATGGCCCCTGTTCACTGCCTCTTCCAACACACAGGCGAGGGGAAGGCTATAAACAAATAAAAGGAGGTTTTGTCCTTCACGCAGATGTAGTTAGGCTGTGCAAGTCCTTGCCACAGGATACTATAGATGTTGATGCTTTATAGTGGTTTACAGAGAAGGTGGCCAGGTCAGGGAAGAGAAATCCTCTGAGATTCTAAAGACATAAAAGCAATCCCTGCCTCAGGAAGCCACCAACGTTCGAGGCTGGGAGATCTGGGAAGGAGCAGGCAGCATTGTAGGTTTTGTGGTTTTTAACACATTTGCTCTGGGCTACTTGTAAAAATACAAATGATAAAAAAAGCATAGGAGTAAAAAAAATATTTAGTCCTTCCAGCAACGACTGTCCTATTCTTGACCTTGTACAGACGTTGCTTTTTATTTGCCATGTGCTAAAAAAGTATTTCACACCTCTGCCTCCAAAATAGTGTTGTCTTAATTCAAAAGCAACTACACACAAACCTGTTCCTCCAATTCAAATTAATCCTAAAGATGTGTTAGCTTTATACAAACCCAGAAAGCAGTATATATGTGGTTTAAAACAATTTACAGAAACAGCAGTTTTTAACTGCTAAGATAATCTTATCTATTGGATATTCAAGGAGGAGGGGGAGAAAGTGATATACAATTAGAGTGGACATTCAGCTTCCTTGTACCTCCACTTCATGGATTAAACACTTTGTCGTGTTCTTAAAATTCATAAGAAAATGACAAGTTTCTTCATTATGTACAAGTTTGGGCACAAAAGATTGGTGCAAGAAAGCAGGAGGGTAGAAAGTATCAGCTTGTCTATTGTTAAGAAGAGGGTTACCAAAAAAACTTGGGCATGTACTTGTTGCTTATATCAGAGGAATAAAGGGCACAAGAAATCCTGCTGAAAAGCAGATAAAGCAATGAAAAAAGTACTAAGATTAATTAAAAATAAGAATCTTATGCATGGGAGATAAAAGTACGTAAGCCAAACCACGGTGACAGGGCACTGGCATACGCCCTGCACCCATCACTGCAATATGAGAAAAAAACTGGAAGTACGTAATTTGTACTAGTAATTTGTAGTAGTATTTGTAGTAATTTGTACTAAGAATTATTCCACAAGAAAATACAATGCCAGGAATTTTTTTCAATAAATACTTCCTTTCCCTGCCCAAAAATGCAGGCTTTCAATGGATGCATCTGCTTCCCAAATTCAGAAAATAGCATAATCAGGACAAGATTTTACTCAGGAAAGAAAATTTGTTTGGTATTTTAAATTTTCACGTTTTACTTCAAAATGCCCTTTTGGCCTGAAAAGTTAAAAAAAAAAAAACCAAACCAAAAACCAAAGTTGGTGAGGGGGAGACACACAAGATGGCAGAGATTACATTAAACTACCTGAAAACTAGTTTTAAATATTTAGGGTAAAATAAAATGTTCTATTTTTTTTGTTCTTCATCTTTGTGGTCTTCCACTCTTGTTACACCCCTGTGACCAAAGTTCAGTTTATTTTCTATACTTTCGCAATGTTTTGTGTAAAGGCTCTTGGTCTAATTTTAATGATGAAGAAGAGACTAAGTATCTCAAATGTAAAGACTCAAACAACACTACAGACCCTACATGTACAGCAGTGATTAGAAAGTACTCATGAAAAAAAAAGAAAATTAGATTTACATTTAACCTTCTCCAAGCCTGAAAATGCAGGCTCTTGTGAATTTTTGTTTAAAAATAGAACCAAAGTAAAATCATTCCCAAATGTGCTTTGAAGAATATACTAACTTTTGGTTCATTTATTTACTGAAAAACGTTACTGACTTTGTTCATTACCAGAAGCCTTAATTTTGAGTTGCATCTTCAGGGCATTTTACAAGATTTGTCTGTATATGCAGTACAGTAATTACTTTTTTCAAGTGCCCTGGAAGAAGGAAATAAAGTCAGCAGGTTTATGATCTCAGAGCTTTTTGATTTAATTAAAAGTCATTAACAGCAACTCCCACTATTCAGTTGCTGAACATGCCCAAATAGAGATCTTAAACCAGAAGCTATGAGCTGCAGGCTTTACAGCTTGCTTGGGTTGAATATATGGCAAAATTCAAGGTTTTACCTGTGCTATAGAGTAGACAGCAAACATGACAATAAAATGAAGATCATTATAAAAAATTAAATGTTGAGCCTAATGTGATTAAAAGTTAAACTTAGCAGAAGTAAAGCACACTCATTTATATTAGATTCCCTTCATGAATGTGTTGTGTATTAAGTCTTTTCTTGATTTATGGCATTAGAAACTTTCTAAGTCACACATTTTAATGCACACACTCAGTCACAGCTGAATCACTCACTAATGCGCTATATTCCCTGATGAGCTGGCCAATTTAATATCCAGGCTGATGCCAGAATCCCAACACAATGAAAGCCCCTTCATTGACATTCTGGTGTAATATCTAATAACAATTAGATTCCTTTTCCTTGGTATTGTCTCTTGCTATTGTCATTCCAACAACAGATGCTTTTCTTATAACCCACTGAATTTACCCAAATTTAAATGTCAGGCGGACCAAGTGAATGCACAGTCCATGAATCTGCACTAGGGAAAATGAGCTCACATCTGTCTCATTATAATATATTGTATTTCCATTTCATTTACTTTCAATTCTTAGCATAGTTTCAAGCAATTTTTCAATTTCCAAACCAAGCAGCATCTTAGAAAAAGTTAGGTGATTTTTTTTTTCCTTGCTATGTCAGAAATTATATTGCTTGTTGGTATAGTTTTATGGTGTCACACGAGATTCCAGCACAATGCTGCTCTCACAAATACATTGTTTAACCAGACAGCAAAACAACACGAGAAACCACTATGCAAAAGTTACCAGTGCAGAAATTTTACAGACAGGTTTCCTGATGAACATCAGTACATAATTCCAGGTATCATGTACATAGATGAGTATAAATTTTATACACTGCATAATTAAATGAATGGGATTTCACAGCGGAAAGTAAGAACACAGCCAGGCTCCAGCAATCTACAATTATATGGGTTGTAGTGCTGGTGTTTTACAGATATTTAGCGATGCAGGTAATGTCTCAAGGAGTTTCTAAAGTACTTCAGTATTTAGGGAATTAGGTCCTTAGATGTTTTCTGATACATCTCATTAGTTGCACCTTTAGGTATATCAGTACATTAAAAAAATCTTGTTACTGAATTCATTATCTGCAGATTAAAATAATGACTTGTAGGTGGATACAGGGTTTCCAGATCAGTCTCTGTATAAATCATTTAATGTAAGCAATATTAAATTTTAAGAGCATGATGAACAATTGGATTGTCTGATATTCTTAAAGACATGGGGGAAAAAAACCCAGTAAATTCTGAAAGTCTAAAACTGCACTAACATGGTGCGAAGTGCAACTCCATTTGTCCTAGAATATAAGGCAATCTCAGTTGCTGTAGTTTTACCATTATTTCAAAGTGATGGCCAGTCTCTTGTATACTTGCAAATATAGAATTTTCAGACTGCTTCATCCAAGGTTAGTCTGTTTATTCCCAGTTTTCCAATATTTTCTTATTGTTAGGAATTTTAAATGAACATTTTATTGTCGAGTTCCCTGGCAGCAGTCCATGTGAGTTGGGAGTGTAGTTAGAATACGAATGAGAAAATTAATTAGTTGGTGACAGTTTGGAATATTAGTTTTCAGCTGCCACTTTTTATTAGGTCTCTCTTTTTCTGGATGTGTGTGAAGTGATTGACAGCATATTTCAGAAATAGATAGGATGTTTTAAAAAAAATCATATTGAAGAACAACATATTCTAACTCTTTTTTTTGACGGGGGGGAACCAAAGTGCCATATTGTACTGAAGTTGAATGAGTACACTGCATGGAAATGCAGGAGTTTATCCTCTGTTCTGCCAGATTCCATCAGAAATCCCAAGTCTCACACACTATAAAGAGTTTTTGAGACTACAAAAGAATAAATTTATTGTTCTTTTTCTCAAAAGGTCAGTTGCTATATAGCACTAGCTGGCCTACAGACATATTTTGTATCTCAGCGGCACTGCTAAAACTCAGCAGATCTGTGAACCCCTGTAAAGTTTGCATTAAAAGTGTAGTTAATTACCTCAGGAATAAGAATTTTATAAAAAAAAGCAAATGTTAATTACTTTGAAGAACAGATTCAGTGTAAAAATCATGTTTCTTAAAAAATAGGTTTAATAAATTTACTAGAACATCTGGACAAGATTTTCATTTTAACCTTGTGGAGCTTAACCCAAGTCAATGTAAGGTAAATACAGAATCACAGAATCACAGAATGTTAGCGATTGGAAGGGACCTCGAAAGATCATCTAGTCCAATCCCCCTGCCGGGGCAGGATTGCCTAGACCATATCACACAGGAACGCATCCAGGTGGGTTTTGAATGTCTCCAGAGAAGGAGACTTCACAACCTCTCTGGGCAGCCTGTTCCAGTGTTCAGTCACCCTCACCGTAAAGAAGTTTTTCCTCATATTTAAGTGGAACCTCCTGTGTTCCAGCTTGCACCCATTGCCCCTTGTCCTGTCAAGGGATGTCACTGAGAAGAGCCTGGCTCCATCCTCATGACACTTGCCCTTGACATATTTATAAACATTAATGAGGTCACCCCTCAGTCTCCTCTTCTCTAAGCTAAAGAGACCCAGCTCCCTCAGCCTCTCCTCATAAGGGAGATGTTCCACTCCCTTAATCATCTTCGTGGCTCTGCGCTGGACTCTCTCTAGCAGTTCCCTGTCCTTCTTGAACTGAGGGGCCCAGAACTGGACACGATACTCCAGATGCGGCCTCACCAGGGCAGAGTAGAGGGGGAGGAGAACCTCTCTCAACCTGCTGACCACACCCCTTCTAATACACCCCAGGATGCCATTGGCCTTCTTGGCCACAAGGGCACACTGCTGGCTCATGGTCATCCTGCTGTCCACTAGGACCCCCAGGTCCCTTTCCCCTACGCTGCTCTCCAACAGCTCTGCCCCCAACTTGTACTGGTACATGGGGTTGTTCTTGCCCAGATGCAGGACTCTACACTTGCCCTTGTTATATTTCATTAAATTTCTCCCCGCCCAACTCTCCAGCCTGTCCAGGTCCCTCTGAATGGCTGCGCAGCCTTCCGGTGCGTCAGCCACTCCTCCCAGTTTGGTGTCATCAGCGAACTTGCTGACAGAGCACTCTAATCCCTCATCCAAGTCATTAATGAATATATTGAATAGAACTGGTCCCAGAACCGACCCTTGCGGGACTCCGCTAGACACAGACCTCCAACTGGACTCTGTCCCATTGACCACCACTCTCTGGCTTCTTTCCTTCAGCCAGTTCACAATCCACCTCACTACCCAATCATCCAGACCACACTTCCCCAGTTTAGCTGCGAGGATGCTGTGGGAGACCGTGTCAAACGCTTTACTGAAATCGAGATAGACCACATCCACAGCTTTACCATCATCTATCCACCGGGTAACATCCTCATAAAAGGCTATCAAGTTGGTTGAGCAAGACTTCCCGTTGGTGAAGCCATGCTGAGTGCCCCTAATGATCCCCCTATCCTTGATGTGCCTAGAGACAGCACCAAGGACAAGTTGCTCCATCACCTTTCCGGGGATGGAGGTGAGGCTGACCGGTCTATAGTTACCCGGGTCCTCCTTCTCGCCCTTTTTGAAGACTGGAGTGACATTCGCTTTCCTCCAGTCCTCAGGCACCTCTCCCGTTGCCCACGACTTAGCAAAGATGATGGAGAGTGGCCTAGCAATGACTTCCGCCAGCTCCCTCAGCACCCGCGGATGCATCCCATCAGGGCCCATGGATTTATGGACGTCCACGTTGCTTAATTGGTCCCTGACCCAGCCCTCATCAACCAAGACAGATTCCTCCTCTATCCTGACTTCTTCTGAGGCCTCAGGGGTCCGGGGCTCCTCAGGACAGCCTCCAGCAGTATAGACAGAGGCAAAGAAGGCATTCAGTAACTCTGCCTTCTTTTTATCCTCTGTCTCCAGGACCCCCACCTCATTCATCAGTGGGCCTACATTGCCTCTAGTGTTGGCTTTACCTGCAATGTATTTGAAGAAGCCCTTTCTGTTGTCCTTGACCTCTCTTGCAAGGTTTAATTCCAAGGAGGCCTCAGCTTTCCTAGTTGCCTCCCTACATCCTCTGACAACAGACTTATATTCCTCCCAAGTGGCCAGCCCCTCCTTCCATGATCTGTACACCCTCTTCTTCCACTTGAGTTTGCCCAGCACAATACCAAGATGGCTTTCTCGCCATTGTGCTTCCACTCAGTATTTTTTATTATTTAACCTTTGCATTTTAATTTCTTTCTTATCTCATTTATATTCTCCTGACATAAAACAAAATCAATTTTTAGATCTTGATGGAGCATTTGTAGCTCTACTATATTACTGTGAAAATGCAAACATGCAGATATCTTATTAAAATGTCACCATTTCAGAGCTGTCTTTGGTGCAAGTGTTGCTATTTAGATGAAAACTGATTATCACAACAGTAACGGCTCTTGTTCTGTAAAATTTCATTTTAGTCCAGCCTGTTTTAGAAGTCTACAGCTGTCAAACCTCGTATCTTTCTCTCTGATCCCTCAAGCAGATGCACTTTGTTTGTTCTTACAATAAACATGTGTCTGTCCTTTAGCTGATTAGTGCATCAATGAGAACATAACAAGATATTCACTGTTTCCAAAGGTTTGCACATCAAAGAGAACCTTAAGCAGCTTTGTGAAATGAATATGATTTGTTAAAACCTCAAAACTGCAGAACGATGGAGCTGGAGGAGGTTGTCGATGCCTTGCATCTTGCATAATTAGTGCATATATAAGTGGTCCAGACATGCATCTCTAAGAAATTCTTGTGGTTTATTTATATGAAAACTTTAACATCCTAGCTTTTCTAAATAACTTCTATTACCTTAACTAAGAATCAGTTCTTAAACATACACAGAAATTTTAAAATACTATACCTATAATTTAAAAAAACACAAATCTTTACAACAACTGTATAAAGGGCATTAAGTCAACCTGCTCAGCAGTGGCTCTTCACCACATAGATCTCTTCACAGATGATGGCTGTGCAGCCCAGCACCGTGCTGTGCTCGAGCAGGGGTTCCTCCCTGAAAGTTATTGCTCAGAATAGTCAGCGGCACAGGGCACTGGGCTGAGCCTTCCTGGTGAACCCTGAAAAAAACACACATTTTCAAAACTACTTAAAATAGTGCTCCTGTTCTGCTTAGACTCTCTGAACAGCTAGATTTGCCTATGCTGGAAGAGAAGTATTACTGCTTGATCCTGAGAAAAGGACCTAGATGTCAGACTGGCATTTTGGTTTAGCTTACAGAACTCAGACCCGATTCCGAACCTTTATGTACTGTGTAGAGTCGAGAACAATTATTTCTGAAATGAGACTGCAGCTATGATAAAACCTAAGATCAGAATCAGAGTGAAAGATACAGCAAAAGATGATTTTTTAAAATGAGTTCCAAGTGTCTTTTTCATTTATTAAATTGATTTCTATAAATTTCTATAAATTTCTTGACATAAAAGACTAAGTTTAGTAATTACTCTTGAAAATGTTACCCATTCCTCTGCAGTATTATAAAGAAAAAAATTCTTGCATAAAACACATACAGCAGATAGTCTAAATATTCATTACAAAGAAATGCTGAATTTTATCTACTAGGTATAAACAATATTGGGTTAAAATGATGCACATAACAGCTACAATAGCTTGTTAACTGTTTGTGGAAAGCTTGCACGCCACCTTCCCAGCTGTCAGAAGCTTCAAAGGTTTTTTTTTTTCCCCATTTTAAACAAATCTTACAAAACTCGTATGATAACTGCCTGCTGCAAGAGGGGATCTGTTAGCAGATCATACTCCATGTCCTCAGTGGGGGAAATACGGACACCAGGCTCTGGGCTTCAAGGTGGCCTGCAACTGGGAGCTCTCTCTCCATGCACAGATCTAACACCTGCAAACTTCCCAGTCACCCAGGTTTCTTCAGAAAAATTGCCCTCATTCAATCCAGTGTCAGAAAGGGAGGAAGGCAGCAGCGGCCCCCATTCACACATTATCTGCAGTTCAAAAAGCAGCAGGGGAGTGGACAAGCGGTGAGCTCTGTAGGCATCTCTCCCTAGTGAATTAGCAGCCTCCCCTCCACGGTCAGCAATCGAAGTTCACTGTATATTCATGAAAGGTAAGGCAGTAGGCAAGCTAAAAGAAGAGAGGCATACTGATACCTTTCCTGCTACCTAGATTTCTTTATTCACACTGTGTATGTAGATGTTCATGAATGTAAAACTCAGTTTAACACACTGTTTACATTATTTATCTTATTCCTATAGTGTTGAAGCAAATATATTGGAAGAGCTGCAGGGTCCTGCCATCATTGGATCTAAGCTAGCTGGATTTAAATATTTCTTTGAAAGGATCTGTGCAAACGTCAAGAAAATAGTTAGGAGAGCAAGCAGCAAAATCAAAGGAACAGGCCAAACTGAGATGAAGAAACGTACGAATGTCAACACACAATAGCCTCTTCACTAACAGCCACTCACCCATAATCTCATAATAGACTAGAAGTCCAACAGGTCCTCATGGACTCTCCTCACTACGAAAACAAGAAAAATGTTCTATTCAAGATAACCAGGAATAATAAAATTCAAGTCTATATTCATGCCAATATATATATAAGAGAATGTATTATATAAATTAAAATTGGCAGCAGTCAGACATATTAAGTTGGTCCTCACAAAGATCCCCTAAAATCCTGTCAGTGCTGTTTTACCCATGCAGTCATACGATCACCAACTGCATTAGACACATATAGCCTATTAAATGTACACTCTGAACTCACTGTAGGGAAGAGAGGGCTTATGTTAAATGCTCAACAGTGTTAATTCTCAGTAAATGTCTTTTGCTCAACCATGAATCCTTAACCAATTCACATTTCATAACCACCTCCTCCTTTTCCTAAAATCCTTGCCCCACTTTTAAGGTGAAATAAAAACATTGTCACAGAATCATAGAATAATTTGGTTGGCATGAACCTCTGAAGGCTGCAGAGGGGCTTGTTAGGCTGAGAAGCCAATACAGTCAACATAGACACAGGAGAAATAAAAAACCACAAACCAAACCCTAATATAAACTTAGGTTTATATATCTCATCTCTGCATGTCCAAAAGCACTCCATAGCCAGCTACTTCTCCCTGTCAAAGGACCTAGTAAGGCATCGTCTAAGGGACTACCAAAGCCTCAGTTAGGGAACTAAGTCTTTAAATAAAAAATGTCATCTGCATGGGATTTACCTTCTTTTGCAGAAAAGATAATTTGAAACTTTAAAAGAATACCCACATTTCTTTAAGTTTTTTCCTTTCTTCCTTATCTATATTCTGCTGCATCAAAGCGCTGACCTCAAAGGTCAAAGGACTAACCGTTTTCACTAAAGCAGTAATTCAACTTCAAATCAACTGCTAGGGTGTGTATGGGAGTACTGCCTCTCTACCCGGCTAGAGGAAAGCATGACCTCCACAAATCTCTGATTTACACTGAATCGACATGTGTTTAACCATTTTAGTATTAAATCTGTTATATACTCCAATGGTCCCTGCTCCTTCAAGACTTTACTGTTGGATTAGAGAAATTATAAATGCAAACTCTGCATTCTGATTAATGAGTCATGAACATCACAAGGCAGCAAGAAGCCTTTTTTGTTCATTTATGCAAGCCTTCATGTAACCAGCATGACAAATATTTTGGCAGAGTTTGTTTATGGAACCTGCACTGGAGCAAAATCTCTCTCAGAATGCTGTTTTCTTCCTGTTTTGGCTGTTCTACAGGAAATGCAATAGTGCTATAGGTGTCTAGACTCTAATAGCTGTACGCCCTGATTCAAACAGTATATGGCCATCTAGCACAAGTTAGTCCATCCAATCAGATTGGGGCAAGGACTGCAGAAAAAATAAATAAAACAAGGTTTAAGGAACGGAGTGTAAAAATACTGGGGGAAAAAAACCCAATAAAACTGAGAAACCAAACCCCAAAAAAGACAATTAAAGAACTTCTATATAAAAATAATTTAATGTAGAATTTTTGTAGGTAGTGCTGTTAAAAAAAGCTAGAATAGAAATAAAAATGATGATGCAGAATACATGAAAAGCACCACATCTCTGCTTATCCTGCTTTCCAGATTTTACTGTGGCTAACAGAGAAAGGAAGTCCTCAAAGGAGGATTCTCTTCAGGGTGTTAAACACATCCTGCTAAATCACATTGCTTAAGGTTTCATATCTGCTTTTGGAATAGCACCAAAGCACATAGCAACTCAAGGTCTCTACATCTAAGGTTGAGCTGGTGATTGTGTTGCTGGGGAATGTGAGCAGCTAGACACAACCCCTGTAACGTCATTACTTCACATACTGTGTAGCAGCCGCTGTAAGTAAACTGGTAGTGTCAAAGGCAAAAAGGTTTGTTTTGAGACTAGAAACAGGCAACTGATTCTATCACTTCAGGTTAAATGTTGATGCTGGATCAGGGATGTGCAGAGGAAAAGAGCAGTACTTAGCAGCTAAGTGGTGCCCTCCACTTCCCTCGTATAGCAGTTACCAGGGAATATTATCAGTGCCAAAACGACAAACATATTCATTAACCTGAGGAAACTACCAGGAAGGCAGCAGGAGGATGGCTCTTCCCCAGCCTCTCCACAGGTGAGCACCTAAGGCACGGTGGGCACCCTAGAAGAGGCTGGAGAAGAGAGAATATAGCATATAGCAGAAAGCAGCTTCAGAAGGAGCAAACTGCTCTCTGCGTAATTTTTCAGATACCCCGTGGAAATCATCATTACAATTAGTTCTGGGAATGGAGGAAACAGTGCTGACCTTAAAACCTAACAAAGTCCTGAGGGGTGATACATGGAAACAAGTATCCTAACTGACCTTCCCAGAAACTAGAGGAAAGGATGCCTTGGAGAACTGTAACAGATTTTCATCTCAGGGAGGTCAAGATAAATCTGAGGCCATTGAGGATACGGTGGATATATGCTTCTATAAACAAAAAAGAATATGACCTATGTTTTTTAAAAACAAGTCAGGCAGAACTGAGTGGAAACCTCACGAAGTTTTATTTTAACTAGTCTCTTAAGGGATTTTGCAGGCTCTTTCAGGTGATTATGGGATTTTACACTGTTTACAATAGCTGTGTAGCTACATATCCAAACAATGGTCATGCAAATCAGTTGTGCAGACAGAAGTACACTAATTTAAATATTTAAGAGGCAGAAGTCAGCCATGTAGCAGACTTTTTCATGGCACACTAGAAGATTTAGAAACAAAATCTATTAGCGTTCTTCTGCACACAAAAGGTTGATTTAGGAGAGACTAGATGAATTAATAATCCAATATGGTAATGCATATATTAACTACAGAAAAATCTGCAATAGAAGGTATAGACATGGTTGAGAAAGTTAAAATAAAAGGACTCAAGTACTAGTCGTTTTCAAAGGAAACAGATCATCCTTGTAAAATGTTATTTTTATGTTGACCCAGAGCATGTGATCTTTATTCATTTATTTTGTATAAAGACAAGATAACATTTGGGCGTCTGTTTCCATCACTAGCAAATATATGAATGAACTGGCTTTTTGCCTTAACTGATATTTTCTGAATGAATAAGAACATTAGTGCTAAACAAGACACATTGCAGCAGCATGCTGCACAAGGCTCTTCTGTACGCTCTTCTGTACGCTCTTCTGTGCCAGCAGAGAAAATCGGCTTCCTGATTTTGCTATCCCATTTCTTTTCTTAGGGATCTGTTGTGCCTGTAAAATCTTGGCAATGGTAAAGATAATTGTGTGCTGGACAGGAACAGTTGTGACTATCATCATCATATGTGTGAGGAAGATATTATGGGAAGAAGCAGCACTATACAGTTCCCTCTCCCTCTCTGCATGCTGTCACAGAGCCCCTTCTCAGCCTTGCTCTCTGCTATCCAGTATCTCCAGTGGTAGAATAGGTCATCTAGTCACTGCCAAGCAGGAAATCTCTTAACAGCAAGGGCAGTTCCCAGAAGAGGAGGGTCATCATCAAATGCATCAACAGGGCTGGCACCCTTCACCAGACCTGCAGAGTTAATTCCTCTCTCGAGTTCAGCATTTGATGTAAACTCTCTAGAGCTCAATGCAGCTTGTTGGTACAGGAATGAGGAGGCTGCGCTCACACAGTTACTACTGCCAAGACTGCACAGATTCTTTAAGTAAAACGCAACTTTGATCACCAGATCTTCATATGGCTTCTCTCTCAAATGCACCTGTAATGGTCATCTTTTACAAAGAGGATGCCATGTATGCTCCCAGCAGCAGTTCTAACTAGAGGTGCTGTGTCTCCCAACTTGAATTTCATGATCAGCTCAGCATCACACTGTTATTAATAGCATTTCAGAAAAACAGTACAACCCTGTATCGTCATGAGATTCATGTACACAGATACAATTTTGCTCTTATGCATGCTCCTGTATCTTTCAGAGCTGGAGGGGGGCAGATATTTGCACAGAAAGGCTCTGTCCATTTCATAGGATTTATCTTCACTCCCTCATGTGGGCACCTGGAAACCAGGACGTTCTCAGACTCAACAGATATAGCAAGATATCAATGAATAATAAGAATATTTCTCTTTAAGAGGTCTTCAGGATTATCTGAGAGAGCAAATAATGCCTTGAAGTTTTGCTCCATCCAGCTGGAAAGGTGGCAGGCTGGCACTGTCATCCATTCCATGTCCAGAAACAGAACAGGCCCCCTCTGCGCCAGGGTCCTTGCCTCTTTAGATGCAGGAGTGGTGCAAGGAAGGACAAGTGGCTACAAGGGGAATGCAGGCAGTGCAGTGAGTAATACAGCAAAACTACAAGCCTCTGATCAGACTGGTGGGAGAAAGGAGGAAGGAGGTTGAAAAAGAAAAGGTATACTATGGAGTCATCATTACTGAAACCCCTGAGGAGAAAATGGTGAAATTATGTCAGTTTTCAGAAACACAGAATAAAACACTTGTTAATAGAAGAAAATACTAAAGAGCAAGCAAACTGGTTGTGAGTCTAATATCAACTGCACAAGTATCAAATGGGAGAGATTTTCAGTTACTCTGTGTACTGAATACAAACCAAAGTCTAGAGATTAAATGTCAACAAATGAAGGCAAAGCATTAATCTATTGTGCCATATCACCTCACTCCCAAATCACTAACAAGCTACTATCTATCTTATCTCTGCTTCACTTATTGACAATCTCCATTTGTTTCATCAAGAAAAGGGATGATCCATTCAGGACTCCGCATAAGACTCCGTAGAAAGAGATACTTTGCAATAAATGGCAGCAAAGTGATTTGTGCACTATAAGCAGACTGTGCCTTCCTTTAGCACAAAAGTATGCAGTAGAAAAATATAAAAAGCATTATTTTTCTGCCCTTTGTATATACATATCTCTCAACCATGCACGCTCAACTTATTCTCTTTGGAGAACAGCAGGAACTGTTCCTTTTTCATACCTCTAGAAAAGAGAACCAAGTCTGAAATCACTCTTTCACAGCCCACACCAACACACCCAGCTGCTCACATCAGCTGTTGGGGGGAGCAGGCTTCTTTATCTGCACCTTTGGGTAAAATTATGCATCCTCTAGGGCAGGTCTTCTGGTACTCTGTGGTTTGCAAGAAGATCTTATTTAATGGGATATGCCTTTCGGGGAGAACAGGCTTTCAAACAGACAGCAGTGTCATATAGAGCTAAAGAGCTGGATTTAAGAGCTTCTCAAGAACCAAATTATATTGAGGAACACAGTACCTACATGAGTTTCTCACAGGGGAACAAGAGACATTGTTCTTTATAATCATTACATTTTAAGGGGTGGAGGAGACAGTTTTGTATTTACTCATTTCATACCCGTAGCTCATGTTCTTTAGAAATGCCTTGTGGTGACTAAGATATCTGCCCTTAACAGACAGAAGGTCATTAAATGAGCAATCTCAATAAAACTTAAAAAATTCTCCAAGTTTAGCTCCTTTTTAATCTGTGAGATGCAACACAACAAGCATGTACAATAGGGAAGCAGAAAGGTTTTGTCAGCAAGGTACCTGCACACAGATTATTTGCAGGTGAAACAAAAAAGTCAAAGGATTCCTGTCTCTTGGCCACTGTCACTAGAGTAGGTGTGAGATTCTTGAATAGGAGAAATTAGGTATTAAAAGTCAAAAGAAAAAGCTGGATGTTGTGGTCATGGTGATATTTAGAATGTAACCCTTACATCTTGAAGTCAAACCTCCCTGAAGTGTAAAGACCTTTTTTTTGCTTTACAATACCAGCAGACTCATGCACACAGAGCTGCTACAATTCACCTTCAGTTTGTATTCAAAATTATTTCTATGTAAATGAAAGCTAAGATTTCTTAATGCATTTGTGTAACAAGATGATTCTCTAGCAAATATCAAGGCCAAAACAAAAACAAAAATATCACAAACTACACAAGATCCCAGGTACAGGTCACCACCAGAGGTGGATAACAGACTTGATGGACCATTAGTCTGTTCCAGTGTGCCTGTACTCAGAGTCAGCAGGGAAGAAGTAGGCAGTAAAAGAAAGCGACTGCAGATTAGAAAGGAAAGGAGGAAAACGATGTAGGGAAGTCAGCTAAAAGGAGAAGCTTCTCACTGAGTTTCCCACTAATATTTTCTCTCAACATTATGGCTGAATAGAAATACTTACGCCTTGCCAAGTTAACTACTCTGCAAACAAATACATTGCACGCTGGGCTGAGGAGATGTAAAATCAATGCTATAAACATGTGTCAATGCTAATATTGGCTCATATTTCTACTGTTTACAGCATTTAACCTGCACCTCAGGGAAGTCAATTATTACATCAATAACGAACGTTAAGGTCGTTGTGGCAACAGCAACTGAGAAAATTTGGTACTTTTGTTATGACAAAGTCTGAAGAAGCATGACACTTTAAACCAAAAGCGGACAGTTTGGACAAAATTCTGCCCTGCCTACCTGCACATTTATCAAGTGTAATTTTTGTGCTTCATTTATTGCTGTAACTAGAACTGCAGGGTTACTGAAGTTAAAAAGAAAAGACAGAGAACAGGATGCCAGAAAGCTGACTAATAGTAAAGTTCTGATAAAAGCATTAGTCATAACAGAATAATCAGATAAAATCAGAAGGTGAATAAATTCACCAGTAAATCTGAGGAAACATAACATTCCTGATGCTGAAGGAACAGCATAAATTATTTGCTAACGCAATACAGTATTCACTCTCTAATGCATGACTGTAATTTCTAATATAAATGCAGTATAATTAGTTAAAATAATAAAGTAATAAATCCTGTGTGTTTATCAGAAAATGCATAAAGCCAGCAGATAAAAGTGCCTTTACCTGGTAATATTTCAAGATTTTTCCAGTGTCTGCCAGACATCCGCAACAGTTTACATTCATGGAAAAGGGATGGACTGTGTTGATAAGCACAAAATCGGAATGATACGAGCCTTGGCTTAGTCCTTAATGCTAAACTCTCTGTAAATGTGAAAGCTGGGCTCTGGAGATAGCAGACAAATGTCATGTTTGAACAAATGATATTGGGAAAAACTAACTGGAGGTCCTAGAAATAGAACTACTGTGAGGGAGTGAAACCACGAGGGTAGTTACTTCCCAGATAGTATCTATACTTCATTCAGGACAAGATGGAGGAACACAGATTAGAGACATCTCTATATTGTTCAATTACAGAAAGAAAATCACTTTTAACGGAATTAGAAAAGTTTGAGATACAATAGGCATATTTAGGTCACCTAGGCCACCCTCCATCACTTCTGGAACTGAGCTACGCCACGTGACAAGTGACTAGATTAGTTTTAAATGACGGGAAGAGGCTGGGAATACGCAAGAAGGCAACACAAGTATTTATTTCACTGGTTTACATGAAATAATGTCAGTACAGCCAGTTACAGCTATACTAGCCAAGATAGTTGTTGAGTATGGCCTGTATGATGTTATGCTTAATGAGACATGGGAGCTCAAATTACTGTACTCAAACTGTTTGCTCTTCGTGGGTATATTTTTCCTACATTATTCCAGATCTTATTTTCTGACACATATTTCACTATTTTAATACTTAACATAGGATCTTATTAGGTAACAGATTGATTCCTTTTTAGCTAGTTCCACTTTTTTTCCCATTTAATCAAATGTATAGGCACTCAAATACCTCCCAATTTAGAAACAGATTACAAAAAAAAAATCAACAGCATAGCTAGCTAATTTCCTGCTGGGCCCTACCACTAATACACTCTCATCATTGTTGCTGTTATGTTTACATGCAAATATACACATTTCAGCTGCTCAGTTTTCTCAGCATTACCAAGGTTCTCATTACTCCAGAATCACCAATGCCTCTTTCCTGTATTTTTGGTGCAATTTATTCATACAGCTATTTGCAAGCCATGTTAGTCTCATCTTTCTTCATTTATTAAATGAGTCTGCTTCCTTTCGAGCAACATTTGATTTTTAGTATAAGTGACAAATGTGCTAGAAAGTCGTATATATATACACACACACATACACACCAGCCATTCATCTGTCTTCCTGTGCAGTTAAAACTGTCAGCTAGATTAGAATTCACTTGTTTTGATATTTTGCTGTTCTAACCTTTCCTTTTCAAGTCTTAACTAAGGTCCTACTTAATTTTGTTTAATCCTTTCTTCTTCTCTTCTGACCAGACAAATTTTAAGGGATCATTATAAAATACATTGCAGATAAAGACTTAAAAAACCCATCGGTTAAAACACAAGCAAAACGGGGCTTTCTTTGGAAACAGCTAACAGCCAGAACACCTTTTGTCTACAGATGTTTCCCAGTAAACACGGAAGTTCAAATCAACCCCATCATATCTTATACACTTCCTTAAAAACTAATTCTGGGAAACATCATGAATCCTGCACTGATCTGGAAAGCCCAGCTTTAAGGAAAGGAATTAAAAGTAAGAAAACTTGGGAGCGACTGGCAGTAGCAAGACTTGGCAGATGACTCAGGAGGCAAAATAATGTTCACTCTTCCCTAAAACGTTTAAAATACTGTTAAGGAGTGAAGTAGGACCTGTTCCTTGCTGGAGGTCAGCTTCAAAACAAAAGTAGCTCAGTAACTGGTAGACATACAGAAACATTGCTACAGTCAGCGTACAGAAACGGCACAGCACAGACTCTCAGAGAACCGAGATGAGTGAACTAAATTTAGAAAGGAAAAAAAAAAAGAAGGGGGTTTTCAAGCTGTATTTCTAGGTCCAGAGAAGGCAACACCAATATGATAGGAAAGTAACATCTGATTATTAGTTCAGGAAACTACGCACGCTAACGCTAATGCCAAAATATGGCATTTATTAGAGCAACTCGTGCTGCGCCCACTTCTGGCAGGGCAGAGCACTAAGCCCTTTGCAGCAGCATCGACAAGCACGTGCAGCTTTGTCTTTCTCACCCACCCGAGCGTGCAAGCACAGCACGAGCCATGCACACCCCGCAGGAGACCCAGGAGGGCTGCGGAGGTGCTCAGGGGGCTCTGGCAACTGTTGAAGAGAGAAATTAAAAAGAAGCAAAAATATGTGAAGATCCAAAGAAAAACATTCAGCAATACGCAGCACAGCTGCTGTAGAATAAATGAGGTCTCAATTATTTTTTTTTAGCAGAAGTCACACAATGTGCAGTTTCCAAGTCCTGATCCACAAGAAAGGATTTTCCATTATCTCCTACACCAGTAGAAAGTCTTTTCCTACATAGCAACCCATCCTGAGAGCTGCAGTACATCTGCAGCTGAATATAGGTTCTCATTTATTTCATACTTCGACTCATAATCATGCATAGCATTTGAATAACAGAGGTACAGCTTTCCTGTGCAACGTACGCAGTAACTTCCACAAAACGTAAATACTGGGAAAGCACATATTGCATCTATTAGTAACGAGCTGGGAAGCAATATAAAATGTGACAAGGCAGTTTGCGTGGGACCACCAGCAATCTCTGATATGTGGAGAACGTTACATAAAAACTGCTGCTTCACAGAGCGTGGTGCTTACTACAGTTTAGGAAGAAATGTCTGAAAAATAAGCTGATGCCAAAGTAAAACAATTTAACTCAAAGAAGTGAAGCTTTTCATACAAAAAAACACCTCAATTAGTTTTGACTCATAATCCTTCCTCCCTTCTTTTCATGCCTTTCTAAACACAATCCCTATGTAGGGTGATCTGTTCAGGGTCACCATTTGAGAAAACTGCTTATAACAGTTCCTTACGTTTCATTGCTTTACAGAGTCCTGTAATATCTGTCTTAGCCTACAACACAGGACAATTCTGCTATTGTGAACAGCTGAGCAGAAAGCATATGATATCATTTATGAAATCTCCAGTATGTCAAGGCTGGGTTTTGTTAACCCCACGTCACTATGTCTACAAATTAAATATTTGTAATAGAAGTGGAACTGCAGTCGCCATGAAAAAATGATTTAAAGGACAAAAGCAGATAAATCTTTATTAGCAGTTCTAAATATCACCCACCAGGTACCCTTAAATATACACAGTTGTAAATCTGCAACAATTTCTTCAGTAACAAGTATGAATGTCACGAGTTTGTTTTCCTATTTGCTGTAACTAACATTAAATATTAAGGAGACAAAAGCCTTGAAATCACAGCCCACAGAAGACTAAGGTCCCAGAGGGAAAACAGCAGAGAAATGGAGTGTCATAGGAAATTTGTGCATGCTCTGCTGGAAGACCACCAGGTCTTTAGGCTGCACAATCAGCTGCTAATGACATAACATCACATCAGACCGTGGTGACAACTGCAGAACAAAAAGCAAGAATGTGTTGTAATTGCTTTTTGCCAGACAAGGTTACAATCAGGACATACGACAGTGCTGTGTTTTAAAGCCAAAATTCCTAGAAATGACTGCATTCCAAAGTCAAACATGGTTGATCCCAAAGTTAATACCTCAGAGCTGTAGTTTTAGCTTGCATAGCAGGTTTACAGAAACGGGTATAGCTACACTAATCAAGATGATCTTTGACAGCGATAAATATGATTTAGAAAACATGACTCCTCTCGCTCATGTTCCCAGTGTTGTATGTTGGTTTGCATTGCTGCAGACAATTGAAGTGACAGCAAGGCTCTACTTGGAACAATACCAGGAAGAGGATTGAGTTTAAAAATCATTGGAAATTTTCTGAACTACATTTTGTGAAGGTATATTCAGTCTCAGGTTTTAAAAATATAGTACTATCAATTGCAACTCCTTTATTTAATAATTCCAACAGAAAACAAATAGGACAAATTTACTGGTTTTCCCCACTTCAAGCAGATTAGAGAATTCCAGCCCTGTAATTTAGGGTTAAATTCTACCTTGAGAAAAAATATCCCTGCCAAGGTGGAACAATATGCAGAAGTGGCAGCACACTTTAGGATGCATCATGTGCAAATGAGCTCCTGCAGTGGTGCCATTCCCACTTCCCATCTTCCTCATCACAGATTCAGGACAAGGGAGACTACTAGAGCCACAGCCAAAACGCTTCTGGCTTTCACATACTACTCATTTCTAAAAAAGCCTTTGTAGCTATATAGAGTGAAATGCTGGTTACAGCAGCATTAAAATGGTTTTAACTTAAGCCAGGAGGCAGGCCCAGAGGCAAATGTGATTTAAATCAGTTTTACGTCACCACCAGTTTTAGTATTAGATTTGTCTAACTACAACTACGCAACCCTGAATGGGTAGAGGACTCCTTCACGGTGGGGATTAATTTTACTTTATTTCATGTGCATCCCTTGGATCCTTTGGATATGTAAATTAAAATAACAGTACTCGTCTCACATTTTCCTTCTTTCTCTTTGCAATTCCACAGCACCTGATATTTTTTAAATCGTATTTCTGACTTCAGTGGACTAACTTCTGCTTCTAGGTTAACGAAGGAAATGGAAACCAGCAAAAAAACCCCAGTGGTACTCTAGAAGGGAAAACAAGCTCTCCCTTGACCTTTGCCACTGCCTGAGTCAAATCAAGCTGCTCACCATCACCACACTCACTGTCTTCTATTAGCATGTCTCAGAGTATGGGTGCTCCCCTCCCAGGGCAGCCGTACCCTTCCCCAGCTCCTCACAGGTGACCGTGGTCACCCCTGCATTATGCTTGTCAATTTGAAGTGCTGTGTCATTCTGCATCTTTGCCACAGAGTGCACCGCAGAGGTATAATATCCTGGAGCATCACATCTCTTTTCCTGAATTGGCAGAACCTCTAACCCCTTTGAAATTTGCCCTTCACTAATGGATAAAAATGGATTTTTACAGCTGGGGCTGTAGCTTCTGCTTCATTTTTTCTAATTAATACAAGCAAAAGGTAGACTTTGTCACATGTTTAACCAACTGCTCATCACCTGACTACCAATCCTATCAGACCAACAGGGATGATGAGGGGAAGGTGAACAAGGTCACCTAAATCAATGAAAGTGGATCAAAAGAATATAAATTACTTTAAAAGCACTTATTATGTAGTCAAAAACAACAAAACTTTGCAAGGATCATGCTCTGTTGCACTTAAGACGAAGCTCATAAGAAGAAAAAACAAACAATATATATACAGATATAGATGTATGTCTCAAAGCTGACACTCTGACTCAGTAGAAACAGAATAGAGCTCTGAGTTTTCAGAGCTCATGTGCAATGGTCTTTCCCACTTACAAGTAATCAGGATTACTTTCAAATACAGAGCAGAACAAAGGAGACTGTGTCATTCCTTGTAATTATAATATTCTGAGCTTTTGCATAACCACAAAGTACCCACAAATTTCAATTTTTAACTGAAGAAAATTATTCTCTAGTCACATTTTTTAAAGCTCTATTTACCATACTTAGTAGAAATAATACAAAAGGGTGTCAGTGATCACCTATAACCTTACAAATGGAGCAACATCAGCCTACTGCACACTCAGTTTTCATTTTACATCAAGGACTTTTGGGTAGGGAACTTTAAAGCAAACATCTTGCAACCAGCTTGTATTTTTTAATGCAATCAATTAATACGAATTAGAGACATAAATATATAAAGAATATATTAAGAAAAACTTAAATTAACCTAGACAAGATCCAAAATTAGCTGAAAGGATTATTGCTTATTCCTCAAGCTGAGAGCACAGAGCCAGGAAAACAAAAATGTTGCAGAGAGTGAAGTTTAGGTACGAAAAGGCACAGGGGGAGGCAGAAGCAACGCAAAAAGCCTCTCACTGAGGACCTTCTACCGTAGGCAAAGGCTTTAGAGGAGTTCAGAGTTATCACCTAATAACGACAAAAAAAATCTAAAGGAATAACAGAAATAAAGATAGAATCCACATTTGATTTTAAACGTATAAGGTGTAACCAAATTATTTAATTTTCGTTTTCTTTGTATTGTTTCCCCTCAGAGCAGAAACATAAAAAAATACACCTTTAAAATCCAGGAGACTGGATTTTTCTACATTCTTTGAGGAAAGAATTTATCAATAGCAAACAATAAACCAGCAGCATTTACTACTTTAATAAAAAATTACCATTTTCTTTGTTTTGTTGTTTCCAAGATGCTTATTTTCTTCTAAAGGAGCATTTGCATCAATCTTATCCAGCAGTCCATTGTTTTTACCCTGCAGTTAGCTAAACTTCTCTTGTGCTCGATAGTGTTGCTGAAATTGTGTATAACAGTGCTGATACAGCTATCCTCTTACATGTTCAAGCCTGCATCCGTAATGAATATTTCTCAAGCTGCTTTGAAGCTTTGGTTATGAAAACAGAATGAAAATGTGATTACTGACACAGTAATACTGGCAGATTTCTTAATGAGACAATATTTTTTATTTTACAAATAATACAAAAACATGATTAACACAAATTAGGCTTTGCTGTATTACATTATAGATGAAATTTATGCAGAAATGTCCCTTTCCCTCACCCTTCACAAAAACTTTCTTCAGATACTATCATTTTGTTAATCTAGGTACAGATCTCAAAGACAAAACAAGAAAAAAATAGACAATACTAATGATGCCCTGGTTTGACGAGGTACATTTTTCCTCTTTTCATCCCTAATCTTTCATTAAGCATCCCCTCATGCTTTCTCCCCCAATTTACCACAATTTCTTCCATTAGCTTCTCAGAAATCAAATCAGAGATTGTTGGTTCACATAGTTTTCAGATGATGAGGGAATCATGACTACATGGTCACTTGCTGGTATTTTTTTCTCCATAATAATAATAATAACAAGCATTATCACCCCTCATATTCAATCAGACCACTTGAATTACAGCCCCAGATTACAATCAATAACTGCTGGTGACTGAGGTTATATGGATGCCATCAGCACACATATCAGGATAAATCACTGTGACCTTCACCTCTCTGCCTCCAAATGATACCACCATGCTTTAAGGCAGATGTCACTATGGTGGACATCTGCCATTCAGTTTACTCCATGGCATTGAAAGACTGACAAAAAGACCAAAACCAAAAATAACAGCAAAGCAGCAGTGAACAAAACCATGTCATCCTATAAATTTCACCTAATATTTAAGAAAAATTCTCATCATTTTTTCTCAAAATGTTTGATAATAAGTTCTTCTTATTAAAGTGCTTGATAGTGACTAGAGGCAAAGGGGTTATGATGTTAATTGCTATCATCTCACTGTTACCTTGCGCCCCTTGCATCTGCTGCTTTTATCCACCTATTGTCTCATCTTAAACATAGACTGTAAGACATTCGAAGAACAACATATGCTTTTGTGATGTGTACAGACTGCAGCTAGAATAGCAAGGTCATGTTTTCTAACTGGCCTGCATGTACCCCTCCAATACCAACATTAATAAAATCTAGGGAGGAAAAAAGCAACCTAACCAATTATGGGAACAAGCTCATCAAAGGAAGAAAGATTTTCCAGGAGAGAAAGGCTGCTGTTACAGCTGGCGTCAGCAATATTAGGAAACTGAGCGACCAAATGTTAGCTGGGACTTTCCAAATGAATCCTGAACTATAAACCAAATGGTAATAAACAAAGCTATTTGTCAGTTGACCCCCCTTGGATGTTGTTAACAGGCAAACAGCATGCCCATAGCCTATGGCAACCCGCAGACTCCCAGTGATAAAATCATGACAGCTAACAGATGAATCCTTTCTGAATTCTATTAAATAAATTAATAATCTTAGCAACATCATTACAGCAAAACATCCATCTTCTGCAACAGCTGTTCTTCCATTGCTTGTTGCATTTATTTTCTGTGCTCTTGCCATGCCTTACGCAGTACAACTTAACTCACAGCGACTGAACTTCAGTATATCAATGGCAGACCTATAAAAATAGATTATTTGCATTTTTTGTGCAGTTCCATCAGTTTGTGCTTTTGCTTGAACACAAAAACATGACTAGCTACTCTGTCTCTAAAGTAAGCAACAATAAAATTTGGTACTGTCTGATGAGAATCAAATGAAAACCCTAAAAAATAGACAACTGTTTCATCTAAAACCTTTTCTGAATCTTTCAATTCAGCAACCAAGATATTAAATTAAATCTAATATGCTCTTGTTCCATCTTTAGGTGACTACCTAATGCTAAACAAAACTTGTTGGAAGTTAAAGTATGCTTTAAAATGTACCTACTGCTATCAAACTGCTTCTGAGTTTGTTCCAGAGTTACAACCTGCACCTCTGTAACCTGAAAAGAAAAATGCTCCTAGCATTCTTAGGAGAGCATTTCCAGAAGAACACAGCCAAGATATGCAATAAAATGTTACCTTAGGAAAGAGAAATGACGAAAAGAAAAAACTTCACACTTCACGTTGAGCCCAATGGTCACTTCTCCAAGTCACCACCTCCATTTGAATTCACAGACCGGTATATTGTTACTGTTTGTGATCCCTGAGCACTTGTATCCAGTTCTGGACCTTTGCAGTTTTGTTTTGCTTTAGCCGCTACATGTTTTTTCTAAAATTGCATGGAGAATTTAATTAAACACACTTTTCTATCTTAGTTGAAACGATCATACATAGAAACCTTAGTAATCTTTGAATCATTAAAATCACGTTTTACTTTTTGGTGACACCTCTTGTGCTACATGCAACCAAAGTAATACTCTGCAGAAGAAGTTTCCCAAAAGAATAAAAATGCACAAACCACAGATGCTTTTTCTTCTAAGAGCTTTCACAATTTCTTTTGAGGCCCCTAGTACAGACAAGTATTTAGCATTAAATAAACATGCTTAGCATCAGACACAGCCTCCTCTATTTCATCCCCTGTGCAGGAAATAATGCTTTTCTCACATGTATTTAATCCTGCAAATCAAAGGAGAGAGACCCATGACTTCATTTGCTCTGCTTGTCCTTCTATGCTGTGATTTCCAATTGCTGTAGCAACAATTTTTGTAACTTGTTTTTTTTAAATCCTGGTTTTGCTGAAGAAGTTTCTCCTAATGGCATAAGTTGTGGGGCTTCTCCATGTTTCATCTGTCAAAAATTCCTGTGTAGTTTAGATTTCCACTTACACGCTTCTATTACAAACATCCATTAGATATTTCATTCTAACACAGAGCAGAATTTGCCTCAATTTTTTGTAATATAGTTTTCATGTTATTCTCCCTTTCCCTGAACTGGCGTTGGAACGTACTTCCGAACCTACTTTTGTCAGACACAAAATTACTTTAAGACTAACTCCCTTTAAGTGCTATATGCCCTGCACATACATGGCAGTATTTCAGTGGGGTTCAAGATTTATAGAAAATTCCACATTTAGCAGATTTTTATCCTATTTTTAATTCTTTAAACTTTTCCTTCTCTACTGTGACATTGCTGTTGACCCAGCAGTTAAATTACTTATAAAGTACAACTCTCTGTATTGCAGAGATCCTCTCAGTGGTACGCTTGCAACAGCAACTAATGGTAGAAGCATCTCGGAGCTTTGGAAAAGCTTCAGCTGCATCAAAATGAGGAACCTCAATGCACAAAAATTGTGTTCTGGATCTGGTTCTGACACTGACTCACTAAGATTAAATTCAGCTCCTCTCTTTAGGGCATAGGTATAAACTGAGGATAACAGTACTTACCCATCAACAAGAGAACATATTAAAGATTGTGGCTGACAATGTATTTGGCATGGATTTTGCAGTGACTAATTTAAATTCAGATGAAAGAAGTAACCCTTTACATGTCCTTGAAAAATCACACAATACAATTGCTACATCATTATTTTATTTACATTTTCACTGTCTTGTCTGGGTATCTCACACAGAAGGAAAAAACACAGAAATTATATTTTGTGGAAAAAGGAATCTTGTGTAGGAAGACACTTTTACAAAGCTTGCAGTCCCAAGAGTCAAGAAAATGCAGGGTTAGTATGCTGTGAGTAGATTGCCTACGCATCTCTCTTTTCAATGATGGACACTGTTTAGGTTCTTCCACTATAGTATTAGGTATGTAACATACAGCAAGTGGCAAATATTTTTCTCTGAGCATCCTACAAAAATGTTTAACAGATTTCCCACTCACTGCCTAAATAACAGAACTGAAAGAAAAGCTAAAATTTACTGTGCCTCATCATTTAAGATACTATGCCTACATAAGTACATTGTCATTAAAGAGCTTCAATGATCATACAACAACTAGAAGAATAATTTAGGTGGTTTCTAATTTTGTGAGAACACACTTAAGCCTAGTCAGTTCCCATCCGCTCTAATTTATATCAGAGTATCTATTCTTGTCTTTTATTTCTGTAAGATGATGTTTCTCACATGCAAGGAACCATTCCCAAAGGCTTCTTTTTCCTCTATTCAGTGCTCCAATGTAACACTAGCTGTCAGGAGGACTACTTAAAAAAGCATTATCATATTTAGATGCTGAGCGTAAATCTCCCTCCATTAAGTCTGAAATACCCTTCATCCACCCTTTTGGTTTCCTACCCACACCTGCCGTGGCATGGGAATTCCATTAGAAAAACATTACTATTAATTGTTTCCTGATATTCCCCATATCTGTGTTACTATTAAATCATTAGAAACAGACACCACCAGTGAAATGCAGAACATGTGAAAGGTGTGAGTGAGACCTAGATACATATTACACAGTCATAGATGGAGAATTTTAGTAAATTACTAATTATCAACAGAGAATTTCAAAGCAACAAACAGGAAGAGGAGGACATTTAGTCCCCAAAACATATAAATAGTCCATCAACACATCAATGTTTCACCAAAAGGACACTCAGACCAAAGTTTGAATTGTACTCTTTTAAGTAATTCTGAAAATTCACAACTTCTTCCTGAAGACCACCATTGACTAGAAAAACACTGCTGAGAAACCAAGTTTAGAGTTGTATTTTTAACAAAAAGAAAAAAAAAAACCAGACAATTGTTCAACAAAGGAAGTTGCAAATCTACAGCAGGAGTCAGGTAGAACGTGGGAATCTCACACCAAAATTACACGGTGTCCTGGTTTCGCTGGGGTAGAATCATAGAATCAATTGTCTGTTCTGAAAAGCTGCATTTTGAGAGGACTGCAGCACCTGATATAGCGGGAACAAAGGTGATAAGACACTTTGTTTCCCTGATAGCTGGGAAGGGCAGTCCAGGTACTGCTTCAAGAACATTTGTGTGTTTTATTTAATGATGTTTCAAATTAAATTATGTATTTTATGTAAAATATTTAAAAAAAAAGGCTAGGAGGCCCTTTTCATGAGGAAGAACAATTTCTCTTCTTTCTCCAGCTCCATATAAAATCATGGGAAAAGCCTTGCTTAGGCTTGCCTTTGAGAGGCAGAGCTGGTTTCAGTGACCCTTTGCTCTCTGCCCTTCCTGTGTTCATGCCCCCGTCACCTCACTGAGATGCAAGTGTACAACATGGCATATAGCCACATCATAGACCATGTCAGGAGCTGATGCAGATTAAAGGTGACAGGGAGAGGGGCAGGAACGAACAGTATCAACAGGGCTGCTTAAACCAGCACAACGTCTGAAAGCAGCATCGAAATTACAGCCTGATTTTTCCAAGCCCTTCTCATGATGTGCTTAGGGAGCCAAACTGCTTAACACAGGGTCACGCAACCCACTTGAGAAGCCAGGGACTGAGGAAGGAGGCATTTGTGCTCAAGTCCTTCTTGGATTGCGGCCAGAGTATTTTATAGTGGAAGATAAAATTTAATTAAGTTTCATAGGTTAAAAATATTTCCTTGTTGTTGTTGTCTCTCATAATGGTTTAGAAATGCATAATCAAGTCTCTTTTTCCCTTTCATCCACACATTCGTTATTAGATTATTGCCCTTGAGAGCTCAGCTGCAGACACTAAGTTTTTGTACTTTTAAGAGACTATTGAAACATTTATTCTGAGGAAGAAATAGACATATGGCACAAAACGTGTGGCACAAAAAAATTACACAAAATACGTAAAAAGATCTATGAAAAAGGAAGACACCTCGCATAACCGTGAAGGTACAAAGTAGACATCTATTTATTCACTGGGAAGGAACACCACCCCTTACCATGAATTATCAGCTTTATACAGACTCAGTCAATCATGGGACTAATGCCTCTAGGCAGGTGAGAGCATTCGGGCTCTATCCAAGCCTAAACCTCTTGGTTTTGAATATCTCCAAAGTAGCCTTGGATTATGAAGGGTATCAGGCTGTCCCTGGTCTGACCTATTTTATGAAGACACATGGTTGGACAGGAATCAGAAGCCTTGGCTACCAATGCTGCAGAGACACTGAATTGTCCCCTCAACCACAAGAGTAGCTCCTTAGAACCTGCAGAGACAGTTCTGTGGGTTTAGCTCTGCTTATTAACAAAGATAATCTCAAGATAACAGCCCAGTCTAGGGAACAAAATAGCTGCAGATATCCTACACATGGCCCTCTCTTCTCTTCGCATCAGTGTGGCCCCTAATATCTTGCAAGAGCAGTCGTGGTCACCCTCCAAAGGTAGCTGATAGCATTACAAATGACAGGCCAATGATAGAGTGAACTGCAAGCACTGTCCTGCAAATACATATGAATACCCCTTCTAAAGATCCAACACAGCCTTTTATTTGGGGGCAGGAGGGCAGCCTTCTACTGTTTCAGACTTTAAAAGCACCACAGCTTACACAGCTTTGTTGAGTTGTGACTCTAGTAAGGAACAAAACAAAGATGAATCAAGAGGGCCTTAACTAACCTGGGAGCCTGTCATTCATTTCAGTCCATTCCTCTGCTCCCTACTGGAAAGTCTCGGCTGCATGTGGAGCAGAGAGCAGGAGCTGGTTTTATTCATCTCCAGCTCCAGGAACAAAAGTTAAGGAACAGCGCACTCCAGTCGTCTTGCCCTCCACTTTAGAGAGTTTGCTCTCACCTGGCACGTAGCTGCTCAAAAGGTAATTTCTGCCGTCCCTCCCCCCATTATTATTGTAACAGGCTACAAAGTTCTCTGAAGTCCTTTCAATTCGATGGTCTTTGGACCCAGCTTCTCATCCTGAAGAGATGAAAGTAGAAGAGTAAACCATTCAGATCAGAAAGTGAGGTCTAAGTGGCCTAAACAGCAGGAGTTAATTAAATTCAAGATACATCCAACCCAATTTGAAGTTCTGGCTGACCTGTCCTGGTGATCAGGTCATGCCGTACAAGACGCAGAGTTCAGGCTGGGATGGGAAGCAGAAAAGAAACCTGACAGCAGTCTAACATGGCATCCAAAGCTCCTACTCAAGAGACACTTTAATTCATATGGTACAGTGCTAAAATGAAAGAGATGGTGGGTGGATCAGTGATTGCTACCGTATTCGTATCAGTGGGGCTAACTTATCAAATGTACATGTGATAATATTTAGGAATGAGATTACTATTCATTACTGTATGAAGGCAAGGTTTCCAATAAAATTTCATGTATCAGGCAAAGAGTGCCCCCAGCTGTCCTCTTGCACCATGTCCAGCTCGGGCTGAGGTGTCCAAGTCAGGCACAAGAGAGAATCCAGATTGAACCACACTGGCCCTGGAGTGACCGCTAGCCCAGAGCAGTCTTAAAATTTGATTCCATGTGTCTACATTGTCCACCCAGGCGGTCTAAACTCGGAGCGTCAGACTGCTCATAAATTTCATTGTTCCTTGTGGCAAGTGATTTTGGGGCTGCTGTGGATCCACAAAGGCCTTGTAGTGTCTTCTACCCAACATCATTCACATGCCATCACCACAAGGCTGAGATGGGTTATAGGAGAGTTGCCCACACTGAAGACAAATTTGCTCTGGCACAAGCTCTGAAGTACTGGCTTGTTTGCTCTGGTGCCGTGAGGACACTGGTAAGGATCTAGAGTAGATGATTAGCAAATTTGGCTTTGGGTCTGACTTCAAAGCCATCCCTGCACCACGGGTTAGATGCAGCCCACACTCCCACAAGCTTCACTCCTTCTGCATCAGCTAAATCTAAGATGGAAGTGAAAAGCCCTATGCAATGTTTCCAATTTTGCAAATTTAAACCTGACTTATCGTATCAGCTGATTGAAAATACTAGAATTAAAAAAAAAAAAATCCATTAGACATTTTACGCTACCATAATTTTGAAGAAAAGTTTGAATTGCAGACCTTGAAGTCCCTAAAAATAAGAAAACACAAATTTTGTTTTCTTATTATTCAGAATTCAACTCCAAACATTCAGCTACAAATTCTTTAACAGAACTGTCTGCTGTACAGTGTACAACAGCAGACATGCTCAGGTGGTCTTCCTAAAAGCCCTTGTCACACAATCTGCCTCCTGGCTCCACAACTTTTCCAGGTACCCACCAGTGCTTCCAGGGACATATAGGAAATAATCCAATTCCTAGTGGAAGCAGCTGTTGCTTAGAAGAAGCATGGCTTGGAGTGTCTGGTTGTGTTACCTCCCAATGCAAAAATCAGGTTTCTCAAGAATTTAGTATCCATCACTCCAAATCACAGCACACAGATGCACTAAGGTTTTCTTTATTGTTGTAATAAGACGATATAGAGAATAAAGGAGAAAGACTAAACCACTGCTTATGCTCCTTTGGAAATAAATGATGTTACTTGCTTCTGTTTAACATGTGGAAGTCTTCTGTACAGCGTATTACGCTCCCTAGAATCAGATCAAAGGGATGTTTTTTTCCTACACCTTCAACTGCCTGCTTAGTAAACTCTAGAATACCGGTAAGTGGAACTATACTTACGATTTTTTTTGGAACAAACTCTCTGAAAAAATACGAGAATAGCACAAGCAGCAAATTACCCCTAACCTCTTGCAATTTCCCAGATATACATACTAAAGCGTAAGAGTGAAACTAACGGCTTCTCCAAACCCTTACACAGCACTAATCTACCGTAAAGACAATATGACCGCCCACAAATCTCAGTTCCTTTTCCATGGTGACACCAGTAGCTAGTAACACATTTTCCACAGTCTTCAACCTACTTTTCACTTAGTACCTGCAATATCGCAAAAGCACTCAGCTGCAGGTGTGAATTCTGTTGCCCTTTATGCCCGCAGACCTGATGTCTGGCTTGTGTGCCTGCAATTCATTGCATTCACAAAATTTGGGCCACAATCCTACAAGCCAGGTTGAGGCCCTTGGAAGTAAAAACTGTCATGGTCAGTCAGGCTTTTTAGAAAAGTTATTAATTTATGTTTTGTGAAAGCAATGCAATAAACAGCAATTTCTGTCATGCTGTACTTCATAGCAGATGGGTCACACCTATACATATTGCAGGTTCAAACCTCTGGGTTTTTTGCCTCCACTGTTTGTTTACAACTTTGTGCAACTATGACGCAGAGAAAGGATATTTTGAACTTAGTGACATGTGTATTTCCTATAGCTCCAGGGCTCTGTAAGAAGCTACGTGCCTCTCAACCATTGCAAGAACTTCAGTGCCACTAATTCTGGCAATGTCCAGTCTTGCAACAATCCTCACTGCTCTTCAATAAGGACTCAATTTCTTGCACTTTTGATTAAAACAGTGAGAAAACATACAGCCTTTGACTATGAAAAGTTGTTATGCTTTCTTCTAAGTCTTAAACCACTACATTCTCCTGACCAACAAAACTGGAAAGAGAGGTAGAAGTATTCAGATAGAATCCCTATATGATATACATTTTCTGATCAGAAACCAATAAAATGCAGTCCTTATGATCAAAGCATACAAAACAGTAACTATATAATAAGCCTATATTATTTCTGACTTTCATTCACCAAAATAATGGCTCCCTAAATCACCAAAAAATAATATGGTAGATTGTTTTTTGAAGACGTCTAAGAATTTTACAAGAACTGGGAAAAAAATCTCTCAGGAGAAGAGTTAATAGCTTCTTTCCAGCTTTGTTGGACAGGTGTCCAACTCATAAAAGCGACTTACAGTCCAAGTACAAAAATAGCTTTCTTTTGGAAAACATTGAAGGGTCACATTTTCCTGAATTAACACATATTTAAATCAAAGATATGTCTCCTCTGATTCTTTGCTCTTATGTTCATTAACCTGTTACTTTAATCCACAATTATAAAAAGGCAATATTTTTTCATTGATGCACCACAATGCAGTAATCAAACAAGTTTTGAGGTAAAATTCAGACTTTTCAGTGAATCTTGTTTATGTTCTGTGTTAACTCATGACTACTGATAAATACAGTTTTGTGCATATTTTGATCAGACTTACGCAGTAATCTGCTGCTTTTTTCACTCAGACAAAGAAGAAATAAATGTCATGAACATGATATACAATCTATCCTTCAGGCAAATCCAGTAGTTCAATTGGGTAATTACACAAAGCAATTCGCATCTTTTCAGTTAGAGTCAATAATGAACTGTGAAGTCCTAGAAACACAAAAGTATGAATGTGGCTCACAGCGGCTTTGCCCCTCTACACAGAGCTGAACATATCCATAGAAATCTCCAAACCAGTCAAAACGCTTGCAGCGTGAAAAATTAACCTTCAGACGTATGACTGACACTATGAAGACTCACGTATACCTGCACCATCCTAGTGCTTTCAGTGTCTAGCTGCATGGTAACAGCCTTAGGCCGAAACTTTGCCAACTCTACAGTAAAAATCCTTGAAATTAATACGGTGGGACACGTGCTGGACTTCTTGCTCACATGTAAACAGATGCAGCTAGCTAAATGCTCAATATTAAAATAAAACTTTAATATTTTCCAGGCAAATACATGAAATAAATTAGGACATATAAGAAAAAGGGGGAGAGAGGAATAACATGCAAGAAACCTCTCCTGAAACTGAAAATGGCTTATGCTTAACTCTAGAGTAAAGGAATACATAGAAATCAAAAATCATAGTGCTTAATCTGCTTCTACAGCATAGGAAAATGGTACAATCTCTGCTAAGACTGAGATGTAATCAGAATTTTTTTTGTTCCATTTGCTTCACAGATCATGTACAAGTTGCCCTATAACATAAGGCCTGCAGTGGGTAATCTACTGTTCGTGCCAGAGATAAAAACATCAAGATTGCCATATAAAATAATTGAAAACAAAGCATGACACTGACCGTACCTTTCAGAATGTCTACTTTAAAATACTACTTTATAGCATCAGATCCCTTTCACACCCAGTAATTTGTAATAAATTACTTTAATCACAGCAGCATTAACAACATGCCTAGGGCAGATAGGTAGATACACATCTCTAATGGCCTAATTCATGTGGCAACTGATTGCAGAGAAGAAGGGGAATTTCATCAGCTCAGATTCTAATCAAAGCAAAGGTCAAGTTTCCTGTGGCTGTAAGTCAATTGTGGGAATGATTAAAGGTGCATCCACCTGCCTGGTAGGCACTCCTAACCTTGCCCACCACAGCCCTCCCCACAGTCTGGCTCCTCTCCTCTCCTCCTCCTCTAAGGGAATCAGGTGTCTGCTAGCAATTACCCTTAATGAGCCAGTAGTACTTTCCCGAGAGATGTTGACAAGCCTAACTGCAGAAAGCAACTGTAGAGGCTCTGCCTGCCCCGACAGAGCTGTACCTCCTGATTTGCCAGATAGCCTGCAAAGCTCATGTGCAGTACAAGTACACCTCCAGACAGTAAAATCAGGTGAGAATGCCAATCTTTTAAAGACTTCCTAGAAACTCAAGAGCAGGGTTTTGGTTCAGCACTTGGAAAATGGCACATATCCTCAGTGCAGAGAGCTTTGTTCGTGTTTTGGGTACCGGTGTCAGTTCCAAAGTTTTGACTGACTTGCTCTACAGTTAAAACAGTAATGGTTTCTGTGAAACCAACACCTTGCATTTTACTTTTGTAGATACTTTGTGATGTAGGTACATTAATTACACTGTAGTTACTCTGATTACAATATGGTTCTAATTTTGATGTCTGTAATTACTACCACTTCATACAGCTAGAAGCTTAATTTAATGCCTGAATTACTTTTAATTGCCTCTTAAGTTCCTTACTTTCATATTTGATACATGCACTTACTGCAAAATTCCACTATCAGAAGATTAACTTAATTACCTTATTTTCAAGCTAACTTTTATTCTTGGGCAATTTCTAGTGATCTGTGTCCTTACATCTTTAATTAGTCTCTAGCACATTATGCATTTCTGTGTTGAGAATGCACTACTTTAATTGCCTTGGGTTTGTATCTGGTAATTGCATGCACTTTTCAAGCTTCCTCGAGTTACATGTGTGAGAGAGATGACGGGGATTCAGCTTTATACATAGTTCATCATACCTGACTGAAAACCATCAGTAAATCAGTGCAAAGATTTTATCAAGCTCTACTTCCCGAGTTCTGTAACGAGTACAGTCAAGAAATAAATCTCATACGGTTGGACCAAAAGATGATTTGGGATGCTGTGCAGTTTTCTCATAAATCTATAAACTCCATTAAAGTTTATTGGTTTTCATTGTATGAGTGTATGTCTATTGTGTCACAGAATCTCTAATAAGTTAAATGAAAAAAAAGATTTGCTCCAACATCAGAGGCCAAATCCATGTTTAACACACTTCACTTGAGTGGACCTTATCACACGCACTCAGAGCTAAATTAGTTTCAAAACCAACAGGATCATCAATGAGTATTAAATGAAGGTCCTTGCCATACCTCCAAAATAACAGTTATCTTCCATTGCTACAATGACAGCAACCCCAATAGGTATCCTTGCAAACCTGCATAATAACAACATCATCCAGTCATTAGAAATTTTGAGCAGATAACAGAATAATTAGATTTGAAACTCACTCATTGTTATCTTTCTGACTAGGAGAATAACTATTATATCATTTCAGACTGGACGCAAAATAATTTGGAGAAATTAATGCACTACAGGTTAAAATACTGTGGGCACCTTTGAATAATTAGAAGCATTAGCTCATATTCAGTGAAGCAGAATATTTTCATTCATGGGATTTGGATTTACCTTGCAGTTTCTGAAAACAGAATTTGACATCAAAAGACTAAACCAGACTGTAAAATGATCCAGGTCCTTCATGGCAAGGACTAAGGGGACTATGCATTTTTACTGCCTATACTATAGTAGGTTCCTTTTTCTTATCAGACCCTAGAAACAAGCATAAAACAAACACACAAATATTTCTCATACAGTGATTGAAGTAAGTAGGAAAACACAAAAATAGCTCATTTTTCCTAGTAGATTTTTCTGGTATGTATACCATTTAAAAATAAATGCCTAAATGCTGAATAGCGATCAGCACATCTAATCTCGTCAGTTAACTGTTGTGAAAGCTGAGGTGAGATGCATTAGCCATTTTATGTGCATGTGTGGGTAACAACTCCTACTCCCGAGAGGGCCAGTGACTCAGTGCAGGTAGAGGGTTTCTGTATGAGTTGTTCCATTGACTTTGGTAACGCCTTTCAAATGGGTAAAGTCAAGCACTGTTTTAGAACTGAGGTTTCCTGATAACTACTAATAAGAGATATGATAATGTGCAATATAAAATCAAACATTACAAACCACTACAAAACCAAATGAGGTGGGCTTCTTTACATAGAGAATATCCTCAATTCTGAATGAGGTCAACAGGAACAGCAAGTACTTCTCCCTTCAGAAAAGCTGCTTAAACTTGTGAGACAGTAATACACAGATAACATTTATGCTTAAAGAGTGGAAAATCTCAGAAAAGCAACATTCTCAGTTCATTTGTCTCCGTTTCTGTTTGGTAACCAGCATCATATGAGCACAATGATGAAATGTGTCCGATGACAAATTCTGCCCAGCTATTCCAGTCCCTTGCATACAGCATTCCTGGTAAGTTAAGGATCTAAAATCATTTTACCAGTGTTAATACACCAGTTAATTGAAGGTCTTTTATGAATCCATACGCACTACTGAAGATTGATTAAAATAGCTGTATGAGAGGTACTCCAAGCCAATGCTGTTTTACTCTGTCGATTAGTTTCTTGATGAGATTCCAGAGAGAAAAGAAAGAAATTAAGTAAAGGGGCAAAATGGCATTAGAAAGAACAATCCAATGATGAAATTTAAGCACAAATGCTCTTCTCCACAGTGCATACTGGCTCCTCCTCTGTGTATATCTGTGTGTATACAGACATACGTATGCATGTATCATACATAGAGACAAAGCCCTTGTGGCTTTTCACTCAACCCTCCATATTTCATTCTTCTCACATTTTTATTCTTCAGGTACTACCAAAGCAAGCAAAGAGGGGTGATGCTACAGGACACCAACTGCTGTAACTTTCTGTTCTGTTGATTTTTTGATTTTTGATATGTAGATTTTTAGACTGTTGTTATTCAGAAAGAGTTAGTTAGTGCTACTAATCTGTTGCATACAAACAATACATTTTTCACGTGCTAGATGTGTTCTGTGATACCAGAAATGCGGGCTTTTTATAGGATTTGCAGGGTTTTTAAAACAGTGTCCTGGTTCTTTTTTTGGGGATGCCAGCTATTTTTATTTTGTGGAAACTTCATAAAAGTAATGATAGATGATGGGAAGAAGGTAAAAAAGTGTGAAAAAATTCTATGCCTGCCTTTTTCAGCTTAATGTTAATCACCTCACCAACAGCTTGCATAGCTTATAATCGCACAGAATTTGTCTAATGTTTCTACTGCTTATTTGCTTGGTAGTTCAAATAATAGCTTACATATTTGTAATTAAACTGTTGCCTAACAACCCTAATTTAATGTGGGATAGCTAAAACATTACTGGCCTCTTTGTCTGTACTGGGCTTTTTGCATTTAAGACAGTCTGCTTCCTCATAAGGAAAAAAAGATATATTATTATGACTGGACAAAGTTATATCCTGGATCCTGCTCTTCAGGTCTGAACCACTGAACTGATTAATTTTTTCTTTAGAAGATGATGAAGGTGAGAGATGGATGTGGCATCAGGCACAGGACTTCTTTAAAATAAATCCTCCCTAGGCCAGTCCAAAAGAAATACTGATCTTTGCTTGACATTTCAGTGTCCTGTTGTAAACAAATGGTAATAGAAGAAATAGAAAAGGAGGAGATTTGTAAAGGTGTTTAATTGTCCAGGTATCTGTGGAACCAGATTTCAAGTGTGATCCTTTCCATCAACTCTTGCCTTTCTGTTCTCATTAGCAGTAGCTTGAGGAGCAAGAGAAATATCAGGACACAGCAAATATGCTTTTTTCAAATATACACATATATATGTACATACACAACACATGCACGCACAGACACACTTTGCTCATGAGTTCTCAATGAAAACTCCTTTTGTTTGCTTGTATATGTAGAAATATTGTAGAAATAAATAAATACCACAGTCACTGTTGAGACCTGTACCATTTTTTTTTAACAGAGCTAAATTTCAAATATATTTACATAGCTGACTCAGTTTGTCTTTTGTGGGGCTTTTTACTGGATATAAGCCTCACAGCCTACTGAAAAATAATCAGTGTGGGACCTTAAAACACACACAGGATTAGGCTAAAAAGAAAAATTCACAAAACTCTGTTTCCCAAATTCTCTCTCAGCATTTCATTAGCTTAATGGGGAACATTAAACAAATAGTATTAATGGGCAAGCTAATTTATTTGCAGGAGTATAGTTATCATGAAAACATTTCCCTCATTTTTAATGTAGTATGGTATTTTTAATTAAGTTTGAATCTTTAATTATATTCCACAAATCCTTTTACTTATGCAGCCCATGAATTTTTAAATTAGATTTGATTTTTTTAGTTAACTACTTTCTGCAAACTCTATTAATATTCAAATTTAAATTCAGGAAATGAATGAAGATACTGACTCAGAATGATGCATTTTGTTGGATGGTACCTTGCTGTCCAGCTTTTTCTGAAGGATACATACCGATTTTTAAACCTCTCAACACCACAAAAGGCTATTGAGATATTCTTACAGAAGCAGATGAGAGATGGTTTTTCAATCCACCTAACAAAGATTAATTGAGAAAAGAATCCCTGTATGGTTGTTCCACACAGCACTCCGCTGTACGAATTTTTTTCCAAAGTTTATAACTTAAAATTCAGGAAATGCTACTTGCTAAAAGGCCAGATTTTTCACCTTTTCACATGGTGAGTAGTACATTGACTGCTGATCTTCCAAATGATTATTCGCATGCTTTATCTATGTCAATAAGCATTTTGAAGTATCAATGTTTACAAACAAGAACGGGCTCAATCTTCAACATGAAGTTTTCCCTTTGCAAATAGATTCATTTTCTTGTAGTTAAGTCCAACAAAAACAAACTGTGTTTACCTCTCCAAGATCACTCTGCTGTTTCATATAATCTGACACATATTTATGTGAAAACAAGCTAAACCGGAAAAAAAGAGGGTGTTTCCAATTTTAGCAGTGAATATATTTTATCAGCAATCTGACTGAATCTAGTCCTGACCTTATTATAGTCCAACAGGTTTATGTAAATAAAATATCATGGTTATTTTCGTTTAGGGTCGATTCAAAAATGTTTCCTTACTCTACAAAATAATTAAAAGGGAAATTTTTCTCTTTTTTCATTCAAAATTTCGATTCTTCACGATAGATTTTTGAAGTAAAAACAAGTGACCGTTTGCATTTTGTTCTGATTGTAATCAACTATCTTCTGTTTCGTCTCATCAGAAATTGATGTGAAAAATAAAAATGTCATTATTTCCCATAAAAGTTAAAATCACCTTTCTTGTGAAAAATTACATTTTTTACTAAAACATGTTTTAATGGGAAACATGCTTTAATGGGAAAATTTTTGCTTTATATATTTAGATAAGCATTCAATTTTCTTTAAATATGTGACTAAAAGTACTTGGTTGTCCCTCTCTGAATAGTCTTCTGTCAGCAATGCTACTTTTTAAAGTAGCACCTGAGATTTTCTTAACTTGGTGACAGATGGAGTTATGGTTTTGATGCTGGAAGTGTCAGAATTCAAGGTACCACTTTTAAATGTAGCAAAGTTACAGGCACATGGACGTGGTTTATTTTCCATATCAATAAGATAATGTTTGAAGGTGTATGGAACTTGGCCACTTGCAGCTATTGGAGATTATCTGGGAAGGAAGTAAATATATTATATTCTGGTTTAAGGTAAAAGACTGAATTTCTCTTTTCTCTGTGACCAAAATGTCATCTGTTTTCTTGCAAATACAGGAGACTGTACCTTCAGAGCCTCCACCCTCCTTAATGATCATGTCCATATAGAGAAATATTGACTTTTTCAAATATGCATTTTCGGTTACCATTCCACATTTCTTATTCGACAGGCCAACATGAGAATGCTACACTCAAGAGGTAATTACAGACCGAAAAGTTTCACGATTGAAGTAAATGCTAGTTCATCCAATTATTTCCACAGACATGTTAGGCTTATATTTTATTTCTGAAACACATCAAATTGTGCTGTTTGCTCTCCTGTTACACTCAGACATATGCTAATTCACCAATCTTTTCTCTCTCTGTCTCCCCGCTGATGAGATGGCTTACATGATATATTTATCAAGCTAAAGAATCTTGTTTTATATAATTTAACATAATGAAGCCTGGGTGCATGCTAGTTTATCATTAGGGTTCCACCATACTAATGATGTATTACACTGCAAAAAATTCAGATGGTTCAAGGTAATGATGCATTTTGTTGATACATGAAACAGTTCAGAGTAATGATTAATTTATTGATATATGATCAGAAGAACATTACATTGGTAATATATTACACTTAATATATTATTGTAACGATATGTCCTTAATGATACTCTGAACATTAACGTCAGTGCACCATCAGTTGAAAGGTCTAGAATGTAAAAACTCACACTTGAAATTAAGTCATCATAAAAAACAATTTTAAAGTTGCAGCTATCTCCTTAGATACCTTAATATTTGTTGTTAATAGAGAAAACATAGAAGATAAATTCTGCATTTAATTCCCTATAGCTTGCTGTATACTGCAAGGAATGAATAATTCCTTTACATTAACAATTACAGACCATCTCCAGTGTCAACATGGATTAGCTAGAAGAAAATATTTCTTTGCCAGCTTTGTTTTTTAAAGTGCATATTTTAAGTATCTGATCATACACCCATTACTGCGCTATTCCACCTCCAAAGGTCAAGTAGAAGTTTTTCGCAGATCTTCAGCCTGCTCATCTGCTGGTGAGCTTCATTTGCAGTTCTTTCACCCAAGAACATGGAAGACAATCACACTGAACAACTACAAGACAAATGAAGAACTGCTTGCAATTGGTGGACAAGTTCTCCTTTCTTGAGGGACTACTGGATTCCCAGAGCAAGAAAACGGCTTATCCATTTCTTCTATCCAGTGGAAAATCCACTGACAGAAGGTAGAATATGGATTTCTTCTTGTCATTCCAAGTAATCTTATTCAAGTTATTCCTTCATTGTAGGAATGGCTGGCAAGAGGAGCAGCAGTGCCTCAGGTAGTCTCTAGGGGAGCAGCAGACCTGAAACATCCACATATGCAATGCTGCTATAAGGGATGGACATACAGGGCTCAGTGTCGCAGACCCCTAGTACAAATAGGCTCCATAACCAGTACTCCAAAAGTCCACCACCAGCTGTGTGAGGTGTCTATAGCACCTGCCCTGAGAAACTGCATCACAGGCACAGTGAGGCTGGACTCCTTGGATACCGGGTAGAAGATCCTGTTTTGTACCCAAAGACTTCCGAGTGTTAAGTGTGGAGTAGCTCCACACACACTAACATGGTCAGCTCCAAAGGGACTGCAGGGACCTCAAAGACGAGAAAAGTGTCACCAGGGCAAAACCAGGGTTAAACAGACACATGGGAATTAAGAGATTAATAGTCTGATTATTGAACAGAGAAAGCAAAAGAGACTCTCAGAAGTAGAAGTAAAATGCTGTCTCGTGAAAAACATCTGAAAGTGAATTTCAGCCTTAATTAATACAGCATAGGGAAGAAAAAACAGTCACATATGATGATTTAAATAGCACTAAATCTATAAAGATCTCATTTAAAATGTTTGGAAAAACCATTTTTTATGGGTAAATTCAGTTTGCAATACACAAACTAAGTCTCATATATCCAGTAAAAAAAAAAAATGCCATTTGTTTCTGAAGATTATATATGTCAAAATTAAAAAAAAACCCATGATACTGCAGTTAGAGTGCAGCTTCATTCTAGGCTTCAGATTTTCTTCTAGGTTGTAGCAATAAATACTTTACCCAGGAAAAAGTGATCATAGATTACATACAATGTAAACAACTACTGGACATCCTGGATAAAATATAATCATCTGAATGGAGGAAAATTATAAGCAAACAATTGAAAGAAGAAAATTAGATAGCGAAATATCAATTGAAATTGGGGAGTAGAATCATAGAATTGTTTTGGTTGGAAAGGACCTCTAAGATCAAGTCCAACCATTAACCCAGCATGGCCAAGTCCACCACTAAACCATGTCCCTAAGCACCACATCTACACATCTTTTAAAAATCTCCAGGGATGGTGACTCCACCACTTCCCTGGGCAGCCTGTTCCAATGCTTGACAATCCTTTCAGTGAATAAATTTTTCCTGTTATCCTCCACTTGCACAACTTGATGCCGTTTCCTCTTGTCCTATCATTTGTTACCTGGGAGAAGAGTCTAACCCCCACCTCGCTACAACCTCCTTTCAGGTACTTGTAGACAGCGATAAGGTCTCCCCTCAGCCTCCTTTTCTCCAGACTAAACAACCCCAGTTCCCTCAGCCGCTCCTCACAAGACTTGTGCTCTAGACCCGTCACCAGCTTCGTTACCCTTCTCTGGACTCGCTCCAGCACCTCAATGTCTTTCTTGTAGTAAGGGGCCCAAAACTGAACACAGTATTCGAGCTGCGGCCTCACCAGTCCCGAGTGCAGAGGGATGATCACTTCCCTAGTCCTGATGGCCACACTATTTCTGATACAAGCCAGGATGCTGTTTGCCTTCTTGGCCACCTGGGCAACTGTGTAGAAAGAGATTATTAGATGGTCTTAACCCCAAATTTCATGAACAAGAAAGGTGAAGTGTGAGAACAAGTAAGAGTTTCCCTGGAGCAATTCATAAGAAAGAGGGGAAAAATACATTTAGAAAATACAGGAAAGACAAAAAAAGAAAGTGAATCACTACGAGTGTTAAAAACGCTTGGTTTTTGAGAATTCTGGATGGAAGAGAAACATTAACAACAGAAACAGAAAATAACAAGAAATATTATTCTATCAAAATAACATATTGTTAAAAAATATTCATACAAGATAGATTTATTCTATGATTATTTCCATTCTATTTTTTGTAAGAAGTAGGACGGTGCACAAATAGTGTAAACATTATACTATATCAAATAGGGTAAATATTTTATAAAATAACTTGGTCCGGATAATGTGAACTCAAGACTCCTTAAGTCTTTATTACTGATTACATTTTTTTTTTTTTTTTTAAGGTAAGTTGGACTAGAGTGTTAAGATTACAGACTGTTAAGTTTCAAGTAAATATTCAGAAAGTTAAAAGGAATGGCCTGCAATCTAACACCAAGTGAATTTTATTGCAGTTCCACTCAAAATCATGGGAAAGTTGGCATTTAGTTCAATCCTATAAAAATTACAGGAGGATGAACAAAGGACAAGCAAACATGGTTTTCATAGAAAAGAGATTTTACAGAACAAACCTTATATCTTGACAGACAATAAAGCACCATAGCCAAAAATCTAATCCCATAGATGTAATCTTATGTTTTCTAACTCTGCAGTTCGCTCCACACAGGAAAAAACATGTATCTTAATCTTCTCAAGAAGGTTGAGAGATGATTAGTAAGTGTAAGAGACTGAAGCTATCCTTCTCAACAACATCAGTTTTTCTCTATGAGAACATGAACAACATAACTAACATTATACCCCAATATCTATATCTATAAATAACATTATACCCCAAAATCTGATTTCGACTGGTGGTCAGGAAGAGTTAAGAAATCACCTAGAAGGCAGCATTAAGCCACCTTCTTCCAAGTTAAAAACAGTCTCTTAAGAAAAGCCATGGACAAGATGTCATGAGCAAAAAAAAAAAAGATCCAGAGAACAACAAATGGGTTTTGAGGGTCTATTTGGGAAAATAGTGGAAAATTCATAATAAATTTGTGAGAGGAAATAAGATGAAGAGAAGTGAAGAAAGTAAAATCTTCAAGAAGCATAGAAGAAAAAGGAGGGTTCAAAATAAATAAGCTCTTTGAACTGATGGCAAATGCTAGGGTTGAGAAATCCCATCCTAGCAGTAAGGGACAGCAGGTGAGAAGGTAGTATGCTTTATTTCCTTTTCATGATCTAGGAGCTTTTGTATATATACCTTTTGCCTCAGTGACATAGGTAGCTACTCTTAATTAGTGTCAAGAAAAAAAACACAAAAAAAAACCTATCCACATGACTTTTACTTTAAAGGTAACTGCATAATTAATGAAAATAAAATGACAACTTCCATGTTATCACACAATAAGTTCTTCCCCCTGCCCTCATCAAAACCTAACCCGTGCCATGATCAGTCATGATCTAAGGTCTGGTCCGATTTTGCTTTAAGTCCTTCACTGACAATCACAGAACAAGAAGCAACCATCGTTACTAGTATCCTCTTCAAAGGTATCTATTTGCTGCAATATATGCTTTATCTGTTCTTGTCTGATGCTTTCCTTTCTTAATTTCCTCATCTTTTCTCTATTTTTCCTTCTGTGTCATCACTTCCATTATCTCCGTAATCTTCACATATGACCAGATCCAAATACCAAGCCAATGGAAAGTCCAGCACTTACGCATTAGGATATATTACAACATCTGTCTATACTCTTCATACTCTCTGCATCAACTTTATTTCTCCAGTCTATTGAGGAAGACTACTAACAAACTTTTCTAACGCTGACCTCTTGGTTTTTCTGAAAGAAAGAAAGTTTTCTAAGTCATGCAATAACTTTCCGATGGGAAATTAAAACTGCATCATGTGTTTGCAGAGCTAAGTAAACATGTCAGAGGAACAGATGAGTTTGTGTAACAAGGTGGGGCTCCCACACATGAAGGACTTCATGCCAAGTTACACCACTTGAGGTACCAGCTGATGGCAAAAATCTTACCAGGCAAACTCCCTGCCTCTTTGCAGCTGATTGGACATACCAAATAACTCCATCTTTCAAAAGGACCTCCAGGACTAAGAAGGATTTGAAAACGTGTGAAATTTTGGTCCCTGTGACAGAGGAGATGAAGAACATGTTTTAAAACCGCAGTGTAACTGCACTATAGAAGGGAGAACTATTTTTAAAAAGGACATAAGAAGCCTTTAGGACACAAGTAAAAGCCATTAAGCCCAGCAAAGTTCAACTCCTTCTCTTCTACACTATGAACATCTCTAATTATTTCCTGAATGACCGCACTGTGTTTGTGTGCAATCTTGCTTGCTACAAAGTACTACATTTGTAACTTTTAAAATATAATCTCGATAAATGCCTCATTATCCTATTATCTGCATTAGGCTGGAAACACTAACTTGAAAAGACCTTACTTATAACATTTAAGATGTCATATAATTTAACTGAGCTTTCATAAACTGGCTACATTTTGTAGCCTCCCTAACACACACCTCCTTTTTCCTTTTTAAAATCTCGGATCAGTGTAATTACTACTCTTTCCATTTTTCAAGTACTACAAGATATTTTTGTAATATGCGGATATATTCTAAAGTGAACTACTTCCAGAGACAGCTAATCTCATAATTAAACCTATGTTCTTCCCTTTCAATTGCATGTTCTAGAATTATACTTGCTTTGTTTAAGTAGATCTCCCTTTCTGAGCTTTTGAAAGAAATTTCCTGTCCTTTGTTTTATACTGAATTTGATTTAATTTTTTTATTGTGCTTGTTTTCCAATGAATGGGCTAAGGTAATAACAAATTACAATGATTTTACGTGGTTATTAGAATGCTTACAATATTTAGAGTAAGATACCTATCCTTTAGATCACTTATTATAGAAACAGATTGTATTTTTTAGAACTGTCTCATGTGACATAGAATTTCTTTTCCTTGAAAACATGGAGTCCAGTACTGAAAAAAATATTTACATATTTCATTTCACACACTATTATTAAAAGTGGCTAGAAAAGTTGCAGTTAAACCATGGAATCTTCTGAAACATTTTGCTAAGACAGTTTTTTGGTAAAACCACAAGTTCTGTAGTTTTAACAAAATGACAATAGTGATGAGACCAGAAGACAAAATCAGTATCTACATAATACTGTTCTTGACTTACAAAATTGTTTTATTACTTGAGAGCACCTACTGAATGAATAAAATGTCCTTTTCTCTGATTCACTGTGCAGGTACACATATTTATATATAAATGAGTACTGGCAAATGTTAAAATATACATATTGTTTTTTACGTACAAAAAATAGACATTTCAGTGTATATATAAATGCTTGTGTCTATACACACACATTACATATATATACACATGTGTATATATAATACATAGCACATATTTTATATGTAAGCACCTGCCATTACTTATTTACTACAAAGGAAGTAATTCCCTTGGCTTCTGATTGCAGTGCCTGCTTGGGGCTACACTGCACCACTGGTTGTGTAAAGGAGGACACAGCTGCATTTGTGAGAAAACTCATTAACTTCAATTGCTCTGCAAATTTCATGACAGCAGCCTAATTAATGCGAAGTGCTATCCTTTTATAGATTAACTCTAAACCCAGAGAGCCAGAAAAAGTAAAAGGTATCCAAGATAAAACGGTACTGTCCTGATGTTCTCCAAAAGCACTTTATTACACTGGGGTCCTGTCCACATTTGACTGATCTCTTGGTAGACAAATAATTTTTCTACACTGAACACCACCAGACATTCTCAATAAAAGTAAAATGACTATTTTTTTTACTGCAGGTAAGCATAAAATGCTAACTGCAGGTGGCTTTTATTTTTTCCTGTGATTTAGGTGAATGTATCCAATCAATGCAAGCGTGTAAAACTTATTTAAAATTAACCACCTTTAATGGACTTAGGTGCAATTGCTGTACTTTTGCAAATCTCTCCATACTCCACAACTCCTCAGTACACTGTTAGCTTTTGGGAAATGTATTTAGTTTTATAGAGGGTGATAGCCATGGACACACAAGATTTTACATTTATCACACCATGGCCACTGGGGTGTATTAGAAGGGGTGTGGTTAGCAGGTCAAGAGAGGTTCTCCTCCCCCTCTACTCTGCCCTGGTGAGGCCGCATCTGGAATACTGTGTCCAGTTCTGGGCCCCTCAGTTCAAGAAGGACAGGGAACTGCTAGAGAGAGTCCAGCGCAGAGCCACAAAGATGATTAAGGGAGTGGAACATCTCCCTTATGAGGAGAGGCTGAGGGAGCTGGGTCTCTTTAGCTTAGAGAAGAGGAGACTGAGGGGTGACCTCATTAATGTTTACAAATAAGTAAAGGGCAAGTGTCATGAGGATGGAGCCAGGCTCTTCTCAGTGACATCCACTGACAGGACAAGGGGCAATGGGTGCAAGCTGGAACACAGGAGGTTCCACTTAAATTTGAGGAAAAACTTCTTTACGGTGAGGGTGACCGAACACTGGAACAGGCTGCCCAGAGAGGTTGTGGAGTCTCCTTCTCTGGAGACATTCAAAACCCGCCTGGACGCGTTCCTGTGTGATATGGTCTAGGTAATCCTGCTCCGGCAGGGGGATTGGGCTAGATGATCTTTCGAGGTCCCTTCCAATCGTTAACATTCTGTGATTCTGTAATTTCACCGAGATGTCAAATATTGAAAGTAAATCCTCTTCCGCAATTGCCAGTATCGACCACTTGAAATAATTTCCCTGAGAAAACCTGGCAACTGTCACCAAATAAAGTAGTTTCAGTTCCATGCAGGAAAAGAAACAAAGTAAATGTTCATGGAGCAGCTGCCTTAAAAATCCTGATCAGGACTGTCCCCGTCTTTATATCCTTATTAAACAACTTTAATTACCCACTGCAGGTTTATGAGCAGCCACAAGACTGTGGAAGAGGCCTTTGGAAGACGGCATGCAGTGTCTCTGATGGGGGCATGAGAAAGTGTGAGGAAAATTTATTTGGACCAACAGGAAATGAGTTCTTCCCTCTCCTCTATGTAGGAAAATGGGCTCCAGTACCTATAACATCCAAGATCTGGGTTTCCTGATGATATTGTGAATTTTTATGTATCTTAATAACCAAAGGAAAGTTTCTGAAACAATAAAAATTATTGTATTACTCCAAATATACAAAAATGTTTTTAACTACTGCTGTTGTTCAAGGAATAGTATCACCAGGTCCTCCAGGGCTGACCTTCAAGCCACAGTTTATGAACAAACGAAGGCCAGATTGTATTATTGTCACCAAGTCTGCACACCTTGCTACCTCAGCGGAATTTAGCAGAAATCCATAAATTAGTTCTTTGATATTTTTATCAAACACTGTTCCCATCATTTGCCACCAGCAGGGCTACAAAGAGCAGCAGTCTTAAAACCTGCCCATCTTAACTAACATTTGCAAGCAATGGATTAAATGCTTTGAAACTCACATGAACATCTGGTCCTAAGTGACAAACAGGTTTCTGTTTTTTTGAGTTCCTCTGCTCTGGATTTGTACTATTAAAAAAAAAAAAAAGACCAAGGAATTAACAAAACAAAACAAACACACACAAAAAAAAAACAAACCTGCTTTTAAAGCAGGGGAAAACAATAGGCTCAAATGAGCCAACAGATTTATTTCTGAGCTTCTAATGTTCTCCCAGATTCTCTGTTTTAATTTGAGCCAAGGAACTTCAGTAAGGTATGAAAAGGAGATGAGGCTCTGACATGCTTCAACAAATTCTTCGAGTGTCATCACAGTATCTGAAAGACTAAGACCACAAAGAAAGAAGCTAGTGAAATTCAGGACACTTCACAAACCACAGACTGATGCCATTAAGAGATGTGTTGCTGCATATTGCAAAGCTATTGTGCTCCTTTAACAGTTTTGTTCTGTACTGTTTCTTCATATAGCTAATATTTTGTGTGGAGGAGAACACATGGTATTCTTGAGTGAGGATTTTTGACTTGTGAAAATAATGAGAAAAATCAGTCAATGCTTGGGTATTTAAGTAGGCACAAAAATATCCAGTATGTACCAAAAGCCTATAATAACTGTTGGAAACCCCTCATTAGAGAAGCACAGCTCTTCCACAGAGGTGATTATTGGATCCCTCACTTTAGAATCAGAAAAATGAAGATACGAGAGAGATTATGCAGTTTTAAAGCTCATACAGTAAGCCAGTATCCAAACTAGAGAGAATACCCAGAGGGCTGATTTCATCATCTTCAAACTATTGTTAAACCACTCCCACCAAATGTTGCTAATTTAAGCAGTAGTTTAAAATAGTGAAAATTAAAACTGCTGCTTAGAGGAACACGAAAAATTCATGCTCAGTTGTGCACCAAGTTCAGGTATACCCCATTACTTCAAGAGGGAGGTCCAGCACATCATCATGGCAAATACACATTCACATTATATGCATGGCATTGCACACCTTTTTCATTACTGATCCCTAACAAACTACAGTACATTAAAAATGGAAAAGAAAGAACATTATTAACTTGAAATGTTCATTACACAAACACCTCATGGGATTTTAATGCTTAAAACTCAGGACGGAGGCCATGTATTTTCTATTTATCAAATTTTAATCCCCAACCAGAATCAAACTTCCCCAAAATGAGACTTCAAAACATAACCTCTGACAGGAGGAGTAGGTGAGTATAGACTTCATAAAAGTACATGTCCACATAAGATCGTCACTACTAATAGGACCAGAGCATGACTTTGGACAAAGACTCCGGCAGAGTGCTGTGAATAACTTTCACTGCCCCTCTTCTCGCCTAGTATGTCAGCAGGGAACACAGTCCTGTGCCTCTACAGAATCACGACATTACCCAGCTCAGTTTCACAGGCTCTGTCAGTGTGGACAGAAAATGTTGTTCTGATGGGGCCACAGGAGTATCTCATAGATATTTAGATAGCTTTGAGTGTTACAATTTCTTGGAAAAAAAAATTATCAGGAGAGAACTCAGAGGCTTACTCTTAATGTTGCTTTTGTTTCTTTTGAAGTCTGATGGAGGAACTGAGTGTAAATAATTAAATTTTAATGATGCCGAATTCCTCCCTCTGTAAAACAGACAAAGCACTGAGCTCACATCTGGTAGCAATGACATTTAGAAGAAAGGTACTTTATAGGCTGTGTTGGGACATTCACTATTCACTGTGTGGAAAGAAATTAGCAACTTACTTGACATGCATTAGCTTCTTCAATGTTGAATGCAGAGTGCTTGATACGGAGAACTACAGTTTCTGCCTTTGTAAATGGTTCTCTTTCTTACCTCGGCAAATGTGTGTAAGTTGAACCAGAACTGGGGGATTTATTAATATTTTAGCTATTTTTACACTTCCTTTGATAGTAAATGCATGTAAGATTAGCAACCAGCATTGCTGCCTGGAACCCCAGAAATGATGAGTCATTAGGTGCAAAACAAAAGTATTAATTGATTTTTTGTTACAAATGTTACCAGATGGAAAATTCATCACAGGTCAGGCAACGATATTAGTCCTATAAATATCTATGCAACCTAACTGACAGATTTGTTATGGGTCAGTACCAAGAGCAGGAACATCTCAATGCATTAGATGCACCACATTTTGAAACCTCTTTTTGCATACTCAGGGTAACTCCCAACACTCTCGCAGGAAAAGAGCAGTTTTCAGTAATTACTATCCCTAACTATTGGGGTTTTTTACCTCTCAGCTTCCACTTAAACCAAGTTACCTCCCTTTCAACTGCAATTGCAAAACATTAAAACATGAAAAGTTATGTCTGTAGGCTGTGATCAAGTATTTAACAAAGCACAAGCTGTACTTCCAAAATCCAAACAGAATGCATCTATTGATGGATGGTTAAGTAATCCAGAAGAAATGAAAGGGGCTTTATTCTCTTCAACATTATCTACCATCTGCTACAGTTTCCCTCCTTCCCTTCAGATTTTAGTGGGGTTAGTTTCACAGCAGGAAGAACGAAAAATATAGATTCATAAAAAAAATAAGACAGTAGTCAGACAGCAATTTACTAGAAAATATGAGAGTTCTATACCTAACTACTTGTGAGAGGTTTTAGTGCTCCGGGTGAAAATTTTTGCACAGAAACCTCACTCTGACAGGACACCATTGGGAGGGTCCATCCACTTTGCACAGATTTTCATATTTTGACTGGAAATTTTTGTCTATTAGAAAAAAAATCTAGATGTCAGGTAAGTAGTTTTCATGAAGCCTGTCATGGAAAAGGATGTAAAAACATGCCAACGTTTTCTAACAGTCCTTCTTTAGCTTTGCACAACTTTACATACTTTTCTTATATTACTTTTTTTTTTAATATTGGAACCTTGTTCCTACCAACATCAATGACACAGATGGTCATCAATTCCAGAAGAAAGGAAACACTGGAAGGAAATCTCCTGTGACAGGTAAGGATCACCTAATGAGATACCCAGGTATCAAGAGTTCCTCCCAAGACTACTGGTTTGACTACACCTAAATCCCGAGGAAATCCCCTTCCCTGAGATAATTTGGACAAAAGAAAGAAAAGACATACATACACCTATAGATTTTGTCCTTACAGTTTTTTCAAGGGAGCGTATACTTAGCAAGAGGTAAGAATTCAGCTCAGGAAAACTATTAGTTCAGTCAGAAACTCCAACAGGAAAAGTCTAATCTTACTGCAAGGATCACACAACCTCCAAGGGGAGATACTATTGACTTTCTTACTGCCCTGTAATGAGCATTTCAATGTTCACGCAGGTTGAGATACATGTAACTGTCTGTGCATCTATGCCTCCAAGTAGCACAGAAAAAAAAATAAAATGAATGGATTGGCTGCTGAATTTGGAAGAAAATCGGTGATCTAGGTAACGCCGAAAAAAGTACCATTTCATTATACACACTCACAACAAGTCCACAATTGAACTACAGACCTGAACACTCAAAAAGGAACACATTCTTCTACAAACTGGAAGTTAACACCTGATTTGTGAAGACTCCAAATTAACTAACATTTCCACAGATACTACCACAAGTTGAAGACTTGCGGCCACCCTACAGCATGCAGACAGGGCTGTGGACACACTGGCTGCCAGCCCTCAGTTACAGCCCCCAGACAAACTGAGCTCTGCCTGCCTTTCCCACCACAGCACTCATTCAGTCTCTACCCTCTGACCAACCACCGACTTTTTCACAGAACATATGGGGATTGAGTGTCATCAAAACTTCTGTCCAATTCGGACAGAATTAGCCAACAGGTTTAAAAACTTCGGGAGTACAGGACACAAGAGTGCAGCCATATGTGTCTCAGCTCCTTAGAAAAACCATGCTAGGGGTACTGCAGAAAGTGAAGAGTTTTAGAGATAACCACTAAAAGCCACTGCAGGAATACAAAGATGTCCTTCTTCAGAGCTCGTAAGAGATAGTACACTAAACATGGTATGTTGTACTAGGTCAAGCCAGTTTAACAATCACAATCATTAATTAACAATTCACATCATTATTTTTCCATTTAGCGAGAATTCACATATACAGCAAGCATACTAGAGAAGGAAAGGAGCTGCACAGCTAATACTTTCCAACATGCAAGAAAAGCCTTCCCCTCCGAAGAAATGGGGGATGGGGAAAAAGCTGCTTCTCTCCAAACCTAGTGATGTGGCTCCTTTCACAGTGAGCTCTAACAACTCCTCAGTGTCAGCTTCAGACACAGACGACCATGTTGCAAGCTATTATAATATATTGTTTAAGAAATTAAACTAGGTATTGTGTATGTTCACTTCTAATCTACACTTGAAAGGTATTGGGATTCCTACATCAGTTTGAGAGCCTAGTGTGTCCAGCATCTTCTCAAATAACTAGTCTGGTGCAGCAATCGGGACAGACGGTGCAACAGGTCTGATTTCTTTCCTTGATATTAGATTGGGATCAGGTACAGCAATGTTACTGGCAGGTAAAACACGGGAGCTACAATCTCCTTCCAGGAAGTGGTGACTGTTATGCAAACAGAGTGCCATCAGCTGAAGTGTTTGAAGGGGAAGGAAGGGCTTGAAGTAGTAAGATGCTCCGTCTTCTCTTAATGTCCTATCATCTGGGTCTGAAAGGCAATGATCATTAAGTCAGTTTTTAATTATGCGGTGTATACTAGCATCTGGATTTATACTCCCAAACTGAGAAAACAGAAGAAAACCCAGCGTGTGTGAAGATTATGGTCCATGGAAGGAAGGGAGTTCATATAATCTAATTAAAATAATGAAAAAAGATAAAATTGATCTATTTAACTTTTAAAACATTCATAAACTACCAAATCCAGAGGGTCTATGTGCAAATAGCAAATAAATTACTGCCAACAATTATTAAAGCATAAGACAGCAATGATTTTAAACCAGAAATGCATCTAAAATGATTTTCTCACACAGCTGCTTTTTAAAAAGAAAAAGAATCCAAAGATGCAATAGACAAAGAGAAGTAAAGCAATTAACACAGGAAAGGCATAAAGGACACAGAACCCTTCTTGTTATTGAAGTTTTCTATAAGATATGAATAACACATTATTCTAAAAACCTTATCAAGATATACCATTAGCTGAATTTCAGAGTTTTCTCTAATAAATCATTTGAAGTGGTGTTTAGTATTTTAGTGACTTCATATTTCTCCGTAACTGAATTTCCTCCTTCATTAAGTAGCATTCTGATTTTGTTCTTTGATGAAATCTTCTGCCTTCACATTGCTGGAGAAAGCATATGCACAGAATAACTAATATGTTTTCCGTTTCTTATAATCTTCCAGAGTTTTTCCCCCCAACTTTAAAAATTATAAAATGCACTCAAATAACAGCTGTGCTGTTTCTATCAGGAACATGAGGCCAAAATTAAAACTAAGTGTATGAGAAGAATTCTCTGAAAATGTGAAATGCTTTACAGGATTCAGAGGAACACAGTTTCTTCACACTAGGTGCCTATTACACAGGTCTCAACAGATCTACAAAGTAGGGCAATCTAAGTATGAAAACAAAAAAGCTAGTTTAAAACCAGTTTCATAAATTTGAAATACTGGAATACTGTGTATATGACAAAGAATGCAATCTGCATTTGTGTTTATTACCTATCATACAGCTAATAAAATGCACTATAAATAGCTCCCTATGAGGAAAGTGAAGAAACAAAATAATACATGAAATGAGTCACTATTGGAGATCTTTGTTATAAATGAGGGTGGTGGTTTTCAATAGCAAATGTCTTGAACCCACTGCAATCAAAAAAACAGTACTGACTATTTAACAGAATACAATTTGCTAATTGTGTTTGTCTCTCTCTATAGTATTATACCCTAAAGAACTTAGCATTCCTCTTCAAAAGAAGAGAGAAGGAGAGGGGGGAAAAGGGGAGAGAGAAGGGGAGAGAAGAGAAGACAGAAGTAGTTTCTCACTTGTGAAAGTGAGAAATAATCTGCAGAGGAACAGGAAGTCCAGAAGAAACAAAACTTACATAACAATTTACCATAATGACAATTCAAAGCATCAAGAAACAGGCTTCAAAGGATCATGAGAATGACTTAAAATTCTTCAGATTTAACACTAACTTGTAATTCATTTACTTTGGCTTTTAAATTGCATAAACCTGAGATTCACATTCTGGAGTCTGTGCGAACAAAAAAAGTACTTCATGAAAAGCACAAAATATCATAAAACTCATGATAATATCCTAGAAGTGGTCACTGTGAATGTCATCTGAGAAGACATCCCAAAGGCAATATTTTGCCTCCTGGTATCGTTTTTGTGTCATCACCATTAGGGCACATGTACAGAATATCTTCATATTTCTGGTACTGCAGCAACCCACGTCACACGTGTCCCTGTTGGACCCTGTACACCTGATCTACCAGGCTGAGACAACCCACAGGAAACAGAGTGTGCACATATGGATGATACTTTCTCAACACACACACTTAATGCAATACTCTCTGTGGAAAAACTTAATTCCTTATTACAACTCACCTTGAAATCATTCTAGATTTCTGTCATCTCAGTGTTGCCAGATCAATACTTTGCTTCACTCTTGTCACAAAAAAAAATGCAACTGATACAGCTTTACATGGAAACTGCACGAAACTGGAACAAGTCTTATAAATATCCTCAAATAGAACTGACTTGCAATTACCGTTATTCTGGCTTGGAGTCACATCACTGGCCAGTTGAGTATTGGTTCCTGCAAGTTAGATGCTCTTACCCTTTTTCATCTTTTGCCCAGATAGAAAAACACCTGAAGTCTCCTGAACAATTCAGCATAATTCGTGTGCTTCCTAATTAAAGATGGCCAAAAATCAAGTCAAGTACATTTACCTATGTGCACTGACAAAGATATGTCTCTGATAAGCCATCGGCACAAAATTTATTAGCACTGTAACAAGCAAAACACAGTGGTACTGGCAATGGCAATCACTATAAAAATTTGATAATTCAGATGGTTTTTATGGGCTGGTGGTAAGTCTGTAATTATGGAAAGGTTAAAGGGATCAGAGCAAAGTTACCCAGCTTCTTTGTTTCTGAAAAGTTTAAAATATAAATGGAGGCTTAAATACATTTTTCTAAGGTCTCTGGAATGGGAAATAGAAAACTTAGGAAGCACAGGAGTCTATAAGAAACTGTTCTTGAAATAATCCTCAAACTACAAGGACAGATGCATTTCTTTCCTCCAAATTTATCTGAAGTTTATTCTAATAAATACTTTTCTTCCTTTTACTGCCAGAAGTTCAATGCAATAAGACATACAATTAACATTAGCAATTTTACAGAGTCCTCCGTATGGAATACGTGTGCTTTCTAGTAGGCTCCATCAAGAGAAGGACCATTTTTTTTTTTTTTACAAAAACAAACAAAAAAGGATTTGCGTTGCAAATGTTTTGAGTTGGCTCTCAAAAACAAACTAGAAAATCCCAATATATATGCACACAAAGCAAGATTCTTTAAATGTTCCCTTAGCCTTCATGGTAAATCAGAGAGATTCATCCTGCCATGACTTGTGCAATTTGACTGGCACAATAAAATGATTTTGCAAGTGAAAACAGCTTTCTGTTTTACAAAATGGAAAGTTGCCTCATCAAAATGAGGAGAGAGAGCTGAAGGTCAGAACAATGATTCATCTTCCTAAGACAGAGTCACATCGAAGAGACCTTGAAGGAGTCAAGTACTTACTTATGGGCGTTTGAAAGAAGAAAAAAAAGAAAAATCACATAAATGAAAATTGTCTGAAAATAAGCACCAATTGTCTGTCTGTTTTTGGAGCTATTGTGCCTTTTGCAGTGTATCACCAAGATGGGTGATTATAGCAAATTATTGTAAAAGACAATCTTCTAGGGAAGTTTTGAGAGAGACATTGATTGGTTAGTGAGTGTACAAAAGATGAGGAAAAGACAGAAAATGAATAGCAATAAAGAAAGGGAATACATTAAAAAAGAATAAACTGAAGTCAGACAAAGAAGCTCCTAAAATTTCTTTTGTTTAATGTTAATCCTAAGAAGTGAATGAAACTGTAAGACATCCTCCTTAGCCCAGGAACACATTCTTTTGTTTTTTAGTTACAAGTTAAAAACCAGTCTTTCCCTCTCCTTTGATTTGGTCTCTGCAAACAGCAGTGCTGAACAAAACTCCCAGTCAAATCAATGGAAAGAGTGCCAGCAACCGCAGGGAAAGTCCTTGTGCATCCATCAAGTAGGTTGTCTCTTCTTCAAACCTTCTGTGTCTCTAACCATCAACCCCATGGAAACAAACAGATGTAGACGTATAATGGGAATTATTATTGTGTTTAGAGCTCAGAGGCACCAAAGAGTAATTGAAGGATGATCAATTCTCACAAAGCCAGGTCACAGCATCTATACGGTGCAGTGCATTTGGACACAATGTGTAGGGAGCTCAGCCTTAGGCTTGGTTCCTACACAGCCTTTCAGCTTCCTTTGCGTATTATTAAACAGCAAGGCAGAATAGGGTTTGTAGATGCTCCAGATTACAGCCATGGCTGCTAGCCTAAGAGACAAAAATCAATTCTTTTACAGTGCCAATGTATATGGACAATGGCAGCTCTGTAACCCTTGTTACTGTTTCTTATCTGCAAAAGGAGTGCTACCAAAATATTTGTTGAGAAGTAGCTGAAAATCTTTTGGGTTTGATAGGAAGAGTTAAGATGGATGGTTTCTTAATTGTAAGCATTTTCCTGCATTTATATTCCTTTATTGAACTTCCCTTTCATTTTTACTGTCTTCATCTCTTCTCAAATCCCTCTTTGCATCATCACATATCATATTTTGATTTACTAATGCATAGCTTTGTTGTGGTCTTTATATCACAGGATCCTCACTGAAATTTAACAGGAGATTGATTTTAACCAACTTAATATGAATTTAACTGGCTTCTGCATGTACATGCAAGCTTCATCAGAGTGAGAAGAGTATGGTCAGAAGAGAAGGACATAATCCCTTAAAACAGACTGAATTTGGAAACAGAAGCTTCATTTTCCAACTCTCCTTAAAATCAAAAGTATATCTCTTGCAATTTATATATATTTCTTTACTAATTACCTAAAAATTAACTTCAGTAGCCTAATCAAGCTTTGGTTTTTATTTTTGCTTGTATATGTATTTAATTTTTCAAAATTTTCAGAGTAGAAATTGTGTTTTCACAAAAAAAATGTATATTATTTAGAACAATAAGGACAGCATCACCTGCTAAAGCTTCTGTAGAATTTGATGTTATCGAATATGTTTAATCAATAACTGTTATATAACATAGTAAAGATGTCAACTTTTGTACAGTTAGCTACAGAGAAGCAACTCGTTTAGGCAATGCACAGGATGGGATGTATGACTATATGCACAATGTATTTGAACACTGTTGTGTCCCACATATATCGTGATATACCAATTGTCAAAAAAAGGCTTCCATATCAAAGTTGTTTTCACATAGATGTCTGAGTAAATTATGACTAGATTAATTGTATGTATTATGGTACAGCCTAAAGGCACACCTAAATGAGAGTCTCTTTATGCCGTCTCTTTCACACAAGAAAACATTGCATCAAGTGCTTCCCAGGTAAGAAAGGAATGATACAAAGCACAAAGGGAAGAAAAGCCTAGAGGCTGAGACTTTTCTAAAGTCGCTCAGCAATGGATGTAAAAGGGCGATGTTTCTCTGTGTTATGAATATTTTTGTTGCTGGCAATCAAAAGTATTTGCTGTTCCAAAGTAGGGTGAAGAGTCAGAAATACATTCCCAAATTTTGAAATATCTTGGCCTAATTTCAATAGCATATACATACTTTTTCTTATTACTTAAAAGTTGTTTCAAACTTTTTAAGTGATGAAAACACAGTAAGATTTAAGAATTTTGTTTCTGAGTCAACTTCACTGATAAACACTTATGTGTACATTGCAAATAACTTGTGATCATAATCTATCTCTACTTTTCAAAATTAGTTTCTCCTTAGCCATAACTGATTCTTCTTTTCAAACTATGTTTCAGAGTCATAGAGAATTCTATTATTTTCTTCAGTTTCAAAGTGTACTGTAAATACAAGAGCTCATGAAACTCTTTTATACAGTAAACAAGCTAAAGTTGGACAAAATAGGACAAAATACACCTAAAGGACTCTTGACACATGCCAGCGAACAAGCATTTGCACAGCATACTGACATCACTCTGTAAAGGCATCGGAGAAAGTGAATTAATTCACTCTCATGATGAACCTTCAAATGAAAGCAGTGTGAAATCGAATCTTTGTTATTACAGTTTTAATGCTTAAATCTCATTGAGCCACAGATGTGTCATTGATAACATTGTAACATTATTTCCGAATCCTTCCAAAATGTAATGTCTGGTGCTATCTCCCATTCATCATACCTTTTGCTATTATTATGGCATTAAGACCACAAGTGTGCTATCTCCAGATCATAATGAGAACTGGTGAAAATTATTTCTTTTTCCACTTTGATATCACCTTTGTCATAGCACAGACTAATTTTGTGTCATCTGGGAACATATATAGTTATGCTACTTTAAGAAATATGTTACCTATGCAACACTACTTTGACTTTTCAGTATTCTGGTACATGTCACTCCTTCAAAGCTCCTCTCCTACTTCCCTTTTAGATACCAATTAATGAATATGAAGTCTGAGTAACAGCCCTGTAAAGCAATGAAAAGGCTGACAGTTGATGTCAAAATGAGGGTGGAGCATATTCTGAATGTCTGCCCAGTCTACACATTCCCTATGGGATAATAAAGCAGTTAAAAAGGAGAACAGTGGAATGGCTACTCAATCAAATTACAGTGCGTGGAAAAGGTCAAAGCAGTAGAGCACAATGATATAATTCACAGATTATACAAGACATTAAAATTCTGATATGACATTCTTAGGAAAAAATGATTATAACAAGGACAGAAAATGGCAGGACATTAATCCTTTCCCATGACAACATTTGTACCCAAACTGGAAAATGTACAACTGCAACCTTTGTTAAGTCTTTGCTTAGAGTGGCTACATGGCTTAATTTTGGATACTATATATTGAATCCCTATCAATAAGTTCTGCTTATATTTAACAGAACTGGGCGAGGGGATGAAGTTGAATAACACAAGTTACATTTCTAAGGATACGCACAATTTCATCATCTCAGAGCCTCCTGTTTTGATAAGCAATTGCATGTGCCCTATACAAGCCTGAATAGATACAGATAAAAGTTTAAAGTATATGTAGCAGACATGTGAACAAGCACACCTGAATGTATAAAATTATGTTAATTAAATTATTATTCGTATCCCTGTAGGATCAAAATTTTTTAGTCAAGATTAAGGAACCATCATATATGCCATAGTAGAAGCAAAGACACGGTCACCTTCACCCTAAGAGTTTACGGATCTAATGTTAAACACGACATGACAAGGGAGTGGAGCAGATGGCAGTAACAACTGTAAAGACAATATAAATGCAAGGTCCCAACAGCTAGTGAGGAGCCTGATCAAAAGTAGACAGAAATCAGCAGGAAGATTCCCACTGCTCAAATGGGCATCATATCAAGCCTTTGATCATTCCAATTATTTTCATATCATGCATAGTTTTTATTTTTGTAACTCAATAAATGCATAATACCAACTACACCAAACTGTGGCTCACTCTAGCCATCGCCATTCAACACACTTCTTGTGTGTCACAACAGAAAAATGTTTTGCAAAACAATTCGAGAAAAAAAAAATAATGTCTGCAGTACATTGTGGAAAAGACATCTGCAGGAGCAGCACATATTGCAAGTTCGCTTTGACTGAGGGAAACATGGAAAATATTTTGCATAAGATCATTTCTTTAAAATTTAGAACTGAAGGAAACAGTGAGATTCAATAGTAAATTTACCTAAAACTATTTTGATTTTTAATACAGTTAAAATTCTCAGAATAGTTATCTGGGGAATACCTGAAGTCCAGCTTTTCATTAACATTAAACCATCTACCTTCATCTTTGACACAGCAGTAGCATTAAAGCTGCTTATAAAATTTTAAGTCATAAAGGACATAAGCTACAAAGGGACGCCTCTTTTCTGCCAGTGTGAAAATCCTAATACAAATGTAGGTTTTATATTCCATTATCTTTGGTGATTAAAGGTCAGTTTGTACCTACAGAAAGTACACTTTACGAGTGGTTTGAGTTCATGCCCTTACATCATGAAAATTTCCCTATGGGGAAAAAAAGTCACGAATATAACCATAAAGAATATTGTGTTTGATGATGAACATGCCAGCTTTATAATTTCTTTCCTGTCTATAGAGCCACAGCAGGTGAAATAGTTATCTGTGTGTTTTGCAGCCAAATCTCAGAGGCAGGATTTCTTGTTCCAGACTTTCCACTTACCCCATGACTGAGATTTATTTGCCCTTATTTCTTGTCATCCTCTTTTGTACTTCAAAGCCAAATGAGCCTGCACCATAGCTCAAATGTTAAGGCTGGCAGCTTCAAAGAAACACTCTGCTCAACACTGAACTGTGACTTGGCCTTTAAAAGGATGTACTACTGTAGTATCATATAATTATGTTTTCAGGCTAAATATTTAAAGAACTTCTCAGGTTTTTACAATTTTTAAACATTTAAAACCTTCTTGCTTATATAGAACATGCAAGAGAGACTGGGAACCTTTATAATAAAAACATCAAATCAAAGTAATTTGTTCTACTCTTCCAGCTTGCATCCCTAGTTATTAACAGTATTAGCTGCATAGCATACTCCAGTAACTCAGGTCAGAGCACCAAAGAAATTAACTAGAGAATAATCTAATTTAACAACTGTTTAAATATAAAAACACAAAATCACAGGAAAATTTAGATTGGAGAGGACCTCTGGAGGTCATCTAGTCCAACCTCTTGCTCAAAGCAGGGCTAACTTCAAAGGTAGATGCAGTCGCTGAGGACCTGAATGAAATATGCATAGGTAGTACCCAGGACTTCGCATTTTCAGGTGAATGTTAGGCTACGGTCTTGAGATCCCTGTTATGTTCTCTCTGGCCCCGTGGATATTTCATGTTTTTTTCAAATGGTAAGTCAACCTCAAAAGCTACTTTAGCTGGTTAAAAATGCTGGTCAGAGTCTGTTTCGTGTTTAGCATAACAGAGAATGCAGCTTGATTAGTATATCTAGAGCAATTACATTACACATTATTAAGAATACTGATAAAGCAGTGCTGTAACAGCTGTCATCATCAGAAACCCCGCTCTAAAAACAGATCAGCCCACCGAATTTAAAAGCCAACAGATTTATCAAATCGTACACACACATTCAGGTAAACAGCAGTAAAAACACTGTCTGAAAAAAGTAAGTCAGAGTTTTTACTTCAAAGCAGCTACACATCTCCAGATGATTCCATTAATAAGCTCAGAAGCAAGCATGGTTCTCTGATGTATTTTCCCAAATCCGCCTAAGAAAGTAATGATGTTGGTTAAAATCTCACGATTACCTCACAATGTCCCGCAGAACATGAATTCTGCAGTGGCGAAAAAAGTCCTTATTGAGCTACTAAGACATGCCATCAAATCAATGAGCAAGTTTGCAACAGGTGTTTAAGATCTTTATTTCTGCAGCTCCACAGGGAGTCTCGTTCCAGGCCTCAAGAGATCTGAAAACTCTGCCCACTCAGCCTCTGCTTGAACCCTTCTCGGTGCTGAAGCATCTCTGAAATGAATGTGCAGAGGCCACACACCTTTGTACACTTGTTATTAAAGGTGTCTAATAAAGTTATAAATGTTCTTACTGGGTAAATCTCATAGTAAGAACTACATTGTTCATGCAGTCAACTGTTTTCTCTTCCTGTTATTTATAAGGAACACTATCAAAGCTTCTTTCATCCCTGCTGTTATTCTTTACATTTTGAAGCCAGCACTACACTGGAATAAAATAACTGACAATATGCACTCCTTCCTTTCTGGCAAATTAGAGCTTTGGTGCAGAATACACAAGGCTATTGAAGTCAAAAGAGTTATGCCATGGATAAACTTCCCTGGTGATATTTTACGATTTGAAGTCACAGAATCACACACAGAATCACAGAATGTTAGGGATTGGAAGGGACCTCGAAAGATCATCTAGTCCAATCCCCCTGCCGGGGCAGGATTGCCTAGACCATATCACACAGGAACGCGTGAACCCAGGCGGGTTTTGAATGTCTCCAGAGAAGGAGACTCCACAACCTCTCTGGGCAGCCTGTTCCAGTGTTCAGAAGTCATTACAACACATGCTTTAACTTGTCTCTGTGACACACAGTACAATGTTCTTTAGAGAAGTAAACTGTGCTCGTTGCAAAATGTTTCAGATGGGACTCTCTTTACTGTCTTTTCCCATTCCATTTTAAGTGCTTGATATGTACGTCTTCAGGGAAAGACCTCTCTATTTGCAGTGTCTTTGATTCAAAGATATTGCCATCTTCTTCACTTAGGAAGTACTGAAAACATATAGTTTATTACTGGGAAATCTGTGACCTGAGATGTGTCATATTTCTTAGCCAATATGCTAGGTGAAAAGCAGCACGTAGCATTTGGTGTCTTTTACCACTAAAAGAAGAGCGAATGACCTTGCACAATAGAAGAGAAATACATTTCCAGCATTAACTAAACTAAAGATCCTGGGAAGCATGTGGTAGCATCATAATTTCTTTTCTACCACTAGTATTGATGTGTGCACTGCTGCAGAGAAGGGTAGGAAGAATAGAAATGCCAGAACTTGAGTAAAAATACAAAAAGATGAGGACAAGCAAGTACATGTACACTGTGATATTTAAAATTATATCACAAAATAGCAAATCATTATGATCAATTTAAGTCTTCAGAAGCCACACTACAAGTAAAGATCATAATACTAAATTTATGCCTCCAAAGGGGTGAAATGCTGTCAGAACGAAGGGATATACTGTGATTTTACTTTCTTTTGGTATTTTGTAACAGACCACAATACAGAGAAAAGTTAAGTCTTAGGTGGCCATATGACAATAAAACTACTCTATAATCTTTTGTTCAGTTCTACTAATCTTGCCACAAACAGAGACAGCGTCTAATTTAGGCTGCCCAATACAAAGCAACCTCCAAGGTACTTCATGTTTTACAAAAGCTCCTGAAGGTTCATACTACCTCCCATTCTAGTGCACTTTAAACAGATCCGTTCCTTGCCACTGAAATCCACCCCCTTCTGGGACAAAACATAGAAATTGCATGAGGCTACATCAATATCATAACTCAGGTGGACCCACTGGCCCAGTGCTGTCGTATCTCAAATAAACTGGGTCTTCTGATAAGTAACAGACACATGGTATTGACTGAGCATTAGCAGCCACAGCTGGATATTGGGAACACGGGGCAATCTCGAGTCACAAGACCTCTCTTCTGGCTTCTCTGTTCCTGGCACAGAGGATCCTTTATGTTGAGGCCAATCAAGGGTAACAAAGACTACAGATTTCAGAGCTCAGACCAGCAGAAATGTGACCTGTGTTTCTATTGCATCTGGCCTGAGTCTTTCTATGCAACGGATTGCATAGGAAGCCAACATATACATACACAAGAAAGACACACAGTGCATTCAGTACTGAGTCCCAGGCTTTAACACAGATGCATCTCACGCTGGATATCAGATTATAAACGGCAGTAAAGGATACGAGATCAAATCAACACTTGTGGAAAGCCATGGGGAGATCCTTGATGGTAAGAAGCACCAAGAACTAAGTTTGCCTGTGCTGAAAGAGCACCATTGAAATAGTGTCACGGGAATGGATGTTCAGTACAGACTGAAGGACAATGTCATTTACATGAACTGCAACAACTCAGACAACACAAACGCTATATGTTGTTTGGAAACTTCCTCCTCACCATGTCCACTGGGACTATTAGACTACGCACACATTGAAAAAGCAACTGGCATAGCAGCTCCTCGAGATATAAACGTTAAGTTAGAGATTTAGAGAGACTCACAACAATGGCACAGCACACTCAAAACTAGTATTAGGAACCACCCTCAAAAGGAACAAGTTTCATGACTGAGACTAATTTAGAGTAAAAGAAAATCTAATCAGTTACCTTTTTGGAAAAAAAAAAAAAAAAAAAAAAGATGACCACTTTTGTCACACAGAAGATTCAGGGTTGGGTGTTTTTTTGTTGCTAATTTTACATCATGAATAATTTCAATAGAGAGATCCTAAACATATTCCAGCTCCCTGGTGGGACATCACTCTTCTTGTTATTATTAATATATCTATTGTTAAAATAGAGCCTAAATATCAGTCAGGTGACCCAATTCTGCCAAATGATAGTAATAATCATTAATAAAGCAAGCTCGCTAATGGTCTGTAATTATCAGATGAAATGATACTGTGTTCCACAGTTTTCCCTTGAAAAATCATGGCTGTCGTTCTGAAGAAGAGTATTCACATGATGCTAGGTGTAGGAATATGTACTTGTATATTACTCCATACACACCTAAAAACTCAAGTCTTTTGGACTCTGACCCAGTGAAGTCATGGAAAGACTCAACAGGAGTTCAGGCACTGAGTCCTAAAGATAGGTGATAGAATTTTCTCTTTATTATTTATAGAGTTTTATCATCACCTAGTTCCCTACATTTAATACACCTTGCTATGAACTTCCTCAGATCTGACACTTGGAGCCTGTCACACTCTACCTGTCCAACACCGCCCTTTCCCATTTGGTCATGTCATGACTCTAGCTTACCCTGAGACACAGAGACCTCTAAAGGAAGATATTTAATTATTACATGCAAAATAATTATTGACAACAGAACCAAAGGGAGGAAAACAATCCCATTTATAGCTTATTTTGCCTGACAAACATGTTAATAAAAACGCATTACACTGAACTACTTAATTAAGCAAGTGCAAGAGGAAAATTCAGTTGTATGTTCTATATACACTAGAAGTCACAATTTTATTTTCTATACCACTTATTGTGCCTTCAATTTCCAAAAGCTGAGCAATCAAAAACTCCTTGCATCAGCTTTAATTGCTCCCATATCCAGTGTGTAAGTGCTTACATAGTAATTCTTTCAATACATATTTTAAGTGTCAGTTTTCTCATTTTTTAAAGTAGTTAACACAGACCTCATATAATCATCTTAAGACATTATCAACACTGCATTGTTCTTTTTTTAACACTTAAACCTTCTTTTATGGCATAATCTATGTAACTGCAGAAGAGATTTGCTTTTAGATCACTAAACCTTTGTTTCTTTAACTTTTACCATTCAGAGATGTTTGATGGAGGGATAAATTCTGTGAAAACAGCAAATTTAATCTAAAAGAATTGGATACATTCCTTAACACATAAAAATAGTAGGTGAAATATCAGAAAAGTAAACTTGTCAGCATTTTCCCAGACTATAACCTTCCGTACAGAATACTGAAGTCTGCTACAGAAGATTAAATGGTGACCATACAAATATAACTTTTTAAGGCAATATCAGCTACTTTAAACTAATCTGAAGTCACAAAACCCTCTTTTTGGTGCATCAGTGATTTTTACTGGGATGATGATGATGATGATGATATGATAACCTGAGTTATTAGAAAAAGTAATTTCCCAGTTATTGTATCGAAAGGCAGTAATTACTTTTTCAATAAAGAAAGTGAGAACTATTAGGATAGCAAAAGAGAAATAAATTAGCTTTATACCCTACACTCAATTAAACTATCATAGCAGGAAGGCAATGAATTAAGGTAATTTGAGGGAAGGAATGGGATTTTACACAACAAAGTGTTCAAACTTTTCGAAAATCCACTGAAATCAAACATAAGAGCAGTTTAACTATAGTAACAGCTCCTAAGATCCCATGTAAAAACAGACTTACAAAATATATCTATTTGTATAGTTCAGCATGTGATTCCAGCACTAAGAGTACACAGAGGTGTTCACCAGGGCCAATCTTCTGTGCTAATCTCACTCATTGTAAACTCATGTAAACTGGGGTACCACAAATAAGGATACATTTGCATCATTAAAAAAATTTCCAGAACCTTTTAGGAACTTGCCATAAAGCTGAAATACTTTTTTATATGATCAAATTTCAGCCAGTGTACATTTTGCATGTAAAATAAATACAGTTTCCAAGATTTTCTTTTTTTAAATAGGAATTCAGCATGAGAAGCCTGTTTATGATAAATTCCTTTTTACATACTTTGAAGCAATCCAAATATTTAGTGGTCACATCTTTTTAACGTTTTTTCTTTCATCTTTAGGAATTAATAATTTTTAATTGTGTTTCTAGTACGTTACACATAGGTCTAAGGTTGTTCATGAAAAATATTTGCCCATCTCTAACTTTACCCCAATAAACTCAAAAAACAAAGCAAGCAAAGAATTTTAAACTTCAGGCATTGAATCATTCTATGAATCATGTCACTACAACAGTTAAAAAAAATTAGGCAATTATGAGCTCTAGAAATTGAGAGTGCTTCCCAGGTTTTCATCTTGCATGCCTGCTCTGAATCAAGAGATCTGCATGAATGCTGTTCCCCTTTTACCAACCACATGCCATGATTTCCACAGGAGAAAAACAGACAAAAAACCCCCAAACAAGCAAGAAGTTAAATGCACAGAGCAGAATATAATGACTGCCCCAATGGGGTCTGACAGCACAGAAGTCCTGTGTAATCCGTCTGACAGTCCGAACACTGTCTTAGTCACCTTTGGTCCCCCTTCTGCTCCGTGAAGAATGACAGATAACTAGGGATATCCTCCTCTTGTCTTTCTTACCTAAATTGAACAAGTGCTTACCTCTCTTTGGATTATGGAAGGGCTACTGGGATTCTAGACTCTTAACTTCAAGATCTCAGGTAAGTGCCTGCAGTAAGGTGAAATGAAAACAAATCTTAAGTGTCTTATAGATGAGAGAAAATTTAATTTTGATTCATTTGGTGTTCCTAATTCATGCAACATCAATTCCAATAAAGCTCCTGTTTATGACTCTCATAAGTTCTGTGCTAAGGAGGTTTTATTTATAACTTTTATTTTCCACATTTTTATGTTGCTTTATAGATCACAATATGAACAGTAACTAAAGAAAACAAAATACCATAAGTGACATTTTTGTAACAACATGAACTTAGCCAACACCTACCAAACGCAAGAACATTGGAAGAGAGCTGATCAGTGATGAGATTTGAACAAAGTGACCAAGACTATAGCAAGATGACTCTTCGGGTATAAACTGATCTTCCTAAATCTAAACCAGAGTATTCAGTCTCTTCTCATTCAGAGAACATTGTCTGTTCTTGATAACCAATGCAAAAAGGAAACTAAGTTCTACCTATCTTCAGCTATTAATATGCAGCACAGCTACAAAAGATACGGGCAAAATTTAGTATCTTCAGGCTTTTAGTATCTGAATTTTTGCACGTAGCAACTTTATCTATTGTACTCCAGCATCTAAGGTTCACAGTTTGTGTGCACCTATTTCATTTTGTTGTTCAGCTCCTCCATCAGGCATAGTGCAGCACTGCAGCGAGTTAATGAGTTATCGCATTATCTCCTCAGGAGTGTTATGTAGCAGAATGCTTCACATATTAGTGCACCATGGCTAGAGTGACATTTAATGGTAATCAAATACCATTTCTTTTAGTGAAACTGACCTAAGAATTGTCTCCAGATCTCCACAGGATGTAGGAAAAATTAATTCTAACTTTCAGAATATTTGAGGTTAGTGTAATTCAACCAATTAAACTAACCTTGAAGCTTCTTAGTGGAAGAGCAAGACAGTTTGACTTTTTAGACTAAAATTTTGTGATTTATCATGTACACCCTGTTTCAGCAGTGAATCTGAAGTATCCAAAAGGCAAATTCAAAGCTGATCTTTATTTTCACGAGGTGAATGAGGATGAAGACAGAATATTTCCATCGTAAAGTTAGTTTAGTCTCCTTTTTGCATTAGTTATTAAGTACTGTTTTATTTTAGCTCACAGCCTCACAAGCCTTACAGTCTTACATTCACAAAATGTCCACCTCTTAAAGCACGAGGTTAGAAAAGATTCATAGGATTTTACCCTCCTATCGTCAATGAACTAATGTTTTATTATATAATTTTTTTTTTCCTCAAAAGACTAGATATTAGTTCCCCATCACACAAATTTGCTGTTGGTTACAGAAATAGGATTTTTTTTCTAAGAATTAGAGATCAGAACCAGGTTAAATCCTTTTGGATTTTTTTTTCATAATAAGCCCCACTTATTTCCCTTGGGATCCAAGGTTATTAAAAGGATGGTCAGTGATTCCAACCATCATTGCTTAACCTAGCCAGACATCTGAGCTGACCACAGCATTCTTTCATCAGTCCCTTCAAATATTATTTTCCCTTTGTTAAGCTTTCAGTGCTCATGCTTCCTCTGGAAATTGGTACTAGACCAACTAGCTGCTGCAACTGTATCCCTACCCATTGCCAGCCATGTTTTCCCAGACAACAAAATCTACTAGGTTTTGTTTAGCTGTTTTTAGAGATGGTAAATGCTGAAGATTTTTCATTCTGATTTTTAAGAAATAAAACATAACCCAGGTAGGTTTAACACAGACATGGGTAACAGTGACTTATCTCAGTACCTCATCTTTAATAATACCTATCATTACTGCATACATAGATGACACATTTCAGGTTGAAGACAAAGTCTCAATGCAAAACAAAGACTTTCCAGTCCTAGGAAAGCATAGGAATTGCACCTCTTTGATGCTATGATCAGAATCAAACGTTACACAGTATATATCAAACACAACGGAGGTAGAAAGACATTTTGGCCAAGACAACCGTATTCAGAAACACAAATGACACTGTAAGAGATGCTTTCTTCCCCATAATATTCAACAACTCTGAAAATTCATTCTTGGAAGAAGAAAGCCCACTAGTAAGGCAGCAGTGTATTTGAAATTCTGAAAAGCAGAAATACCGCCATGTATTGTAGTCCTATCTTTATCAAAAGAAATATGACTGTTAGTATCAGAAATATTACCCTCCTTATTTCTTTGATTACTGTGCTTATAGCACACTCAAGCAGTTGAACCAAGCTTTCTTGATTTACTCTGTATTTCACTGAAGGGAACATTTTACCTACTAAAGCAGATATTAAAAATCCAGTATTGAAACTTCTCAGAAATTCAACATAAACTCTTCTTATTAAAAAGAAAATTCAATAACAGCTCTGAAATATTACACTATAGAGCAAAATCTCCAGGTTCATTTGATATAGATAAGCCAATTAAATATTTACTGTTCTTGGCTTCCTGTTTATTACTAAGGCTGAACACAATGAAACTAGGTTTCAAAATGCTGAATTTTATTCACCACCATAAAATTACTTTAACCAAAAAACATCAAACACATTTTAAGTTGTAAATTAGTCTATTTCTGTTTTTCCTAACTGCCTTTTTTTTTAATTATAAATGAGTAATTTTATTGATTGCAACTATAATTGTGTCAAATTAGTCCGGCAGAAAAGGAATGTTCAAAGATCTCTACTACTATAAGGGTGAAAAGTTCACTCATTTCCCACAATATGAATAGACACATTGCTATTATAACTTAAGTACCGTGTGGTACTGAGAACAATAACAGATCCCACCTCTGTGCTATTTGAGATGGTACAGATTGGGCTATTTTTTTCAGAATTTGATCATGACTGCAGACATTTCACCTGGCCCTACTTAAGGCAATCTTCCTCCAGCTTCTTCTCCTTGTACATGCAAAGGAATTGAAAAGTGGACCTGAGTAGAAAGTAATTAATTATCTCTAGTGAAGATAAACATCCATATTACAAAAGAAGATGGAATTAGTTGTGTTGATTAGTTAATAGCTAGTTGTTTGCTGGTTCCCTACCAAGCATCCAGACCTTTGCAAGTCTCATTCTTAGGCTAACTCTTCTTGACTACTTTACTGAAAATGTAGGCAACTCAGACCACAGACATCTGTGAACTTTGTGCTGAAACTCCGAGCAAGCCTCCTTGGGGATCTTGATACCCAATGCCTACTGAGGTAGTAAATAAATAATCTATATTTAAATCTAAAAATACTTGAATCTGTTGAATAATTTACTTTAGGAGTTTTAAGTACTTCATGAGACCAATGAAAGAGAGAGGGTTAACTCTATCATGATACTTATCTCCAACATACAGCACTGAAAAGACAACAATCAAAAGAAGACATTCAGTATTAGTGCTGCCGTAACGTTTTGCCAAAGAAGTGAGATTTTGTAACCTTTGTGGGATCAAATCGAACAAGTTCAGATTTTTGAATTTATGTCATATGCTCATATAAGCACTGAGATATAGGTGACATCACACGCAGTGTAATATAATGCTGAATCAGCTTTTAAATTTTAAATCTTGTCTCGCAATATAGAATGAAGCTACAAATGGTCAGTCATCTTTATCAAGTCAGTTGTTATTATGGGGAGTGCGGTCCTGAGAGGATTCCTGCAAGTGAATTTGAAAGCAGTGACAGAGACCTGATGAGCAAAACAATGAGCTACAGTCAGACATCTTTCTGTGCCACAGAAATCCCCAGAGACAAGCCTCCATCTACATGCCAGAAGTGACTAATGAACAACACCTGAATATAGCATAAATCAAACAGCCTGTCATAAGTGTTCATATTTATTTCATATGTTATTATCATCTTCACTGACATAACAAAGGTATTCCAAATTTCCAGTGATGGATTGTTTATATTCGTTGCACATACAGTTGTTCTTTTTATGAAAGTTTAATAGTTCAGTAACCTCATTGCCTTTCTAATTCTCCTTCTGAATTTTTCTAAGCAAAAGGAGCTGGTGAGTGACATTTCCTAGCCACAATTATAGTATGTTTAGCAAGCAGTTGCGCAAAAATGCACATTATGCTTCTCTTATCTGGACAACTTGGTATATCTGAAATTCTATAAAAACTTTCCTCTGCAATCATGTATTTTCATTTTATATTGTAACCATGGATTATCACTGAAAGCAGTCATGATGTGGGGTTGAGGAATAAGAAAAGTTTCGTATTCTTTCATGCAGTAGTACAGTGCAGTGGTGCAACGAAATGCTGATTGATATTTTGAGGATAATGCCCCTAAGTACAACAGAGAAGTTGAAAAGTAAATTTTACCAGGGGGAATTCGCACAGACTCCCTATACAATCCTAGAGAGAACTAAAGGAATTTTTTGAGGAAATATTCCTGAAAATGCATACTTTATAGTCTTCTGCAGTAAAAATATGTGAGATCTGTAGACTGTAGAAAACGCACATTTTTCAACCAGTTTCAACATGAGTTTACACTATGGAAATGTATGTAGGTACTACTGAAACCTTTGACTACATACGTACATTCTGCGCCTTTCGGGGCACTACTGAGATGCCACCTTCACTCTCTACTTTTCATATTAAATACAGAAGGACAAAGTCCTACTGCAAAAAGGCACATTTTTAACAAATACTTCTACTATAATAAAGCATTCCAGTAAGGCAGGTAGGTCTTCTGTGTGCATCCAAAATCCACATTTTGCTTCAAAGCACAGTAGTCTTTTACAGTTCTTATGCCTTTGTCTTTCTCTACTCATGGCTTTCATTGAAACATCAGCTAAATGCATGCCTTCATAAATATTCATGGTAGCCCTTTCTCAAATGCAGGAGATGACTGGAGCCATAACTGTTTAATCACCAAAGCCAACTTTAATAAATTTTCATTTTGATATGGTACTTATTACTTACACATTACTCATATATTATTTATCTGTACTTAAATCATAGGCTTACTTGCTCTGCAGCAAGTTTACTTATATGGACTCAATGTAATAGCATGTGCTAATTCACAACTCTATCTTTCTTCATGTGGTCCTACATGTACACCAGGTATACTAGGTATTCTAAAATAAACTGAGCACTGTGAAATGCTGTCATTCACAACAAACGGCTAGGGGTTTGCAGTTATCAAGCCCCCATATAAAAAAACCCACAAATTCAAGGACATAGCATCAGTTTTAACTATCAATAAAGTAAATAAGTTTCTTACACAGCAACTCCTTTGGGACTCTTCACTCCAATAAGTGCCCAAATGCACAAATGGATTTTATCCCATTCAACCTAAATTGCCCTGCACATACTGGAATACTAAGTAGTTCACGCTCTCTCTCATTATGTGTCTTGGGGGAAACATGCTGAATTAGTGATTAATTATCTGATTGCCCAGGATAGCCGTCAGGTAGCTGGACCTTGACTCACATAGCAGGATTGCTGAGAAATCAAAGTTAAAGCTTGCATCTGCATTTAATACAATAATGCAGCTTTTTTAATTGGAATTTAGCAAAAGAAAAAAAAAGTTTCTTAATAAGAGATGAATTACATGGTAAGTCAGGGGAGAAGAAAAAAAGAATTAGTTAGACCTGAATAGCCAAACTAGGGGATTTTTTTTAATTGAACATTTAATTCTATATCACTGCCCATTACCACAAAAGACAAACATCTTCCATTATATTCAACAGCACTAATAAAGTCCTATTCATGGAGTCTACTTTTCTAGATGACATTGTGTGAATAGAGTAACTTAGAAAGTTACCAATGACCAAAAGAACAGTCATTCTAATTTAGAAGCAGAGGGGAACAATAACTTTACACCAAAACTAGAATGCCATTACTGTGCTGCAACTCCACCAAATTGAGGACAAATATGTTAGATTTATGCCGTTCTACTAGAGTAGAATCTAGTTACATTTATTACATGTGACACAAGAGGTGTTTGGAGGCACTGGGGCTTTGTGCATTACTAAGTTCAAAATCAAAATGTGCATGCGCTATCCACAATGTAATTTCAAATTGAATTTACCATGCAGTGGCAGGTATCTATCATTTCAAACAATTTAAGGCACACTCAATATCCATTCTGCTTCAAGAACTAGACTGCCTGCCTACACCAAGTTAGCCTGTCACTGTGAACAAATGCAACTCATTAACACCAAGGCCATATAACAAGACAAGAATGCAGGAAATCGCTTCAAATTCTCTTTCTTACCCTGGAAATAAACAGCTCTAGAATGTTTATAAGTTTATTTTTCCCATTTATCACATGTATTCATCTAAATAGACACATAACAAAACAGAATATGGATAATGATTTAAGCTTAAAACAGATGCCCACTTAACTTTAGGCTATTAAGGTACCCAAGTTAGGAGCTTCTTTATACATGAGATACAGAGACACAGACCTCAGAAAGACAGTTCAGAAGTCCATCTCACTCCTCCTCCAGTGACATCTGTTACATGAATTGCCCCACAGAGAGTATACCGTCCTGAGAGCTACAAGATTCCTAAATTCACACTGCTGCTGAAGTGGTGGAAGTTGGCCAGTTTGAGGGCAGAATAAATTGCTTCATTGGGCTCATACATTGGACAAATCTACTCTTTTTTGTTTCTAACGTAGAAACATTGACTGCTGTATAATTCACTATTTATTGCCTAATATGATTAATTACTGAATCGGGGGCAACAAAAGTCAACTGTTTGGGCATTTATTTCAATCCCAAGTAATTCAAAGCTAAATAAAGATATAATCTTGACCCCAGATATGCATATGCAGACATCCAAGAGTGAACATGGTTATACAATTCTCAGTTACAAAACTAGATTGAGGATTTTGCATTGTACCTTCTTGTGCAGCATTCACACAGACAGAGGAGCATACCACATGGTATACTGAGACACTCAACCTGTTACAAATGATAAGGTTGCAAGTGAATTGTGTTTGGGAGATTCTCTCCCCTTCTTTAAGCAGCGAAAATAAAAACCTGTATTTTTCAATGGAAAGATTCACAGTGACGAGGTTGAAAAGGCTAGAGCAGCACTCACAATCATCTTAAAATTTGAAAACAACATGTTTAAGTGACACACATATTTAAGAGCTTGGAAGGAAATGAAAACCAAAACCAGTCAGATATTTTAAGCACTATAGTGACAATTATGTGGAAATACAAATCTTCTTAAGTTAAATGAAGTATCATTCAGAACTTACGTTTTCACTGTAAAAAGGCTTAATGAGACAGCATAACTCAGAGAAAATAATTTCAAATAGCATTCAAGAAAACAACTTGCATAAACAGCACACCTTTTTCTCTCACATAAAGCAGGAAAGCAAGAACAGCCTCAGTAAACATGTAAAATGCTTCTTTCCTTCAATTATGCAGCAAGGCCTGTTTTGCAGGGTCAATTTTAGAACAAAAATTCAAGTGTGCAGGTGTTACAGTGACTATCGCAAATGCTATTTTGTTCTGGAAAATACCTGATTCATACATATACTCCCTCCCCCCACCCCAATCAAGTTAGCGTTACAATTAGCATTACAAGTATTAGAACTTCTGTTATTTCACTAGGGAAAAACGCTAATCTTCACTTACAAGGAATAGTCAACCTACAGCCTTTTAAAATTCGTAATTACCATATTTTAGTAAAAATTACTTGTGATGAGAGAATTTCACTCTTCCTTGCTAATATCTACTGAAAGATTGACTGATTTCTGTTCCCCTCCCCTTTGCCTCTTAAAATAATTTAATTTCAAAATGTTCTGTTTGCACCCAATGCTGATGGTAACTACATACAAAGACTCTGGAATTCACTTTATTTGTCAGGTGTAGCACTAACTCAGTATTGTCTATTCCAATGCCAGATCACACATTTCTTTAACGCAGTCCTAACTGTATTGAGGTGTTTGGGCAATTACACAGGGAGTCAACTATTCTTATGTGAGGGTACTATTTGCTTGAGATACACAATCTTTATTTACTGTAGGATTATCTCTGTTAGAATACAAGTATATTCTTGAGTAGGAGACCATATGGTAATCTGTCATTGGTCCCAAGCACCCCTGGTTGACAATGTCAAGTACAGCAGCCTAAGCGATGATACTTTGCCCTTGGTCCCTGAGGAGACAGCTGTCTTTTTTTCCTGAAGTCACGTCTCAAATCAATGATGCACTCTGGCAAAAGTTGGGATATTCAGGGCAGTTTTAAACCTGGTCATTCCAGTATTGACCTACACTTCACCTTGAGATAGCTTTTTGAGAAAATAACTGGATTTCATAAGCTGTACACAGCACATTTTATAGATTTCTGGCAGGTCTCTGATTCAGTGAACTGAACAACTTAAGGCATCTGATCAGGTGTCCTTGAAAGGAGAGCGTTATTGACAGAAGAGCTCTAAAATGGGCTGGAGAGCTGCGTTTGTGTTGGCAGCATGGTGGACTACTTCTACAGCCCTGTCTCCTGTGTTTACACACACACACACAAAGAGAAATGTTCATTATCAGTCACAATTAAGACACAAAGTAAGTCCTTGTCCATAAATACTAAGCAGCCTACAGCTCCAGAGAATGACTAGCTCAGTAATAACTAGTCTCCAAATCAAGATTATTAAAACATGGCTATGGATGAAACATATGTACTATTTACTCAATACCCAGGTGATGCCATAAACTACATCTACATTGATAAATAAAAAAGGTTTCTGTCAAAAAAATTAAAACACGATCTCTGATCATCCATACTGCTTAATTATTAGCTTACTCCCTAATTCACTTTTGACAGGTGCAGTTCGTTCTTTCCAATGCAAATCTGCTCCAAAGGGGGATAGCCCTAAACAGTATGGGAACAATCAGGTTGTGCTACTTAGCTTCAGCAATCAGTCCCCACTCCTCTTCCATTCAGCAGTACAAATATAGCAAAAGAGACTCTCAGAATCATAGAATCATAGTATCATTTAGGTTGGAAAAGACCTTTAAGATCATCAGGACCAACCGTTAACGTAGCACGGCCAAGTCCACCACTAAACCATGTCCCTAAGCACCACATCTACACGTCTTTTAAATACCTCCAGGGATGGTGACTCAACCACTTCCCTGGGCAGCCTGTTCCAATGTTTGATAACCC